>NC_080073.1:22577451-23231785 GCF_949987535.1 Balaenoptera acutorostrata | reverse complement strand
CTTCTGGAATAATAAGCATAGTGTGAAAATAAGAGAAGTGCTCCTTTTAATCTTTTGGGAAAAATTAAAAGTGAGGTAACTTTCTTTTCTAGGAGTATACTACAAGCTAGTATTATAACTAAGGGTCCCTGCTGACAACAGAGTTACAGGGAGGATCACTAGACAGAATAAGTCCACCATAGCATGTGCTAGTTTCTAGTCATTTCCAAGTGATAGACACTAGTATGATTTGCTTATGGAGACCTGCTCCCCTTTCAGAACACAAGAAGAGATGACTTTTACAACCTGAGGCTCACTGGTCACTTTGACCCTGAAAACAGTCTGAGATCAACATTTTAATAAACAGTCTGAGATCAACATTTTAATCAGAGTTATATACCTACATTGATAAACCCATCAACTCCTTGATGAATTTTCTTTACAGTGCAGCCTTACCAATCATTTCCCTTTCACTGAAATTATTTTTAATTGGATCAATTATGTTGCATTTACATTTTTAATAACTTTTAATTCAATCATATGTTTTAATGTCCATATTAAACTTTGCCAACTGGAGCCCCTCCTATTTTCATTTTTCTTTTGTGATCATTACTTCTATTAAGTCCATATGGTACACATCTAAGTTTGTGAGGTGGAGAATCTCAGGGAGGCAGAGAATGAGAGAAGAAAGAGACACAAAGAAAGAAGCAAACAGAGAAAAATGGACTGTAGCTGTTCTGGAGGCTTGACTTCAAAGGAAGACAGGGCTACACAGTAGTGTCAAAATATCCCTAGACTTTATCTTGAGAAGAAGGACTCTAGGGAATAACAGCACCAGCATGGTAATTGGAGAAATCAAGCTGTCCCCAAAATGATACTCCAGAAGTTTATCCAAGGGGCTGCCTGATCACTGTAATCTGAATCTGTTGACGATGTGGACAGGACTTTTGCATAGTTTTCATATTAAACTGTCTATTTTCACTTCTCTACTCTAGTGGTTCTCAAAGTGTGGCTTACAGAACCCTGGGGGAGGTCCCTGATGTAAGAACTACTTTTAAAGTAGTAGTAGTAGTAGTAGTGGTGGTAGTAGTAATAGTAATAATAATCTGCCCTGATGAAGCAAAAGTAATTGAAGGTAAAACTGTGGGCATGTTACCATGGGATCAAGCAGCATGAATCTGTACTAGTTATTCATGTTATTTTTCACCACCTCACATTCACAAGGAAAAGTTGCCACTTTCGAGTAAGAATGTTCTTAATGAAGAGTAAAAAAAAAAAAAAATTAATTGTATTAAATCTCAACCCTTGAGTATACATATTTCTAATATTCTGTGTGATCAAATGGGAAGCATACAAAAGGCACTCTGCTGCATACTAAACTATGATGGTTGTTCTGAGGCAAAGTATTTGTATAACTGAGTAGCGAGCTAAACCACCCACTTTTCCATGGAAGAGTGAAGAGCACACTATGGTTGTTCAGACTTAGATACATGGCAGACATTTTCTCAAAAATGGGTGAAGTAAGTCTGCCACTTCAAGGAAAACAGCTTAGCATTCTGCGGATTACAAGAAAAATTTGTATTTTCAAATGAAAATCAGAATTCTGGAAAAGTAGCATCTACCACCTTGACAGCTTCTCAATACTTAGAAGCTTTTCTGATAATGGTGTGATATTAACAGATGTAAATTTTTTGATATTGTATGTTGAAATGTGTTAACCTTTGGAAGATCTGCATAATCCAAAATTTTCCATATGATTAAATCATGCATGTGTAAAATCCACTTACTGTGCAAGACAGACCAATGGATTTCAATATAACAGAGCATAAAAAGTTCATTGACTACAGGCTCTTTGGTGGCACTAATGGTGGACTCTGGGAGGGCTCACACCAAGGAGTACTTCCCAGAATTTCTGCTGCCAGTGTCCTTGTCCCTGCGGTGAGCCACAGCTGCTCCCTGCCTCTACAGGAGACCCTCCAACACTAGCAGCCATGTGGCTGATGGTCTTGGATCTCTGGCCGGGTGTCAGGCCTGAGCCTCTGAGGTGGGAGAGTCGAGTTCAGGACATTGGTCCACCAGAGACCACCCCCCCCGGCCCCTCGTAATATCAATCGGCGAGAGCTCTCCCAGAGATCTCTGTCTCAACGCTAAGACCCAGCTCCACTCAACAACAACCAGCAAGCTCCAGTGCTGGACACCCGATACCAAACAACTAGCAAGACAGGAACACAATGCCACCCATTAGCAGAGAGACTGCCTAAAAACATAATAAGTTCACAGACACCCCAAAACACACCACTAGATGCAGTCCTGCCCACCACAAAGACAAGATCCAACCTAATCCACCAGAACTCAGGCACCAATCCCCTCCATCAGGAGGCCTACACAACCCACTGAACAGACCTTACCCACTGGGGGCAGACACCAAAAACAACAGGAACTACGAACCTGCAGCCTGTGAAAAAGAGACCCCAAACACAGCAAGTTAAGCAAAATGAGAAGACAGAGAAAAACGCAGCAGATGAAGGAGCAAGGTAAAAACCCACCAGACCAAACAAATGAAGAGGAAATAGGTAGTCTACCTGAAAAAGAATTTAGAGTAATGATAGTAAACATGATCCAAAATCTTGGAAATAGAATGGAGAAAATACAAGAAACGTTTAACAAGGAGCTAGAAGAACTAAAGAGCAAACAAACAATGATGAAGAACACAATAAATGAAATTTAAAATTCTCTAGAAGGAATCAATAGCAGAATACTGAGGCAGAAGAACGGATAAGTGACCTGGAAGATAAAACAGTGGAAATAACTACTGCAGAGCAGAATAAAGAAAAAAAGAATGAAAAGAATTGAGGACAGTCTCAGAGACCTCTGGGACAACATTAAACGCACCAACATCCGAATTATAGGGGTCCCAGAAGAAGAATAGAAAAAGAAAGGGTCTGATAAAATATTTGAAGAGATTATAGTTGAAAATTTCCCTAATATGGGAAAGGAAAAAATCAATCAAGTCCAGGAAGCACATAGAGTCCCAAACAGGATAAATCCAAGGAGAAACACACCAAGACACATATTAATCAAAATATAAAAAACTAAATACAGAGAAAAAATATTAAAAGCAGCAAGGGAAAAGCAACAAATAACATACAAGGGAATCTCCATAAGGGTAACAGCTGATCTTTCAGCAGAAACTCTGCAAGCCAGAAGAGAGTGGCAGGACATATTTAAAGTGATGAAAGGGAAAAACCTACAACCAAGATTACTCTACCCAACAAGGATCTCATTCCGATTCGACGCAGAAATTAAAACCTTTACAGAGAAGCAAAAGTGAAGAGTTCAGCACCACCAAACAAGCTTTACAACAAATGCTAAAGGAACTTCTCTAGGCAGGAAACACAGGAGAAGGAAAAGACCTACAATAACAAACACAAAACAATTAAGAAAATGGTAATAGGAACATATATATATATCGATAACCACCTTAAACGTAAATGGATTAAATGCTCCAACCAAAAGACATAGACTGGCTGAATGGATACAAAAACAAGACCCGTATATATGCTGTCTACAAGAGACCCATTTCAGACCTAGGGACACACAGAGACTGAAAGTGAAGGGATGGAAAAAAGATATTCCATGCAAATGGAAATCAAAAGAAAGCTGGAGTAGCAATTCTCATACCAGACAAAATAGACTTTAAAATAAAGACTATTACAAGAGACAAAGAAGGGCACTACATAATGATCAAGTGATCAATCCAAGAAGAAGGTATAACAATTGTAAATATGTATGCACCCAACATACGAACACCTCAATACATGAGGCAAATGCTAACAGCCATAAAAGGAGAAACTGAGAGAAACACAATCATAGTAGGGGACTTTTTTTTTTTTTTTTTAATAAATTATTTATTTATTTATTTATTTATTTGTGGCTGTGTTCGGTCTTCGTTTCTGTGCGAGGGCTTTCTCCAGTTGTGGCAAGCGGGGGCCACTCTTCATCGCGGTGCGCGGGCCTGCTCTCACTATCGTGGCCTCTCTTGTTGCGGAGCACAGGCTCCAGACGCGCAGGCTCAGTAGTTGTGGCTCACGGGCCTAGTTGCTCCGCGGCATGTAGGATCTTCCCAGACCAGGGCTTGAACCCATGTCCCCTGCATTGGCAGGCAGATTCTCAACCACTGCGCCACCAGGGAAGCCCCATAGTAGGGGACTTTAACATCCCACTTTCACCAATGGACAGATCATCCAAAATGAAAATAAATAAGAAACACAGCTTTAAATGACACATTAAACAACATGGACTTAATTGCTATTTATAGGACATTCCATCCAAAAACAACAGAATACACTTTCTTCTCAAGTGCTCATGGAACATTCTCCAGGATAGATTGTATCTTGGGTCACAAATCAAGCCTTGCTAAATTTAAGAAAACTGAAATCATATCAAGTATCTTTTCTGACCACAACGCTTTGAGACTAGATATCAATTACAGGAAAAAAACTAAAAAAAATACAAATACATGGATGCTAAACAATACACTACTAAATACAAAGAGATCACTGAAGAAATCAGAGGAAATCAAAAAATACCTAGAAACAAATGACAATGAAAACACAACGGCCTAAAACCTATGGGATGCAGCAAAAGCAGTTCTAAGAGGGAAGTTTATAGCAGTGCCATCTTACCTCAATAAACAAGAAACATCTCAAATAAACAACCTAAACTTACACCTAAAGCAATCAGAGTAAGAACAAAAAAACCTGAAAGTTAGCAGAAGGAACGAAATCATAAAGAACAGATCAGAAATAAATGAAAAAGAAATGAAGGAAACAATAGCAAAGATCAATAAAACTAAAAGCTGGTTCTTTGAGAAGATAAAACTGATAAACCATTAGCCAGACTCATCAAGAAAAAAAGGGAAAACACTCAAATCAGTAGAATTAGAAAAGAAAAAGGAGAAGTAACAACTGACACTACAGAAATACAAAGGATCATGAGAGATACTACAAGCAACTATATTCCAATAAAATGGACAATCTGGAAGAAAGAGACAAATTCTTAGCAAAGCACAACCTTCCAAGACTGAACCAGGAAGAAATAGAAAATATAAACAGACCAATCACAAGCACTGAAATTGAACCTGTGATTAAAAATCTTCCAATAAACAAAAGCACAGGACAAGATGGCTTCACAGGTGAATTCCATCAAACATTTAGAGAAGAGTTAACATCTATCCTTCTCAAACTCTTCCAAAAAATAGCAGAGGGAGGAACACTCCCAAACTCATTTTATGAGGCCACCATCACCCTGATACCAAAACCAGAGAAAGATGTCACAAAAGAAGAAAACTACAGGCCAATATCACTAATGAACATAGACGCAAAAATCCTCAACAAAATACTAGCAAACAGAATCCAACAACACATTAAAAGGATCATCCACCATGATCAAGTGGGGTTTATCCCAGGAATGCAAGGATTCTTCAATATAGGCAAATCAATCAATGCGGTACACCATATTAACAAATTGAAGGAGAAAAACCATATCATCTCAAAAGATGCAGAAAAAGCTTTCAACAAAATTCAACACCCGTTTCTGATAAAAACCCTCCAGAAAGTAGGCATAGAGGGAACTTTCCTCAACATAATAAAGGCGATATATGACAAACCCACAGCAAACATAGTTCTCAATGGTGAAAAACTGAAAGCATTTCCATGAAGATCAGGAACAAGACAAGGTTGCCCACTCTCACAACTATTATTCAACATAGTTTTGGAAGTTTTAGCCACAGCAATCAGAGAAGAAAAAGAAATAAAAGGAAGCCAAATCGGAAAAGAAGAAATAAAACTGTCACTGTTTGCAGATGACATGATACTATACACAGAGAATCCTAAAGATGCTACCAGAAAACTACTAGAGCTAATCAATGAATTTGGTAAAGCAGCAGGATACAAAACTAATGCACAGAAATCTCTTGCATTCCTATATACTAATGATGAAAAGTATGAAAGAGAAATTAAGCAAACACTCTCATTTACCATTGCAACAAAAGAATAAAATACCTAGGAATAAACCTACCTAAGGAGACAAAAGACCTGTATGCAGAAAACTATAAGACACTGATGAAAGAAATTAAAGATACTACAAACAGATAGAGAGATATACCATGTTCTTGGATTGGAAGAATCAACATTGTGAAAATGACTATACTACCCAGAGCAATCTATAGATTCAATGCAATCCCTATCGAACTGCCAATGGCACTTTTCACAGAACCAGAACAAAAAATTTCACACTTTCTATGGAAACACGAAAGACCCCGAATAGCCAAGGCAATCTTGAGAAAGAAAAAAGGAACTGGAGGAATCAGGCTCCCGGACTTCAGACTATACTACAAAGCTACAGTAATCAAGACAGTATGGTACTGGTACAAAAACAGAAATATAGATCAATGGAACAGGATAGAAAGCCCAGACATAAACCTATGCACTTATTTTTGATAAAGGAGGCAAGAATATACCATGGAGAAGAGACAGCCTCTTCAATCAGTGGTGCTGGGAAAACTGGACAGCTACATGTAAAAGAATGAAATTAGAACACTCCCTAACACCATACACAAAAATAAACTCAAAATGGATTAAAGACCTAAATGTAAGGCCAGACACTATCAAACTCTTAGAGGAAAACATAGAACACTCTATGACATAAATCACATGAATCACAGGCAAGATGCTTTTTGACCCACCTCCTAGAGAAATGGAAATAAAAACAAAAATAAACAAATGGGACCTAATGAAACTTAAAAGCTTTTGCACAGCAAAGGAAAACATAAACAAAATGAAAAGACAACCCTCAGAATGGGAGAAAATATTTGCAAATGAAGCAACTGACAAAGGATTAATCTCCAAAATACACAAGCAGCTCATGCAGCTCAATATCAAAAAAAAAAAACACAACCCAATCCAAAAATGGGCAGAAGATCTAAACAGACATTTCTCCAAAGAAGATATACAGATTGCCAACAAACACATGAAAGGATGCTCAACATCACTAATCATTAGAGAAATGCAAATCAAAACTACAATGAGGTATCACCTCACACTGGTCAGGATGGCCATCATCAAAAAATCTACAAACAATAAATGCTGGAGAGGGTGTGGTTAAAAGGGAACCCTCTTGCACTGTTGGTGGGAATGTAAATTGATACAGCCACTATGGAGAACAGTATGGAGGTTCCTTAAAAAACTAAAATTAGAACTACCATACGACCCAGCAATCCCACTACTGGGCATATACCCTGAGAAAACCGTAATTCAAAAAGAGTCAAGTACCACAATGTTCGTTGCAGATCTATTTACAATAGCCAGGATATGGAAGCAACCTCAGTGTCCATCAACAGATGAATGGATAAAGAAGATGTGGCACATGTATACAACAGAATATTACTCAGCCATAAAAAGAAACGAAATTGAGTTATTTGTAGTGAGGTGGATGGACCTAGAGTCTGTCATACAGAGTGAAATAAGTCAGAAAGAGAAAAACAAATACCGTATGCTAACACATATATATGGAATCTATAAAAAAAAAAGAAAAACATGGTTCTGAAGAACCTAGGGGCAGGACAGGAATAAAGACGCAGACGTAGAGAATGGACTTGAGGACATGGGAGGGGGAAGGGTAAGCTGGGACAAAGTGAGAGAGTAGCATGGACATATATGCACTACCAAATGTAAAACAGATAGGTAGTGGGAAGCAGCCACATAGCACAGGGACATCATCTCGGTGCTTTTTGACCACCTAGATGGGTGGGATAGGGAGGGTGGGAGGGAGATGCAAGAGGGAGGGGATTTGGGGATATATGTATATGTATTTGTTGGTTCACTTTGTTATACAGCAGAAACTAACACACAATTGTAAAGCAATATACTCCAATAAATATGTTAAAAATAAATAAATAAAAATTTTTAAAAATTCAAAAAAAAAGTTCATTGAAATAGTTTCAGATTCTACGTTAAAACTTATCTGTAATAAAGACACTGTTACAGGTTTTAGTGTAGTATCAAAGAATAATATTCAGAATTGTATGAAATGATTATTAAAAACTGCTCTGTTTTCCAGATACATAGCTCTATGAGGTCAGATTTTCTTCATATACTTCCACCAAAACAGCATATTGCAACAGATCTCTTGCAGAAGCAAATATTAAGCTAGATATTAAAGGGATTTGCAAAGCCATAAAACAGTGCTGCTATTCTTACTAAACTTTTAAAAAGATATATTTACTTCTTCATAAATTATATAGTATATATATTTACATATAAAATATATAATACAAAAATTAAAAGTTTATTATTTAAAAAATGAGTATTTAAAAAGTTCCAAGTAGTTATTCCTCTTACCACATTAACTTATTAATCAGTTAAATAAATTAATAAATATCAACAGATATAACCCAAAATAAACAAGAGATCTTTGGGGTTCTCCAGTTTAACAAGTAGGGAGTCCTCAGACCAAAAAGTCTGAGAACCCTTGGTGTCTCATGATGAAAAATTCTTGGAGCAGCATTTCTCAGCGTGTTTTTCCCAGAACACTAATCTCATGGTATGATTCATAATAAAAGGGCTCCACCCTGGAATATGTTTGGAAAATCTGGAGACTCATAACATGTGCCATTCTTGGAGAGCTGCAATGCAGAGTAAAAGCTCAGAGAAGTACTGCATTTGCTTCATCTTATGTAATGCAGTGTTTCCTTCTGTTGTCTCAGGAAGTGTGTGAATGCAGAACATGCTGGTCACCTGACCCTGAAGAAGGGGGGAACGGGCACTGTGGAAATCTACAGTAACTCACCTTCAAGCCGGACCACCAGCGGCACCTTGAGTTCCAGCTCCCGGCAGGCTTTGGTGATCCCACTGGCAATGATGGCACAGTTGACGATTCCACCAAAAATATTGACTAGGATGGCTTCAACCTGAAATAAAAAACAGGAAGGTGCCCATCAAAATGCTGACAGTCAACATTCCCCCAAATAACTGGCTAAACAACAGAGACAATTAAAATAATAATCTTTTTAAAAAAACACAGAATATAAACTATAAAACAAGACCCAGAAAATGCTGAAGTTAAAGTTTAGTATTTAATTAATAAATATCAATACATAACATTATCAATATATAACATTATCAATATATAACAATATATAACATATTAACCCAGATTATCCTATCAATCACTTCTCTGAATTCAAAATGAATTCAGTCACCACTCATTTCTTTTTTTTTTTTTTTTTTTTTTAAATTTTATTTATTTATTTATTTTTATTTATTTATGGCTGTGTTGAGTCTTTGTTTCTGTGCGAGGGCTTTCTCTAATTGCGGCAAGCGGGGGCCACTCTTCATCGCGGTGCGCGGGCCTCTCACTATCGCGGCCTCTCTTGTCGCGGAGCACAGGCTCCAGACGCGCAGGCTCAGTAATTGTGGCTCACGGGCCCAGCTGCTCCGCGGCATGTGGGATCTTCCCAGACCAGGCTCGAACCCGTGTCCCCTGCATTGGCAGGCGGATTCTCAACCACTGCACCACTAGGGAAGCCCCCACCACTCATTTCTTATACACTGTCTTCTGCTGTGCCTTATATTGGGCTGGCCAGAAAGTTCGTTTGGGTTTTTCTGTAAGATGTAACATATGTTAAGATGTTATGTTATTTATGAATAGTGCCACTTAAAATTTCATGTAGTTACGTCTTTTCCCTCCATGGTTTATACTTGAATTTTTACCTGTCCTGGTACCTCATAAAATATTTCAAAACTAGTAACATTAATTATTTGTTGTTTTGTATTATTAGGTAAAAATTCCAATTTTTCTATGCTTCCTTAATACCTCTTTGATATGCTAGAGGTGTAGTCTCAAAAGTCAGAGATAGCTTAATTATCTTAGATAATGACCTTTTTGATTAAAAAAAAGACCCCCAAAATAAAAAGATACAAGCTCACACTATAAGGATATAAGAAAAGCCAAGCCACTGACTAGAATTTTTCAGAAATGTAAATTTAAACCCATCATGTTAATCTGCTTGTACATATTCCATACTCAAAGGCGTGTGGGCCAAAAAAATTGTACTTGCCCTGACTTGATAAATAGGTATAAGAAAATCCTGTATAATTAACATGAAGAACGAGATAATGAAGAGAATTCATTACCTAGATTAATTGATAACACCCACAGATAATGGCTATTCATCAAGCTGGAGGCATCAAAATTCCAACAATGGAGTCACAATTAAATTATGCTACACTAATTGCAAAGCATATATGTGTGTGCTGCATGCCATTTTTAAATCCCATTATTTCAATATGCTAAGTTAACTACACAAAACATATGAGAAAAGGACACCTTACATTTGTTCAGCACTTAACTCTTTAAAAAGTGCCATTACATGAACCCTCATTTTTAATTTTGATCCCTGCTTTACAGTACAGTAAGTACAGTGAGGGTTAGCCCTCTATAGCTGATAAAGCCATTCAGAAAATTCACATGATGTGTGCCAGTGTTACACAGCTAACAAGTAGCAGTGGTAAGGCTCAAAGTCAGCCTCTAGATTGCCTACTGATTCTTCATTCATGCCAGCTGCTAGAGCTGGAATCTTGGGCACGGGCCATACCCTGTCTCAAACATGGTTTCCCCATCTATAAAATGGGAATAATAGTACCTAGTCCATAAAGTTGTTGAAAGGCCTAAATAAGACATGTGAGATGCTTACTACATGCCTGTAAGGTACCTAATGGATATTTACACATGCATTTATTTCAACAAGCAATGGTGAAAGTGGACAGGTTACCTAGACAGCAAGTATAAGAAGAAAACCTTTCAGCAGACTGCAGCTATGTTGAATTTGAATATAACAGAAACACAAACTTATTGAAGTTCAGTAAAAAGGTAATGTTTTAAGAATAAAATAGATGAGCAATATTTTCCAAACCAATTAGACACTGGAGCTACTCCCAAAAAAGAAATCTCCCATTACCATTCACAGCAGGCTGACTGGTAAGCAGAAGCTTGCTTTCTAATGATGGCTATTAAATGCTGTTAGTATTGAGGCCTGGTACAGCAGTAGTTTTCAAATAGCTGTGGGATGGAGAGGAGCTTGCCAGAAAAATGGAAGACAAAAACCACTCAAGAGCAATAATGACTCCACAGGGTCCAAGAGAGAAACTCAGAAAGAGCTGAGGCTCATTCAGTTTTTGTAGAAGAACTAAGCTTTCTAGTAAAGTACATAGTGGCTCCTCTATACCTCTGCCATGGTGCAACCTGCACATTCCTTAGGGGTGAGTTCAGATGTCAACAACTTCTCAGTGAAGCTTTCCTGTGTCGTCAAGTTAGGGTGAATTATTCTATTTAATCCATCTACAACAGTATGACTGTTCTATAGAGTAGGCACACCACACACAGCAAGCATATGTGAAGTCATCCACATAGGCAGGAGTGAGGCACAAGAGGCAGGAAGATGCCCCTGACCCTGTGATCCAATGCTTCTCAGTAGATGTATACCCTGGAGCAAGTGTCAGATATGAGCTGTGATTCTGGTATTGCCTCGTTTAGTATCAGTTCCCATGAGTCTTCCATGTCAGTATCTCATCGTGTTTAACGAGCATCTGACCAATACAGATACTCTTCATACAACAACGTGTACCTAAAAGTGAGCCAACCACTTCAACTGGTACTGAACCCAAGGAAAAGCCCTCTTTTCCAATGGTGGATGAACAGGTGGCTTTGTTAGGTGTGCTGAAAAAAGGACAACTGTTCTCCAATGTAGTATATTCACCTCTCACCCTGTATCCCCATGCCCAAGATACAACACCCTGGGTGGGTCACCTTTGTGCTCCTCTACAACAGGAGTTTTTTATAAGCAGCTAGCACAATCCATGACATAGTGTAATCACCTAATAAATAATGGTTTCAAGAGTGAATGGATTAAATTAATTTCAATAGACACTTAATGGCCATCTCCCAAACCAGGCACAGAGTTAAGTGCTTGGGATATGGAGATGAATAAGAGGTCATCACTGCCCTCAAAGAGTTCAAAGACTAGTTCAAGGCAGACCAGCAAACTGGCAATTACAATCCTGGCTCCTTAGTCTCACGGAGCTAAGACCAGGGCACCACCAGTGGTACAGACTGCTGTAGCGAGAGGGGCGTTTTGGAAGAAGTGATGTTCCAGTTGACAAAGAGAAAGAGCGAGCAGGAACTTAGGTAAAAGAGGGCAGCCAGGATGAAGGCAGAGCTGTCACCCAACTTAGTTCATTCAGGACCTACAGGCTGAATGGGGAAGTAACCTGAGAAAATCCAGGTGAGGTAAAGAGTGGCAGGCACTAGAGGCCAGGGATGGGAACTTGGTTCTTTTGGCTTATTCCTTCCTTTCCCAGAGCTGGGTGAAGACAAGCTTTGAAAACCTCCCTCAGGGATAGAGGGGGAGTGATGGGAAAAGGAGACAGGGACAGAGAGAGGAGTGAATGCATGAGCAAACATGAGATGAGAAATATAGAGCAACCATGTGAGAGCATGAGAGTGAGAAAGACCAGCAGTGAGAGAGGCAGCATGAGAGAATGTGACAGAGAGAGAGAGAGAGAGAGAGAGAGAGGAGAAAAAGAGTCTGAGTGATACTAACAAAGAAGTTAGAATTTTTACAAGAGCAGCAAGACACAGAAGTACACACGCTGTGTAGCTCAGGGACATGGGATCATTTAGGACATGTGGCGTATCACGGAGCACCAAGAGGAAATCACCACCAGGAGTGATGGGAAGACCCCACACCGCCAGAGACAATGCCATTCTCTCCTCCTGCAAAGTAATTTGCTGCAGTCACGCACTTTAATGGAAATCTGATTTAAGGTTTCACTCTGGCCCAATAATTAACTACAGTAATCTGCAATCTCAAACTGAGAATGAAATTAAGACAGTTTGAAAATGAAAGCCTTGTGACATCATTATTATGACTTGGCATTTATAAAGCATGTCAAATTTTCAACGTGTGCCTCACGTGTTCATTTATTATTACAACCCCTAATTGCTGCTCCATGACAATACCAATAGAAACTTTTTTTTTTTTTTAATAGAGAAAGTCTTTATTTATTTATTTATTTATGGCTGTGTTGGGTCTTCGTTTCTGTGCGAGGGCTTTCTCTAGTTGTGGCAAGCGGGGGCCACTCTTCATCGCGGTGCGCGGGCCTCTCACTATCGCGGCCTCTCTTGTCGCGGAGCACAGGCTCCAGACGCGCAGGCTCAGTAATTGTGGCTCACGGGCTCAGCCGCTCCGCGGCACGTGGGATCTTCCCAGACCAGGGCTCGAACCCGCGTCCCCTGCATTGGCAGGCAGACTCTCAACCACTGCGCCACCAGGGAAGCCCTAGAAACTTTTTAATAGTCTTTTTCTTCCCCCCTGGCAAAGGGCATGTTTTTAAAAAGTCAGTGCTAGGTCTATTTACGAATCCGAAGCTCTCCCAGAAGATTCCTAGGTGCTTTCAGGAGCAGGCTTTTCTACATTCTCGGCTGAGGATTACAAGGGTTGCTATTTACTGTTACACAAAAGGAAAGATCATCTAGCAAGGCAGTTATGGTGCCAGATCCACTGCACAGGTCCCTGGACCCCAGACAGCTACTCCCAAGGAGGGGTCTGTGGTGGCAGCTGTTGGCAGCTGTGCAGGTGGTCGGGCAGTCCAAATGCAGGTTTTTCAAATGTCTGCATGTATTTGGCTTTGCAAAATACACTCTGGCTGCAGATGTCAGTCCACAATTAAAAGTAAAGAATGAACTTCCAAAGAAGAAAAGCTACAGCCTTTGGTATTTATCAAGCTCCTCTCAACCCAAAATGAACAAAGAAAAATCCCACCTAAAACCTTTTTTGGGGAACGTGATCCTTTTCAGAATCTAATGAACGTTAGGGAAGCTCAGTCAGATAAGTTCACACACACACAATTTTGGGACATAATTTTAGGTAAGTCCTCTGACTAAGCTGCTTCTTTAGAATTTGGCCTCAAAGGCAGATAATGGCAAAGGGTAACTTACAGCATATAGAGATAGCACAGGGGAATTGTGAACTCTTTGCGACTATTTACAACATTTTGTTAGAATGTGCACTTTCCCCAGAAAAGTGTTCATAATCTTTAAGAATTGAAAGATTAACAATAATCACAAATACAACAATAGCTATGTTTACTAGGTATCTATCAGGTGGTTGGCAGTATTCTTTTTTACATATATTAACACATTTAACACATAAGTAGTATACGAGATGGATATAATTTTTATCCCCATTTTACAGATAAGAAAACTGAGAGTACCAAAGATCTGGAGAATCACTGGGGCTACAGCTTTACCATCAAATATCTTTTGGAGCCAGCAAACCTACTGAGGTCCCACAATACGTACTTTGCTTAGTATTTTCTCATTCATTACCAGAGCGGATTCTGCCGTAAACTTGTGAGGTAGGTAACACCTATCCCATTTTACAGATGAGAAAAGTGAGGCTCAGAGAGGTAAAAATGACTTGTACCAAATTATGCAGCTAGTATGTCATCAGAATCAAAACTTTAGTGTTTTTTTTTTTTTCTTTTTTCTCTTTAAGGTTATCCTGACTCCTTTTAATGACAGGCAAATATTGACAGATTGCTGAAGGAAACAATATATTCTTGAAAGCCTACTCTGTGCTAGGCACTCTTTTAACCATTGAGTGTGGTCCAGTAGCTAGGCTGACAAGAAAGATTTTTCTAAAACAGATCAAAAAATGTTCTGTATCCATATCTGAAATCGTAAACTGTGATATCAGTTATGAAGGGGAGGGAGACTTTGGGTATTTTGAGATCATAGGACAGGACTCATGTTACACTGGGTGGTCAGGGAGGGCCTCGTGTAGGCAGTGACATTTAGCATAGGATCTGAAGGACAGTCTGGAAGAGGCCAGGTAGAGTATGAGAGGAATGAAGAGTAAGTACTTTGAGACAAGAGAACACCATGGGCAAAGGTCAAGGGGGCAGAAGAGAACTTGGTGCCTTTGAGAAACTGAACTGAACCTGGAGGAGTAACGGGAGGCTGGGGCTTGCAAAGTGAAGTGGTGGAAAATGAGATGGACCACAGCAGCAGGAACCAAATCAGTCTTACAGAGCAAACTCCATGAGTAGGGGATTGAAAAGCCTTTGATTTCTAGACACCTATAAAGACTTCAGGGCAGCTGGCAAGGAAACTATCATTTATTCAGCATCATCCGCAGTACACTCACATTAAGTTTATAAGATAGGTTTTATAACCTCTATTTCATGGATAGACTGAGGCTCTGAGAGTTCAGGGTTTCTTAGCTATTAAGGAGTCATAGTTTCAACCAGGGTTTGTTTTACCATACCACACGCAGGGCTGTCTGGAACAGCTGGGTGATCGTAGGGGCACTGCTGACATACATGAGGGGTTAGCAAACTTGTTCTGTTAAGGGCTAGTCGGCTTTGAGGGCCAGTCTCTGTTCCAGCTACTCAACTCTGCTGTTGCAACATTAAAGCAGTCACAGACAATATGTAAATGAATAAGCAGACTGTGTTTCAATAAAACTTTATTCACATAAACAAGTGGGAGGCCAGATTTGGCCCATGGGCCATAGTTTGCCACCCCTTGACACCGACACAATTTGACTGATGTCTATCCTCAAATTCAGTGCAACCATCACTCCTCCTTTGCATCATTTGATATTTCTTTGATAGTGGGTTTTCAGATCTTAAGTTCTCTTCCTTTGTTGGACCATTTTCTCGCTCTCACCAACAGCATTAATGTACCTAGGCTGTAGCAATGGCTGATTAAATAAATGTGTCCATTCCAACATTAATATCATTCCTTTGGAACAAACCTGTACCTTTAACAAGTTCATAAAATGACTTGAATGCCTTTGCTTTCTTCTTTTTCTCTCCCTGACACTGGCTGGAAATGAACAAATAGAAAGACTTAGCAATAAGCCTGCCATTTTGCAACGATTATTGCAAATAGTTAAGTACTATACTGCATTTAAAACACACCGTAGTGTATACATTAAGCATAGTAAGTGCAACTACTGGGTTTTGTTTGCTTCTTCCAGTTCAGGTTGCTAATTTAGTCCCAGTGCAGTAGGCACTGCTGATGAAAATCAAGCAAGCATGTTTACATTAGGCAAGATAAGGACTTTCTTTTAATCACAAGTTATTTTAATTCTGAAAGTTGTTGCTCTTATTTAAGCATCTGTTTTTGTGGAACTGTTTTTCTCTTTTTTGTTGTTGTTTTTATTTTCCTGCTGAATTCTAATCATGTCTTCTAATCCATTGGTGGCCAACGAAGGAAAATAAATGGTGAAGGAAATTAGATGCAGCTTGGATAATTGATGTTTGTACGCCTGGCTTTAATAAAAACACTCTGCTAAATTAGAGGGGAGTCTAAATGGATTCAGTCAATAAGGAAGTGATTCAGGTGAGGCATTCAATCTTGGGATTTGCTGTAATCTTACAAATAAGCCGACAGATCAGTCCACTTGGGACCAGATTTGCCTTTTGCTGAAATCTGAGTAAGCTTCTACAGCTTTCTTTTCTACTTTCAGTTTATTCTTGAAGTTTGAAATTATTTTCTTTTGTATGAAATCAAGCCCTAGGATCCTTGGGTTAAAGCAAATGATGTCCAGATTTACAAATGACATGAGAACAACAGTATTTCTTGAAAAACACTTGGCCACTCTGCCCTTTTAGTTTCTTCCAAGGAAGAAATACTTTTAGTGAGTAAACAATCCAACCTGAAAAGCTCAGAATTTAAAGGAAATATCTTAAACATCACTCTTAATCCCAAACAACATTTCAGGATTTTTAATTAATCAAGATAAACACCCAACCATTTTATTCCAACTTTGGAATATCTATCTGCTATCCCAAAACTGATAGCATGGAAATGACATCTGATGGATGAGCAATATTTGGTTGGAGAGCCAAGTTTCCATTAAGCTTGACCTCTGAGACCACCCAGGGTGAAACAAGGAAAATGTGTCTAAATCATCCTTGTTCTATTTACTTATTCCTGAATTCTTCACCATACGTGTATCCTGCAATCTTCTCCTCACTAGAATAAGTAAAATGGTATGGAGGATTAGCATTTATTGCATGTTAATTTTCCTAGGTGCTAAGAGTGATGAACTACAACCTTCCCTGGCAAGTAAGCTGAGACTCAAGGAGCTTAAGTAATTGTCCAAGGGCACATAGATATTAAGCAGTGGAGTGACGATTTGGACCAAGTCAGTCTTACTTCAAAGTCCATGGTCTTTCCACTCCCTCTGACTGTCTTTCAGTCACTTCTGTGACTAATCAAGAGCCCCAGTTCTATTTTAGTTTTATTTCCAAGCTTCAAGGGCACAGTCCTGAGTTCTATATTCTGGTGTCCAACTATTTCTTGTTTTCAAATCTCACTGCTCAATTAAAATGGACCAGAGGTAAGATATCTTTTATAGTTTTGTGGACCAATGGTTTTGGTTCTTTACAACCCAAAATGTTCCCTGTTTACTGATAAAAGAGTTGTCCAGAGTTTGTGGTTTGCAATCCCTACTTAGATAGGACTATGGAGGGGTCATGATGTTATAAGAGTGAGTCCAAAACCCAGAGTCCCTCCTGAACTGGGACAGATGTCCTTACAAGACCCCTCTCTGCAGACTGGGAAGCCCCCCTTTTCCCCTTTCTGATGTGTTGAAATTTATCCCTTTGCCAAAGCTATTATTTCTATTTTTATGATCAGGAAAATTCTAATGGAGAATTATGCCATTAGAGACATCACTGTTGATACAGATTTTCAATATCAGACCATGGAATGGCCAGTGGGAAGTATGGTAACTCTGTGTGAGTGGCTATTCAATAAGCCTGAATAAGCTTATTCAATATAAGCCTGAATAAGCTATTCAGGCTTATACAGTGCTTCATGAAAAAAATAATCTGGTCAAATAGTATGGATTCTAGCTTATGAGAGCTTTAGCAGAGGATCTGTGTTCTAACTTAGAATACCCAACTTTAGTCATTTTTTGCAGAAGAGTCAAAGGGTGGAAAATTTGATCCCCAGAGAACTGTGAAGAAAACTGTTCAGGAGCTGGTATATTGGGTGGTTAGGTGACACAGGAATCTAGGGTCCTTCTCCCCAAAGATGCCAATCATTGCACTATTTAGGTTATATTTACAAGTATCTGCAAAACTGGAAGGCTTTTATGATCAAGAACAGCAACCGTGAATGCCTCGGCCAGCCAAAGTGTGGGACACACATGCTTCCCCAGTTGTCAGTAAACATGGTGGTGGTGGTTAAAGTCAACTATTAACAGGATTTTCAGGAGAAGGTAAAATCTAAAGATGGAAATACTGGTTGGCATTAAAAGCAGGTACAGGAGACAAGAAATTAAAAGGACTGAGAAGAACACAGAGATTCAAGGGAACCACACAGACATGTTTTTTATCTTTTTACAGAGACATTTTCCAAATCCTTTTGAACTGAGAATCAGAACCATTGCCAGGATTACAAAAACCACTTGAGCATTTAGAATGGCAAATGTAAGGTTCTTTTTGAGTGCCCTGTGTTTAAAATAGCTCTTGCAAAAACTACTATGATGTGTAATTTGGCCACAGAGCCATTTGAAGCTAAAAGAAAAAACAGAGCAAGGGGATTTTGGTTCTACGCTTTCACTGGAAGCCTCAAAAGACTTAAGTAAAGAGAGAGACAGAGACAGCGAGAGACAGAGACAGAGAGAGAGCTCACTTAAGAAATGAGCTATTAAAATTGTTAAGAAATATTTTGGTTACAAAACTGCCTTCCCAGCTTAACAGATAATTGTTTTCAAGGCAGGACACTCATTGCTCATAATGCAATATCTATATTTTAGTTGTAATGGAAGCTACATTGGTGCAGATTAAGAATATTTTTTGGCACATTCTTTCTGAGCAGTATTTTGTCCAATCATCTCAGACTTATGTCATCTTGATGAATGTGAATATGTATACTCCATCATCATTAGTTGGAGAGTTAATACAGAGAACACCCATAAAATTGGCAGCTTGGTGAAGAACCCATTTATTAATCTATAAACAGGATGTCTATCTGTCTACTGTTGTAACATAATAATCTCCACAGGGTAACTGTTCCTACAGAAAAGGAAAAAAATGTTTCTATGGGTGATTTTTTTGCCTTTATACGTGACTGACATCAATTAAAGAAAAAAAATTAGCTAGGCAGACAGAGCCAAAACTTAGGACCACACAGATTCACACTTCACACCACAGAGAAATGAACATAAATTTAGTTAATCGCAAAACCCACTGTTTCTGTAAATAACAAGTCTATGTAAGATGAAGGTGGCATATAATGATTCTGTGATGCCCCCATACATCTGTTCAAATCTCTCTGATCATTTAGTTTTCTGGAAAAACGAGGGGTTGACAAAGATTCTTATCAAAACCCCTAATGGAAAAATATGTGACTGGGAAAAGTAAAAATATAAGCTTCCAGCTAAGATCTCAATAAATTATAAGCTATTTATTATACACTAAAATTTATGCTAAAATTCTTTTAAGTAAAATAATTTTTAAAACACATACATATGTTTCTTTTCATAACAGATCTCATCAGTATATTTGGGAAAATCAGTTTACTGCCATATTTCTTTGTAAGAACAAGCTTCCAATTTATTTCCTGAAGTCCCACCCTTTATTCATCCCAGTAAAATGACCTCCAACCCCAAACCTTACACCCAGAATCTTAAATTCCAAAACTGTCATTGAAAGTAATATTCTTTAGCATCAAAATTTTAAATTCAGGCAAAACACATAAACCAACAAAAACTCCAAAAAAGGTACCATTTAAAATATCTGAAATTATTAAAAATCAATATCCCATTTGAATTAGGGCTCTTCTGAAATGTCTGGGCAGGACGGTTACCTGGTAATATTTAAAATCAGGAGGAGAGGAAAATCTATAGAATTCATTCTACATCTACTAGCAGCATCAGATGTCACTGTCACCAAAAAACAGCTCTGCTGTAGACAATATTTTAAAATTACTGATATCACTGTCTGACCTCACTGTAATCTGTTGTGTGTGGAAGTTTGATATATTTATTTAGCTGTTCAGCAAATGTCTGAATACCATGTCTGGAGCAAATTAAAAACTACATTGGCAAAGCACTCCCACAGCCTGATAGGAATGAAATTTAACCAAACTCTTTGTACCTCAGTGTCTAAATCATTGATTATCTCCCACCCCTGGTTAACCTTCTGCAGACCTCAGTGGAGTTCTCAAGTTGTTAGACTCCCTTTACAAAAGGATTCGCAACACTCTACCTCCTGAGGCACACACTCAACAGACAATCAAAGGATGTCCTTTGGGACCTATCTGTGCTCTAAGTCTGCACTCCCACCCTGCTCCTCTGGGTCCCGGAAGGCTGACTCCAGGGGCTGCATCAATGGGCTCCTTTCCCTGGCTGCCATCCGGGAAGCCTTGGCAAGAGGAGAGGGAAGTTGGGGTGTTTCTATTCCTCCAGGTCCCTCCCAGCAAGGTCGTCTTGAGTGGCTGTGTCCCTCCACAAAAGGTGGAGAAAGTCTTCATTTCAGACTTGCCCCAGGCTCTTGTACTTTCCCTTATGGTTTGCATACCCGCTACCCACCCCCTCTCATTATCAATCTCTTTGTAAATAAACTTTCCTCCATATACTGAGTTGAGTGAGCCATAATTTCCTAGCACGACTGGTAACAACATCCTATTTTGACCAACTCAGCTTCAATGTGAGAAAATCCGTTCTTTGGAGACTGAAACAGATTCTAGAACTGGAAGCTTAATTTTAGTTTAGGTTTCCTCTCTCTACAACATATCCATGGACATGAATTAAACAATAAAATAAATGGAAAAAATCTGAACACTCAGTTTAAGCCATTTAATGAATATTTTCAAACACTTTCTCTTGTCCTTTCTGGGAGATGGCTAGCACCTAGAAATCAGAAATTACTGCTCATTAACTGTCTGCATCTACACCCAAGGTAAAGGCCGGAAAAGGAAAACAAGCCAAAAACCTCTAGTATCTTGGGTTCTGTCCATTATAAATGACAAATGATAGCTTGTCAGGTGAAAATGAGCTTCTCAGCACTGAAATGACTTCATTTGGTTTATTAGCTGCAAACGAAAACTAAGGAAGGCCCGTCTAGAAGGTGACTTGCAATTCTTATTTTCAGCATAATGAAAGACAGGCTCAGTAAGTCCGAATCCCCATGCAGCCTCCCAGTCTGTCTAAAGGAACACAAGTAACAGGGAGACAAACCTGAAAAGATGGTTAATAAGTAAAAATGTAGGTCTGCAGCCTTGGACAAAAGATGATGTTTAACTTCCATGAAACTCCAATGACCCAGCTGCAAGTAGTGGCCTCACATTTATTTCAAAAGTCACACTATTCTGTTTTATCAAGTTAATAAACTGTGTCACTGAGCCATTAACGGTCAACAATAAAATACACCCCAAAGGAGTAGGTGTAGGATGGCTTTACAAACAAGAAAAAATGTAGGGAAGGAAAAAGAAGCTCTCAAATCACATAAGATCCACATAACTTTTCAGGAAGTGAACAGCACCTGCTAAGGCCAGACATGCACACAGACTACCTGAATCCACATAGTTTAGATAAGCATTTGCTTTCTGATATGTTAGAGTTTCTTTCTCTCTACCCTACATCTGCAACTGCTCTTCATTCTCTGAAACATCTGGACAAAAATCCCTTGTTTGTAGAAGCCCACTTCATCCATCTCACAGTCCCTCAGCATGAGTTTATTTCTTGAATGTGTACTTTCCTATGTGCTAGATCCAAAGGGTAGTCTTGAATCTATTTAATGACTCTTCATGTTGTACCAAAGGGGAATCTCCTTGATTGACAGACACATTTTTATAAATGCCTTGAATTGCCTCTTTTTACATTTCTTTTTATTTTTAAGATTATTCTGAAAAAAATCATGTCCAAGTTTTCAGTCCAGAAACCCTGGGATAGTCTTCTAAGTTGCTCCAGACTTGTTAAGGTCATTTCCCATTTCTTGTGTGCCCCCAGTAAGCTGACACTTCTGCCTCACAGTGTGATCTGTAAGGTTTCCTTTCACACCGTGTCATCTAGCTTCACTCCAAAGTTCTTATCAGCTGGGAGGATCGTTAATTTCTGCCCAGGCAGGTGTGAGAACAGGCATTCCAGCCCAGTTTTTTTTTTTTTTTTTTAAATATTTATTTATTTATTTATGGCTGTGTTGGGTCTTCGTTTCTGTGCGAGGGCTTTCTCCAGTTGTGGCAAGCGGGGGCCACTCTTCATCGCGGTGCGCGGGCCTCTCACTATCGTGGCCTCTCCTGTTGCGGAGCACAGGCTCCAGATGCGCAGGCTCAGTAATTGTGGCTCACGGGCCTAGTTGCTCCGTGGCATGTGGGATCTTCCCAGACCAGGGCTCGAACCCGTGTCCCCTGCATTGGCAGGCGGATTCTCAACCACTGCGCCACCAGGGAAGCCCCTCCAGCCCAGTTTTATGCTGTAGTTCCAAATGGCTGTCTTTATAGATGCACAAGGTACATAAAGTTTAATCAATTTCATGATGAAATCTACTTCAAACCTCTGACAATTCTGATTGTGCTGCTCAATACAGAGTCTCAAAAATTATTAAAATATATGGTATAGTGTTACAATAAGTGTGTTATGGCAAGAGCAATATGAAACATAATTGTGACAGGTAACCACTAGAGGCCAGTATAATTCAACATGGAGAAGGAATTTATAATCAATCCCTGTGGAAAAACTAACATTATTTCTTCCACTTAAAAGTGGAGCTCTTGTGAATTGGAGAAAAAAATGATGAAGAAAGCTTTTTTGATTCTCTGAAGACGAAGTTTCAAACTGTAAGAAAGATGAGTTAAGAAAAGATGAGTCATGAAAAACTGGGGCAAAGAGAATTCTTGTCTCCAAAAAAAAAAATAGTACTGCCATATAATGTTTGACATTTCACCAATGTAAGCATAAATTTTCAACCTACTTGGCTTAACTGTGAGCTTTTCCGTAAATGTTTCATTTGGCACTGACATTAAAAATAATTAAAGACTGGAATACCTAGAAAGTGCCACAGTAATCTCATCTTCAGGGCAATCATCATTACTAGCTGCCCAGACGATGCCAAAGGTTTTGAGAAGGGGTGGAAAAACTGTACATTTGCAATTTCCTTACCTTAAAGAATTTTATTTAGAACAAGTACCTAATGGTTCCTTCTCAAACATGGAATAATTCACATAAATTCATCCAGCACTCCATTCATACTGTATAATACATTTCTTAATAATGGTGCTACATGATGCTTACAATACTTTTTAACAAGGAACTGAACCAGCTTCTCAAAACTAAAAATAGGAGTAGAAATGAGAATCTGATTCTTTAAAAGAGCTTAGACAATAATCATTGGTAGGATCCTGTGTAGGAGATTTTAATTTTTAAGAGTGAAGGCGGAACAATTTAACACATAAACCACAGACAGGTAATCTTCCTCTCTCCTGCAGCAGGGAAAGGCACCTTATGTAATGTGGACATGCCAAGGAGATAAATGAACCAGAAAATCTTAGAAGCGGACAGGACCTGAGAGGTCAGCCAACAGCAGCTTGAAACTTTTCAAAGACAGGGAGCTTCCTCTTTTGCAAGCTGGCCCATTCCATTGTCTCGGCTGTAAATGTTTGAAAATTATTCTTTAATCCTCATATTGTGAGAACTCATCCAACACACAACAAAATGTTGTTTTGGTTCCTGAGGTCAAAAAGAGGAGGCAAGATACAAAGATAAACAACATATGATCCTGACTTTGAGGTGCTGTAAAATTCCACCCATGCAGTTCTGATTCTGACCTCTGACCCATAAGTAGTGGCTCTATCTGTTACAAGCTATGTGAACTAGTTAACTTCTTTGGACGTCAGTTTCTTCATCTATAAAATGAGGATAATAATAATACCCACCTTGCAGGGTTGGTGCCAGGACTAAATGAGGTAATTCAAGTAAAACACAAAGCCTATTATCTTGCAAATGATAAGTACTCCGTAATCGCCATTACTGCTAGGCACTGTTGAGTCAACAAATAATTCATTCAATCTTTACCAAACTCCTATGAGGTATGACTTATTACCATTATTTTTAGAGACAGGAGAACTGAGGCTCAGAATGGTGAAATAACTTGCAACGCTCAGCAGCTAGTTAGTGGTCAGATAGGGTTTCAACATGGGTTGGTTTGACTACAAGAGCTTTAACCACTACATACAGCTGCTTCCATGAAATACCTGCTTAAAATCACAAATTCAGAAGAAAATTTGGGGAAGTGCAATGGGGTAGAAAAAGGAAAATGGAATTGGATTTAGTCCAGGGAGACTTACAGCCAGCCTAATGTAAGGCCAGGCATTAATTGTAACTGGGGTACCTTACCTAGAAAGCATGCAAAACAATGGAATGACCTTACTGAAATATACTGACTTAACAAATTATTTGAGATTTTCTTTTGTAACAGTGCATTGTACCATAAATGGAAGTAAGTGAGGAAGACACCAGTCTAGAACAATGTTTTCCAAAATAAATTATACTGTCTATAGGCAAATTATCTGAAGTTTTCACCTTTGGCTTCAGGAGAGGTGATAGAATAAAAAAGAAAGTGGGAGGGATATGAGTACAGGATAGGGTAGGAAATAGTAAAATATTTTCTTGCTATTGACTTTTAAGGAAATCCATGCCCCACAAAGTAAAATTACTGACCTTTCTCTGTAAATTTCTTCAATAAGGGGAACCTCAAGGGTATCACCCAGTCTACTACTATGCTACAACATGACCTACATACATGCTAAAGAGCTCTTTTTATGCTAGAAAAAAATCCTCCTCTAGGCAGGATGATATAGTAAAAACTAAACAAGAAAAGATATACACATGCTTGTTGTATGTTCCAACTAGAAATTAATAAGAAACATGGTTATCATTTTGTCCTGTTCCATTGCCATAACCCTGGTTTCACCTTCAGGCACATATGAGTTTTATCAATAACCAGGTAAACAAGTAATATTAAGAATAGTTAACTTTTCATTAACAGCATGACTGTGTCACGTATATACTAAGCATGTCATAGGTATTAGGTCCTTTTATCCTCATAATAAGTTCAGGTGTGGATGCTGCAGGGCATGGAGGTTAGTAACTTGCCCAAGATCCTACAGCTCCTTGATATCTGAGCTGGAATTTCAATGCAGGTCTACCTGACCATAAAGCCCAAACTCTTATCCAACATGGCACATGATCTACCACATTCAGAGACCCACTGTCTTGCCACCTTGAGGGTACATCAGACTTCTCTACTATAGTACAAGATGACTCCAGACACATGCTAAAAGAAAGCCTTTTTGTATTTCCCCAAATAATCCTCCTTCAGTAAAAAACAAACAAGCAAAGAAGCAAGCATATAAAACATTTCACTACTAGCCAGGTGGGAGGCTTGGATCTTTACTCTGCCCTGAATTAGGTATGTGGCCTTGGAAACATCTCTTCATCTCTCATGACCTCAATTGCATCATCCTTTCAGGAAATCCTGGAGAAACATTCCTGCACAAATGCACTCAATGTATAATCAAGCCATATGTGCCAATCACGGTGACCACCACAAGCACTAGGCTGTTGCTTTCACTCCACTGTGCTAAGTTTATGTAAACTTTTAATACTACAGAAAGAAGAGATGATAAAGCAATATTCATTGGGAGAACAGGGATTAGAAACTCAACGTGTTGTCATCATTTCACATCTAGGTCAAATTTGGCTTTTATGGATAAATGAAGATTGATAAAAAGAACTGCAAATTGAAAGAATTTAATAGAGACCCTGTCAGAAATAAACTCCATCTTTTGGCACAAACTGGACTGGAAAATTGTTAAAATGGGTTATGCTGAGGAGGTGAATACTTCAATGAGAAGCATTTCCAATTCTTAGAATTAAAGCACTGAAGATCTGCACATTAATCAGTCTAAATGTATGTACATTTCTTCAAGGTAGGGAGAAGTTTACTAAAAATGTGACAAGTAAATGCAAAACAGGAGTGAGTGCCTGTTAGCTCCACCTGACTTTCAGAGACTAAGGTTCGAAACTCATTTTCCCCCCTAGATAGCCTTGGAGAACAATAAAGTATGACAGGGATATTAAAAGAAAGAACATTCAACAAAATTTTGCTAAGATTCTACAATGTTTAGATGTGGGGATAGAGCAATTTGGTGACCAAAAAGTCATAGTCTGCCTTTACTGATTTTATAATCCAGTGGTAAAGTTGATCTTCAGAGAGCAAAAAAGATATTTCAAAGGCATAGCTCAACTAAGAATCTCTCTTTATACATGGTAAAACTCCCATTTAATAGCTATTCACCACCTACTTACGATGATGTCTACAAGGATATGACCATGTACTTTTTAGCATCTGTGCATCTTATTAAAAGTTTACATTGAATAAGCTCCTTCATCTGCGCCGAGGGATGGTCAGCAGTTAGAAGTTTATAAGGACACCCATCACCTTAGGGTGAAGCCTTCAGATCTGAAAATGGGAAGTAGGGCAATGTGGCCAGTGCCTTTGGAGACAAGACCTATTAGGCTGAAGAAGGTAGATTTCCTTGGATTGGGCTGTCAAGGTGGATTTGGTCTTATTTGGTGATAGTTAATGGGTGGGCATTAAGGAATGATTTCATGTAGCCTCTATCAGATATTATGCTAAACTTATCAGAGTATCTAATCCAGACACTAGAAATCCCTCCTTCTGATACCCACTAACTTCATTTTGACCCTTTCTATGCCTGGTCTTTGATTCTGTCTTCCCCATCCCTCCTTTACCTCTTAGAGACAAAATATCCACAAATCATGTTGCCTTCCCCAAAATTTGCCTGGTGTTCTCTCTCTCTCTCTTTTTTGCCCTACAAGATTTTGTATAGACTGGGGCAGAACTTCCTTCTTTGTCCTCTATTCTAAGATAAAAGCCTTTAGAAATTTTAACATTTCTGACATCAGAATCTAACTTAGAACAGATGTCTTCCTTTACTGAAAGGGGTTTTGTCCCTAAAATGCCATTATTAAAACAGCATAATTATTAAATGGCATATTAGAATAGTCAGTATTCTAGAAAAGAAGGAACACTGAGTTTCTGTTGTTTAGGTCCTGACCAATAACAGGACTAACTTCAATGCTACCCAGACACCAGCCTCTCCTCCTCTTCCTCTGCTTCATGAAGTCTCCAAAGGATCCCATGTGTTTGACTCGAAATCACCTGCAGAATTTATGGGTACCCTGATTTTCTTTTGTGTGTACAGCATCTTCAAGGATTGCTTTAGTGGAATATAAAAGCAAATGATGTCTCATTCAAAAAAGACCACTGAACGACAACACTTGAGAACTCTTTTGCCATTGGTAAAACTAGTCCCATCCATCTGAAATAATCTTGCAATTCACTTAGACATTTCTATGTAATTCCTCAATCTCTAGAATATATAATGGTGAGGGAACTCAGCCCACCAAGACTGAAGAAGAGAAGAACAAAGGGGGATATAAAGCCAAATCTCTCACTTTGTCTCACAAACCAGATTATCTTCATGATGTCTCTTCTGTTCACAGGGATTCAAGGATTCTTTATCACCCCATGAAGCCTCCTTTGGATGGACTCCAGTTATCAATGTCTCTTCTAAAAATGTAGGATCGTGCCTCTGAACTGCTGCTCTCTACAAATACTTATTACACAGAGGTGATATTGGGAAATGTTAAAGAATGTAGACTTTGGTGTAATATTACCTGGGTTCAAATTTTGCCTTTATAACATACTAGCTCTGTGGTTTGGGGTGAGTAAAGAACCTCTTCTAAGCCTCCTTTCCTTGGCTATAAAATAGATAATAATAATGTCTTCAAGTACGGTAATCCACAACAAGTACAAGAGCCTGGTACATAATAAGAGCTCAATAACTGGTGACCATTACAAATACCACCACCACCACCACCACCACCACCATTATCACTACTCTTGATGCTTGATGGATAATTCCAGATGGACACTCCTTCAGTGCAACAATGGATAGGGAAGTGACAACAGCTTTCCTGGGCCTGCACAACTTGGCCCCTTCTCACCTAACTGAATTTCTTTTTTTTTTTTTTTTTTTTAAACATCTTTATTGAAGTATAATTGCCTTACAATAGTGTGTTAGCTTCTGCTTTATAACAAAGTGAATCAGTTATACATATACAATATGTTCCCATTTCTCTTCCCTCTTGCATCTCCCTCCCTCCCACCCTCCCCATCCCACCCCTCTAGGTGGCCACAAAGCACCGAGCTGATCTCCCTGTGCTGTGCGGCTGCTTCCCACTAGTTATCTATTTTACATTTGGTAGTGTATATATGTCCATGACACTCTCTTACCCTGTCACATCTCACCCCACCCCCTCCCCATATCCTCAAGTCCATTCTCTAGTAGGTCTGTCTAACTGAATTTCTTACCTATCACTCCACTTTCTTCCAAAGTGAACAATCTCTTTACTGGCCTTTCCTGCTTGAGCATCCAGTCTAAAAGGCCTTACTCGTTCTCCTCTACTCTTTCAACACTTCTCCTGCCTCCAAGAATCTGCTCATTGTGCCTACGTGAAGTCTTCAACCCATAATCACCTCTCCTTCCTCCTCACCTTTATTCAGATAATCATTTCACATCTGATTAAATGATCTGTTAGTTCAATGTTCAAGTTCAATAATGCCACAGAAGATTACAATGATTTATGGCTTCCTAATCCACTCATGAATTTAACTTGTCTTTAAGTAACTACCGGGTAAAGAGTTTCCTATTCTTATTTGGTATTGCCTCCTTGCACTTAGCATCATTCTGGGGATGAAGAATAAGATCTAGATAATGTCAGTGGACTCACATTTATATTTTAAGTGTGTTGATTATCTCTAGAATTAATATCAGGAACCTTGAAAAGTAAAGTAAATCTTCACTGGACATGTTATTGCTTAACATTAGGGCTGTAGAGGATTACAGCAATCTAAAATAAAGGAAATTTAGTCTTAAACTGAGACCTGTAAAATGTTACCATAATCTCAAAAGCAGTTTAATGTACACTCAGAAAGGAATTCACACTCAGGGGGACCCTGCCATCCTGTAATCTAAAATACAACACATTTATCAACTGACTCACTTAAAATAAGTAGGACACAACTCCTGCGTAAAAGACTCTGTGTGAGAGAGTAATAGAGAATGTTAAGGAATTCTCCCCTAGGAAGTTAGACAAGAATGGAGGACTGTCAAATCTTAGTATTTTATAGTACTTTTTCCTGAGCTAAAAAACCAAACAAAACAAGCAAGGAAACAAATAACAACAAAACCCCATCATCACTATTATTTCACTACTTATAAAACCGAGTGTCATATTAGTACCTGGGGTCATAAAGGCTGGTTCGTACAATTACAAACAAAAATTTGATAGCAAAAAACAGAGATACAAGGAAGGACTTGATGGCTGATAGATCACTCTGATTACTTCTCAAAATGCTAATGTCTCTTTGCACAAACAGCTGTAACTCTTCATTTCAAATTCCATTTGTTCAGAATGCACATGTGGACTTACCTGAAATTTACTTTGTATTATCTAAGAAAAAGGATTTGCTGAGTAAAAAAATATTGAAATAAGAATATGAAGAATATACTTAACATATTTAAAGAAACAAACTTTTTGCCAGCATGAAAATGTCTCATCTATAAACACCTGACTCCTTAATAACAAGACACTCCTTTCTGTTAATTAAAATTGGTAGCAAAAAACATCTACTGATCAAGGATTGTTTACCTACTTAAACATAAACAAATAATAAATGACATTAGGAATATAATTCACAATAGGGTCTCTTCCTGCTTAATAGCCTTATTATAATAAGACTGAACAAAAAAGTTTTGCATATTATCAGAGAGACAGGATAGTTTTTCTCTAAATAATACTCTGATCATAGATACATGTTTTATGTTTTTATTGCTTTTTTTTTTAACATCTTTATTGGAGTATAATTGCTTTACAATGCTCCCTCTTGCATGTCCCTCCCATCCTCCCTATCCCACCCCTCTAGGTGGTCACAAAGCACCGAGCTGATATCCCTGTGCTATGTGGCTGCTTCCCACTAGCTATGTATTTTACATTTGATAGTGTATATATGTCCATGCCACTCTCTCACTTCGCCCCAGCTTACTCTTCCCCCTCCCCGTGTCCTCAAGTCCATTCTCTACGTCTGCGTCTTTATTCCTGTCCTGCCCCTAGTTTCTTCAGAACCATTTTTTTTTTTTTTTTAGATTCCATATATATGTATTTGTTTTTCTCTTTCTGACTTACTTCACTCTGTATGACAGACTCTAGGTCCTACCACCTCACTACAAATAACTCAATTTCGTTTCCTTTTATGGCTGAGTAATATTGCATTGAATATATGTGCCAAATCTTCTTTATCCATTCATCTGTCGATGGACACTTAGGTTGCTTCCATGTCCTGGCTATTGTAAATATGTGCTGCAATGAACATTGTGGTAGATGACCCTTTTTGAACTATGGTTTTCTCAGGGTATATGCACAGTAGTGGGATTGCTGGGTCGTATGGTAGTTCTATTTTTAGTTTTTTAAGGAACCTCCATACTGTTCTCCATAGTGGCTGTATCAATGTACATTCCCATCAACAGTGCAAGAGGGTTCCCTTTTCTCCACATCCTCTCCAGCATTTACTGTTTGTAGATTTTTTGATGATGGCCATTCTGAGCAGTGTGAGGTGATACCTCATTGTAGTTTTGATTTGCATTTCTCTAATGATTAGTGATGTTGAGCATCCTTTCATGTGTTTGTTGACAATCTGTATATCTTCTTTGGAGAAATGTCTATTTACGTCTTCTGCCCATTTCTGGATTGGGTTTTTTTTTGATATTGAGCTGCATGAGCTGCTTGTATATTTTGGAGATTAATCCTTTGTCAGTTGCTTCGTTTGCAAATATTTTCTCCCATTCTGAGGGTTGTCTTTTCATCTTGTTTATGGTCTCCTTTGCTGTGCAAAAGCTTTGCTCTTCTCTTCTTAACAAAAAAATATTTTCCAAATAGCCCACCAATTCACATGTGAAACTGAAGCTACTGCTATGAGATCAGGTTTTAAAATAACTTCAAGGAGGAGAGGTCCTTGAACAGAGAGTTAACAATAGAAACCAGGTCACCAACTCAATACCTAGACTTTCTTTATTGTTCATGGATACAAATGCTTGGTTTCAGAAGTACATTGTTATCAAGGAAGCAGTTGGCCAGCACTGTTTCTTTGGGCATATTATATCCCTGAAACTAATGCGGTCACCTGACTAGTTTGCAACTAGGTAGGAAAAGCCAGTTCAATCTTCAAACTGAAATTAAACATAAACAAATAATAATCACTTAGGGGTCAGCAGCTGGTGGCTTAGTTGGGCACTGGAGGCCAAGTCTGCTCTCCCTGGGTGTAACACTGAGGGCACGTGACCTTAAGAACATCAGGAAGGAATGATGGATGGTCTGCTCAGACTCCCTTTGTCCCAACTACATTTTTCAGCTGTGCATTTTTCAAGGTGCACTAGCAGGGGCCAGATTTAACAATGGGAGACCATCTGGGGGCCTGACCACCTTATCGGCTATACCCTTGGCAGATGATAACAGCATCTTTTCTGTAAAATCTGGCAACTTGGATTGCTGAACGTTATTTTGCTGGTTTATTAAACCTTTTTCAATAAACAAACAGCCAGTAACTGGCTGAGAGTTCCTTACAGACAGAAATCAGTCTCAGTAAATGCCATATCTCGGGAGCCTAGGACAGTGCTATAGGTGATAATACTAATTTTACGGTCACCAAGGCCAAACTTAAGAGACGAACTCACATGCAATAGTAAAACTCTGGGAAAACAGCTGTGAAGGATCCTTTCTGTAGTCAGCTGTGGATATTCCAGCTACACAACATGATTTACCTACTCCAAATGTGTCTGAGGGCAGAAATGGAACCTTAGTTATTTTTGCAACCCTTCCACCTTGAAGCCCCTTCCCACAACACCAAAGTCAGAGTTTTAAAAGGAACAGTGGCTCAGTACACATTTATTAAGTTGACTTAAATTACAAGCGATGCCTAATATCTTCTGAATTTTCTGATCTTCTTAAAATCGTTTGAGTGGACAGTTCGCTAAGGTAGGGAACAGTGCGTCTGTCTACTGTCTGCCCTTTCCACTGTACTTCTGGGGGGAAATTGCTGTTAGTCATAACCTCTAGTAAAAGTTCAAAATAGCATTTCTATAAAAGCTACCCACAGAAAACATTACTTTGTAACCATATTAAAAATCCTAAAGTGGACCTTGAAAAGAAACCACTTCATATATCGCTTCCCCAAACATTTGTTTGATAAGATTAAAAATATTTAGCTGGAATGTTACTTGAAGTTTATTTTCTCATTCCATTTACCATTTGTGACTTAATCTGCAGTTGAAATTGGCTGAAAATGATCAATTTTATTCACTTAAAAGACATTTCAGATGGGAGGTGTGATGCCCTCTCAACAATAAAAAAGTTGATGGGTAGAGGGCAGGTGCTGAGGGAGAAAAATCTTTCTTAATTGTAGAAGAGAGAAGACAGTGGCCTGGGATCAAGTTATTGAGTGACCTTTCTCTTTTTTAGTCACTGTGTGGGGAAAAAAGTCTATTTCTTCCTAAAGAAAGCTGAGAAGTGAGATAGAAACTGAGTAGTGAGGTAGAGTGAGCCTAACACTTTAGCTGATCGAGCAAATTGTTGAAAGACCCAGAGGGACTGATAGTCCCCTAGGGAATTAATAAATCCAGAGATTGGGTAAATTAAATTTAAGGTCTGAAGACTAGACCAGGGTCATATTAGCCAGGGATTGTGAGGTGCAGGATTTATTGAAAAGGGAACTAATTTGCAGTGAGATGCTTAGTTAAGTCTACTTCTACAAAAGCATCTACAACGTGTCTTTTTTAACTGTCTACTTGTTGGCTGAATGATTGGTTTAGTTTCTGTTCATAAAAAAAAAGTAAAGAAAAAGACTGCTATACTGATGGGAAGCTCAACTGCTTTCTAATTGAGCAACGAGAGTAAATCCAAAATGCCACCACAGATCTAGAGAGTGACAAAGCACATGGGAATACACAGGTCTCAGGAGTGCTAATCTTGCATCCCCAAATAATTAAAGTGAGAATAAATGCTACATAGGCAAATCGATCAAATGAAATAATCAGTTTAAAATATCTTTGAAAAGCAAAAAAAGTACACACACACACACACAGACATACATGCAAAGGATGACGATCATTACTGTGTTCTTACTGAAACATGAAACAGGATACAGCTAAAATAAGTTCAATTTAAAATTGCATATAGGGTACCAAACAGAAAGACATAAAATTATTTTTCAACACCTGAGATGGGAAAGGGCAGCAGTGAAATTTTATGCTGGCTGGGGAGAGGAGTGATGGTGGTCAATCTGAATTCAAAGAAAACGCTTCACTTGAAAAATGTATTCTCTTCTTTATTAATTTTTGTATACATGTGCACATGCATGCCATGTGGCAGGATGAGCTGCAAAGGCTTCATTTATTTCCTCTTTCCATTCCAAACAAATGGGCAAGAGAACTATATCCAGGAAGGGTTGGGCCAAGTCTAATCTCACACGTGCCACTACTCCTAAGTATGCTTTCTTCATGCATCCCATCAGTTGCTAGGTGAGTCCATCACAAGTAACTGATCATAGCTAAATATATTAATCTATGAATGATCTACTTGGGTTTTTAAATGAAGTAGAAAAGACTCAAGGTCAACCTTATAATGGTTTTTCTCTCACATCTCTATAGATTTGCTTGACTGGGAAACTGCAGTAATCTCTCTCCACTTCGTGGTGTGGCTATAGCTGATGAAGGTTCGAGGACCACTGTTCTCTATAATTCTCAGCAAATCACAAGTACTCTTGCATGAGTATAGTTTGCTCCCCTGTAGTAGTGACTGAGACCCAAACAATGTTTTTTAAGGACATTTTAATAATTATTTTCCTTTTGAACAAAACATTGAGAGAATACATTTAAAAGACTATATACCTCAATTCTTTACTTCAAATGCAGGTTGCTCTGGGATGAAGCAGGGAAAATATGTGTTATTAACACCAGCAGTTGTTAATGGTAGTAATAATAATACATTATCTTTACCACACAGTGATAACAGGTTTCTTATTATTAAACTAAGTTGCAACCTTTATTTATAGACATCAGTTAAATCAGAGAAAATGCAAATGCAAAATTACTGCACAGTTCAAATTGAAGCAGCTCTTAAGACTCAGTAGAGAGAATGTCCATGCATCATCTTATAGATTAAAAATAATACACATTATTTTAGCCCATTATTATGTACACACATATGTGACTCAAAGATTGCAGAAACAAAAAGCTAGTCAAAATAAAGAAAACATTCTTTTATGATGTAATTTTTAAAGGAAAACACATTCTAAAAGCAATCAATTTTTTTAAACTAACCAAGTACAGACTGGAGAACACTATATGCTCTTCTCATTTATGACCTTTTTCCCCTTAAATAACTTCACTTAGGAATGAATATGCGCGCAGCCAAATGAAATTTACATTGACCATTTAAAATAGTTTAATGTTCTCTTCCTCTTGCGTTTTGGAGATGAAGTTCTACTAGCTGTCTGAAACATGAGTGTGTGAAAAATTGTATCCCCTAAAAGCGGCTCCTGCAATTGTATTTGCTGTCAGAGAGATGCATATGTTCTAGTATAGATGTATTTTTTAAAACTTGGAATTCTACTAGATTTGGTACTTTGGAGACTATTTCATTTGGTTTGACCACTGTGGAAAATAAAATAAAATACAAAGAATGAATGTTAGTTGTGAGCATTACAGAAATACATGTAATGAACTCCAATCTTAGCAAAGTGTTCAAGGTAATTATAAAGAACAAAGGGTGCAAAAGTGGAAAAATACAACCTATTTTTCCAAACACAATGCCACTGCTAATAACAAATGAACAAGAAAAGAAACAAAACCTTGCTAGAGAAAAGGTAACAGGTCCCAACAATCTGAAGCAATTTAATGTTTCTGTTCACCAGCTCTTGGCTAGACAGCCACATTGCAGTGACCTGTAGCAGACTCCAAAGGAGATGGAATCAGCCATCATGGAAACAAATGACATGCTACAGAATGGATTGGAAGATGGAAGGTAAACTAACAATGAGAAGGTTAGAAAGCAAAGCACCCCTGAATGCCATTTACAAAAATCCTGTTGCCAAACAAGACCTACAATCCAAAAATCTTCATTGACTGAAGCACTGAGATCTGTGGAAATCAACTAGCAAAGATGTGCTAGTAAATTCCGTTGTCTAAATTACTAGAGGATTCAAACTAAATTGTCACTAAATTATCATCTATAATATTACCAGGGATTTACAAAGTACTTCCCATGTGCGAGTACTAGGTAAAAAGTAACCTGTATTTTCTGTAAACATCTCATTTTGTTTCATTTTTCTTATTATAAGTGATATATGACTGCTACACAAATTTTAAATATTACATACTCTTGAATTATATCTTTTCCTTGCAGTTACTTAAATACAAATGTGTAAATTCACAACTTTTTTCTCCCAAAACAATCACTTCTCAAATGTTACATGTGTTTAAACTTCTACTTTGTTCTTTTCCTCTGATTTTCCTTACCTTCTCTTTTTCTTTTTAAGCATTTCTCCATTGTAAAATAATATATGATATTGAAAGGGAATAGAAAACCAAAGAAAAGTAGAACAAATCACACACAGTCCAGAGTGTCGTTACTTGGTATATTTTTTTCTAGTATGTTTCTGGGGTGAGAAGAAAAAGATTGATCCCAGTTAAAATCATACTTACCATGTGTAAAAAGAGAGAGTGGCAGCCCCTGAGACAAAAGCCACAGTCTTTTTATAACCTGATATTTCATTTCTATTTGTTCCAAGTGAGGCACCAGGTCCAGCCATTCAACGGGAGGGGATTACACAACAATGTGAACATCGGGAAATGGGGATCAATTATTAGGGGCCATCTTGGAGGCTACCAACCAAAAATACTATCCTGTGCTAAGCATACTTTTGCATCAAAAATTTTGGCATTATTTTCTTAAGATAAACTCACAGAGATGGATTATGGGGCCAAATGGTATGTAATTTTTAAGTCACCTGACAGAGTCACTATCCTTGTGTGTTAGAAGGATATACCCTATATGGTGATGCAGCTTATTCTTCTTTCAATAATAAATTATTACAGATGTTCTTGTATGTAATCATAATGATATCAGTCTATAACTTCTTTGGTTAGAGTCTGGTTTTATTATCAGAGTATATTTCCTTCATTAAAAAAAGAGGGGTTTTATAAAATGTGACAATTAATAAAATACAGATTTGGGTGGGGAGAATTTCACACACCAATACACTTTGGTTGAGTGTAAAGTTCTTAAGAAATGATGATGATGATGATTATCATCATCATAACAAAATACCTACCATTATTAAGGTCCTATCATATCTCACTTTCTTATTTCATGGAAGAGAAGACTGATGCTAATATAGTGTGATGATTTTAACGATACATTCAAAGCTTCTTTGATATTATCTTCTAAAGATATGGAACTTACTTCTCTACTTGAGTATGGGCAGGACTTAGTGACTAGCTTCTAGTGAACATAGTGTCACTTCTGAGATTACGTTTGTTCTAAGAAACAAGCCCCAAATGAAGTCACTTGTGCCAAGTCCCCCATCAGCAAACCAAGACTTAATACCTAGCCTAAGAGCAGTTTCAGCCTCTCCCCAGAAGGTAGCATAATCAGTCAGTCTGGAATTCCCTGATTAGCAGTAGTAAGGTCATCCACCTGACAGATCCTTCCCCTCCCCCTAAGAAAGATGAGAAAATCTGCTTTTTCCTTGTCCCTGTGCCCCTCTGTCTATAAAAGCCTTCCATTTTGTACAGTCCCTTGCAGCTTCTTTCTATTTGTGAGATGGGATGCTACCCAATTCAAAAATCATTGAATAAAGTCAAGTTGATTTTTAAATTTTCTCAGCTGAATTTTGTTGTTTAACAGATTAGGTGGCAGCGCTGGGCTTTGAAGCAAACTTCTGATGGCAATTGAGGATGAGAAACACAGGTGTGGTACTGGGCGAACCCACTAAGTTCACCATCTTTCTCCCTGTTTCTCAGGACTGTGGCTAAGTTCATCTAGGTTTTGAGCTCTGCGCTCTCTGCACTGAGCTCCCAATCTAATTGACTTTCTACAGTTCCCCATTTGATTGGAAACCTCCAGCCCTTGATTCTGTCTTAAGATCCATGTGGGAACGGTTACTGGCAGTTTGCAGTTCCCCATTTATGTGGAGCCCCCAGTGTGCAGTCCCCATTTGCTGAGGTCTACTGGTTCAATCCTTTCAACAATCCTCAGATTACACACAGGAAACTGCTGGTGACTGCTGGCCAGAGTCAAACTGGGTTCAACTTAAAAACCAGACTGGTTTTGAACTGGGATTGAACTGGGTCCAGTTTAAGCTGGACTGGGTCCAGTGCAAGGGACTGGGTGAATAAAATTTTGTTGTAAATAAAGGTTATTGCTAATGGAAATCTTGGGAGCAAAAAAACAAAAAACAAAACAAAAGTGGGGGCATGCATTGAGTATTTAAGAGCTGTTGGAGTGCTTGCCACCTAACCTAAAGACTCCCGTGTTAGGCTAAGTTGGTCATGGAATCGGTTGGACTGACAGTAAGTCACCTGTCAATCTCAAGAAAATTTCTGTGCAAAATATCACACAATTCCCAACCTAGCAGCACATCTATTTAGGTATTAGTTTGGCTCTGAGAGACCCAACAGTTTAGCTAGAAAGAAAATAATAATAAATAATAATAATAATAATGAAAAATAATAAAAATGAGATCTTTAAAATATTAAGAGTTAAGTGGGACACCTTCTGCCACATCTGCTTATTTTATGTCTTAGAATTAGGGTCCTAGAAGCTATAAATATCTACAAAAATGACAGAATCTTCCTAAAAACAACCTAGAATTACAAAGGCCATTATGAGGAACATTCCAATTAGATAAGATCATTTATCTAATGAATTTAAAAGGCACTTGAAAGCAAGGGCTGCCAAATAAATAAAAGAATAGGATATCTATTTTAACTGGCATGCAAAAGCCTCCAAAAGGCTTCAAACTCCCAAAACAGTTTCACTGAAAGATTGTTACGAAAGGCTAATGAAAAATTAAAAGATATGAGGTATCTAAAACAAAAGACGAAGTCTGAAATAACTCCTACTGCTACCCTCTCTCCTCCTTTACTTGAGTACTCATTCAAGTAATAACCTGTCTGAATTGTTTTTCCACTCTGAAAAGACTACACAACCATAAAGTATAATCCACCAAGTTAATGGCCTAATAGACAACCCCATTCTACCTTCAAAGAAGAGCCTCTGTATAGGCCCCTCCCAGAGTTGACAAAACTGAGTGATAGTCTAGTAAACTGCTACATTATTCCTTTAAACAGCTAAGAATAACTAAAATTAATGAAAAATCTTGTCAAATTCTGGTAGACATTGGAGCCCACAGAGGGGATTCTAGAAAACCTGGCAGAAGTTGGCCAAGGGTGAAAGTTCTTGCCAGAGTCAGCTCCCAAGATCTCTGTTTATAGGGCCCAGTCAAGAGAGGAAAGTAAATTTTCATGTTGCTCCTTCTTTCCCAACTCCAGACCCATAGGTTATTCATCCTTTTTCTCCTAGGAATAGCTATTGCCTTCATGCTTGCGTCGTTTCATGTCCTAAGAACTTAGCTTGGCTTTCCACCTGCCTGGCACATGCAGGTGTCAATTCTTTCTTTTGGCTATTGTTGAGAGTGACTCTGGATCTTGGGAAGGTAATAACCTTTGCACCCTCTTTGAGGACACCTCTTGGGTCCGTGGGGCTGTTTAATACTGTCTGTAAATATTTACTGTTTGTCTTATCTGAAACATGACAAGGTATCTAAAAGAATTTATTAACTCTATAATCAGAACTTTGAACAAATCGGAAGCTGATATTCAGAGCCTAACAAGAAAAATTTTAAGGCCTTTTCCTCTAAGCTAAATGTACCCAGAGGGAAAGAAAAACATTACAACAAAGGTGTAAGAGTAGGTCACTCCTTTATCAGCCAGGCTACAATCAAGTTCAGGAATTGAGGTTGTATTGAGGAATTGAGAGCAACCGTCCTAACCTTGCAAACCTTCACAAAACTAGAAATATAGCTCTAGAGACAGTTCAAATTTCACCTATTTTTTTACAGCAATCCTGAAACCACCCCTATTTATCTCAAAAGGCTTGCAAACATTATAAAAATTCTGGCCTTAGGAAACCAAAGACCTTCTTGGAAGAACTACATTAAGATTACTTGTCAAGGACAAATACAAATCTTAAGTATCTTCTAAAAAGCTTTAAAAATCTGAGTAGATAAATTTAACTTATCCCAACTGTTCTTTTATAAGCTAGTGAGTTTTGCATTATCCTACCCATCTCATGACTAAAATTTTAGAGCAAAACTATAAGGTCTCTATGTCTGTCTATTTATGTGTGTCTACTTATATGTGGTGTAGACATATAATAGTTTCTACCTCTGGATGGTATTGCTAAAAGTAATTTGTAAAAGAGCTTTATTTAATTGGCTTAAAGAAATTAGGCACTTATGTAAATTAAATTCTCAGAAATATAACAGCAGCTAACATAAATGAATTTCAGGTCCATGTGATTTAAGAAAATATTTGGTACAAAAGGCAGTTTAAGGTTGTTGGTTTAATTAAGATAGGCATGCCTTTATAGCTATCAGCATTAAAAGTTTTTTTTTTTTTAAACAACTACATTTGTCTTCAAAGTCTTTAAGTGGCACTACAGTTAAATGGATAACTGTTATTTCCAATGACCTGTGACCCTCAATGACCAAGTGTTTCAAAGTCTTTGATATTTTTACAAACTTCCCAAAATCAAATTCAAATGAAGTAATTGTGACTCAGAACTAACTTTGGAATTTTCTAGAGAGCTCCTGGAACATCTCAAAAGATCTGTTCTCTCTCCTTATAAAAAGAGAAATGTTAAACTAATTAGGCTTTTTTAATATGTTAAATTGCATGGGCATCATTGTCAATACTAAGCTTTCTTTTTGTTGTATTTGTATAGGTATATAAGTGTTCCAAAAATTGAATAAAATTACTAAACTGTGATATGTCCTGGTATAATGTTATCATAATTACAGATATCATTTTAAAATGTTGTGTGTTATAGAAATAACCAGATTTCCTTGTCAATTCCACATAATGAGCTCTCACCAGATCTTTAACAATGAGCATTTTAAAAAAGTTTTTGTCATTTACAGAGAGTTATTGTTTTACTCTGGTGCTTTGCAAAAGTGTTTCTGCAAAAGTACTTCATCTTCAAGGAGGTTCATGGAAAGGGCTCTGGCAAACACAGGTTTCTGGTAACTTCAAGATCATAAAAATGAACTGGATAAGAATTTCCAGAACTGGGAACTTCCCTGGTGGCCCAGTGGTAAAGAATCCACCTTCCAATGCAGGGACGTGGGTTCGATCCCTGGTCGGGGAACTAAGATCCCACATGCCGTGGGGCAACTAAGCCCACGCGTCACAACTACAGAGCCCATGCGCGCTGGAGCCCGCGCACCACAACTAGAGAGAGAAAACCTGCACGCTACAACTAGAGAGAAGTCCGTGCACTGCAACAAAAGATCCCATGTGCTGCAACAAAAGATCCCGCATGCCTCAGCAAAGATCCCGTGTACCATAACTAAGACCCGAGGCAGCCAAAAAATAAAGAAAGAAAGAAAAAAGTAAATTAAAAAAAAAAGGCTAGTCATTAAAGTCTTAAAAAAAAAAAAAAAAAGAACTTCCAGAACTAATTAAAAAAACTGATTCAAGCAGAAAAAGAATTAATAACATGGGACTGAATGAACTAAGGATGATCATAATTTTATGACTTCTTTTTTGAATCACTGCTGATCCCTTAATGTTTTGTTTTTCTAGATTTAAAGAAACTGTTTCTCTTAAGCAATCTATAACTTAACAATTTGTAAAGTGTACCTTTGTAAACAAAGATGAAACATTTGCTTTTTCTCCTTACCTGATCTCTCCAGAATTTGGAAACTCTTGAGTATTCTTTTCATGGCAAAATAGTTATTTATGTAAGTTCAGTACGTATCTCTTCTCCTTGTAGCAAGACACAACTGGAAACATGTGCTCATATTACCAAAGCTTTGAAAGAGATATGCATAGACTCAGGTATAACCAGACACTTTTAAGAAATTAAGGTTGACTTTACAGAGCCAATAAAGCTCCTTGGAAAGATCTACCTGGTACTTTGCTTACAATGTTCCAGCCAAGCAATCTTAAAAGAGTTTATATAGTCAATCACTATTCTTGCTGCACTTATGTAAATAATCAGGCCAAGTTTAATGCAAACAAGTTTGTTTTACTGTGACTATCTTTGGTAAAATGGGGGTGATTACAGAGAGAAAAATGTTTGCACCTTTGTAGATATTATAGTCCTGTTAATTGTCTTTGAGGTTTTGTTATATACCTGTAAACTGGACTGGATCCTGAATTCTTCTAGTTTCCTAAAATGTCTAGCTACAACTCTCCAAACTAATGTGTCCTATGTTCTCCCATCCTTCTGATTTGGAATCACTAAGAACAAAGGCTGCCCTTGGACCTCCCTGGAGGGGATGATACCAGGTCCCTCTCATTACCCAGATGGCAGCCAAACTTCAGGGACTTGAACCTTGAATATACATCTCACAGCTGAAGAAGACACCACCTGACATCTGGTCCTGTACACATGCTGGAGACCTCCAATTCAAATTGACAAAGACAAGTGGCTAACATCAAGGTAGATTGCTTCCTCCAAATATGCTGAATCAAGACTTCCTACTTTAACCAAACATAAAATCTATTCTTCTTCTCTTTCTTTCCTTTGCTCTGGCATTGGCCTGGAAAGATAGTGCCATCATCTGTATCTCCCAGGCCACTGCTAAGATGGTTAACCATTCAGACTGCTGGATTCGTCATCAGAAAACTCTGATCTGTCCATGATGCTAGACACTCCCTGCTGTGTTTCCCAGTCTATGGTTAACAACCCCAAGCTTGGGGAACTTTGCATCCAAGGTCTATGCAAAGAAAGGACACAAGGCAACGGTAACCAGAATAAAACTGCCGATGTGGTCTAGAGACCTTTAAAATTTTACTGGTGTCCATGGCTGTCATCTTTCCAGTCCTGAGCCACAGATTCAAATGAGAATTACCAGGAGGCATTCATGATTCAAGATTCGCTTCCTTTGACATGCCCTATTTCCTTGGTTAGGAGTAAATATAAGTGAGGCTATAATCAGGAACCTCTCCTTAAGTCTTGAAAGTACTGCAGAATCTGCTGCTGAAGCAATAGCTGCCCCCCAAAATCCTTGTTCTTGATAATAAGACAGACCTTGATTATCTTTTAGCTGAGCAAGGAGGTGTCTGTGCTGTGGCCAACACCACCTATTGTACCTGGATTAACACTTCTGGGGAAGTTGAAACTCAGTTATACATAAAATCATTAAGATCACATAAGATTACATAAGGTTACTAAGATCATAAGATCACTTGGCTTAAAAAGGTGGCTGCTTCAACAGGGTGTTTCTTTGACTTATTTGATTTTGATTGATTTGGGTCTTGGGGACCATGGCTTTGAAGGGCAATCCAAACACTGGAGCTTATAACAATCACAGTAATCTCTCTTGGTGTGTCATATTCTCTCAAGAGCTTTAAATGCATGTTTGCAGGCACTGAACACCAAGCAAATGATCTCCCTAAGACTGGAACATCAGAAAAGGAACAAAGAGAATGATTGACTTAAAAATCGTGATCATAAAGTCAAGACATGTGAATACCACAGAGATACAGCAAAAAAAATCATGAGCTGTGAATCTCACAAAGAAGATCAATAAAAGCTTCGATATGAAGCAAATCTATATGCTTCATATAGTTCTTACTTTATATGTGAATATATTATAAGGGTGATGGGTAGAGTTGGAAAAAATAGCAGTCAGTAAAAGAAGAAAAAACCAATGTAACAGAGTTATGGTTATAGACACTTAGATAAATATAAACTATCACCACTCTCTTCTTTCAGTCTTGCATAATTTTGTATATTTATCTCTTTCAGTGGTAAATATGTGTCAGTTTTGCAAGGTGTCTATTAACCTAATGCAAGAGATTTTCTATCAGTACGATTTCTTTAAGTGTTGGGTAAAAATCTGAAGAAGTGTTTCACTTTATTATGGTTTTTAGTTTATATGTCTTCAAAAATATTTTAGTGAAAACAAATTATGTATTTAGGAAACATTAGCTAAATCTCTTTCAAATTGGAAATCTTTGTTAGTTTTGAAATCATCTTGAACCTGGTTCCTCCAAACTGAGTCAATTCATTGGTTCTCAGTTTTTTCTGTCTTAAATATGATAAATCTCAAATTTTTATTAACAATTAAATTGCTTGTACTAAAAAAAATTAAAAAATAAAAATAAAAAATAAAAAAATAAAAAATAAATAAAAGCTTCGAGAACTTCAGACCGGTAATGGGGTGGCACCAAATGCCTTAAGCTATGATCACATCTCTCAGTTAAGCTGAGAGTCTGATCAAAAGGGGGAAGTTGTTAAAAAGAAACAAGGATCTGTGTTCTATCAAGCTTTTCAGGTGATTTTAATGCACAATGGAATTTGAGAAACACTGCTCTAGATTTAAGACTCTTGTGAAAGTGCTCATGGTTGCCCTACAGCTTTATGCCTATTATAGCTGAAACCGTTTTCAAGATGAGACCAAAGGCTTTGGATGGCCTTCAGCCTAATTAAAATGTTTAAAGAGATTTAATTACTAAATGCCAAGCCACACAAATATAAAGTTCTTTCCTACAGAGAGACTATGTGGTGAATTGAATGCATTTCTTAATCAAATGCTTGGCAAGCAGTATGGGTTTTCTTTCTTGTAAACAGCTATACTAATGCTAAACATATTTATTCACAACTTGACAAGAAACATTGCCCTGTAATTAATCATTTCCCAGTCCTAATTCAGACAAAATAAAAATACAAATACAGAATGTGTATCGCCTTCTCGTTATAAAAGAGTCACATACATAAATAATAATTATTTAGATCTATCTGGTATGTGCACAGATACATAACATATGTGCACATCTGTCTGGGCAACACCATGCCAGATACTCAAAGTATGTTGGTTATCAAAAGGGCACTTCACTTTAAAAGTATATATATATTAAGAAAATCACTATTCATTTTAACTACTTGCAACTGTGAATTATTAAAACCAGGTTATCTATTAATTACAGACTTTCATTAATGGTTTTTTAATAAGATGCAAATTTTAAAATAATCGTCTATATTTGAGGAAGAAAATAGTTAAAATCTAAAGATCAACATTAGTTTTTCAAACAAGTTTTAAAAAATCATCACTAGAAATTAGCTCATGAAAATACATTGTACTTTGGTTCACTGGTTTTATTTAATGTGTATTCTCAAGATGCATATGGTAACAGGAATCACTCTCAATTGGACAACATGCTAAAATTCAGGGTCTATAAAACTGAGTTAATTTTTTTAGAAATGTTTTACTTACTCCCTTCTATGATTTCTACCTCATTTCCCAAATGTAATAATACTAGAAGTACCATAAAATACTGCAATTAAATACAAAATTCACTATAAAGTTGAACTCTTAACAATGTGAGGAAATGTTATCAAGTCATTACAGAAAAGCAACTGTCTGAATATAAAAAATATTATGATTTTATAAGTGCGAAGGAGTGAGTTTTTTCCCCCCATCATCTTCTAAATATTCGTTGAGCAATTATTACATGGCACGTACTGGGACAGATGGAGTTAGCTACAAAAATCAGTACCTCTGGTTTTAATGTGCTCACAGTGTATGGGTGGAGAAGTGGGAAGGAATGTGGTATGTGGGGAGGGAAGGGATACAGACTATAACACAATGTGCGTACACAGTAAACATGAGCAAGATGCTAAGAGGAAACTTTGACTCCCACCGTAGGGTTATTAGATCACCAATAAAATATATTCCAAATCAACATATTTGCCAATGGAGAAGAAAGTTCATAAAAACTTGAGACAGTTTGTTTTAAAAAAAACAGCTAAAGTTCAAATAATCATACATTGTTTTAGCAATTTTATTTCTAACAATTTATCAAAAATACACACAAATGTTCATAAAGAAATACTAGTTAATGATGGTCACTGTGGAAAAACCAAAAAACCATGAACAACCTAATACCCACCATGATGGGACTGGGTAATAAATGATCAAACATTCGTATTATAGAATGCTATGCAGTCATGAAAATGAATGAAGTAGTGTCATGTATATTAACATAAAAAGCTCTCTAAGATCTATTACTAGGTAAAAAATTCAAGTCACAGAAGAATACTTGTAAATGGGTCCATTTATTTAAATAACAAATTAAAATCGTGTGTGTCTGTATGTGTACATACATGTAAACATATCAAAGTGTTGAGTGAGAAGACTTACATCTAAATTCTTCTGACTGTAATTGACTCTGGAAAACAATATACTTTTAAATTGTTTAAACAGTGCACGAGAATACTGCATTCTGGTGTCATGTGTGGAAAAAAAAAGGCTCTCCCTTTTAGTGGGTAAACTCCAGTTATTCTGACTGCTTATCTCTGTTCTTATTGATTCTGGTAACGGAAAAAAACATAAATTCCATTGAGATAGTAACAAACATAAAATCCTACCAATAGACAGACAAAAGTAATATAAAAATAATGACTTGTTGAATATTTCTTGTTTTTGCTTTTACAGAAACACATTATTGTATATTTACTTTGTAGAAGTGATGTACTTTATGATGTTTTCTAAATTCTATTAAGAAAAGAAAATTCTATAAAGAAAAAGTAACTGTGATAGATTATACCTAATCCAGGCCTTGCTTGGCAAATCACTCTAATTAAGTGGCTCTTTCCTATTTCAAGAAAAAAATATATACATATACAGTTTCCCCAGGAAATATGCCAATATTCCCCAAAGCAAGTAAAGGATGCCACACCTTAAGCACTAAAAAACCAATGAGCTTTATTCTGGGGCTTAGCTTTCATAAACTTTTGAAGAAATGTGAACATAGAGACAGGCAACCATCACCACATATAGAAGTTTAACAGTGACCAGATGAGTTCAAAAACCAAAAACTATATTCATTTTGCACTCAAAGCTGAATAATTTAATTTCTGAGAAATTAGGACACTTAAAATGCTTCAATAACCAACGTTTTACTAGGGAGGTCATGTACATACCACCTCTACAATAGTTTTTTTGCCACACCAATGCACCACCTGTCTATTGTTTACTGAATATTTTAAAACTTAAACACATTATTTGAGGAGGGAACAGTGACAATATCAACAATAAAAAAAGTTGTATTAATTACCATAAATTGAATGTAACAAGAAATGCAAAAAATACAGTATTTTTATTAAATTCTAGCTAGACACATCTTGCCAGTGGCTCTGAGCCAAAGCAAAGTGTTAAAAGCCTTACTGAACCAAGAAACTTTCTTGTGATTTTCAAGAACTAAAAGACAATTAGAGTGAATAACCTTTCTCGTTTTTTCCAATATTGTACTGTGAATTTTCAAGCATACAGAGAAGGTGAAAAAACTGAGCAGAGAACACCCATGTATCCATCATCTAGAGACCACCAATATAGCATTTGTTATATCTATCACATGTCTAAACTTCTTTCCAGCCCTCTATCCAGGAGTCACGGTTATTTAATGCTGCTATTTAACCATCTAGAGAGAGTTCTCATAGGAATCACAAGAGGTCCCAATCCACAATTTTGGAAACAAGGTTCTAAAAGATAACGTGATCATTTCGTAACTCCTTTGCTCATGGGGATGGCTTCTTAATGTATCTGGCCCATCCTCATCTTTCTTCCTTATCTCTAACTAGTCCCTAACACACAAGTGCACAAATTATCTGAACAAAACATTTACCATCTCCATTAATTATAGCACTGAGCCTAAAGACTTTGGTATGACATAAAAGGCCATTCCTGGCCTGACCCTAATTCACCCCTTGACCTTATGGTAATTCAGCAGTCATTGAGTGCTAACTCTATGCTAGGTCCTGTCCTAGGAATTTCACTTGCTTACTTCATATTCCCTCAAAACAGCTCTAGAGGAAGGTCTTACTGTTACTCTCAATTTATAGTAAGCAAATGGTAGCAGAGAAAATTTTAAAAATTGGCCCATGTCTGCCTGATTTTCAGTTCTATCATCAAACCATTCTACTCACTGTCTCATTTTTGCAACATCCTTCTTTCACCTCATGTATGCTTCTTCTAACACTGTTCATGATTCCATGCTTTTCAAACTGTGGTTTCAGCTGCTTGAATGCACTCCCTATACTTTCTTTACCCAACCTTACTCATTCATTTAGACACAATTCATGTCAGCTCCTCAGTGACAAGTGCTTAAATATTTTAATAAGTGAGAGTTTAATAAGTGAATAGATACTCACAAGGTCAAGATTTCCATTGGATGAACTAAGTGAAATACTGATACTAGGTCTTTACTTTTGTAAGCTAGTCTTTAGACAACTAGGATGAAACTATTTCTAACATCCAGCTATTAGAAAGGAATGATAAAACAAAAATCCAGTAGATTCTAAATAATCTACAGGGCAATACCTCCAACACTTGTAAACTAGGCATTAGTGACTTCATATTATTCATATTCATATTATGTTCCCCTAGCAGGCATCACCTATCTGGTATCCTTGAACTCTTCAGCTCTTGACACAATCATCAACATAAGAGTATTCTATTAAAATGACTGTTTTAATAAATACAAATTTTCATCTTCTGCCTTAGATCTTTATTTCTGGGGACAATTATATTGAAAAGGAACAGAACAGACCGCCCCAAAATGTGCCACTTTGTCATGTGGATTGTTCTGAGCTGAAGGCAATTAAGGAGATTCAAGAAAAACTTTTACTTCTCCCCTAACTACCTAAAAGAATTTATACAGGTGACCTGGCCCAGAAAGAGTGCTATTACCACAGATAATTATTTATATGAATAACCTATCTGTGTGGCAGGACAAGCATCTAGGTACCAAACATCTCCTACTATCATCCTGTGAATTACCCTCCTGCCTTTTGAAGCCCCAGACCCCTAACCCATTCCTTAGCTAAGGATGGCATATAGGTCTCAATTGCCTGACTTACATGTAGTTCTCATATTTTATGGGGATCCTGTATGTATGAAATTAGTTTTTCTCCTGTTAATCTGTCTTATGTCAATTTATCTATTAGACCAGCCAAAGAACCTAGAAGAGTAAAAGGGAAAATGTTCCTCCCCCTACAATATCATGGCATTAATTTAAAATGATGGTTAAATCTCTCGGAACATCTATGATGTAAGATTGCTTTCTAACTAACACATCATAGAATCACAGAACCTTAAATTTTGAAAGAACGTTAATGATAGTATAGTCTGTGAGGGGCTGGTAAACTGGCTCTGGGTTGGGAGCATAAACCCCAGTTTCCATGGTGTAAATAATCCAATCATGGCCAATTTCAAGTTACCAATAGTTTAACAACCTGCTCACAAAATTCCTAAATACTTAACACTACTGGTATACTCCAACTCTGTTATTGGAAGAACAGGGATTCTGAATATAAGCCAGACGGAGAAAGACAAATATCATATGATATCACTTATACTCAGAATCTAAAAAAATGACACAAATGAACTTACTTACAAAACAGAAACAGACCCACAGAGAAAACAAACTTATGGTTACCAAAAGGGGAATGGGGGGAGCGATAAATTAGGAGTTTAGGATTAACATATACACACTATTATTTATAAAATAGGTAAACAACAAGGACCTACTGTATAGCACAGGAAACTATACTCAATATCTTATAAGAATCTATACAGGAAAAGAATCTGAAAAAGAATATATATATAAAAATAACTGAATCACTTTGCTATGTAACTGAATCTCTTTGCTGTACACCTGAAACTAACATGACATTGTAAACCAACTATATACTTCAATTTTAAAAAAAGGGGAAAAAAACGGCAAAAAAAAAAAAAAGGGGGAGTTATGAGGATAACTACATGAGTTGTTCAAGGTCACAGAAACAAACTGTCAGTGTCTGGTCTAGAAGCCAGGTTAACTGACCCTTGCTCTAGCCTAGTTACTCTCAATTCTATAGAATCAGTTGGGAACTTGGAAGGACACTTTGCCTAGCCTCACTCCAGAGCAATCAAAAAATAATCTCTGGAAATTCCCCTCCTCCATAATGAAAACAAACCAAAAAAACCTCACCAGGTGCTTCTAATACAACTAAGTTCAAGAACTCCTATAATTCTTTTTCCCACTTCATGGTTGTCTATAGGAAATCCCCATTCCTTTATATGAACTTGGGGAATGAACAAAATACACACTAATCAATGGCACGAATTATCACAATATTTGAAAACTCTATGAGTTTCAAGTATATTCCATGTATGGCCATGAATTATACCTACTGGAATATTTTCTAAACTTTTGGCCCTGCTTTTACATAAATGAGACTGATTTATAATTAGTGCATTGATTTTATCTAAACGAATGCTTCTGTGTTGCTTAACAGGGTAGCCAAATCAGTTGCATTTGCAACTGCATGATATGATGTGTTTTAAAGGAAGCATCTAGCATTATTTCCTTTTCAAAGCAAATCACAGACGAAGGTCTATAGTAGACCTTCCTAGTCCCTTTCCTTTACGTTCCTTAAAATAACTATAATCCTGAAATCATTTATTTCTTTTGCATCGCCCTTCATACTCAGCATATTTTTCCCTTTCTTTACCTTGGAGCTGATCAGCAAGGACTGCAACACTGGATTTCAAATGCTATGATGTTTGAGCTATATGAACATTTTCTTCTTCAAAGGAATAATGCAAAGAAAATGTTTAGAGAGATGGTGTTTTTTGTTTTTTTGCCTTTCTGGTTACCTGGCTAAAAATTAGAAAGTAGGAGAAAGATCTTTCAACACAGTTATTTTCAGGCAGTGGGAAACTCATTCCCTAATGGAGGATCCATATCAGCCACATGACTTTTACAAAGGCTCTGCCTCTTGGAAACTTGTTCACTGGTCACATACACATCGGTTACAAATGGGACTATCCAGTTCAAACACAACTCTAACTGCAAATATTGGAAATATATTTAAATGTGTCCAGAATGCCACCATGTACTTGTACAAACCCAAGGTTGTCACTGTCACATTTTTATGTTCAAACACCTTAAACATATCCATTACTGCCTATTGTTCTTATATAAAACTTACCAAAAAAATTTGATGTTACAGGGCTGACTGCCAACAGCCTTAGATTAATATACATCATCGCTTAGGTGTAAGCAGATGCAAATATTAATTTTAATTCCCAAGATTTTGTAAGAATTTGGCTTAGAACTAAATAAAAACAGTAAAAGACACATACTAAATTATGAGCTCTTGAAGTAAAGAGACAATATCTTATTTATATCTCTAGCACTTGGAATCGTACCTGGCATACACAGTAGATGTTTAATAAATGATAATCAAACGCAAGCTTGGGAACTGAAGGGCAGCATGAACAGCGGGCTGTGCTTGTACTGGTGTTTACTGAGCAATGCTTTTTGGCCTTCTGAAGGACAAAAAACATTAAATATATAGAAAAACATAGAAAGGTTGAAATAACTGTATAGAATACCCATATGCCCTCTACCTATATTTAAGTTTTTAATATTTTGCCATATTTGCTTTATTTCTGCCTCTCTTCACATATGTATTGTTTATGTTGAACCATTCAAAGTAACTTACCTATATAATGACACTTTGCCCCAGATACTTTGGGATGCATTTCCTAAGGACACTCTACCAACCAATCACGGTATTATTATAACTTCTAGTAATTCCCTATTATCTAATATGCAGTCCATAGTAAAATTTTCCCAATTATCCCAAGAATGTGTTATAGCCACATATACCCAAATCAGGATCCACTAAAGTTCACACATTGTTTGTGGTCCTTAGGGAGGGTCTATGTTCAGTCTTTAAGGTTTACTTATTCCAAGTTTTCTATTTCTTTGTATAATATTTTATTCCATTTATCTCTGACTTATATCAAGTATTTTTAAATCTGTAACTTGAAACTGAGCTCTGTGGATTAAGATAAAAAGGGCATTGTGGAGACATCTGGCTCACCCTTCCCATCCTTTCAGTAAGCAGAGGTCATGTGGGCCATCCTTCTGCAGGTTAGGCATTGTTTTGCACCTGATGTACACTTGGGATCTGGGGCATAAACCACTACAAGCATCTTTCATAACTGCCTAACCAACTCATTTTAATACCCCTGACTAAAAAAGGAGCCTATTTTAAAGAATCAAGATTGGAGGAAAATAGAAGATTTTTAATTTCTTCCTGCTCCTATAAATGAAATGATTTAAAGTGATACATATTGGAAATGTAAAATACTTCTGGTGGAGAGAGTATGAAGAAATTAATTTTCCAACTTAAACAACTTCTATTTTATAATTCCTAATGTTAGCATAATTACTCTAATCAAAATACACTATTATGTGCTCCAGGTACAGGGTGAAGGAAAACACTGATGGTATAGAGATCTTATTAGGGAATGCGGCAGAGAAAGTGAAAAAATGAGGACTGAGGATTTTCAAATATGGGCACCAAAAACGGTGAGCCTTTCCATTTTTGTCCTCCTACCTAGTGTTCCAATCCCATTGAGAACAGCACAATGTCCCAAGTCGTCACCATGCCACTTGCGCTCTGCCCTATGGATATTTGGGGTATGGGGTGCTGTTTTACCCAGTGCTCTTTAAATTTAAGGTACTATTACCACTGTTATTATTTTTAGGTATACCATCAAACCACTGGAAGTAGTAAGACCTCCATCAGTGATCATTCACTGCCAAGACATTAACTGGTATAAGGCAGAGGTACTGGGGTACCAAGCACTGATTTTTTACTTCTTCATTAGTTGCAGAATCTCAACAGAATGTCAATTCTATGATATTTTTCAGCCTCCTTTTCAACTCGGGATCATGTGACTACTTTCTGGGCAGTGAGATGTAAACCAAAGTATGGTGTAGGACTTGTGGTATCCAGTTGGGCCACTGTGTCATTCCCCCCCTCCAAAATACATGAATATCTTAAATGAAACTACACAGGACTTACTGCCCTCCCTACCAACCAAAATAATAATTAATTGAGTAAAAAATATATGGCCCATTACATGCAATGGTCAGAATACAGGCAGGTCTTAGAGAGGGAACACCAGAAAATCCACAGGAAAATAGGTTCCTCTATGGAGGAAACCAATACTCCTCAAATGTTACTGAACAAGATGTTTGTCTACTCAGTCCCAGGATAAACCCTTATTCAAAGGTTTTCTGGAAAACTGGATTGAATGTGGATAGTAGGGGAAGGTGTCGCTGATAATAGGAACAGAGTTGTTGTGCCGTCCATGGAATGTGAGGGCACAGGAAAAAACACACTCAACTCAAGAGTATGATAATTTCAGGCTTCACTAGAAACACAGGGAGGTGAAATCAAGCCAGACAGGAAAGAATCAAAATCAGTAAGGAAACAAAATTTAATTTCAAGCTTCTAAGGAGAGACTATAAATAATGCAAAATTTAAAACATATTAGCAAAAATAGATCGTTATGTTTCTCTTTCTCTCTCTCACGCAAAATGGTTAAATGTTTCTTGAAGACTTTTGGTTGTGAATATTTAAAAGCAAATGCACATATTTGCCAGAGAGGAAAAAGTGTTTGGGGTGGGGGCAGATATTAAAGTGAAAAGTCTGGGATAACACACACCAAAATATTAATACTGACATGAATGACTCCAGTTTATCAGTTTATTTTCCTTCTTCTTCTTCTTTGAAAATTTTAAACTGCAAGTGAATAATTTTTATAATTATTAAGACAAAGAGCATTTGCCAAAGAAAAGCATTCAAGCAGTCATAAAATAATATTGTATGAACATTAGACAGAGAAGGCTCATCAAATCCAAACATTTCCCAAATATCCTCCACAAAACAAACTAAGTAACTTGCTCTTAAAGAATGGGGCCTCCTAAAGATACCCATTTTTAGATGCTGCTAATAGTAAAGGCCAGGGCCTCTGAGTTGTAGACTATAGTCTTGCTTCTCCAAGTATGGTTCTCTACATCAGCAGCAGGAAAATCACCTGGAAACAAGGGAAGGATCACACGGGAGGAAAAGAGGAGATTTTTCATTTCTTGCTGCTCCTAAATATGTAATGCTCTAAAGTGATACATATTGGAACTGTAAAATACTTTTTTGATGGGGAGAAAGTGCAGAAATTAACTTTCTAACTTGAACAATTTCAACTTTATAATTCCCAATGTCACACTGATTAGAAATGTAGAATCTCTGGCCACAACCCAGACCTGCTTGAATTAGAGAACTGGGGAACTTATTGGAGAATTACTGAATTAGGAAACTTATTCTATGCTCTAGTAAATAAATATGTTTCCATCTGTACTTTATAGTGGATATCCCAGGAAAACTCTGGATAATGATGTGATATATTTAAACTAGGAGATGATAGAAATAAAATTATTTAATCTTTCAAAACTTCTATATGAACTGTTTTCCATTTATGCCTACTTACAACAGTAGCAACAACAAACAATAAAAACAACTCTTAGTACTACCACTACATCAGAAGAGAGTGGCTAACATTTATTGTGCCCTTGGCATGCACCAGGCACAGGGGTGGGTCCTTGTCATGATCTGCTGTATCGGTGTCCCACACTGAGCCATGTTAACACTTATGAAGGATCTACTACTGTAGTGCCTTCCTTCTTGAATCTTGGCTGAGCCTGTGATCTGCTTTAGCTACTAGAATGTGGCAGAAAAGATGCTGTACCAGTTCTAGGCCTATATCTTGAGAAGGCCTGGCAGTCTCTGCTATTGTCCTGTTGAAAGCCTTCAGGTGCCATATTAATAAGCCTGGTTACCCTGCTGGAAAGGCCATAAAAAGGGACCATGTGGAGAGATCACATGGAGAAGTAGAGGCCCTCAAACAACATGGGGGTGAGCAAAGAGCCCAACGGCCCTAGCATCACAGCTGAGCCCAGCCACCGCCAACGCACCAGCTGAATGCAGCCAAGAAGAGTGAACACCAAGAAATGCCCACCTGATCCCAACCCAGATGGCTGAATTATGAGAAAATAACATGGTTATTGTTTTAAGCCACTAGGTTTTCGAATGGTTTACTACATAGCAACAACAACCAAAACAATGCATTATAGACATTTCTCTCATTTCAATCTCATAACCACCTTAAAAATTAGGTATTAAAAATATCCTCTTTCTATAGAAGGGTTTAGCTAATTTGAATAAAGCCGCACATCATTAAGTGCAGGAGCTAGGGCTTCTTGCATAAAAACAATTCTGTACATCATACAACATCCTGTAGCTTAGTTTCTGATCTGAAGACAGAGCATTTCCTCTTACTGGCCTGTGTCTCCTCGTCTATAAAGAAAAGCAAGTGAACCCATGGCTGTCTAAGATCCTTGTCAGCTCTGCAATTCCATGACTTTGTTTTAAAGTAGTAATCTTGTGTTTGTTGCTTATACAGCATGGTCTTCATCACATCACATCTCATGCATGAGAACGCGGCCTCGACTGAGCAAAGGTCAGAAGGGTAAAAAGTACCCCAAGAACATCACATCCCAATTGCCCCAACGATCGGAATCACACTAACAACCCCACCCGGCCGGTAGGGAAGGTTCAATGCATATTAAAACATCCTAAGCACGCTGCCCTTCTAGAATGTCTTTAAACAACTCAGTCTGTCATACAGTCCTTTGCGGCCTTCAGTTAAAGAAGAAATGGCACATCTATGTATTACCACTCCTTTCTAGTTTGCTAATTTGTGATTAGGAAAGAAAAACACACGGTTAATTACCTTTGAGACTCAACACAACAAAGTAGTTAAGAAGGAGAAAGGAACTTTTTTTTTTATGACTTAAATTTTTATGTGGTCAATCAAATCTAATCTATTCTAATTTATTCAGATGGAAGGTCAATTATCCAAATGCTCTTAATTCAGCAGGCACCTGATCTTGGTGGCCAGTGAACCATTCAAAGGGCAGCTGTGTTCTGTGTGTGCTTTAATATGAATTAGTTATCACATTTGTACACTTTCCTTCCTGTTTAAGCTAACATGGCCTGTTTGACAAGGTACATTTAAGAAGAGGGAAAAAAACACTAAGCGTTCTTTGTTTTCTGGAACAAACACATATTCTCCAAGGCCCTTCTTTAGTCAATATATACAAAGAACCCACCAGATTCATGCGACAACCATCTGTTTGAAAGAAAACACCAGAACAGCTTTACAGAAACAGTGGTACCACCTTTAGAAAAACCCCGTACTGAACAGCAGACCGCACACCATGCATTTCCATTGACACTAAAGTAGCATCAACCACCAGATGAGCAACTGGACTGGGATACCATATGCAGATGGAATGCAGGCAGCAGACCTCCTTCAAGCCAACAACTCCTTTCTCTAGAACCATTTCATTTTCCAAATAAGCCTAAAATGCATGTCAAGGAACAGCATATATTTGTCTTTGCACTTCCTGTGGAAGTTTTTGTTTGTTGATTTGCTCAAAAGTCCAGTTTAAATTTGAGTCAACTTATTTATCTGCTTTATACTGGAAGAGAAATTTACCAAGGAAGAACAAAAATATTGGAAGTATTCCATGGTAAATGAGAGGAAGTATGCCAAAGCTCTCAGCAGCAAGACTGGATCAGTCAAGAACAAAGAAATACAGGGACTTAAACATACAAGTAGTTATTCTCTCATATAAAAGAAGACTGCTGGTGTGTAGGCCAGGACTGGTTTGACGCTACCTAAAGTCAATCAGGGACTCAGATGCCCTTGATCTTTCTCCTTCATCACGCAGAGCTGCCATACTGAGGTTCTCTCTTAGTCCAAGAGTGCTGCTGGAGCTCCTGCCATTACAAAGGCATTCTAAGCAGCAGGCAAGAACAGGGAAAACGCAAAAGGGCTTCTTTTCCAACCACTTCAGCTTATTAAAAACAACCTTGCCAGAAGTCCCACACTATATTTTGGTTTATCTCTCAATGGCCAGAAAGCCATCACATGATTCTACCTTGCTGAAAGGGAGGCTGAAAAATATCACAGAATTGACTGGCATTCTGTTGAGATGCTACTGAACAAGAATTAATGAACTGATATTTGATATCACAGTACCAAGAGTCTCTGCCTTATACCAATTAATGTCTTGGGAGTAAATTATCCCTGACTGAGGTCTTATAATTTCCAGTGACAGATGCATAGCTAAAAATAATGAGTGGTAATGATAAGTTAAATCTAAAAAAGTTCCAAGTGAAAGTTATAATTTGGTTCACACAATTACATAATAGTAACAATAAAAGTGACAATAATAATTAATACTAATATCAGAAAGTAGAGCAGTATATACAAATTATTGAACACCATGTTCTTTGTCAAGTGATGCAATACCTTATTTTAACCAATCTTCATATCAACTTTGCAAGGATTTTAATAACTCCATTTTACATAGAAGGCACTGACTTCAGAGTTGGGAAGTTACTCTTCTAAGGTTATACATCACTAGGAAGAGACAGAACTATAATACCACCACAATGGTATTATTCATTACCCTGATCAGGTCATTAATACTCCCATTTTACAGTTGAGGAAACTAAGGTTCAAATAATTGGAATGCTTCGATTTACTATAATTATTATTTACTATAATTTCAAACCAATGGTAGAATTTTGTTTGTAAAAAATGATTTTTTTACTCATTGGCCTCTTAATGGGCCCAGAGAAGGAGATAGGAAATCTGGTTTCTCATCCTGACTATGTATGTTAATGGTAATTCCCACTTGATTGTAAAAATAATACATGTCCACTGAAAAGGAAAAATTAAAACAATATGGAAAAGAAGAAAGTAAAAATCACCCCCAAATAGCACCAATCAAAGATAATATTACCAACGTGAACATTTTGGTGAGCATTCTCTGTTCGAGATTTATAGATGGAGAAGGGGACGTGAAGAGAGACAGGTTAAGTAATTTGTCTCAAGTCTCTGAGCTAGGGGGCTAGGATTCAAGTCCACGCTATCCAAGGCCCCTGTGTATTCAGTGACCCAGCACATTCAGGAGTCTTATATTTCCTGCTGCACGACATCCACATGTGTACATGCCTGAAAATTCTATAACAGAGAGACTGCCCTTTCTTCTAATGGGCTCCTAAGAAAATGCATTTTTATGCTTCTCTTTCAAGGGGCAAGATGAAGAAAACTGAAATGTGACCATTAACAAATTACCCATGCTGTATGTGAGTTTAACACCCCAAACAAGACTCAGGGTTTTGAGCATTTACAATGCATTGAAGCCAACTCATTGTAAAAACATAAAATGTAATTAGATTTCCATATAACAATACTTGAAGAAGTACAAAGGAAGATGGCATTCGGGGAAGGAAGGAGTATGTGTATTAATTTCCAGATGTTTTAAATCACATACTATGTATCAAACACTGAGAAGACAGTGTCAAACAAAAGGACCTTACATGTAGTGCAAGGTTTCTCAATCTCGTTACTATTGCCATTTGGGGCCATATAAGTCCTTTTGGGGACTGCCCTCTGCACTACAGGATGTCTAGTAGCATCCCTCGCCTCTTCCCACTAGATGCCAGGAGCACACCCACCACAAATCGTTGGTACAATGTCTCCAGAGGTTGCCAACTGTCTCCTGGTCAGTGGGGGGCAACATGACCTCTAGTCCAACTGACTCGGTAGATGACCTCCAGTTCACTCAGTGTGGGAAGATTTGCAAGGCAGTAGTGATAACAGAGGCAGACAAAGTGGGGAGGGAGAGGCAGAGCATTCTGAGACAAGGGTACTTGGAACAGATGGTAGAGTCTATGCCGGCAGTGGAAGGTAAGGGTGTCTGCCTGACGACGCAAGCTTCTGAATCTCTGACTCAAGAGTTTAGAATTTAGTCTGCAGAAAATGGGGATCAGCTCAGGCTTGTGGGCAATGACAAAAAGCAAGTCCTATGAGGTGAGCTTAAGGGTGTGCTGCTGTGGCTTCTGCTCTTTTACTGCTTTCATTAAAGACAACTGGGGGATGAAGAAATGACAACCCCCCCCCCAAACTGTCTACTTAACAAAGCAGCTAAACACCGTTGAGAGTTTTTTGACTTTTAAAACTGAAATATTTTAACACATAGAAAGCATTTTGCACTTTGCCTCACACACAGAGCACTCCCAGCAACGTTAACTCCTCATTGTTATCACTGCTGCTGCGGTGCTTATTAAAGGAAGACAAGGTAATGATGGCTGATGTCAGCATTTCTCAGATCTGCCCCAAGAAACTCTGGTATCTGGGGAGTGTTAAAACTATCTGTACAGGGGCTTCCCTGGTGGCACAGTGGTTGAGAGTCTGCCTGAGAATGCAGCGGACACGGGTTTGATCCCTGGTCCGGGAAGATCCCACATGCCGCGGAACAACTAAGCCCATGCGCCACAACTACTGAGCCTGCGCTCTAGAGCCCACGAGCCACAACTACTGAACCCATGTGCCACAACTCCTGAAGCCCGCGCGCCTAGAGCCCGTGCTCCTCAACAAGAGAAGCCGCTGCAATAAGAAGCCCATGCACCACAACGAGGAGTAGCGCCTGCTCGCCGCAACTGGAGAGAGCCGGAGCACAGCAATGAAGACCCAACGCAGCGAAAAATAAATAAATAAAAATTTAAAAGTTACCTTTAAAAAAAAATATCTGTACACATGCACAGATATGCACACAGAATTATTTTCTTTCCAAAATTTATTTTTTTAAAAAGGAAACCATTTACGACAAAGGATATAAAATAGGAGATATTTTTCTTTATCTACATCTATTTTATTATAAATGTTTAAGTTCCCTAACTTACATTTTCCTATAAAATAAGGAGAACACATAAATTAATTTTTTACCTTTCCTTGAAGCAATTAATTTGTCTCCGAAGCCACTGCTTTCCTATCCTTTCTCTGAGGACCTGTTGGTATCCCACTATACTTGAGATAGTGTAACTCTGGAAAACATTGCCCTGATCAAGTGACTGGGACTGTCTGGAAAAAAAACCCCAAAAAACGCGGCTTTGGGACTCTGAGGTTACCCAAGGGCCATGGGTCCTCTTGAAATGAGGAGGAAGAAAGTGTCATCCGTACAAAAAGGTCGAGGAGAAAGCTGCCTCGCCAGCTGTCTGCACACATCACTCCAAGGCAAACAACCGACAGAGCAAAATAATCTCAAGCAGGTATTAAAATAGCAGCAGTGTCTGAAGAAGGCCAGGGAAACACACCTGCAAACACCCAGACAACTGGGTGTCACTGTTCAGGAGTTTGAGGGCCATCCCTTCTTGCACATCTAAGGCAATTTTTTCCTGTGACACACTATGTTTTGTCTTCCTGAACATTTAGCCTCTGGATTTGGACAGCAGAGACCTGGCCTGGGCCCATTCCTTTAGAGAGTGCTCAAATGGTTACCAAAAGTGAAAATTTTCTAATTATTCTGTCAAGAATCAATCTTGGAAGCTGCCAGTTCCTCAGTGCTCTGACTGACAGGGCAATCAGCACTTTACTTAAAGCCTCAGCACCAACTTCTCCTGGCCTGGGAGAGCTCCCCACATGCTGGAAGAACAGAAAAACTCACAACTGAAAGACAGTGAGAAGTCCTTATGGGAGTGAAATTTTACAAGCGTGCGCACACATCCTTCTAGGGAATAGCGCTTTTCCAGCTGGCATCCCTTGGAAATGGGGACACCCTCATTCCCAGAGGTATCGTTCCAAATCTCAAGCAGCATGGCTAGGATTTACTCCGTGCTCACTGTGGCTGCTCAAAAAAATTATCAGAAGACACAGGAAAAAAGCCAGTGTCAAAGCCCTCGCTAGGTCCAGGCAGACCAGAGTGCCCAGGGGTGAAGGAGGAGACGAGACTCACCACACCACACCTCCAAAGCAAAACACGCATTTCCACCTTTCGTACACACTGGGCTTCTAAGGGGAAAATGGGACGCGGGATGGGGGGCAGCTTAAGAACTGTCACAATAGGAGAAATTATTCTCATCAATCAAATTTACCCAAATTCCACTCATTTGTTTTTGTCTAAAAGTTGCCCCCATATATTAAGCAATGTCCTGCTTCAGTTTTGCCTTTGGGAATGTTACTGCTTGTAATTTCTGAGACCATATATAGAAAGAGAAATGAGATGAGTGGATCAGTATCTCAGCTGGTTTGGATATGATGGTAAAGATGTGTGAAAGAAAATGTGAGGCTGCACGCACCACTTGGTGTCAAAAACCAAAGGGGCACAGAGTGGAGAAAGAAGGTTGCGTGATGAGTGAGAGCCACCGGGATGAACTGGAAGCGGGGCTGGACAGAAAGACGGCCTGAAATACTTGATGGGGGGAAAGAAAACAGGGGCCTGCAGCTGTTTCCCCAACAATAAGTAGATTACCCGCCATATTTTCAGGATCCTAAAGGCTTAGAGAAAAAAGAGGTAATTCAAAGGCATAATTTTTCAAAAAGCAAAAACTATTCAAAAGATAGTTTGGGGTTGCCTAGCCTAATGCTAACTAGAGTCCTAACCAGTCAGTCTCCAGTCTTTCTCTTCCCTTTCCACAGCACATACCTCCATCTCTGTCTCAGACTTACAGAGGCTTCCCATTTTATTTAGAATAAAATTTAAAGTTCCCAATTTGTATATGTATAACTGATTCACTTTGCTGTACAGCAGAAACTAACATAACATTGTAAATCAACTATACTCCAATAAAAATTTATTTAAAAAAATAAAAATTAAAAAATAATAAAATGGAAAAAAAAAAAACTTCCCAATTTGGCCCACAAGTCCTTCCTGAACGGGCTGCAGGCTGTCACTTTCTACTCAGTTCTCCTCACTTGCTCTGCCCTTGAAATACCCTGAGTTGTTTCTTGCCTTGCAGCCTCTGCACTTGTTTCCCCTGCTCTTCCCACTCAGCCCCAGGTCAACATAGACTCATTCCTTGGTGTCACTCAGGTCTCAGCTCACACATCCTCCCAGGGACAGGCCCTGCCTGGTTACTCCACCTCAAGTAACTGCTTACTGGCTGGTGAGGCCATGAGAATGCACCTCGGACCTGCAACTAGAAGGAGGGAGACCGGCTGCACTGGTGCCAAGGCCACACTACCCCGGTCTGCTCCCAGGCAATGACTAAGCCTGGAGGGACACTAGGGCAGGCCCATTCCTGGGAGACAGGGGACTTCACTATCAGCTGACTTTGGCTGCAGGACACCCCTATAGCCTTGCCAAATATTCGTCACTCTGCTCTTCATCATGGGACACTTCCCCTCTCACCTCTCCTTCTCCCTCACTCAGGGTCAGACCTGTATCACAGTCCAATGGCCCTCCCAGCCTTTCCTGGCTTCTTCCCCATTTTCTATCAAAGGCAATTCCTCAATAAAAGCCTTGCATATGAATCCTGTTTGGTGGTATCTGGGACCCTTACCAACATACTCACTAACACCTCAGCCTGTTTTATATTACCTTCTTAGCACTGATCACTAAAGAAAATGATCTAAAATGGCACCCAGAAATCTGTATTTTACCAAGCCCTCCAGGTGGTTCTGGGACATACTCAAGTTTGGGAAACAAAGACCTAATAGTATACAGCTAATTATAGTCAGAGTAAGAATGAGGACTCAGCCTTACAAATTCCCAGTGCATTTCTCAGCAACCAGTACATTTAATAATACACACAACCCTTACACTGTATCCCTGCTTAATAACCCTGATTTAACAAATGAATTTAAACACTGGTCAGTGTTTCACATCTATTTTTTAAAATATGGATTTAATAAATGGACATTAACTTACCAGGTAAGCCAAAGGAATTTCTAGAACATTGATTTGAATGTGGTTGACTGCCTCTATAAATCTAACTGACTTTGTAGCTTTTAGGCAGTAAAAATAAACTTCTCAATGTATACCTCTCTCTTGTGAGGGAACCTTAATCTGATGTTCTGCTATTACTAACATGGAAAAGCAGTAGCGCTATCAAGATAGCAGCTGGCAAGATGAAATGGCACTGAAGTTTGTCGCTATCGATTTCTATGTGGCAAAACCTGTGCCTTGTTCTCCTGTTTTTCCTTTAAGATCAGGCAGTATGATCTCCAGGAAGAAATGCTCAGGTTTTGGGGAACAGTGGCAAGCAAGTGTGATAACAACAGAATGGATTGATTACAACCAGGAAACTTATAGATGGTCAGGTATGAAATATTACCTGGTGGAACAGTCAAGATAAAGGAATATAACATGCTTTACTGCTTATAAAAGGGAGGTAGCAGAAGGTTTCCTTTCTAACATAAATCCTTAACTATCTTTCCCCGGGGGAAAAGTATATTAAATCTAGTCTATTATAACTTTAGATACAAGTCAGGATTCTGAAAAGTAGGAATACTTAATTTGTTTTTAAGAATAGAGAAAGGGAACATCCACAATGATACAAATTCAGAGATGAGGACCTTTCTTACTAATTAATGACCTCTGGCCTGCAAGGCCATCTGTAGAATTTCAAAATGTTCTCCAAACTTTCTTTTTCTCTTATATCTTCAGGTCAACGGCATAAATACCCTTAACTATATAATTGCCCTCTGAAATCTAATTTTCGCATTACTGGCCAGAATCTCTTAAACTTTGCAAATCAAAATAATAGCTCTGATATATTTTTCTAATCTCAAACACTGAGGCGTATGAAGTTTTTCAGTTTCTCACAATTTTCTTACCAAATGCAAAGGGTTGAGTCAAAGCATGTATCGTACCTGCTTAAGCTCTTGAGGGAACAACTTTGAAAAGTGAAGAGAGGAAAAAAGCAGCCCCACTGCCCTCTTATAACACGAAAACAAAACAAAACGAAAACACAAATGGAAAGGCATGGAATGACAGATTTTTCAAATTGTGTTTTAGTAAAAGGATGATGTCTTGGAAACTTAAACTGTAATTTTACCTTGAACAGGTACAGGGTAGAATGTTTTGAAAGGGAGTATACAAAAATTCTAAAATGTTTATTTACTAACAAATCCCTACTGAATGATGACTACATCAGTGTAACATGACACCCAAGAGTTACTGGGAATACATAATAACGAATGGTATGTGCTAAGTGCTTTATATGTCTTATTATGCCATTTAATACTCATAACAGCACTATGGAATTGTTTCTATTAATATGCCCATTTTACTGGCAGGGAAAAAATGAGTCTTAGAGGAGTTAAGTCGCTTGCCAAGGTCATACAGCTAAGAGGGATACAGGTAGAATTCCAACCCAGGTAGATGTGTAAGTGGCCCAGGTTCTTACCTGCCACACTGTCTTGTCTAACACTGAGCTAAGCACCCTGAAGAATACAACGCACGGCCTCACGAAACCTCATTTCGTGAGGGGGAAACAGGTGGGAGAGGAAATAACTACAGCACAGTTGCTCAGCCAAGTGCTACGTGAGGGGCAAATGTGTGAAATAAAAGCATCCTGGATGTTGACAAATTCTAAAAGATATAAGGGTGGGGCAGGTAGAAGATGGAATTTAACCCAACAAGAGGCGAGAAATCCAGATCACTTACATTTGTTTCCTGGCCTTCTCTTGTATCTGTCCAAGACTTTTCTCTGGAGTTATTATTCATTTATTTGCTCAAAAGTATGTTCTCAGCACCTGCTATGTGCCAATATAGCATAAGACATGGACCATGACTTCATGAACGACAGTTGAGCAGCAGAGGTTGGACAGTTTCCAAAGACGGTGAAGCAGTATCTCCCACCATATGCAATATGATTCTGCTACTCCCACATTAAGAAATGGGGTGTGTTTCTCCACCCTGCTCGAATCTGAACAGGACCTGTGACTTCTCTAATAGACATGGCAGAAGTGACACAGTACCAGTCCCGCCCTGGCAGCTTCCATTTCCTGCCTCTCAGAAGCCAGTCACTACACACGATCATGCTGAGACCACCATGAAAGGCCAAACCACACGGAGAGATGAGATGGGATGTGGAGAAAAAGAAAAGAGAGAGGTCCAGGAGCAATGGGGTGCCAGACATGTGAGGAAGCTATCTAGGACATCCAGAGCAGCTGAACCTTCAGATGGCTCCAGCCTCAGCCACCAATGTGTGCAGCTTCATGACATATTCCAAGCAAGACTGCCCAGCTGAGCTCAGTGACCCCACAGCACCAGGAGAAATAAGAATAAACTGCTGTTTAAAGCCACTACACTTGGGGGATAGTATGTTAGGAAGCAGTGGATAACTGTAACATAATTGAACGCAAAATCACCTACGTGACTACATAATTAAAAAGGAGTATGATTTGAGAAGTCGTAACCAGCAAAATACCCTTGCCTTCAACCAGGTCTGAGGGGTTCGTGGAAACCTCTCTGCATAGTGACATCGAGGATGAGACCTGAAGAGTGAGTGGAAGAAAGAAAAAGATGAAAGGGGAAGAGTTTGGGGTAGAAAGAACAGCCCAGGCAAAGTTCTGAGGATGGAGATGTGCTCACACATTGCAGGAAGAGAGAGGAGGACAGTGACCAAATTAAACCAAATAGATGAAAGGGCAGGAGTCGGGCTGCAGAGCTGGCAGGGCTGGCTCACGTGGAGCCCTGTAAGCCACGGTGGGCGCTGGGAACTGTATGCTGAGGGCAATGGGAGGCAAATAAGAGGAGTGACAGATTTGTGGTTGCTGTGGTCATCATGGCAGGGTGTCAAGGAGAGTCAGTGGGGAATCTGCCTGGACATGAGGTCTTAGAGATCCAAGTGCAGGATGCCCTGAAGTGAAAACCAGCCTTTACTTAGGCCTCAGATGTCTAGAAGCATCTTAGTTTAAAAAAAAAAAAAAAAATTGAGTATGGTGTCCAGGGAATTAACTTTCTCAGTTCAAACTTTACAGTTCACACGAGTTTAAGTACAGAGTCCACACATAAATTTGACATAATTTAGGGAGTAGAATGTGGTTAAATTGAATGAACTAAAGAAAACAAAAAGAATGACATGGTTTGAATAAGAAACTTAAATGAATTTCTCACATTTCATGTGGTTTTCTCAGGCCCAAGTTAAAGATGGGGACATAATGAGCTTCTTATACTCTAGCTTCTGCTTCAGCTTTCTGCTTCTGTCGAGTCTGTAACTGCATTTTCTTATTTCATTTACATGCTTGTCTCTAAACGCCCAAGTGTTTTTAATGACTATCATTTAGATGTACAGATGCCCACTGCCATCCTCGCCCTACACACCTAACACGTAAGAATGGAGATCTCTCCAAGCACAGCTGTTGCAGATCTGAAATACTCCATTCCATTGTTACAAAGAGGCCTGCAGGCTGGAAGGGTGATGGGCTGTGTAAAAAGGGAGGTCACCACTTTGTTCTCTGAAGCATGAATTACTGTGATAAGAAAAACCTGAAGAACATACAACATGATGCTAATAACAGTGTTGGGATCTGGGTGGTCTTCATCTGTTTTGTGTATTTCCTAAGACAAACAAGAATTGTTCGAGCAGTAATTATTAAAAATCATAGTGCCAGTGTATTATTAGGATGGTATAAAAATGACATTTGGCCAGAGCACCCAGGGAAGCCTGAAGTCTCTCAGCCTTGAGTCTGAGGTGGCCACACAAGGCCAATGATAGAGATAATGTGCCAACAAAGTAAGGCAAGGCAATGTGTCCTCTATTATTAGCTGAGGTAAGAGCTCCCAAATCTTACTAAGACAGAATGACTCTGTTGAGGGCTTCTTTATCCTAGTTAATGACATTAGAACATCATAATTGCTCTCTCCTCTCCTGTGCTCTACTCCAACCCACTAAATCCAAGGTTCTTAACTTCCCACTCTACTGAAACCAGAAACTTCACTCTTCTACAGTTACAGGAAAGGTAGACAGAGAGAAAGATAGAGAACATATGGTATTTACTATGTAAATGGCTACACTGGGTCTGATCTATATTGGTCCTGCCTTCTCTGGGGCTGGATACAAAAGAAGGGGGTTGGGGAGAAATGATGCTAATGAAGAGGAGAAGAAAGAAAACTGATTTAGCCAGCTTTGAGGGAGAACCTTGGCCTGCGTTATTCTCAGGCTGGACCTCTGAAAGTGACCACAATAAGCCTGAAGCTCTGGATCTTTTAACTGCATACTATGATTACATCCACCAAGACACTGACCAACAAAATGTACTTTAATGAAACAAATCAGATCCATGGCTTTCTTCCTCCTTATAGCATTAAGGAAGAAAAAGTAAGTACGTGCAAGAAACCTGTTCCCCCAGAGGCCATAATGTGATGGAAAAAAATAGCAGACACACAGACACACACATGGATACTTGCAAAATCATCAAAATGCTACCAAAAAAAATAAACAAAAATAAAAAAATAAAATAATAAAATAATAATAATAATAATAATAATAGTAATAATAATAAAAAATACACAAAAAATCTTCCATGTATTTAGAATGTCTGAGGGTCTTGGTTTAAAATATATAAAATAAGTGAAAATAATTCAATGTTACATTATAAATTAATAGTATCACTGAAAAAAAATCAAGCCAAGTTTCATTTCAATTACCTACTTTGTCCATCTATGAAAATCCATCAAATGAGTCCAATAAGAACATAGGAAATAAGCTGTTTATTGGACTCTAATTTGATGCAATTTTAACACAGTAATATTCATCTCTTCAATATATGGAAAAGGTAAAATCTATAAAACTCACATGTTCATATTCTACTATTATAGATTAAGAAAAGAATTTTTTTTTAAAAGGATGTTTCCTTTCTTACTGGAGGCAAATCTGTAGCAACCACAAAGTATCATATATTTATTATCAGATCCAAAATCTGATAACCACATATTTATTACAAGATATACTAGATTTTTATGTGACTTTTACATTTTATCACAGATTCTGTTTATTGGGTTGTCGTCTTACAATGAAATGCCCTTGATGATAATAATTTGTTTTACCCAACTGTCACTATCAGAGTAAGATTTATTTCCTCTAATTATATACAGACCTCCTGAAGACATCTGTTAATATCTAAGCTATTTGTTAATTGGTTTTTATTTAACGTTTGGGATCATTTAGTAAAACACTTTGTTCAAGGAACAGTGAAAGCCAACCAAGCTCAATTAACTAACTTGTTGCCAGAGTATCATATTAAGGAGGGAAAACAAAAAATAAAATTATTTCATATTTAGGTGTAGAATTACAAAAAGAAACATTTAATATAGTCCCATGTCCCCAAAGGGGGGAAAAGACACTATAATTCCAATTCCATGCATAAACTAATACCACAAAAATATAAAAGATGATCACATTATGGTGGCAGCAAAAAACAGGAAACCAGCTAAATGTCGTAACAACAGGAAAAAGGCTAAAAATATAAGGGTGTATTAACATAATGGAACATAACATGAGTGCTAAAATTCTTGTTGCAGAAAAAAATTTAATGATGTGGTAAAGTGATCTCAGTATACTGTTAAGTGGAAAAAACAGTATGATCCCAATATAATTTAAAACATATGTGTATTTATACAGAAAGAAAAAGAAAACACTGGAAGCAGACAGGCCAAATTTAAATAATAGTTATCTCTGAGCTAAGGAATTATGAGTGATTTTTTTTCTGTGTGCTTTTCTATATTCCAAATACTCCATACCGACCACTGATTAAATTACAGAACAATTATTTAGGAAATGAAATAAATCTTTCAGACACTTAATTCTCAAGTTTTTTTTTTTTTTAAAGAACTAGTGATGTGGAAATTAATTTATAACTCCAAAAAGAATGACTGTTAAAAGATGTGTTTTAGACATTGTTAAAAAAAAAAAAAGCCTTCTAGGGACTTCCTTCGTGGTGCAGTGGTTAAGAGTCTGCCTGCCAATGCAGGGGACACGAGTTTGATCCCTGGTCCGGGAAGATCCCACATGCCGCGGAGCACCTAAGCCCGTGCGCCACAACTACTGAGCCTGCACTCTAGAGCTCGCGAGCCACAGCTACTGAGCCTGCGTGCCACAACTGCTGAAGCCCACGCGCCTAGAGCCCGCACTCTGCAACAAGAGAAGCCACCGCAGTGAGAAGCCCGTGCACTGCAATGAAGAGTAGCCCCCGCTCACCGCAACTAGAGAAAGCCCATGCGCAGCAACGAAGACCCAACGCAGTGAAAAATAAATAAATTTATTTATTTATTTATTTATTTAAAAAAAAAGCCTTCTGCACCAAGGGCCCAGGTGCTCATTAAGAATCTTAACTATAGGGCTTCCCTGGTGGCGCAGTGGTTGAGAGTCTGCCTGCCGATGCAGGGGACACGGGTTCGAGCCCTGGTCTGGGAAGATCCCACATGCCACAGAGCAGCTGGGCCCGTGAGCCGTAATTACTGAGCCTGCGCGTCTGGAGCCTGTGCGCCGCAACAGGAGAGGCCGCGAGAGTGAGAGGCCCGCGCACCGCGATGAAGAGTGGCCCCCGCTTGCCACAACTAGAGGAAGCCCTCGCACAGAAACTAAGACCCAACACAGCCATAAATAAATAAATAAAATTAATTAATAAAAAAAAAAAAAGAATCTTAACTATAAAGTACAAAGTGTACAAGAACAGACATTGCACGTTTTGTTTTGGAGTGAGTTTTATTTGAGTTTTGACCCAACTTTATTTTAAAAAGATTTTGTTTCGGAAAGACATCAGGCTGTTTTCTACAGATAATTTCTGAGTATCAGTAGGACCAGTCTGGACTGCCTCAAGGCTTGCTAAGCACAGCAATAAAGTTGTGAAAGGTGTTTAATTAAAACCATTCGCTTTAAGCAAATGGAACAAGAGTTCATACTGACTATTGCCTCTTGACCTCTCAGGCTGGCAACGCTCTTCTCTAAAGGGGGCTACTGCTGGCATAGAAATGGCAGAAAGGCATGGGCATCTTCTTGTGGTCATTACTTTTTTTTTTTTTTTTAAAGATTGATTGATTGATTGATTGCTATGTTGGGTCTTCGTTTCTGTGCTAGGGCTTTCTCTAGTTGTGGCAAGTGGGGGCCACTCTTCATCGCGGTGCGCGGGCCTCTCACTATCGCGGCCTCTCTTGTTGTGGAGCACAGGCTCCAGACGCGCAGGCTCAGCAGTTGTGGCTCACGGGCCCAGTTGCTCCGCGGCATGTGGGATCTTCCCAGACCAGGGCTCGAACCCGTGTCCCCTGCATTAGCAGGCAGATTCTCAACCACTGCACCACCAGGGAAGCCCCGGTCATTACGTTTTAAGACCACACGGCCCATAGAAATTATGAGAGATTTGGAAAATGCTGACATAATAACATTTTCTAGAATTTATATTTTCTATACATTGAAGAGAGGAATGTTGCTGTGTCAAAATGCCTCAAAATAATGCCTCAAAAGGCAGCTTATTTGCTATGTTCTTGCTGGTCTCATTCTATGGATTTCCACGGATACACCAAGTAGCTGACAAAGATGAGACAAGACCTGATTTGCTGGGTAACTATAATGGGTTTGGCCCCCTTTCAGAAAAACATGCCAAATCTTCCTATATTTGCTCAAATTTAACTCGCCTTATGATATTGCTTTCTTTCACATTTAGAAGGTCTCACCCAATTCTAAAATACTGTTGCACATAAAGTTTTTAAATAGGTTTTTAAAGAAGCTTCTCTTAAAATCAAATTTAAACACATGCTTTACTGGCTTAATGTAGGTGTCCTTTAATTCATCTTTACTGTGTGTTTGTTTTTGTTTTGATGCCCCCACACAAGCATCCAAGTCATTCGCAATACTCACAGGCTTATATCTGGTCCTTTTCTATTCCAGAGATTTCTCCCTCAGGAAAGCCCTATCCCAGGCCTAAGAAGAGTAAGAGACAGGGGCATATGGATTGGGACTTCATCTCTTTTGAGCTACTGACTCAGTGGTCCTTACAACCCACACATAACGAGCCTCCGCCTTCCCTGTCCTTAGAATTGCTCACCCATGACAATAACAAGGCAAGCACGTCCAGTGCCAAATGCTATCTCTCTTCCTGGTCTGAAAAGATGAGAGCAGGAAAAGGAGAAAGTGTGCCACCAAGTAGTGAATAAAAACACAAGTACTGAAGTCCTAACACTCATGCCGCTTGCATTAGTGCCATGTAAGTAAATGGCATGCATAATGGACAAAATGTCATCAAGAATATTACCCTGAGCTCTGAAGTCACGGGCTGGCAACCAACCCCTGACAGAGTATGAGAATTTAGTTAAGTCTACTTCATATTAGCCAAAGAGAAAGAATAAAAATGATATAAACACTCGCTAACTTAAGACATTAAGAGCTATTTTCCAACGAAAATGTCCTTTCATACGTACCAAAACTGAGTTATTTCTCATCATTTTAACAATGGCAAGAAACTTTCTTTGAGTTTCTCCTCCATGTGGCAGAAGCTTTGGGCTTGGAAGTTCTGATTAAAGGTGAATCCGCCACAATTCAGAAAGCACTTCTCTACCCCACCTCCCCAAAAGAAGAGTTCAAGAGGATGGCCACCAGAGAGCAGCGGGAACCAACAATTCTGAGGAGGTCCTGGAACCTGCCAGCTCACTGGAATTTGTCCTATTATAAGTTTGCCATGAAAAGACAGGCCTGTAGTTCAAAAACTTTAAATGATTTGCTGAGTATGAAACATTCCAGGTCCATCACCAACCGTGATATACTGTGCACATTCACTGCCTCCATCTACTCCTTCATAATTGACTTTTTTTCTTTTGAAAGTCCACATAGTTATGAACCTGAAATACTGTCTGGAAGGATAACTTCATTGATTATGGTATAGAAAATCCCCCTTGGAAATATAGAACTAGAAAATATATTTTCTCCCTCTCTTTCTCTCAGTGCAAAGCTCATTTTGCCCATCTACTTGATTTCAATGGGATTCAATTTATGTGTATTTATACATAATTTATAAACGCAATTTTAACCCTTAATGTTCTATATGTTGATTCTGAGAGATCAAGAGTCTGGTCCACATTCATGTAAGACAGGGACCAGGTTTGCCTCATAACATTCCCCTAAGCAATGCAGCCATCAAGCTAGACTATCCATCAAGCCTGATGACTTCAGATGGTATGAGCCAGGATTTGCGGAAACCGTAGCAATGGAAGCAAAAAGAGAGAAAATTGAAACTCATGGATATTTTTATCAGAGGGATAAAAATAATTCCAAGCTCAGCAAAACCAGGGTAGTTGGTTCTAGCTCTGAATTCTAGTCTTATGGAAAAGCCAAGAGCATTTTTCTTGGGATTAACTCGAACAGGTCTCTAAAACTGGAATAACTCCTTGTAATGTTCCTGAGTGATTCCGGAATCTGCAGATGCACGTAAACCTCCTTGTAACCTTCCTGAGTGATTCCTGAATCTGCAGATGCACGTAAACCTCCTTGTATCTACTAGTTGGCTCACATTCCCAGAGTAGTGCCTTCTGCAACATTCTTTCTCAAACTGGCTGCACCGTGGACTCACCAGGAAAACTTAAAAATTCCTGACGCCTCAGTCCCTCTCCATTCCAAGTGATTCTGATGGAATTCATCTAGAGAATGAATGGTCTGGGTGTGTGGAGTGTTAACAGCGCCCCAGTGGTTTCTAATGTGCAGCCGAGTATGAGAATCCAGGTCCTTTTAAACTCTCTTTGGCCATTTTAGGTTTTTTTTTTTTCTTTTTTTCTGAAAGAAAGTTCTAGATCTTATTCATCTCTTTATTCACTGTGTCCTCTCCAGTGCCTCTTCCCAGGATTCCTTGTAATCATAGTCTGTAATTAGAAAACTGGTGAGACACTTTGTGGAAGTCTGTTTGGCCCACAATACTGTAAGCTCCATGCACGTAGGATGAACATCCCCACTCCTCACAGGATGGCACAAATACAGTGCACAATGAACAATTATTTGGTCGAGTAAAAAAATTAACTGTACCAAACTGAAAGAATAAAATAAATATTAATAACAGCGGCTAACAATTATACAGTCTGGTCCTCCAAACAGAAATTTAGATCCAGGGTTAGTTGAATCTGTGGGTGTGAAACCCACGGATGCAAAACCCAACTGTATTCATTGTACTCTGCAATTTTACATGAGAGACTTGGGCATCTGTGGATTTCGGTGTCTGTGGGAGCTCCTAGAACCAATCTCCTACAGACAGCAAGAGACAACTGTATAGGCAGGCATTAACTATGTGCCGGAAACTGGTTTAAGGGCTTTACAAATGTTAACTCATTTATTTATCACCACAAACCTAAGACAGGTACAAAGTCATATCCATTATACAGATGAGGGAACTGAGGCACAGACGGATTAAGTCGTTCAGGGCCAAACTTTGGTGAGAGAGCCAGGATTCAAACCGAGGCAGCCTGGCTCTAGAGTGCCTCTTCTTATCAACTAGATTATACCGTGCCTGGCCAGTGGCAAAGGCTGGCCAACTGCCCCTATTATATACATGACCACCACCACAGCAACCACCCCCTGAAGATACCCACCACTGGCACTGCTTTCATGAAATGACTGCCTAAAGTTCCAGGCACTGTGCTCAAAGCACTTCATGTATTATTTCATATGGTACCACAAGTTATTAACTCCACTTTACAGATTAAACGTCAGGCACAGAAAGGTGAATCAACATGCACAAGGTCACACAGCTAGGAACTGGCAGAGCTGGATCTCAGCTGAGCCATTTCTGCCAATGAAGTATAAGCTCTTAACGACCACATAATGACCCCTATCGTTGGAGAGTTATATATTTTTTTAAACTATCTAACATGCATGACAAGAATACCTTGAAACAACTTCTTGGCCCCTGGTTTTCACTGCTCTCTTCATACCTTCCCTAGCATGTTATTTAGTCTCATCTCATACAACAAAGTCACATCAAAAACACATTTAATTTATATGAATCCATCTATACAGGCATGGGGATGGAATAAGTAAGTGAGAAAGAGTAGAAATTAATGAGTAAAATCTAGTGGGTGACCCCACTGCCATTTCATTCAAAGGACGTGAGTCCCTGAGGGAAATGGGAGGGAGTGAGATCTCACTGCTCACTCCCAAATGCTCAATGGCTCGGGTCTCACCACACTACTGGGACTCTAATGGTTAAAGATATTAAGATGCATAGGTAACTTAAAGGACTTTCAAACCTAATTTTGATTATATTTTTTGCTTTATGAACTGTCTTTAGAGTCTCACCTTCACGTGGACTGTGTCTCCACTGTACAGTGGCTTCAGTGAACTACAGACAGACGTACAGGAACCAAAAGAGGAATGAAAACTAGCTCATGCCCTGTTTCTTGTCTGCTCCACTCTCTAAGGGACCCATGAACACTCAATAACATGGTAACAACCTCAGAGGTGGAAGAGATAGCAACAAGGTCTCACCTTGATATTGAACATATGAATTAAAAGAAAAGCAGGCAAATCTCAATTCCCCAATGGTGGTTGACATAAAGATGATTTGTCTAATGGTGAGGGAAAGTTATATGCTGATTCTCTGACGAAAGAGTTTCTGTAGAAGGAATTTGCACAAAGAGCCATCAAGATAAAGAAACATTAAATTGTATTTTTTTTAAAAAGTGATTTTTTCATTCCCCATGTATACCAAAAGAAAATTCAGTAAAGACCTTCCTTGTGTCACATATCATCATGAATCAATTTTCTTGACCAAACATAAAACTTGATTCAACATGTCCACCTTGAAACATTCTATTATCACAGCTTTTGTCAAATACTGAAAGATCTGACCACTTCCCTTTTCCCCAAATAGCACTAGGAGCCCAGATAAAAAATGAAGGTTGTATTTTGTAACAAGAATAGATGGGAGACTGAATCACAGCAAAACACTTACAAATCAAGAGAGGAGAAGAAAAGTATCAAGAGAGATTAAATGCACAGAGAACAATAATAGGAAGGAAATCTCCTGTGAAAAGAAGCAGCTGATGGTAACTTAATCGGGACAAAAATGAACTAGATTTACTTCAATGACTGAGCTCAAGATGAGGTAATTTCATCAAGTTTATAGAAAGTCACTTGAAAAATTATACAACTTGTTGCTGTATTCTACTTTTAGAGAGGAGAGAAATAAAAGTTCTCCACGAGGGAGCTGATCTTCAAAGAAATGCATTTACGATCCCAGTTGATGAATTTTACCTATTAACTAGGAGATTATCTTTAATTCTCATTTGGATAGAAAAGTCACTTTAGGACGGATAAGGTCCCTCTGAGTTTCACGGAAAGATTTTGACATAAAAATAAGAGAATAAAAAAAATCTTAAAATACATGGGGGTATAGAGTGTATGGGGAAAGAACTAAAAAGAATTGTTAACAGAGGAGGGCCCAGGGCCACTACACAGCACAAGAGAATGCTAGGGCAAACTCTCAGTTTGGTGAGAATTTTAAAGGTATAGTATATTAAGCAGACTTGCTGGGTTGTCAGTGACTGACAATGAACTCTAATTCAAAGGGGAAAAAGAAAGACTGATTTGGCTCATAGCTGGAAAAGATGGAGAGCAGCTCACAGAAATAGAGAAGCTGCAGATCCACAATAGTCATTCGCAAATTTAGGCAAACATGAGAATCACCAGAAAGACTTGTTAAAACACAGGGCTGGGCCCCACCTCAGAGTTTTTGATACGATAGCTTTGAAGGGGGCCAAGAATTTGCATTTCTAGAAAGGTTCTAGGTAACACCACTCCTGCTGGGTCAACCACTTTAAGAACCACTGAGTTACAGACAACTGGCTATATAGGAATGAAGTGCTATGACTGAGAGAGTCTCCATCATGCAGGTTCGCTCCTGCATCTTTCTCAGGCTTTCACCAGGTGGGAAGGAATAGAGCCTCCTGGGCCACATTGTTTTAATTCATGATACCAGAGACAGGTCGCCTTTTCCATGAGCTTCAGCAGGAGAGCTGATTGGACTGAGGGGCCTGTGCTAGGAGATCACTCCTGAAAGCAGCCTGCTTTCAGGGAGGCAGTAAAGCAACTGGCCTACCCGGAGTAAGGATACCCCATGGGCAGGAGGGAAGAAGAGAGGATCCAAGCAGGGACACAGAGCCTTAGAGGAGGCACTGAATTTGATGGCATTACCAAGATCACAGGGAATGGGAGAAGAATCCTTAAACAAGAGAAAGAATCATGAGAAAACATGATGAGCAAAGAATAATATGACAATATGATTCTAACAGCCTACAGTAAAGTTCATTTGGCATCAAGATGTACCAGGTACGATCAAATTCACTTAAGATACTGGTTTTATGCACATATTATCTATCTTTACCCACAGAGTACTGCTTCTCACATAATCCATGGTGAAGGATTAGGTTTTTTTTATTCCCTGACAGTCACGGACTGATATTTTTGTAAAACAAATATTATGAATTGCTAGCAAACTGATCTTCCACTTGTGTGTCATGGCAATGGCAATTTGCAATCAAAGTTTCTCAATGCCTATTCTGTTTTTGTACTTATCACAAACCTAAAACAAAGAGCTCACAGATTGGCACTTCTGCACAAACTGGCACTGATCCAATGCCACACTTTGAGCAGTACTACTCTAGACTTCGGTGGGTCAGGAGTTCTCTGTCACAATTACTTGTTAAGAAAATGAATGAGCAAAGTTCTGTTTCAGTAAAACTTTATTTACTAAAACAGGCGTGGAGCAGGATTTGGCCATGAATTACAGTTTGCCTGCCCCTGCTCTAGACCAGTGTTCCTCAAAGTCTAATGTACATAGGAACCACCTGTTGTGAAAACACAAATTCTGACTGGATGGGTATGGGGTAAGGCTGAGATTCTGCATTTCTAACAGCCTTCACGTTGATGTCAACACTGACTGTCCATGGTCCACATTGTGAGTAGTGAGGCTCCACAGACTCTTCTCTGTGAACTCAGAGACTGAGATGTGACCTCAAGTATACTAGGTGCTTTATACTGGGTCTTTATTGACCTGAGAAAAGACTACATCTGTCAGTCAGGCACATGTCTTCCTCTGCTTTACAGAGATGATTACAATCAGAAGGAATTAATAAGAACAGCCTCACTGGAACCAATGACATCAAATACTGGATGGATTCCCATTCTCTCAGTCAGCCCTGAACTTGACACACAGTAGGTCATCAAGAAGTATCTGTTGACTCCTCACTGGATGGGGAATACCAAGCTGTGTCCACTAGGAAGAGGAAGCTAGGGTGATGGTGGGGCTCTAATTTCTGTCCTGTTATCTTACCTAAGATATCTTGCATAAACGGATGCACCTTTCAACAGGCAGTGTTTTAAGGTTGTACTTGGAGATAAAGATGGAATGATAGAATTTATTCTTTCAGTAACACATTTTTTCATGTTTCTTAGCTTTTGTATTTTTTACTTTTGCTTCTTTCACTCTTCTCATTTGAATATCAAACACCTCTTCTTTGGAATTTGCTTAACACTGTGGGCATTTGGATTAGCTATTTGGAAGTTCAGCTTCATGAAGAAGCTCCATTTATAAAGTACAACGACTAATCACAGATTACAAAACACAGAAAAATATCAGAAGTCATCTAAATACAGTATGAATTGGACATTTCCCTGCCCGCCTGCTAGCCAAATGCCAATATTCTTGGATCACATTGACACAGTGAAGATTCTAAGTCGCTTATGTCTCCTTCTCAGAGAAATGTACTGCTTGGGATTAAAGAACAAGTAAAATCTAGAAGGTCATGGGTTAAAGCTCCAAATGGATTTTCTGTTCACTGTTTACGATCCTAAGGCCTCTGAGCAGACACCTAAATGTTTGCTCAAAAATATTCTACTGGAGTTCTAATTGAGAAAAAGGGATGTGTCCAGAATGTTTACAGATAACGGCTAATGAAAGAACTCACAGATAAGCTAGAAGAAAAATAATTAACTAGGATTTGTGCCAGCTGCCCGTTGGGAATGCTAACTAATATGTGTGTTCTGAAATGCTCTGTTTCATAAGACCTCAAAGGTGGTGAAGGAGCATCCCAGGAGAGGGTCCTGGATATGTAGATAAAATATCTATGGATGTTCACAAAGGATCTCTAATTGCAAGAGAGTTGCCATCCAAATTATTAAAGTTGCAGCGTAAACTATTCAAATGAAAAAAACCTTGTTTTAGGTCCATAATAAAGCAAGCAACATTGCTTAGAACACTTTGGCAAAGCAGTAGTGAGTAAAGGACAAAGGAAAGGAGGGCAGCTCCAACGGATGTAGATGTTGGATTACATTGATTTTCTTTTTTTGTTGTATAAAAGTCTGTTTTGTACCACAAAGCTTTTCATGATTGTTACTATTGCATTTGTTAACTATACTGTACCCTGTTTTAGCAAACCTGATTTACAAAGTTCACATACTTTTTGAAAAAGATTTTAAATACTAGGCTTCTTTAAATTATCTTCTAAATAACAAGAAGCCTTTAAAACACTGCCAATTACTAATAGTGCTAGTAAAATTCACAGTCAGGGAGACCAGCTAACAACATGAGAAGATGATTATCGTGTAATATTGGACTAATAAAAAAAGGCCATCAAAAGGAAGGACATCCTAATTATAACCTTATAAAGAAGATATGCACAGATAATGCTGGAAGGAAATTTAACAAACTGTAACAGCAGTTGTGTGATGTGAATAAAGTTAGGGGTAATTTTTTTAATCTTATACTTTTAAGTAGGAAAGGTAAATTTATAAAAGTGAAAAATGATCAATTTTTTAAATGTAAAGAAAACTTTCAAAAAGCATAAAGCGAAGGGACCTAACTAGGTAAGGAAATCATTCTTAACTGAAAAGTGAAAACTAAATTAAAATGTTCTCAAGGTTTATTCACTTAATCCATAGGTATAAAGCTACTATGTCTCAAAAGCCATTAGTGACCCATTTCAAAGGTTCTCATAATCAAAATACTTCCCTTTAGGAAACATATAAATGCAAATTATGAGAAGAAAAGTTTTTTTTTTTTTTTTAACTTTACATTAGGGGTTCCTGAATGTCCTTTCTTAAAAAAGATAAAATGGAGTCTTTAGCATATGATTCTGAAGAGCTGTCCATAATTATCCAAAACTTTATAAAGGCAATTCTCATTATTCAGAGCAGTTATGGTCTGTAAAGTTGCAATGAACATTGAATTAGTGAATACTGATCCATCGCCCCTAAGGGAAATACAGGGTTAGGTTCCTGAGAGCCCTTGGTCACAACATTTTTGTCAACCTATCAGTACATAACCTTGTTTTCTGTGTGTTTGTTTCTGTTTCAGTGTATCTTAGTTAGTATACACTGTGGATTCATTAACATTGAAATTGTGACCGACAGCACTGTAAGTCATGCCTCAAGAAAGCTTATCTAACATGTATTTTCTCTGCAAGGCACATCACACTAGACAAGTACTGTAGCACTACATGTGGGTCCATTTTAAACAGCAAAATAACACACCAAAAAGGACAAAAACATGAAAAATGGGGCACTGAATAGATCGTGAAAATGACACTTGTTTACTGTAAGAGAGCTGAAACATGAAAGGAGAATCTTGCCTTGATTGACATTCACTGAGAACAGCATGTCGGATAAGTAAAAATTTTCAACACTGTGTGTACTTTTGCAAATGACCGCGAAAGCACTGTAAGTATTGATTTTGGGGTCACAAATAAATTTTAGAGCATAGGCAAATTTGTAAATATTGAACCTGCAAATAGTGGGAATCAACTGTACTAAGAAGCCTGGTTGAAAAAATGCATATTAGTTTACAATGAAATGCCTTCAATACTTTGAAAAATATTCCTTGAAAATAACTAAGAATCTTATTAATAACTAAAGAACCATGCCATTTTAATCACAACATCATCTTGCTTTAAGTCACATTTGGAGGGGTGGAGAATATGATGTTTCCACTTGAAACTGTACCTTAAATGGTGATTCATGAAGCAACAAATTTTAAAAGTCTTACTAAAAGTTTTATGAGAAACTAAGTAAATAATAGCAAAAAATAATAACATGCATTAAGTGGTCTCACTTTACATAACAGTATTTCAGGTGGACATAGATATAATGGCATAATAAAATTTTATATAGACCAATTCAAAGACAAGAGGCAGGATGGAAAAAAAAGAGTGACAACATATATAAAAGAGCCCATTCCCCTGATTTCCAAAACACACACACACACACACACACCTGTATTTTAAATCTCTGTGAAAAAGAGTGACATAAAAATGGAAAATTGGGCAAAAGATATTAATAGGCAGGTCATAACAGAAGTAATAAAAAATGCTCAATAAAAGAAAAATAATTTAAAATGTTACCTCTCATGATAGTAAAGAGCCACAGTAATGATAGCCAGGATGTAGGAAAACTTATTTGATGAAAACCCTCTATGTTCCTTCAACTAGTATTGAAATAATTCAGCAGTAAGTGTAAAAAACTTAACCTCTGCATACATTTTTACCCTCACGCTTCTCAACGTTCATCTTATGTAAATAATCTGACCTGTTTGTAAAGTTATGAACACAAGGAGGTCCACAGGAGCATTATTTTTAGTCAGAAACAACCTGAATACCAAATAACAGAGGATTGGTTAAGTAAACATATATCTATAAAAGTGAATACTATTTAGCCACTGAGGATGTTGTGGAGTACTGCACAAAGACAGGCAAAATGTACATACAAAGTGAAAAAAGCAGACTATATAATAGTGTCAGTTATATTGATACTAGTTTTGTCAAAAATGCTGCACTATATTATTCATCAAAAAGTCTATGTAGGGGGCTTCCCTGGTGGCGCAGTGGTTGAGAATCTGCCTGCCAATGCAGGGGACACGGGTTCGAGCCCTGGTCTGGGAAGATCCCACATGCCGCGGAGCAACTGGGCCCGTGAGCCACAATTACTGAGCCTGCGCGTCTGGAGCCTGTGCTCCGCAATAAGAGAGGCCGCGATAGTGAGAGGCCCGCGCGCTGCAGTGAAGAGTGGCCCCCGCTTGCCACAACTAGAGAAAGCCCTCACACAGAAACGAAGACCCAACACAGCCATAAATAAAATAAATAAATAAAATTTAAAAAAAAAAAAAGAAAAAAGAAAATGCTAAAAAAAAAAAAAGTCTATGTACATGTAATTTAATGTATTTTTGTACTTTTCTGTTTTATGTTTCCCTAATTTAATAATTAGGGGAAAAGGGATGCTGCTTAATAAAATACCCTAAAACAAAGACAGAACACTATGTAGAAAGCCACTGTGAGTCAAGCCGATTTCTTCAGCAAGCCCATATGGACATGTTGCTCATTTATGAATGAGACAGCACTCCTAATTCTCTGGCAGTGGGTGGGGGCAGCATGGAGGGAAGAAGAAAGAGGATTCAGTGTCTTCAATCTCCTGAATCCACTGGGGCTCATCCCACCAGACTACAGTTCACCTCTGCAGAGAAGAAGAATCAGAGGTCTTCACAGTTCAAAGGTTTTTAAACTTGTTCTCCAGAATAATTTTACTAAGTTCACTCTCCACACCCAGTGATTCCTCTACCAGCTAATTTGGATTCTAAAACAATACCTCAAAAATAATAATAGTAAAACTGCCTTCATCACTCTACCATGATAAGATGATTCTTAAGATTCAGAGATGCTTGACATTAATCTTGGCCATTATTTGATCAACTTGTTAGGAAATACACTATTTTCTAATTGCTGAGTTCAACTACTTGTTTTCTCAATGCAATAACATTAGGAAGAAAAAAAAATCCTAACTCTTGTAATAAGTATATATTATTTCCAACCTATATGATATTATAATTTGATTAGTGGTCCATTTCTCTTCAACAATCTACAAAGGCCTCTCCATACAGGATTCATAATGAATTACTGAGCACGCTGGGACTAATCATAAAATTTGCTAAAATATCCCAAAGTCTGTTAAATTCTTTAAATCACTTACCACAAAACAAAGTAAGGCGTATTAAAATCTGAATTTTGAGAAGCAAAGCGTACAAATATTATTTTTTATTTATTTCTGAGACTATGTCAGCAAGGAGCATGAAAAGAGATTTAGAGTGTTCCATTAGAGATGCTTTGAAAATGCGGTAGCTATCAGACACACTGATCATGTGTGAGATACGGAAAGAGCCAATACTGTAAGAGCCAGAGCTTGGAAAGAAATGAGCCCAGGGAGGATGCTTTTCCACTCTCCAGTGTATGCATAGTGGTTACCCTAAATGAGAGGCTATCCTAAGGGGAAGGGGAAACCAAATGACAGGTTCCAAATCGAGAAGTACAAAAGCATTTTTATTCTTTTCAGACTAGGCTATCAGGTAGATGATCACCATAAAGAATGGCTGCTTTTCAACTCTATATGAAAGTAAAATTTGTTTTCAAACTGGCCTGTAAGAATGGAGATGCAGGGTAATCATTTCAAAAATATCACTCATATTTAAAATATATTGGACATTATATTTGAAAATTAGTCCCTAAAGAGTTCTATTAACCCCCAAAATAAATATTCCCTTGCAGATAAGGCATTACAGCAAATACATGTGGCATGTAATAAAATAAGTTTTTCTTCATGCTTCTGATATAAGCATGTATATAAGAGAAAAAGAGGATACTGTTTTGTTTTTAAATATATGATAATCAACAATACATGAGGCATTTAGTATGTATTAATTCTAAAACATATTTATTACAACTTAAGGCCTTTGCATAAACCCTTTATCAAAAATACAGCGTGCAGTTTTATGTCCCTGGCCTCAAATTCTGAAGACTTTTCAAGCACTTACCACAGAGCTAAAACAGCTGGCCTCTCCTCAAAGTTATACCAAATTATATTTTGTGGTTCTCCCAAACATGAATTTAGTCCTCCCTTTATTAAACTGTGTTTTCTTGGTTGTCTGAAGGGAGAATCACTGCAAGCTACTGAATTGCTTACACATTTAATCAATTTCAAAACAACCCAGGCAGTAACACTGGTGACAACGAACTGTTTCAGACAGCTCCCATTTCTGTAGATGACCATTTATTCCCCAACTGTTTCAGTAATTCTAAATCTAAGCCTTTAAAATGATAATAAAAATGAACACTCAAAAAAAAAAAAAAGCCCAACACAAACTAAAGTTTTCATCATGCTTTAGAAAGGTTTGCGAAGTACTTCCACATATATCTTAGATGATAATAAAACAATGCTTTGGGGTGTTATTTTCAGGTCTACTTTATACATGAAGTGACAGAAGCTGAAAGAGTATATTCAAGTAGCTAATAAACACATGAGAAAAAGGCATTAAACCACAATGAGATACTACCTCACACCTACCAGAATGCCTAAAATGTTGATGAAGGTGTAGAGAAATTGGACTTCCCACACACGCCTATGAGAATGTAAATTGCCACGTCTAGAGAACTGTTTGGCAGTATCAATTTAAGCTGAGTATATGCATACCCTATTACCCAGAAATTCTAGTTCCAAGTATCAAAAATATGCTCCAAATGACATGTATGAGAATGTTCACAGCAACATTATTCATAATAGTCAAACATAAGAATCACACAAATGTCTATCCATAGAAGATGACAGAAAAGTTCTTGCAGAGTCATACAATAGAATACTATACAGCAATAATGATAAGTGGACCACTGCTACATAAAATATGAGTGAATCTGAGAAATAAAAGTCAAGTGAAGGATGGCAAATACAAAAGTGTATACAATGTATGATTCCACTTGTATTATGCTCAAAACCAGGCAAAACATATCTTTGATATTAGGAGTTAGGAGAGTGTTACCTTTGGGAAGAAAGCAGGGTAGGGGGAGGATAGTGGGGAGGCATAAGGGGCTACTGGGATGGTGACTGTCCTGGTCCATTCAGGCTGCTATAACAAACCACCATAGACTGAGTGGTTTAAACAACAAACATTTATTTCTCACAATTCTGGAGGCTGGCAAGTCCAAGATCAAGGCACCAGCAGATTCAGTGGCCACTTACTGGTATACAGGTGGCCAACTTCCAGCTATGTCCTCACACTGTGGAAGAGGTGGGAGAGCTCTCTGGGGTCTCTTTTATAAGGGCAATAATCCCACTCATGAGGGCTCTACCCTCATGATCTAATTCCCTCCCAAAGGCCCTACCTCCTCATACCATCACATTGTGGGGTAGGATTTCAACAGATAAATTATGAGAAAACACAAACATTCAGGCCATGACACTGGCCAGGTCCTATTTCTTGATGTGGTCAGAGGTTCCACAGATATGTTCACTTTGTCATAATTCATCGAACTACATACTTAAGATTTGTATAGTGTCCTCTATGTAAGTTATACTTTTAATAAAAGTTTATTAAATTTTTAGATGGTACTGTCATGTGAAATTATTGCCCCTTTAAATTGGAAATCTGTGTATCTCAATTCATGCAATAAAGTAACCCTCTGAGGTAATAAGTACTGTTATTATCTCCATTTTATAAAAGAGGAAACCAAGACACAAAAAAGTTAAATGACACGCCCAAGGTCTCACAGCCAATGCGTGTTAAAGACAGGACTGCAACCCAGGCTGCGTGGCACCAGAGCCCCACCAAGAATCCCTTCCTTCTTAAACGAGTATTTGGTGCTTATACAGCACATTTCTTGCTAGACATTTAAAGGGCTTTGAAAATTTGACTCTAACTTGGATCTAAACCAGGAAGCACAGTCAAATCAAGTGAAGTGACTTCACTGATGCCAATCATATGCTACTGCTGTTCAAAATCAGGCCTCCCGAGGGCAACAAATTTGCTTAACTTCGGACAATACAGTCGAGGTTACTGTTGAGATTCATATCAACCATCTTTTTCTTTAATTCATTTATACAAGATGTTTTACATACTCCAGATGTTGTTGCACTCATTTTCTACACCTTTGGAATTCTAAATTTAAAATTAGAAGCAAAAGCCAAAGCACCAATCAGGAAAACAAAAACGTAAGGCTAACATTCTTGATAGTGTTTCTCCTTTAAATGTGTTCAAATTCTTTACAGATTACCACAAAATCCGACTTCTACTTTTTATTTTATATCAATTTTACTCCCTGTGATTTTAAGATCATTAATGTTTAGAATCCTGGAAGTTAAAATGATGAGGGTGAGATCATATCTATTCTACCACCAGCAGAACAAACTCTATTACCTTTCTCTCATCTCAAGCCCAGCTGGAAAATAAGAGAATTATAAAATATTTAATGATACACTTAATGGGAATCCAGTTTAGAAAGCTATCTAGTAAACACTCTTGTTTTAGACAGTTTGGCAGAGGAACTTCACTTCATATATATTACAAACAAATAAGGAACAGATCAGTTATAAAGGTACGTGTCCCAGTGAAAATCTGCGTTTGGGCTAATAGTCAAGTGAAAGAAACCCAAGTCTCAGCTCCATGGCTGACATTAGGAGTGGAAACATATGCCAATCCATATGAATGTTGATGTCTATTACTTGATCAGTAGAATTAGCTTGTACATATAACAAACAAGTAGTTGTTAGTATCAGTTCACTTAAGTTTAACAACAACAGGCCTTTTGTAATTTTGAGTTTCAGTGTATTCAACTGACTAATCCTTATATCTAACAAGAAAATCAATACCTTTGAAATAATTAGCTTTGGGCTCTGGGGAATCTCTACTTCTGGGCAAATGGATGGGGTTCTACTTGAAATAATTACTGCCAGACCTATAACCAGTTTCCTTGCAAGATGGAATCAATTCATCTATACTATTTTTTAGCCTCTGTTCTCTGAAATCTGTGAAACAATGCCAGGGTTGAAAATACCCATTACATTTCTATGCTTTTTAACGGGCTTTGAAATTTCAAGATTTGGAAAATGTACTGCGAGATGAGCCAAGCATGCATTTTCCTGATATAGCAAGAGAAAAATAAAATAACTCCCACATACTTTTATCTATACAAGATGACAGTCAAATCTCAAAAAAGTTTAAATACTCCAAGCATTTGAAAGTATTCTATAGGGTAAAGTCAACATTTTTGAAGAGATTGGTTTTTTTCAAAAACAAAAACAAAAAAAGCTCTCCAAGTGATTTTTCATTCCCTTCCTGTACTTTTATGAAATTAAAATTCTGGATCAGCCCCTAAGAAAAGATATTCCAAAGAAAATGCAATGATTGTCCTGTTAGATTTAATCCTTTGATGGTTCTCTTTAATTCTCAGCACTGAGTTTCACTAAATGTACAGTATTTCATTACAGTTGCCTGTCCTCTGGGTACTTTGCAGTTCAAGCAGTTTAAAGAGCTGTGTATTATGTCCATGGTATTTACAGATTTCAATTGGTTTGAAAATCTCTGGGATAAAAATTATTTTTCCCTTAGAAAGGAGTAGGAAGGAGGGATAAATGAATTAATAAATGATTACAGAGCCTCTGATAATATTCCTACTTAACCAATGAAAACGAGGTGCTTCTGTAAACAGAAAAATCAACTGCAGACACTTCACGGCTGGGTGACTTTGGACTTCAGTGACTTTGCTATTCCTGAACAACCCTGGAGCAATGAAGATAAGTTGCTAATAATGTTTAACAATTTTATGTGTGTGTATGTGAATCAGAAGGAAAAGACAGCAAAAACATAAGGTTACCAACTAGTCATAATGAAAACAGACAAGCATACCACTAACCTAAGACAAAACTGCATGCACATGATACCCAAAATGCCAGTCTATTTATGAGTGGGAAGCTTCCATATTAAGTTCAGACAACATCTCTTTAAAAAGAATCTGGTATTGTTTTCATTCATGATTTTCTTAGTGATGGTTCAGATTTCCCATGCCTTCAAATATGTCAGGAACCAAGAGAACGTGCCACATATTAACAATATTAAGATAATGATTCTCAAATAAAGTTTACAATCATATGGTTGTGCTATATACAGTACCCCAAAGAATTGTGAAGAGAATTAAATGATATATATCAGATATTCAAAAAATATTAGTCTTTTCAATATAATAATATCCACCTAAATCTTGTTATCATAGACAACTGAATACCTACAATGGAAACAAACCATACTGGTATTTAAATTGATTAAATATTTACTGAATACCTACTATGCACCTAGCATGAGTATGATAGCTACATTCTAGTTAAGAAGATGCCCATGAAACAAAATTATATGCTACTTAGAGCATATGTTACGAACTGTAACGTATGTAATTGTCAGAGATGAAAATTGAAAAGCATATAGAAGGAGGTGGGGTCATTATTTTCCAGTAATATATAATATTATAAGCCTGTAACTTTCTTCTGTCTTAATCTTATAATATCTTCAGCATCTTTATGAAAGGAATCTGAGACTCAGTCCTCTCTAAGTCACATAAGCATAGAACTAATCGCTGCAGTGTGAAGGACCCAAAAAATATTTCATGCCAACCAATGTTTCATTATTTGCACTACACTTTTTTAAAAAATTTCCTTCTACCTCCCAGAACTTTGTAAGCACATACCCTGAAATAAAATCCCAGGGGCACTTATAAGCCTTTCACCCAGATGATTTAAACCATCATGCATTCAATGGGATATAAGGCAGGATTTGCACCTGGGGCTGCAAAGTAGTACATGGGTTGGCTTATTAACCCTTAGCAGCAGGAACAAGGTAGATCTTGATGGTGAGAAATCATTACACCATGCACTCTCCCCTACAAAGAGAGAGGTTACCTTAGGATCAGCTGTGAGCAATTTGAATGCTTGATATACTTGAGATTCCTTTACACCACCACCAAGATCCAAGAAGTTGGCTGGCTTCCCACCATTCAGGAAAATGATGTCACAGGTAGCCATGGCGAGTCCAGCACCATTCACTGTGAAATGCAAATGGCACACAAGACAGGATGAATTTAACAGCATGAAAGGGTGCATAAATTTTGTCCCTCCCCCATATTGCTAAAAGAGAACCCTGACTTCACTAGGCCAATTTCCACCCTGCTTGGAATTCTATTCAACCAGATAAATTCATAGACTTTAAGAATAATCAGGAAATGTGCATATAAAGAATAAACAAAAAAGACCTGGGAATGGGAAGAAGGATTTATTGAGAAGTTAAATCAATCTGGGAAACACAAAGAAGGGAAGAGCTTAAGTAATAAATTTGGACTATTAGTAGAGGAAGGAGTTTTAGGTTCTGGAAAGTACGGTGTTTAAGAGAAATGGGAAAGAGAGGAAAAAGGATATGAAAAGTTGCTAGAGCTTATGAATTACATTCTTTTTAATATTCTTTAAGAGATCTGAGTAAAGAATGTGATTCTTTCAATTTTTTGCTTGCTGAGAATATGCTCCTTTGAATGTGGCATCCCTCTGGGGTTGAACCACAGGGGTCCCAACTTCAATAGGACTCCACACTTTTTTACACTTAGCGCAACCATGCATGTTTATGTGTTCTCTGAGAAACTTAGAAAGCAAATGAACAAATTACAGCATCAAAACAATATTCCTAACCCCCGTTCCTGTTTCAAATTAATATAAGAAATGTTCGGGCTTCCCTGGTGGTGCAGTGGTTGAGAATCTGCCTGCTAGTGCAGGGGACACGGGTTCGAGCCCTGGTCTGGGAAGATCCCACATGCCGCGGGGCGGCTGGGCCCGTGAGCCACAACTACTGAGCCTGCGCGTCTGGAGCCTGTGCCCCGCAATGGGAGGGGCCACGATAGTGAAAGGCCCGCGCACCGCGATGAAGAGTGGCCCCCACTTGCCGTAACCAGAGAAAGCCCTCGCACGAACCGAAGACCCAACACAGCCAAAAATAAATAAATAAATAAATAAAGTAGCTATAAAATTAAAAAAAAAAAAAAAGAAATGTTCACTAGCAACCTGATCATTAAAACTAGAACCAAAATGTTGCCAACATCCTAGTAGCTTTTCTTTAGAAACCAAGGAAAGAGTTTTAACATAAAAATTCTTATTTTCCAGAGCGAAGTTTTATTGATCAACTGCACTTCTTTTGCTTCTTAAGCTTAATTATAGGAAATTGCTTTCCTTAGGTTAGAAACTGCCCAAAAAGTGCTGAACACAGCAGAAACTCTCCAGGTAAAGTACCTTTCACTTTTTCTGACCCCTGAATTCCTCAGGTAAGCCTATGAACTGTGACTAATTTAATTAAGTCTGGGACAACTAAAATAAAAATCATTTACATATGATCTTAAAACAATGTGAAATGTGTTAATCATAGCTTATGAGACTGCTACCTTGGTCAAATCATGCACACTCCTACAGAGGCTACAAAGAATATGTATTTAATTTGCTCTAAACACACCATTATATCTCTCCCCTTTCTAAACGCCTACAAATATTGAGAGCATATTAACTTATCAAGATCAGAATGATGTGAGTGATCTGGTACATTAGAGTTTTTGCTGCAAAACAAAGCAAGAGCCTTTGGTATCACTTGTAATTGGATGTCATTTTCTATTGTATTGAACAGCAAACTACTGGATGAGGTCTGTTCAGTTCTGAATATAATGATACTGCCAGTTTAATGAGCTACAAATCTTTTTTATTTTAATTCCATTAAGATTAAGACCTCGGTTTCAAGTGCGATGAATTGCTTCCACCAGACACGGAAAGTGTATAAATCTCAGTACCATACGCTGTGGACAATGCAGAAATTGTATTGCCTCTATAGACCCATTCTTATCTCTGCTAATAAGCCAATTTTACAAATTTAGATGGCTATGATAAAATCAGTTGTCTTATTAATAAACTGACATAATGGAGTAAACATTTTATCATTTGGTTTTCACAGCACCTGAAACTTTAGTATAATGATTAAAGTATTCATTCTCTTCTACTTCCTCTAAGAAAGCAATTTATCTTAAACCCAAATTTCAGAATAATTCCTAGCATATTAACATTGACTAGAGTAGCAGAAGTTCTGACCTTTACTAATCAAAGTTTAACTGAAATACCTTAATGTTGTGGTCCTCAACTGGGGTGACTGTGCTTACCAAAAGGTAATGTCTGGAGACATTTTTGGTTGTCACAACTGGTGACAATGTAGCACAGGAAAGCGCCCCACAGTCAAGAATTATCCAACCCAAAATGTTCATAGCACAAGAAGTGAGAAACCCTGCTTTAAACTGGTGACCACCAGCCAAAATGAACTTTGGGAAGAAATTCTGGGTTGTTTCTTAAGAGTTTTTGGCTACAAAAATCTCATATGTTTACTTGCTATTGGGAAATAACATTTCAGAAACCAAGGGGCCCTAAATTCTGCAAAAATCCACAAATCATTCTTTTGATATAACTGCTTTCTTACCAAAGCAGGCAATGTTCCCGTCCAGCCCTATGTATTTTAGATCATATTTGGCAGCTTCATTTTCAATGGGTTCATTCTCTGATTTGTCATCCATAGCAAATATGTCCTTTTGTCGGAATTCTGCGTTGTCATCAAAGTTTATCTTGGCATCAAAACAGACAACTAATAAAGAAAAAAGAAACATACCTAAATAATCTCGTAAGGATCTATAAATTAAGTTCTTCAGGCTGACAAGTGCGGGAGAAAGTCAAATATTGTCATTTTTTCTCATGCTTCAGGCAGGAGAAGCTGTTACGGCTTTCTTGACCTTTAAACTTTAAGGCTACAAAGACAAATATGACATGGTCCCTGTTTTCAAGGGACTTACATCCTAATAAAAAGCATAATAATTTATATCTGTTGGTTTCTATAAAATAACAATGTAAGCTGCCATTACTCATTAAAAGCTACAGACTGGCATAGCTACATACAGATTTGATTTGCAATTTTTATTACAGTTCTTATTTTTAGTATTTAACCTTTCACTTCAATGCAAGGAGAGACTAGACAATAACACTTAATGCTGTCCCCCTATGTCCTTCTTTTGATGTTGCAAAGTGAAGTTTTTATTTAATCAGTATCCTCACTAATATGTCTAGAAGATACAGTGGAAAGAACACCAGGCCAGAATCAATAGATTTTTTAAATTATTTGATCCTTAACTAAATCTGTAACTTTGATAAAAATAACCTTCTTTCTGGACCTCAGTTTTCTTATTTGAAAAATGGAAACAACAATCCCTAGACTGCTGATATACTTACTCTGGGGTCTGCTAAAACTAGACCATCATCTTGATGTGAGCAGGACCATCTTATGACTCTTGTAATTCAAGATACAAAACATTAGGAGACCAAGACTAGTCAGTTACAATGGAATGCTGCCAGGCATTATTAGCACCACTGTCTCCACCCTCTGGTGCTGGCAGAAATCTCTAACTCTTTTTACTGGCTAGGAGCCCTGGACACAGTGAAACTCACTCAGCGACAGGGATGGGCCACAGAGTTCTCCTTGATTTACAGATCTTCCACATGTACAATCAGGTAGCGACTGCAGTGGGGAGGGGTGGTGTGCTTGGTGTCTTGGATCTGATCTCTTTTATTACATCCCTTAGAGTAGAAAGTAATTGTCTATGATTACATTCCATCATAACCTTCTTTTACTCTGCTTGGGATATTGACAGGCAGGGATCTCTGACCATGAATTTAGATATTACCCGTTCTCCTCCAGCATTGCTGATAGGCACCTAACTCTTGACAGGGAAAGAACCACCTTCATATATTTCACTCTAAAGTAATGACCATGGTCTGTTAGTCCCATTTGCTTCCTATGAAAAGAAAATATTGTTATATTGTAGAATCCTGGAGTTAAAGACCCCAGGTAGAGGTTTTTTCCAAGGGTCTCTCTACCACAATAATTGAGCACTTCGGTACAAATCTGTGCAGAATTGTCATATTAACATCTAAGAATTCTGAGCATAAATAAAAGTCCAAACCACAAATTACTTAAAGTAGCACTGACTGACAAGGGAGAATCTTATATGGAATTTAATGTCTGCCTGAGTCCTCTGTGTTGCCACAAAATGTCCAACCCCTTTACCCACACACTGTGAATATACAGAGCAAATGAGTAATTACTTTCCAGAATAGTGAAATCTTAAAGATGGAATCCTACATTACCAAAGGAATTGGCCAATGTTCTCTGCTTGCTACAGTAGCATTTTCTCAGCAATTAATGACTGGTATAATAATCGATAGGAAAGCAACATCACTGTTGGCTTTCCATTGGGTTTACAAATATATATTAATTAATTTATTAGTAATTTTAGCTCCTCCATTACTCATTGGCAAGATTACTTGAAACCAACATGTTCAGAATGAATGGGCAAATGCTATCAAATTGACTTCCTAAGTGAAGAGTTTCAAATATAAGAATTCTTGGTCAAGATTAATAAACCAGTAAATCAAAATAGGTCCAGGCTGATCTTTGCCCCTTACAAAGACTACAGTTACAAGCTACTTGAGAGACAGTGTAATTAATGGATATGTATGCAAAGCGCAGAAGGCAGTCCCAGCTAAATGCCTGCAAAGTCAGATTTTCAAAAGACTCTTTTTCTTGTAATATGATATGTATGCCAAGTACAGAAATGAGTTCACTATTTGGGGACCACCTTGAGAGAACTTTAGAGTTAACCTAGGACCTAAAGATACTGACTGTGGGATGGTAGGGTTATCTACAGGTAGGAAAAAAGGTGTATCTACTACGGTCCCTTGCCAACTGTTCTCCCTCTGCAGAGAAAATTAAACAACATAATTAGGTCAATGTATGTATGTCCAAGTGCTTTTAGAAATTAAAAACACTACATAAATAGGAAGTAAGTAAGGCAACTTTAAGGAGTAATGAAAAATATCCAAAACTGAATTGCCACCATTAATGCCTAAATCTTTTTCGGGGAGGGTGGCGCTGGAAGGAGGATAAAGCATTTTAAGGAGGTACGTGGATTCTGTTAGACACATATTTGTTAAACCTGCTCAATATTTTTAAAATGGTCCCAAACATACAAAGTGCTTTCCTGCCTTACAATCTCAGTTCATAATGTTACATCATCTGAAGGTTTTCCCTTGAACCCTGACCATTTAACGCAGACTCCGGCATCAAAAACACCTGGGTATGAATTAGAACTCTCACACTTCCTGACCAGGGAGCCGTCGTCTCTCTTAAGCCCAGTGGCCTTGTCGATCAAATGGGGACCAGAGTATTTTCTACTGCACTGTACTGAAGGAAGGGGAGGGTGCATGCAAAGCACTGAGCCTCACTGACAGCTGCCACTCACTGGTTATTTTCATTATTACCAATGCCATCCTCTACATGCACAGTGCTTTCTTAGGGCTTCAGAAATACGATAGGTCCTTATGGCCCAGGCTACAGGATTCTCTTCTCTTCCTATCACTAAAAATGACCTGTACTTTGTCCCATTCCCTTATAATCCTAGACTTCTGTTTAGAGTACATCTAAACTAATGCCTACTGGAGTTTGCACATGTACAGGTTACCTATGGTTTTCAATAAAAATACGATCTTCTGAATACATCAGAATTTTCCCACAGGAAGGATTTTAATGGTTGGCATTTCAGGCTTTGGGACTGACAGAGAAGGAGATTTTGCCTAAAGGATGATGATGAAAGAGATGACTTTGGTGATCCTCGAATCACACCACACGGTTGCATAAGGCCAGGGAGGCTACAGATGTGTCTAAAACAGCCCCAAGTGAGACTCTAAGTCAGGCAGTGGCAGAGTACAGCCCTTAGGCCAGCTCACTGCCTGTTTCTGTAAATGCGGTTTTACTGGAATTCAGTCACAACCATTCATTTACACACCTCTATGGCTGCTGTCCCAAAACAACAGCAGAGATGAGTGGCTGCAACAGAGAGTAAATGGCCCCCAAACCCCAAAATATTTACTAACTGGCCCTTTACAGAAAAAGGTTGCCAATCCCAGCTAAGCCACATTTCTCATCACATTTGTATCCTACTTTAACAACTGAAAAAATAGTCACAGGTATCATATTTGTATGAGTGAAGGAGAAACTTAGTAAAGTTCATCATACTAGTGTGAAAACAAAAAAGTATAACAAACAAAATAAACCAAAACTTTCAGCTTGCACAAAAGGAGTAGATCAATCCCTGAATACTGATTGACTCTTACATGCTAATTTCCCCCTTCAAGACCCCTCCAAGTACACTTTCAGAACTGGTGGGTTAAAAATGGATTGTCTAATTCAAAAAGAGTCAGGTACCACAATGTTCACTGCAGCACTATTTATAATAGCTAGGACATGGAAGCAACCGAAGTGTCCATCGACAGATGAATGGACAAAGAAGATGTGGCACATATATACAATGGAATATTACTCAGCCATAAAAGGAAATGAAATTGAGTTATTTGTAGTGAGGTGGATGGACCTAGAGTCTGTCATACAGAGTGAAGTCAGTCAGAAAGAGAAAAACAAACACTGTATGCTAACACATATATATGGAATCTATAAAAAAAAAAAATGGTTTTGATGATCCTAGGGGCAGGACAGGAATAAAGACACAGACATAGAGAATGGACTTGAGGACACGGGGAGGGGGAAGGGTAAGCTGGGACAAAGTGAGAGAGTAGCACTGACATATATACACTACCACATGTGAAATGGATGGCATATATACACTACGACATGTGAAATGGAAGCAGCTGCATAGCACAGGGAGATCAGCTCGGTGCTTTGTGACCACCTAGAGGGGTGGCATAGGGAGGGTGGGAGGGAGACACAAGAGGGAGGGAATATGGGGATATATGTATATGTATAGCTGATTCACTTTGTTATACAGCAGAAACTAATACAACATTGTAAAGCAATTATACTTCAATAAAGATGTTTAAAAAAAATGGATTGGCTATGTCAACAATAGTGCAATAAAATAAACTTCCTTGCTCAGACCTTGGCTTTTTCATTTAATAAGACAATAAACTATGGTAAAATGTATTTTTGGAGGTGCTGAGCTTGGTTCAGATATTAAACTTTTCATTGTCACATTAATGAAACCTCAATTCTATAGAAAATTCAGCTCGAACAAAGGCCATTCTGTGTACAAAGTGAGTGAAAAAAACACACCTATTAATATTTATAAAACAATTTTCACCATCAAAAGCATATTGTTATATGCTTGATAGATTATACAAATGAATTTTCCTTCTGAACAAATATCAAAGAAAGCTGCAGTACTTATATTCATAGGGTGTTTTTGTTGTTTTGTTTAATGGTGTGAGATCCTGTGAGCTGCTAATTCAACAACCTCGATGAAGAACTGAAGAACGTGACTGGCAGTTAGCGGCCTCTGACCCTAGAGTTTTAACAGAAGAATGTGCCACAGAATTAAACAAAAGAAAAATACATTTCAGAGGGGAGACTCACACATAAAAGAAACATAAAAACAGCAGGAAATAAGACTTGTCATAATTATTTTGGAAAATAATCTGTCTTCAAGCAATGTACTGAATTCGATTTGTGATAAATAACCATAACGTGCTACTGAAATGCGCTTTGCCAAGATGGCTTTAAAACGCTGATACTTCCAAATTAGTCCACTTTCCGTTAAATGTTAATATTCAAAGAGTTGTATACTCTTGAGAACTTTTCTTTAGTTGCTGTGAAAAGAGAAAAATAGACACTAGGCGGGAGGGAGCTTTGGAGGAACGTAGAGAACTGAGAATGTTCTTGAAAATAGTCGTGTATAAAGAGAGAAACACAGAGAAACACCCACCACCAACATGGGCAGTTGCTAACACAGAGCAACAGGGTGGTTATTTAGGGAAATTAATCTGAAGAAAGAAAGGAATTTGATATGCCACTTAACTTTGGATCACCCAGCCTTAATTCTCTTGGAATCTTGGCCAGATGGTCACTGTTTTAAATTGGGTTTAATTCCTTCAGCTCAGTGAATGGATTTGGGCTCCAACTGATGAAGATGCCTTAGAGCAGGAATTCTTAATCTCAGGACTACTGACATATTGAGTGAGATCATTTTCTGATGAGAGGGACAGCACTGTGCATTGTATGATGTTCAGTGGCATCCCTGGCATCTACCCACTAGAAGCAAGTAGCATCCTGCACCCCAAGTTTTGACAAGCAAAAAAGGATGTTAACTAGATTCACTGTGGTGATCATTTCACTAAATAGATAGACACAGATATAAATCAAATCACTGTGTTGTATACTTGAAACTAATATAATGTTGTATGTCAATTACATTTTAGTAAAAAAATGTGTCGAGACATTGCTAAACAGCCCCTGGGGAACAAAATGCCCACCCTCCCCAATGAGAAACATTGTTTTAAAGATACCAAAGAAACGAGTCTGTGTGCAGGCAGATCTGGCTGAGAGTGGGACGAAAAGAAATAAGATATAAAATCTCACAGTGGCTTACAAAATAAGTAAATGAAGATAGGTAAATAATTAAAAATGAAAAAAACCTTGCTTTTTACTTGGTTACAGGTTTAATGAATTAAATCTGGCACTGCAATTGGACAAGCAAGGAAAATAGTTCATTTCTTTCTATTTAATTGTTTGCTTTCATTTCAATAAAAGTTGTCATTCTCATAGACATGTTTTAACTCAATGTCCCTTTTTCCTTTGCGAAACTGCCTTTTTCTCACCATGTGATTCCAGCTCAGTGAATGGTCTAGGTGTGCACATGTGACCCAAGCAGGGCCAATCAGCATCATCTGAAAGGACTGTTACTGTTGCTGGAGGAGAATGATGAAAACTGAGAGCCACCTTGGCTGACAGCTCCAGAGACGCTGGCTGACAAAGACGCTGAGTTAGAGGCAAGCAGCACTGGGGAACCAGAGAATCCCTGATTACCTTCATACCTTAAGCCAGTCCACTCCTTAAACGTCTCTGTAACACAAGTAAAATAAGTACCCACCTCCCCAGGGGGCTTTTTAACAAAAACTAGGCTGATGTAGGTTTGTGTCACTAACAACCATTATAACCCTAACTAGTAGTCACTAAACTACATTACAGTCAGTAGTGCCCACTTATATTGTTTGAATCAGACTATTAATCACATTGGAAAAAATCGTTCTTGGGGTGTACCCAAAATTCCCCACTGGTGACCTAGGAGCATAGATGTTATCAAGGCCAATGCTATTCTTTCTCCTGTGTGTCATCTATTATGCATATATATGACCATTCACCTGGAATTTTTTAAAATGTTCCTCATCAAGCAATAGAAGACTGAAGAAATTCTTTTACAAAGAAATTGTACAATGAATAAGTTTAAAACTTTTTAAAGTAAAAAGTTTGGTGTAATGCCAAGCTTCTTAAACTTCTAAATTAAAAGAGTAATTGTTAAGTCAAGGTTTTAATGGGAAAGGTTATATGTTTTGCTCTTACTGATCTAAAAGGAAAAATTTAAGTATTCTGATTATAAATATTGTCAATATTGCTAAGATAGAAATGACTACTTTCATAGCTCCTAAATAAAGGGTGGCTTTAGGGCACTGTGACAATGACGAAGATCAATTTGTACATTTGGTCATTCATCAACGTTTCCTAATTGGGTTTAATTTGACTACTGCTCATTAGGAGTTATAAACTAACACACTTATTCAATTGTGATTATAATTCAATAGCTGAACTTTTATGGTACAATGAACAAATTAATAGCTAAAGATAATTTTGCTCTTAAAAATATCACATAAGACTTATGTTTTAATGAACTATATACATGGAATGTATTTTAGGACGATTCCTTCGAAAAAGCTCAATAATTTTCCTTTCTCTTAATAATTAAAAAGGAAACTTCAGATTTTACGAGGTTTTACAAACACTCTCTAGGAAAAGGTTCTTGTAGCCCTGTTCCCTGCTGCCAGACCACAATCTGTGACCGACAACTTCCCAAAGGGTTAAATGAAAATGCCATTTTTATCCAACTTGATGGCTGAATTTCCATTTTTTATGTTAATATGAAATAACCAGGTTGCTTGTGCATATTAGCTTGAAAAGCAATATATGACCTTTAAGAATTTAAACTGAACTTCCTCTCTTGGATTTAATTATCAGCCACTCAATGCAGCATGAATTTTAACTGATATTCCCAAACTGGAGACTACTTCTAGATCACTCTGATGAAAGCAAATTAACAGTTTAAGATGGAAAAAATAGAAAATAAGGCAGGTCACCATAAGTTAGTCTGGCATATCAGAATCAACATGCACACCAGACTCCAAAAGACAAGGGTGTGAATCCCAGCTCCAGTAACTAACTGCCCATGGGGGAGTCAAATTCATTCTTCAATCTTCTATAAAATGGAGATAACAACTCCTAACTCTTCAGGGTTATGATAAACAATAAAAAAAGAAGACACATAAAAGTTTATCACAGTGCCTGAAGTATGAGTTCCAGAAACAATTTTCTTCTCCTCTCTATATCAAATACTGATTATTTTACAGCCAAATGCAATTTTTCAAATACTTAAGAATAAAGGTAGTTCGCTTATAAACGACCAACCACAGAATTTTATCTAGTGGTCACTTGTGTAAACCATGAAACCTATTAATTTCAATGGTTTCCTAAACATGAGCTCTTTGCCTGTCCTAATCTGAAATCTTTAAAAACAAAAAACAAAATAAAACAAAAAAATAGATAAAAATATAAAATCTATACCTTTCCTGGACTACTTCTATACTACTTGAGAAGAATACATTTTATGAATGTCAGGGGCCAGCCTATTTTGTGTTTAACACTGGATGCTTACACCAATCACCTCATTTAGACAACTGCCCTACAAGATAGGTATCATTTTTACCCACTCTTTTGGATTTACAAACAAAAACAAACAAACAAACAAAAAACAACTGAGGCTTAGCCCACATATGTGGCTGGAACACAGCAATCCCAGGCCTCTCTGGGTTCCAAGGACATGGTATTTTAAATTTTCTGAGTCTGACTATACAATCTCTGAAATATACTAAAGAGAAAAAACTGTACCATCCATGCTGGTCTACAACTTATTTATATTTGCACATAATGGGTACTTATTAGTCCAATGGCAAATCCTTATTTACTGTCTGCTCACAACATGCTAAGCAACAAACAAGACACTGCTGTTGAAAGATACTAAAAAAGACAAGGTTCATGAAACTTACATTATCACTATCCTATCCCCTTGATATTCCACCCCCCCCACCATAAACACATGCACATTTTCAAGCTTTTGCTATCAAACTAATAAGACCTTACTGAATACTTGCTGTATGCAAGACACGGTGCAAGGGTGGTAGGTGCTGAGATATAAGACAGTTATTGATACACTACAAGTACCCAATGGGAAGAAAAAAACCTTCTCCACAAAAATGTCTCCTTCTGCTGCTAACCAAGTAACGGGAAAGAGTTTGACGATGGGGCACTAGAGGCTTCACCATGATGACATGACTTCAGCAGGAGACACAAGGTGAAATTACATGCAGATTTAGGTAAACTAAAAAGCTGCAAACAGTTCCAGTTCCATAAAAGCAGGTGCATTCATTACACCCAAGTGCTGCAGCTCCTGATCCAGCCTAAATCTTTACCACTGTAGCAGCAGTGAGGGGCATGAAAACTAGGGCGTGATGGTGGATGGATGTGTCTAAATAAAACTAACTTTCCTGGAGGCTTGGCATTTGGCTACAAACAAACTCAAGGGCTGAAATGTTCAACTGCATCATGGGAGCATTTGAAACTACGGCAGAAATTAAATTACTGAAGGAAATTAATGCAAGGCTGCTGCTACAGTCTTTTTGTACAATTTATAGTTTGCATAAATAATTACATTAATTTGTTTTCTCTCTCTCTTTTTTTTTTTTTACCTTGTCCTTCTGGAGTTTCACCAAAGGGATTCACTTCCACCTGAGTAGCATCGATTTTCAAGAAGAGATTATACAGCTTCTTAATTTGATCTGCAGCCTAAATGTGATCAAGTGAAATGAAATTACACGAAAGCAGTAAAAAAAAAAAAACACATTTATTTTGCTGGATTAATGAAACCTTAAAAATAGCAAGTTATGTCTTTATTTTCAGTTAGGTTTTCTGAAGGGAAAAACAGAAAAGCATAATTATTTTAATTTCTATTGCTATTCATTAGAAGGAATTGCTCGCCTTTCCTCCAGGCACCAGGAAATACCATTATCAAGAAAACAAAATATTTTCAGTACGGCCTAAAAACGTTGTTAATCTTTTTGAAAATTATCATGTCCCTATTACCTGAGCTATACCACCATATGAGCTACAATCATTAATACAAACAAGCTCCATTTAAGTAAAAGGTAAACATGATTTCGAGAGTTTATAATGACAAGGTTTTCCTTATTAGGCTGGAATAAAACTGTTATTATATTCATCAATCCAAACCTATAATCTGTGAAAAAACAATTACTGAGTGTCTAATGGAAATGGTTGCAAAACAGGAAGATGAAAGTCCCAAACAGTAAACTTACTGAATAGTACAGTTCAAACTGAAAACAGTTTGTCCCAAAGGCATAAACCACAAAGAGCAAGAATATCCAACAGTTTCCCCGGTGTCGTGTCCCTGACTTCATCTTTCTCACTCTGCTTGAAATTCACTCGCTCATTCATTCTTTTCAACTAACATTTATTAACTGCTCATGTCACAGCAGGCTGGCATTGTGTGAGCTGGGGCTAGGGGAAGAATCACAAATGAGGCGTGACAGCACCCTGGAAAGCTCGCACCTGCAGTGAACACAGCCTGTGATGCAGCACAGTGAGACTGTGCAATGTGCAATCAAGGCTGAATGCTGGGGTTCGGTCTCATTCTTGGCTCCATCTTATTTCCCAGCCATGGTTTTCCCACTGCTACATTTTTGTTCATTGTTCCCATCCTGCATTATTTGCCCTCAGATTCCTTTCTGGCTTTTCCCCATCTCTACTCTGTATCAAGGTAGCTGACACTTTCAGGCTGTGTTTCCAAGGCTCCTGGGCCAGCTGGCTTCAGTTCAGCCAATGGAAAGCAGCGGTGAGAGACAGGAGGTGGGAGGAAGGAAAAAGAGAGGGTATTTCTACCTCTCTCTTTCTGTCTCCTCTGGCTTTAATTCCCACCAGGGTCCCAACTTCTGTATCCCAAAGTCCAGTAATACCACCGCCTCACTTTGTCCCTTGAGCACACAGGTAGCAACAATTTCCTGCTGTTGTTTAGCTCTGCATTGCCTCTCTGTCCACTCTGAAACTTCTCTGCTCTCACAGCACCTACATAACCAATTACCTAGAATAAAGTCCCACTGTGGTAAATACTAGGAGTCATTTCTTTGTTCTGGTATTGAGTAAAGAACTCCTGGAGATGTATGTAAGTCATATTATCTTAATTTATGGTATATACATGTGTAAACTTCCTTAAATCCTAATTTGAAAGCCAGTGGACATAAACAAACATAATGAGTAAGACTGAATATTTTTTAATATTTTTTTTTTCTGGCTAGATAGTACATGTACATGATAGAAAATTCCCAAGGTACACAAGGGTCTCCCTCAGAACCTTCACCAGACTCCCCAGCCACGTAGCCCCCATCTGTGTCCTCCTGCAGCAGCCACCTTACTGCTTGATGCTTCGTTAAGAGATACAGCTATGCATATGCAAGTATACACACTGTGCATTCATCGTTTTTAAAAAACCCAACTTGGTTCTATACCTTGTTTCTTTATTAATAGGTTTCAGAGGGCCTTCAACAGCAACACAAAGAGAGCAATCTTATAAATGGCTGCATGATATTTTACTGTATGGATGTATCATAATTCATTTAACCTGTCTCTTAAATAATGGTCATTTGGTTTCCAGTAGTTTGACATTACTTCAAACGCTGCCGTACCTATATCTGTACATATATATCGTACATATGATTAAACATCTGTAGGATATATTCCCTGGAGTGGAGCAAAGATGGGTGGGCATTTTACATAATAAAAGATTTTATTAAATTGTTCTTGGTAAAAGCTTTCACTAACGTCCCCTTCTACAAACCAGCATCATAGAGGTTGTTTTTCTACGCACAACCATCAGCTATGTGGATCTTTCAGAATGCTAGGTAAAAATGGGTACCTCATATATGGTTTTAATTTGAATCGCTCTTACTGTGAATGAATCTGAGCATTTCTCTGTGATATTGAAGCATCTGTATTTCCTCTGCTGTGAATTTTGCCGATTCTTCTGTTGAGATTTTAGTATTTCTCATTTTAATTTATATGAGGCATTTTTACATGAAGGAATTTAGCTCTTAATCTCATAGAAATTGCAAATATTTTTGTCCTTTAACATTTATCTTTTGCCCATGTTTTTGTTACTTCTGCTGCACGGAAATTTGATAATAATAATGTCATTCTTGGCTTCTGGCTTCGTGCCGGACTTGAAAAAGGTTGGTCCCACCCTCACAATTCTACCATTATTTTTTCAAAAACTTTTTAAGATTTTCTTTATTTAATGTTTACTCTATTTTTATAAATGCAAACTGATTTTATTTGAGTTACAGTGTAGAGCAGATAAGTGACTCACTGCTGAATATTTTTTGTATTTTTAGGGATTTTCCAGGTTATCAATATGAGCGTGCAATGTGAGCTGCATAAGAGAGGCATGATGTCTGCCCTGGGCACCATGGCATCCACTACAGTTATTCAGCCTCTGTGCAGAGTCAACACAATAAATAATGGTTGAAATGATCATTAATTTAATAATAAGGAGACACTGCATGACAGAAATAACTTCTGTGTGCATACATATATAAGATCTTATCCCAGCTACTTAAAAATTTTTTTTTAATACACATAACATAAAATTCACAAACTCAACCATTTTTAAGTATATAGTTCATCAGTGTCAAGTACACTCACAATGTTGTACAACCAAGCTCCAGAACTTTTTCAGAATCCTGAAAACGGAAACTCCATACCCATTAAACATCAACTTCCCATTCTCCCCTCCCCCAGCCCCTAACAACCAGTCTTTGACTACTCTAGATACCGCATATAAATGGAATGATACATATTTGTCTTTTTGTGACTGGCTAATTTCACTTAGCAAAATGTCCTCAAGGCTCATCCACACTGCAGCACATGTCAGGATCTCGCTTTTTTTCGAGGCTGAACAACCTTCCATTGTATGTATATACTAAATTTTTTTTGCCCATTTATTTGTCTATGAACACCTGGGTTGCTTTAAAACTTCTAAAGCTTATATTAACCTAGCTTAGCATGAAGCCTGAATTTTCTCGTGTTACTGCCATTGTAGTTATACATTAACACAGCACTTGGGGGGCATTCGTTATTACAATTGTTTATTATTGTGTAAAGGCGGACCATAAACATTTTTTGAAGCATGACTAGATCTATGCTGTAAGACCTACAAGGGGTATATGTTATAAAATCTGTGTTGTAATATCCACAAGGGAGATCCAGCCTGGCTCGGAGACAGAACGTGCCTTATTCCAGAGGCTATACACCAAGTGACTACAGAGGCTCTCCAGGCAAAGCATCGTCAGTCTGCCCAGGTGTAATAACAGGAAACGGCAAGGCCTGTGGCAAGTTGAGTTGGCTCCCCTGCTTTCTAAATGTGTTCAAATGTAAAAAACAGATTCAACACAGTCAAAGAAAACATCCTGCTAGTAAATGTGCAGTTAGCCAGCTTGCCACTGCCACCTACTTCCTCAGTAACCATGCTGTACAGAATATTTGTTTTGTTTCTTTTTTGCCACAATTAATGTTATTGTAAGGTTATTTGTTAAGCAATCAAAAAAATTAAATGCCCAACATCAAATATCCTGAGGGCCATATGCATGAAACCCTGACAAATTTACCAATGTCTTCAAAAATGCTTTAACAGGTTAAAAAAAAATTTTGAAAAAGTTCTCTTGCACTCCAGGAATTAACATCATCAACATTCATATACGGTTCTTAAAAGGTAGCCAGAGGTACAAACCACACCCAGAAGGGTTAATGAGCTTGTATTAACTTGGTTTGTCGGATATTTTCATCAGCTTAAATCCTAGAGGCGCATGCTGCCAATTCACGGTGCCTATGCTTTTAGAAATGAATAGTGTAGATGATAATTAAGACATGCTTGAGGAACTTGCGGATTTTAGTCATATTCAGTTTTCCCATGGCTTCAGTCTTTTCAGTCAGCTCTTGCTGAAATGTATTTTCACCAGGAACATATACTTGGTAGGTTTTTACGCAAGGTGATGTTTATTTTTGGTTAAACCTAATATTAATACATCACATTTTAGAGACAACAGGCATGAGTCACAGGAAAGATATTAATAATTTTATAAGAGAATCATTTTATATGTCGTTTATCCATGAGTGAGGCACCTCCAAAGGCCCAAACCACATCCTAAATGAAAATCAAGTAACTTTCAAAGTCACATTGAGTCGAGGGGCCTCTAAGATACCATTTCCTTATCAAAAGATCACCGACGGCTGATCATTTAAATAAATGTTTTCTCCTCTCAGGTGGCTCCTCTGCTCACAGTACACTGAGCCCCACGACCGGAGGAAGCACTTAAAGCAGAGATCCCTCAATCTACAGCTCCGAAAGTTCCCCGCGCTGCTACGCCACGCGTTCCACATTCTACTGTCCAAATATAAACGGGGGGCCCCAGATTAACAAATCTGGACACAACTACAGCTGAGATCTCTCTCTCTCTCCTTCACACCCCCTCCTCCTGTGTTCACTGTCAGAAGGCCGACCACTGCCCTCCGAGCCTCTAGGAAACAATGGCTAGTTATCACCTCTGTTCGCCAGGGTTCAGCAGATGACCTTGGTCCAACTTTGCTGAGCAAATGAAGATTTAAAGCCTTTCATAGAGACAACAATGAAAAAAGGAAAAAAAAAAACTGATTTAAAACACTTCTTTACTTTCCTCAGTATATTAAGTCAAAAATATAATGACAATATAGCTACTAATGACCCCTGAGAACTTGCACGTTCATCTTCCTTCCATAGGTAACTCACTTAAAACCTAGAGTGTTTAGGGTATTGGAAAAACATGATTCAGTCATTTAAGAGCTATAAATAACTTAACTGTCTCTTACATTATGTTGGGGGGAGGGACTGATGGTGTACATAATACTATTATTGCCTTCTCTAGAACTCTGTTATGTTTACCTCCTGAGTTTTCAAGCCATGTGGTCAGCAGACTTTATCCACTCCAAATTTATTCTCTTGTCACTTACAGCTACCCATCCCTGACTCCCCAGGAATCTCTTCCAAGTGGACATCCTAGATGTGTTATTTCACTTATTCACGCATATGATAGATGTTTCCTGGGCATCTAATATATTTGCCAAGCACTTTGTTGGCAACACAGTAGTGAGCAAGATTCACCAAGTCCCTGCTGTGGTGCGGATGAGAATCCAGCAAAGGTGACTGCAAATGTCCAAGAGAAATACAGATGTGCAAAGGGGTATAGAGGATGTAAACAGGGTTACTGAGCACATTCTGGAACTGACTGTAGGACAGTGTGGCTAGAACACAGTGACTACATGGAGAGTGGCTCTCCGTGACCACCACCCATACACAAGAAGCCATTAAATAAATCTCAAATGATCAGCTAATATAGTTAGTGGCCTCATACTCAGGAAGTGAAACCAACCACTGCAGCCCTTACCCACAAATCCTCCATTATCTCTCTTTGAGCAGGTCACTAACCTGGCATCTCTTTGCCAGTCTCGGAAATGACAATTAATTCCTCTAACTGTCCACTGAAGCCTGGCCCTTTCTATTTCCTGCTGAGGTTTAGTCCCCGATGATCCTGTTTCCTACTACCACTTTGAACCTGTAGCTTTCCACTGGAGCCTTTTCCCCAATCTTCCAGTAAGTGCTGTTCTCTCTTAACTGAAACAAATATATTTTAAAGTCTTATTCTGCTTCACCCTTCTATGACTTGCCTTATTGTTACCCTTTAAACTTCTAGACATAGAATCAATCAAAAGAAAAAGTAAAGGCAGGAAAAAAAAAGAGTGCACAACTGACTGTTTTACTGGAGGAACGTTGCCCAACTAAATTAAAGCAAACTATAACAATCCTAGAGCTCTAGGACAACACACTCACACACACAAATACGCATGCACACAGAGGATGAAGGGTTATCAAGGTGGCTCCTCTTAGTAATGGAAGAGGAAAACAATAGCCAGTAAATTCTTCTGATTTAATTGTGAGATAAGGAAGCTTGCCTACGTAGACATAACATCAGGCTCTATGGGCAGGACCAAGGGCAGTGCAGGGCTGTGATGCTCAAGACAGACTCTCCCTTAATAGCTCAGAGGGTGATTTTTCTGTCTTTGAAACCAAGGGATATAATTAGTAAATTGGCATAATTTAAGCTGTTTTCAGTGAAATATCACCTCTGTGCCATTAACATTCATCTCAAATGCCCATTAGCTATGAAAGAATAGCAATTAGTTAAGTAATGTATATTACTAATAACAATAATAACTGACCTTTCTGGAGTATTGAATATGCACTTTCACACATCAGGTTACTCAATCCTCATGATAACCCTCTCAGTTAGGATTTCATCACCCCATTTTACAGATGATGAAAGTGACGTTCAGATGGTCTGAATCACACATGTACTGGGTAGCAGTACAGGATTCAAACTCAGGACTGCCTGACTCTACAGCCTGTGCTTCTAACCACTATATTGCCTCTTATAATTCATGCGCTGGAGCTGCAATGCTACCAAAAAGACAAAGAGACCAACATACATAACAAAGTGCATGTGTCTGCAGGCGACACACTCTCACACACATACATACTGATATATCAATATATATATATAAACACACATGTCATAAACATCCTCTTTGGAACACCAGGTAAATATTTTTTCATTATAAACAACTAGAGGAAAAAAAAGAAAACAATAAATTACCCTATTTCCTGATAATCACAAACATTAGAGGCAATTAGCAAGTTCCCAAACATTTTCTGAAACAAGTCAGACACACCAGCCTCCAATTGCTCAGGTACCTGGTTTTTCAAAGGCCCAAAGAAGCCTAGATTTTCGGCCATCCGCTGAGCTTGGCTGTCCTTTATCCCTTCAATAATGTCAATTTGCTCCTAATAAAAATGAATCAAATGAGCAAAATTCAGACAGTCAAGTGAAAAGATTTACAACCTCTAAAGAAAATACTTAGTATTTATTTGCAAATGAGTAATTAAAGTGTGGCACCTTTCCAGAGATCTCTGAGCTAGGCCACCACAGCTGCCTATAGGGTATATTTTAATTAGCAGACCATCTATAAAACAGCCTTTCCGAAAACTATACAATTCTTCAGGGTGGCATGCTGACAAGACAATCAGAGGCCAGTTTTCACTTTTAATTACTATACAGATGGCAGTGACGAATATTTAGGCAGTTAATTTTTATGACATTTTTTGGAAGGCTTCCAAAGTAAGGTTTTCCTGCCTAATACTGCTGTTAAGCTTAGAGCTTGTCTTATCCAGGTTAAATATTACCTTATGATTTAAACACTCTATTGATGATGATAATTATTAATAATACCCTAGCTCTACAAAGGGCCATTGCCTCCAAGACACTGAGTGCTGTTCATATACATTATTTCATGTATTCTCGTAACAAATGGAATGGCTTGTTTTAAATCATGTTAATTTCAAAAAAAAATGCGTAGGTATTATTGGTAAGCCAGCATGTAAAGTCTCAATTTAACTTCCAAAGTAGTTAACTTAAATATGTAACATTGGTGAAAACATTTTAAAACCAATCTCCAAAGTATTACTACCTTATATAAATGAAGTTTCAAGAAATAAAATCCTTGCTTTCTGGAGGGAAAAAAATCACTTTTTAAAAGGAATAATGAATGTTTCTGCTGAAAAATTTTTTTGGGATTTCTTTTTGACACTAAGAACTCAGAATTAAAAGCTGGGATTATAGTTCTAAAGACCTTAGGTTTTTCTTCTTATAGTTGAGGTAGGTTGATAAGCACTTTATATACATCACCTCATTTAATCCTCACAATTCTATGGGGTGGGAATTACCCCCATTTTCATTTTACTCATTCAAAAAATGAGGCTTAGAGACACTGAGAAATGTACTGGCTAGTTAGGATTTGACCTCAGGTCTCTGTGGCTAGAAACTCATCCTAATATCAAAAATAAAACAAAACAAAACAAAAACCCACACACAAGATTTAATGAATTGAAACAAACTGATAGAATCTGGGCGTTAGAAGGATTCATTACTAGTACTGAAAGACATCAAGGCAGTCTCTAGTTCACATCTGATTTCCTAGGAGAGAATTTCTGGGTCATATATACTGTTAAATGGGGGTAGAGTTAACCAAGAGGAAATGGAAATATCACAATCATCTCCCATTGGTTAATTCTTGGGGCAAGGTGGATGGAAAGAAATGAGGGGGAAAGAAAAGGCAAGAAGGAGGAAAAAACAAAGGGAGGGGAAAAGCAAAGAAAAAGACCTTGAAAAGCGCATACTTTGGATCTACCCAACCTTCAACTGGACACCCAGTAAGAAAAAGGACTCAATATCTTCATGCCTTAAATCCCAGGAACAGTCTACCTGGCTCAGACTCCACACTAAATCTTTAACAGGTTGTAGAGCAACAATCAATGAACAGAGCATAGTCAGGAATCTAAACATACCTTAAAAATAAGTTCTGGATTCGAAGCTGCCACCTCTTCAATGTCAACGCCCCCCTGAGGGCTGCCCACCAGCACAGGGCCATTGCAGGACCGGTCCATCAGAATGGCCAAGTAGGTTTCCCTAGAAATGTCCAAGGCTTCAGCAACCATCACCTACCACATTAGCGGGAAAGTCAAATAAAGTCAGCATCAAGCTGATTTCCACTTGGAAATCTATACAAACTTGCTACACAAATCAAACAGCTTCATTTTCAAGGTCTTTAAACACAGTGAGATTTGAGAGTGCTGCTCTCATGGTGCACAGTGCCCATTTTCACCTCCTTAATTGATCCTGATAACTTGTTCAAGTGACAGGTATTCGGTTTGCCTCAAGGAACCTTCCCACTTTAATCTTCTTTTTCTTCTTCCTTCAGAAACCCTGATACTTAAGAAAAACTCCAGGGAAGCAGCTGTTATTTTAATTTGAGACATTAACAGTACATATATATTACTACACTGATTTTTCTCAGATTGCACTGGTGGAAAACCAAGTTTGGTTGCCAAAGAAGGATTCTTTTTATGGTATGTCTGATGCTTCCTATGTTTGAATACTTCTATCTCTTGGATCACTGTATTTTTATTTCAATTTATACTCTCTTTTAAATTACAAACATAATATTTGCTTGTTTGAAAATAATGCAAACGATACTAAAAGTATACAGAGGAGACAGTGAAAGCAGCTCCCTGCTGCACATACACGCCCCTTGGGCCCCAGTAGTCAGAGTGATCACGAGTCCATATGGAACCTTTGTGATAATCAGAAAAAGTCGTCCCTTCCTCTATGAGGATGTGGTCATATTCCAGGACCATGAATGGGCAGGAGGCAAATTAGATGGAAGGATTTCTTTCTCCACACATGTGCCAGACAGGTGTCCTTTTGCTCTGCACGACCTCAACAGAGGCACGAAGCAACCCTGCCAGGAAAAACCACTACTAACTTTTACCTCTTCCCTATGCATCTGCAAGCATTAGTCATGGAATCATCCTGCACACAGATGCATATTATACATGCTTGAATGCCTTTCTTTCTTCCTTTTTGTTCTTAATCTTAATACTACAACTTGGTTTGTACAAGGTCTTCTCTCTTCATTGTGACTACACAGTACTTATATGTCAGTATTTATTTCACCGTGTCCCTGATGACAGACAATTTATGTGGACTGATGTTTCTAAAATGCTGCCTCAGTGATTATTTCTGTACATATAGCTTTGCTCCATTGTTTTAGTATCCCTGTGGTCAAGGTATATAAAGGTAAAAGGACTAAGTTTTAGATTGTTCATATTTTAAATTTTGATAAGTACTATTAAATTTCCTTGGAGAGAGAGGCTGTACCAACACTCCCAACAAAAATAGTAACAGATGTCTTGGATGCTTTTTAAAAGAAAATAAGAATATCCATGAAGAATCAGTACTAGAAGTGAAAATAATAAAATCACATACATTGCTTTTCCTAAGAGTTCAGTAATACGTTTCACAAAAAATGTTACTCATTAAGTAACATTAGATTTTAGCTACCCAGAAGCCACAAAAGCATTAATTTTTAAGTCACATGAAATACGATAAATATATGATGACCTAGAAAGCTATAACGTAATGAATACAGAACTCCTTCTTTTCACACCTTTATGGAATTTATGACTGGTTAAAAATAAAGTACCTTATAAGGGTTTTCACAGTGATTCTTCTATCATCAATGGTAGCTCATGAGTTTGTAAGAAATATTTCTTGGCACACGGTGTTAGGATTTTCATAGAACCATTCTGATTTCAAGTCACTTTCTAATACAGAGCTAGTCTAGTGAGCCAGATTTAATAACTTTCAGCAGTTATTCTGACAAGCAATACAACTTTATAACTTTTTAGGATAAGTGTCATTCAAGAGTCCTATTCTTAATCTTCTGAAGTGTTGACAGATATGCTCTGCATTCCATCAAATTTCTATTTGTAAAGACCAGCTGCTGCCTCAAACAGCTCCTGCTTGGTAGAAATAACCCAGCACTCTTCAGAAAAACATTCTCAGGAAAATGATGATTATCAATAGATAATTCAAGAAATTTTTACATACAGACCAGTTTTTTGACATTAAGATGCCCTTCATATGAGCCAGGATATTAAAATAGTTTAGGGATTGTTACAGAGAGAATCCAAATGGACTCCATCAACACTCATGCCATGAGAAGTGCAGTTAGATACATTTCAACAATCTTCATCTGTGAGTGACACAAACAATATCAACACAGCCTCTTCTTGGAGTCTTCCGGTATGGAAAGCTTTTTAACATACTTTACCCTATTTGACCAATGAACCTGTTTTTCATCTTTTTGTTGTTTGTTCATTTTGTTTTGTTTTTTATATATCATGCTACTCAAATTGTAGCCTGTGGATGAGAGCCAGTGTACAAACTACGTTTAACAGGACAGCGATTAGATAGGATTAACAGTGTACTCAGTTTCTGAACTTAATCTCTTTGCGAAACAGTAACCAGTACGGGTACTGACTCATGGGGCACATGATGAGTAGCACTGTCTCACCTCCCCTATTACTATCCCAAGGAACACACCACAAACACAGACTTAGGAAAAAAAAAACCCAGTGTGAATCGAGGTATGTAATGTCCTTAAATAGCTTCTTGAACAAACTTAGAAATCTAAAGTTTCTATAATCTGGAAACTTCTGATTGATGTCCAAGATTCTATAAATTAAAAATGCATGCTCCTTAAAGTTGCATATAATAATACTGTTACAAAATGTGGTAATACACATTTTACAGAGAAAAAGGACAGAAACAAAAGCATGGCAATTAAGGGGTGAGAATAGAGGGAAATTTTACTTTTCTAATTTTTATATTTCTGTATTATTGGAATTTTTTACATATGTTAATCACTTTTACAATCAGGAAAAAAACACAAAAATAAATCACTCTGGTAGTTTCCTGGCAATGACTCAATTCACAAGAATGCACTTATCTCTAGTATTTCATGAACCGATCTACAAAACTAATTTTATGCATATCTATATAGTGTGAATCTTCTTTTGTGTATTTTTATATGCTTTTTAAAGGTATCACAAACTCTAATCTAAAACCCCATGTGTCCATATAAAGCAACAAATTCCTACAAACAAAACTACTAATCATATCCTCTGGGGACAAATTTTGAAGACGTTACACCGGTAAAGGCTCATAACCAGTTTAAAAAGGAAAAAAAAAGTACCACACTGGGCTGAACAAAAATAAATTCAAAAAACCACTGTAAGATGTAAACAGCTCTTGCATCTACCTGCGAGGCAGTGGCAAAGGGAAATAAGCAGAACCAGTCTTGTTTGTGGGCTTCCTGGACATTTAGAAAGGCTCTGTGTTCTTAGAGGGAAGGAGCTAATGACCCTCCAGTATCCCCATCTCCCTCCAGCTCAGTGTCCTTTTCGGGACCAAGACAGATGCTTTCATGGTAAGTTAGGCTCTGGCCTCAGCTCTGCCACTCACAATTGCATGGCTGAGGCAGGCCACTTTGCTCTCGGCTTTATTTTCTCTGTGTGTGTATACACATACGTGCCCTATACACACTTGGGTGTCCCAAGAGACCTCACTAATACAACATACTCCCAGTGAGAACAGTGGGTCAAAATGGTAACAATCTTAAAGTAAGTTATAGGGACACATAGAAAAATAACTGTAACGGGTACAGTAATTCTGATATACTGAGGATGAGGGTGGGGCTGCGAGGGAGCAGAGAATGTCTGTCACTGACCCTAGGAGCTGTTATGCCAAGGTCTTTCAGCTTTAAACAGAATCATGCCTGTGTTCTGAAAGAAAAAGGTATTTCAATCACTACCCATCTTTACTAAATGCTGATGATAATAAACACTATTACTACTTTAGAATCCTTTTTATTTCTCCTTGAAGTTACATCATAACACAGAACTAACTATGTGAGGTTTAAAAAATAAAATGGCACGTTGCCAAAGTGCATTGCTTCATTTGATTCTGTCAAAATTGAAGTACGATTTTCTTTTCTTTTTTTTTAACACATACACAGAAAATGACCAAAAGCATTCACGTTACCTTGTTAACTTTCACACCTTCTTTTGGAGTTTGTTTTGTTGCTAGTTTATAACCAATCATCTGTTTAGCCAGCTGTCCCACAACTTTAGGACTAAGAGAGAGGAGAAAAAAAGAGAGAGAAGAAAGAAAAGAAAGTCAATGTTTCTGTTGAAAATCATTTTAAAGCAGAGTCCGTATTATATCCCCAAGTCCACCCTGCCCAGGGCCCACCTCCACCTTCATAGAATCCATGGTGCTTTCTGCTCATACACTAGGTGCCTAGCACTGTACCAGAGGCTCACTGAGTGCAAAATATATATGAATGAATGAAACAATAGGAGGGAAGGGGAGGAGGGGAAGGGAGGGGAGGGAAGGGAAACAAAAAGAACCTTGCTTACATTTGCTATCCTCTCCCCCCACATAAGTTACAGTCATAGTAGAGACACAATGCTGAAATGCATAGCAGACTAAGATAAGAGCTAAATAACAAATACTGGATAGTGGGCAATGTGGGAAGTAAGACCAAAGATGGGGATAAAGGGAAGGGGAAGGATCAAAGTAAACCATGAAAGGTATGTGATAGGAGAGGAGAGGAAAGTGTTCAGTGTGTGGAGACACAGGATATAAAGCTGATCAGACAGGTTCAGATAAAGGAAGAATTAGACTATCAGACAGGAGGGACCAATGATGCCATTGGTAATGGGAAGCCACCGCTGGTTCTTGAGTAGGAGAGTGGCATTACAGAAGCAGCATTTAATTTGTAAGCGGTACCATATCAAACATCATGAATCACTGATTGTCTAGAACAGGAGGAGTGTCAAGTTTTCACCAATTAGTGAACAAAAATCCTTTTATGGGAGGAGAAGGAAAACTAAGGCATTGCCAGAGCCCTCTACCTGTAATTTATTTCCTTTATGTGCTACCTCCTGCTCCTACTCCCACCCCAACCCTCTTTCTCAGTGCTCCTTTCAATCATGAGCAGGATCTTCCATAACTGCTTGGCCCAAAGACAAGGAATTAAAACCTCCTGGCTTACTCTTTTGTTAAATGAACGCCTCCTTTCAAACCGCTACTGAAGACACCTTTTCCTCTTCCTCCAGCTAAGATCTGGGCTTTTAAAACAATTTCTTTTGCATCTGCAAAAGAAAATCCAGAGTTAGTAGTTGATTTACAATTCTTTTTTTTTAAGCAACAAGGGAAGTGGTAATGACATAACTTCCAAAAATGACTGGTAAAAGCTCTCTCAAACCGACTTTGAAAATGAAGGCAATAAAGAACTTCAAAAAACATTAATGTGCCTAAATACAAAGTCTGTTTATTGAGGACATTCAAATATTTCCTGCGAGTTTAATCTGATACTCAACCATCCCAAGGGAGAGCAAGGCATGTGTTCCCTGGCTCTTCTGAGTGTCAGAAGATGCTAAATAAATCTAGGCTGGAAGTATTAACTTTACTGTGTAAAGACACTTCCGTGTGGCAGAGACACCAATCTGCCAATCAGAGGAGTTAACTACCTGTCAGCCATCTGAGATGTCAAAGGGAAGGCTGGTTTACGTGGGGGAAAGGTTTATTAAAGACAAGATGCAAAGGGAGTATTGAAGAACTGTATTCTTGGAAACCAACGGTTTTCTGAGCAGTTGTTCTATGTATCAGTGGGGCTGGGCAAGGGAGGAGGAAATGGATTAAAACTAAAAGTAAGCAGTATTTTTTCAATGTTGGCAGAGTAACAGAACATCCCAGAGGAAAGTGGTTGTGGAATCTTTGTTTCTCAAAACACTCAAGGAAAGAGTGAACTGTTTGCTCTTGACCTTTGCGACCAAAGTCATAAACTCAAATATCTTTATAGGACTGGTGGGAAAGCTAGATGTGTGAAGCAGCCCAGTGATAGAGAAGGCGCCCTCAGCCAACAGGAATGCTCCCCTACCCAACCAACAAAAAGAAAAAAAAAATGAAAAAAAAGTCAGCCCCCAAATCAAATGCGTTTAATAACTCAAAGAGTACACATCTTCAGGCCACAGCTTGGCATTCTCTGTTTGTGATCCAGTTTTGTCTGAAACTAGAGAATTAAGTCAGACAATCTCCGATACGGCTCTAACGGTTTTCTGGTTCAGCACACCAGGTTTAGAATCACAGACCCAGGTTTTAATCAAGCCTTCATCCCTTGCCCAGCTGTGTGATACTGGACAAGTTACTTAATGTCTCTAAGACTCAGTTTACTCAATTATGAAGCAATGTTGAGGGTTGTTTTAAGAATTAAATTAGAAAATATATACAAATATCCCCAAATCCTAAAAACTCACTAATGAAAGAGTATTGCCACAATCAGTTAGTACATTTATTACCTTTGTATATTGTGAGGAACCAAAAGGATTATTTCCATTTGGGTTGAGACGGTAAAAATTGTTGGAATCTGCAACCACTCATGTAAGGTCCATAGTTGTTGGTTATTTCAACTTTACTACCATCATTGTGGTTACTCGTAGGCAAGCAGGCAAAGGTTCAAAGAAAAGGAGCCACAGGTTTTATCATGAAGGCAGTGGGGCGCTACGGAAGGATGTGACACTATGAAGGCACTGGGTAAGACAGTCACTCTAGCTGATATAAGCAGATTATTAAGGCTCATTGTCTTATTGGTTGGTCTTCCCTTCTATATTTGCACACACTCAGAAAACCAGGGTTTATCTTCTCTCAGAAGTATACATAGTTCCTTCTTTGCTGCCCTCTATAACCTCTGACAATAGTTTCTGCCCAGGATATGAACCATAACAACATCAGTCAAACGATGTCTTAAAATAAACTAGTTCCCATCAAACTGAGTAGAAGACAAGCTATGGTCACCGCTCATTATCAGAAACTCACCAGGAATGGAACCAAGTAAAATGAATTTATTGCATATTTAGGCTATTGCATGTAGGAGTAGTATTAAGATCAAGAACTTTGAAGAAAAACAGACTTAGTTAAAATCTCCAACTCTGCCTATCCCTTTATTTATAGAGGAGAATGAGATTCAGAAAGGTAAAAGTAACAGGTCCATCTATAAAATAGTCAAAACAAAAATAATCTATAGTGTTAGAATGATGTAAAGAATAAATGAAAATAGTAGGTAAAGTACTCATCTCAAAGTCTGGCGCATTAAAAAAACAGTCAAAATATGATAGCCATCATCATTATAATTATTTTCAGCAATTAAGCAAAAAAGTAGAATACAGAAAGACATTTCCAATTTCTCTTTTGAAGACACCAAGTAGAAAAAACACTTTTTGCTGTCTACTTAAGTTTTTAATTGTGATCTCTTCAAATTCTTTAAAAAGGATAGCCAGCATTCCACTGCCATTATCATTTTTCATATCCTCATCATCCAGAAAAAGAGATGCTTTCCTCTCCAAGCTTTCCAACAGCAAAACTTGAAAGCCATGCAGACTACCTAAATGGGCAATGTTAACTGGTGTTACACAGGTTTGATTAAATAAGCTTTAGGCACTAACCATCAAGACAAAGAAACAGTTGTAGGCTCAATGAAGTGTTGTCAGTTATTCATATCACCACTGATCATGTATTAAAGGACTCCAACTTGGTCTACAGTTGGTAGACCAAGCAACCACGTTGGAGACTGTGAAGCCACACACTGGGGCAAATAGAAAAAGGGAAAGAAAAAGATTATATCAAATCTAGGTACATCTTCTGCAGCTTACACCCCAGGCCAAAAATAAGTTCACTACAATCATCTCTTCTGCTTAGATCTCAAATACTAAATCAGTACAGCAGGTCAGTAGCCCAAAGTAAAATAAGTGTGTCTCATCTTGAGGGAAACTCACATAAAGTAATTTAACTCATGTGGCTATTTACTCAAAGTGGTAAAAATCAAGTGGCCAAATCCTTCTGAACAGTAACTAGTTTTTTCATTCAGTATTTACCAAGTGGATTCATACTTAATGTCACTGTTTCCATTTTATTTAAAGATCTGATTTCTCCAAAAACTTGTACAAATTTCTGTTTGTTTTTTTAATGTTACCTCTCTGTTCCCAAACAGAATTACAAAAGAATATCCCATACAGGAAATTCCACATTTGCATGAATACACAAGATGATTTAACTGTATTTTAGGATATAAAGCTAAAAAGAGACAGGGGGGGAAGACTCTCCTCCAATAGATTTTGTACAGAAATGGATTGCATCTATACATTGATAACCATATTACTGGTATAACCCAGGTCTGTATAACTCCAAATTCCCTGCTCTTAACTGATACTTTTACATGCAGTAGCCTAAATATGCAATACATTCACTTTATTCTGTTCCTTTACTGGTGAGTTTCTGATAATAAGCAGTGCTCATGGCTAGGCTTCTATTGGGTTTGATGGAAACCAGTTTACTATAAGTTATATATATTTTAGGAGAAAAAAGCACTATAGAGACATATTTGATAAACTTAATAGATATGTAAGACTTTCAAATACCATTATCACTTAAGAGAACAAAATTTATAGCCATTAAGAAAGCCTAAAAAAACCCCTCTGAGCCATGGTCTTATTTCACTCTATTAGCTGCATTAAAATAATGCTTTCTCACTGTTTTCCTCTCATTCTCCACCACAACAAGTGTTATTATAATTACAATAATACAGTTTTATACCAATTTTTATAGTTCCCCAACAGTCCCATGCTGGATAATAAACATTCTTGGAAGCGTTATTAAATCTTAAAGAATAAATAAATTCATTAAGGAAAGCATAACCTAAATAGAGTAAATAAGAAATGTTTTTAGTTAGGCAGGCTTTGTAAAACTACTTCACTTTACTTTTCAGAGATGGAATTCTGAAAATACATTTATGCAAAATAATGTTCACAAGACATACTTTAGAACCAGAACACAAATGGGCCATCACAAATGTCTGAAAATGTTAGTCAAGAATATCAATAAGAGTAAGTTATTTTCAACTATCCTTTTTAAATAGTTTGGTGATCAAACAAATATTTGTATTACTGAACTGGTTTTTATTCAGTATTGCGCTCTTCCAAAGTGTAATACTTTCTAAACACAAAATGTATTACTCCATATACCAGTACTGTAGCAAGGTGACTACTGCCATGATCATCTATTTTGAGTCAATAACACTGTAGTTTGGGGGGGGAACTACGATTTCTATGATTCACTGACAAGCAAAATTGGAATATTCAGTTTTCAGCACAACGGCATTGTGTAATTTCTAACATAGGATCACCTTTCATGAGGTTTGATAGAATCCTTAATAGAGAAAGTTAAAATGTATTTCAGATTTACCAATTACTGTAAGGCAAGGAGAAAGGGGAGGGGGAGGCGAGAGCAGAGTTGAAAGATACTATGAAAATATGAATATTAATAAAGAACATACAATTTATAGGGTGATAATAGAGACCCAAGTGGCAATTTCCCAAAGGAAATGAGCTAACATCCCTGTTTTCATTATGACCCCAGAACCCAAACTTAAAAGTGGAGAATTACCTATCTTAATCATTACTGTAATATCTCCTATAGAATGACCCTTATTTCCTCAAATTGTGAGTAGGTTGCTCGCTGTGAAATAAGACTGTTTCTGAGACTGAAACAACTATTTCAACTTTCAACAAGTCTCACATGGGCTCACAAACACTGGGAAAGAGAATTCCAAACACATGAGACATTAGAATAAGCCATTTCACCACTGGTCACATCCCTAGACTAAAACAGAATTGGAGATACTTGGCTCTCCATCAGACTGCTACCCATCAAAGACTTAAATTACACATACCTGGAACAGTGATTTACAAATATAAGTAAAAGATGGAAATAAGACGATCTCTAGGACAGGGGTTTTGTAATACAAACAGGAAGTTATCCAGGGAGACATTATTTCACATTAAAAAATTCTTTACTGATAAGGCTTTTATGTAAGTTTTAAACCTTAATTTCTTAACGAATATGGCAGCCAATTAATCCCACATTATCTAAAATAATTCCTTCATTTGGATACTGTGGGGGCATGATAATGCCCATTTGAACAGTTTATTAATTATAAAGAAGATAATAATATTATCTTAACACAAAACACAATTTTATTTTCGAGGGAATCATTTTGAGCTCTTATAAAAACCCCTAAATTAAAGTTTGATAAATCATTCTTTTTTCAAATTGCCTTACTCTTAAAAATATTGTATATTTAATCCTATATTATAGGCCTTATTAAAATCTATAATGATAAATTAGCCTACTCTTCTGATTTTGTCACTGGTGTTATTAATTGCTTTCATAACCTTTAATATACACTTTGTTGGTGATAAAAATTTTAAAGCTAGATAAAAATTACCTCCAGAAAGGCTCGATTTAGTTGTAATATCTTACTCTTTCTGTAGTTTAATACTTATAAACCGATCTTACATTTTGCCTATTAGATTAAAAGATATATTTCCATAACAAAGGTTAAGGATAGAACCTCCTGACATTGATGCCAAAAATAATGTGATCGTATTCAAGCACCTGTAGCTAATCAAAAAATGTCTAATGGGCTTCCCTGGTGGTGCAGTGGTTAAGAATCCGCCTGCCAATGCAGGGGGCGTGGGTTCGAGCCCTGGTCGGGGAAGATCCCATATGCTGCGGAGCAATTAAGCCCATGCACCACAACTACTGAGCTTGCTCTCTAGAGCCTGTGAGCCACAACTCCTAAAGCCCCAGCACCTAGAGCCCATGCTCTGCAACAAGAGAAGCCACTGCCATGAGAAGCCCACGCACCGCAACGATGAGTAGACCCCGCTCACCGCAACTAGAGAAAGCCCACACACAGCAACAAAGACCCACCGCAGCCAAAAATAAATAAATAAAATAAATAAATTTATTTTAAAAAAATGTCTAATACTATAAGACTGCAACCACAGGACATTAAACAAATCTTCTGCAAATGAAGTCACTTGAAAAAAAGAATTTTTCAGAACAAGTTTCTTCAAAAGAAGAAATTTCCAGAAATCTCTACTCTGTTTTATGTATAGTAGGGATTAATGATACACATTACTAATAATAACATCTGTAACATTTGTAACTTCAACATATCCTGGAAACAGTCACAGATGATGAAAAGCATTTATGAACATCAATAGCATTTCTACAGTATTTTGTGGTACATTTGAAGGAAAAGAATGATAAAGGAAAATAGCTATTTAAAAAATCATTTTTTTCCCCTGATTTTTAAGGCAAAGATGTCTTCAGTCAGGGCTCAATGAGGGAAGCAGAACCACTGTGAGTTATGGATAAGGGATTTATTACAGGAATTAAAGCTGAATTTGTAGGAGATGCTGAGAAAGGAAAGGTGTGACAGTGGAGGCTGGAGGATCAGGAGTCACCAACCAGCCAATCAGAGGAGTCACCCACTAGCATGTGCAGGAGCTGTGGAGAAGGGTATGGGACTTGTTGCCAAGCATCTCATGATGGGTTTGTGTCCATGCTGATCAGCAAGGTCAGCAGTTGGGAAAACAGCTAGACATGGAGCACAAAGGAACAAAGACAAGTTGGACCCTCTTGCCAGCATGTCTACATCTACCCATCACTGCATCACAGAGTAATGGCTGCATTTCAAGTTCTGTGCAAATTCCAAATCTGGGCAACTCTAACCTGACATATACAAGGAAGGGGATTCTTAGAAATGGAGTTCCACCTTAACCAAGCTCACACAGTATAAATTACCACAGATGATAATAAAGGAATCAGAAGGCAAAGCCCATAACTGTTGCAGGTTCAGAATTAATATTGTTTTACATTTTTCTGAGCGGCTTGAGAACCTATCCTGGGCCAGGGTATATCCCTCCTTCAGTAGCAGACAATTGGAAGCTACGTGATCATACAGAAATATAAGGGGATCTCTTGTTGATCTGAACCAGTGATGAACAAGAGGGGAGAAAAAGGTGGCAATGCCCAGAACTGATATGCGAAGATAAACTCACAACAGTTTTATTTTCAGAGACAACTGGAAAGACTGTGAAATTTAAAATGTATGCACCATATATATGGCTGGGCTGCACTCATATTTAAAGATGTTTCTTTCACTTTCACAGCAATATTACTAGTATTCTGAGATCTTCCACCTTCATGTTTAGAAATCTTGTCTATTCCCTATTTTCTCTTACTTAAGTCAATTCCTCTATCTGGCCCTCCACTTGCTGAGAGATGCTCTCATACGCTACTGTCTGGAATCAGCCCCACTGCCTGTTTGCTGTCCTCCTTCTGCCACCCTGGTCTACTGGCCACACCTCCACCAGTTTCCTCTAGTCAAGAAAGATCCTCCAAATTCTCACAAGTGGGTCCTTTCTGGGGACCTTCTCAAGCAGAGCGGCTGAGACCCTAGTGAGGCAGCTTTTTCCTTTTCGGCACAGTCTCTATCCCAGAGGACACAGTCTCCAGGGGAGACTTGGGATCAATGAAACCTGACGCTTCTGTGCCCTCAGAGCTATAGCTCCTGCTGCCCAGCCTTCCCCTTTCCTCACTCATAGAGATTTAGCAGGAACCCCTCAACTTTCTAACCAGCTCCGCTCTTTAGAGACTCTTTCTCCTAACAGGCCCTGATTTCCCAATTGCAGAGTGCATTCAAAATCCTTCTCAGCCTCCTGAGTCCAATGCAAATCAAGGAATAGTACTGGGCATCTGTTCCATGCTCCTGAAAAATTCATGACAGTTAAGAAACCTGGAATGTTCTAAGACAATTAGGAGGTCCATCTGTCCAATGCGCACAGAACACCCTTTGGTAGAGCAATCCCACTTCTGTGAAAATCAGCTACAGAAACAAGGATTTTCACTGCAATGTAATTATAAGAGGGAAACACTGAAAACAACCAAAATGTCCATCAGCATTTGGACATTCGGGATTGGAAAAACAAATTTTACATATCCACATGATGAAATGATACAATACTATATATCTATCAACCATGATTAAGTATATCTTTATGTATAAACGTGGGGAAATGTCCATAGACACTATACGCTTTAAACTGAGTGAATGATTAATATTTAAAAATAAAGTCACATTTGTGGATCATTATATAGTCATAATGAAATCTAAATGAACAGTAACCAAATTAACAACTGAGGTTGTCTTAAGGAGGTAAGGAGGGGCATTATGGGTAGAACATTACCTTTTTTCAGTACTGATTCTAATTTTTCGCAATTATCATGTGCTGTCATAAAAAAATAAAAATGAGACTAAAAATGTGCGATAAATATAGGCAGTTATTTATAGTGGTTTGTCTTGAATATTTAAATGTTCCTTTCTGTATCAGTCTTTATAGGTTTAATCTGTGGGGTCAGGGATGCCTATACTTGAGGAGGCCTCCAGAAGGCATCTTCAAGAAATATGGCTCATCATCTTACAACATGACTTCCTAAAGTGTCATGCAAGAAAATTGACAGCGGCAGAAAAACGTTTTGCCCTTTTAAAATATCTCTTGAGCACCTGCAGGAATTCAAAGATTTAAAAAAGTCATAGTCACTGCCTTTCAGAAACTTAAAATCTACTGAAGGAAAGAGATACAAACAAAGAATTACTGAAAAATATGAATGCTTTCACAAGTGGCAAGAACAAAGTATAGTGAGAAGGGGAAATGGTGTCAAGTTAAGCAGGGCAGGAGAAAGAATAGAAGAGCCGGGAAGAGAAGAAGAGCTGTGAGTTTTCTAGGTAGATAAAGCTGGGGAGTGAAGACACCAAGGGGTAAACAGCTAAGAAAGGCTACTTTGCTTTTCTATTTATACTTGTTTGGCTGTCTTAGTTACCTATGTAAATTAGAAACCACTATAGCATCACTTCAAATAAACCAGTAAAGCATGCCAAGGATTCAGCACTCAAATTTGTTATTTCAGATCTTCAGAAGACCTCTACTTCAATAAAAGTTTATTTATCTATATTCAGGAACAGCGTATAAATGAAAAAACACATTTATGGTCTTTGTTAAATTTAGTTATTTTGCCCTAAGTGCTTTTAAGATCTCCAATAATTTTATCACGGTGGTCTTTAAAAAGCCCCCAATCAGGTGCACTCTGACACAGGGCTGTGAAAGCTCCCAAGGGGTCAGTGAGATTCAAACTAAGCAGTTGCTTAATAATAGCAAGAGTTACGTATATGTCCACCCCCTCCTAACCTGCAAATAAACACATATTCCAGACTTAAAATGTGCAACCATTCTAAATGCCAGAAATATAGAATTCCAAACACTGGCTTGGTGATGTTGCTATAAAAAGGAAACCAGGAGGTTTTCATTTTCCATTTTAAAGTGCTAAAGTGGTGGATGACACTCTGGAGTTAAGTAGAAGCCAGGAATGACCCACCCCAAGGGGGATGAAAGATCTCAGAACCACTTTCCCATGATATACACATCTACTGTGGTCCAGCATAAACTGTTATGTAGCTTTCAAATTGCATTGAGTTTTAAATTGCAATGTCTTGCTCTTTTATTGCCTGTCCTGATCCATTCATTGTGTCTGAAATCTAAGTCTATTGCTTGAATGTTAAACACAGGGAGGACTTTAGGTTGCATCCTAGAGGATGAAATCATGCAATTTCAGTGAACTAGGAAGAGTTTATATTTGGCTGACTTTCGAGGGTCGCGAAGGCCTGAGAAATAGTTACTTTTTCCTTTTCCTGCTATGCCAGCTTTCTTTGGTTTTCATCCTTCCTTTCTTCCCCTCTCCTTCCTTCTTCCTTCCCACCCTTCCTTCCTCCTTTTCTCTTGCCCTTCCTTGTATTATTTCCAATTTATTTAAGTGCAACTTCAATTATATCTAAGATAACTAACTTCAGTTTCAACAGTTCAGTTTCAACAGCCTGAAAGATCAGCACTAACTTCAAATTTCACCTCCTATCACACGCTCCTCAAAACCACTCCCAAATAAGGACTAATACACTTAAATCCCTCAGAATTGGAGCACTCATCATCAACCTGATCCATACCTGACTTCAGAAGCCACAAAGCCTAGACATACTTCCTTGGACTGTCTTCAAAACAACCTTTCTGATTATCTTTGAAGCATTCAAATTAAGATGGTCTCTTCTGGGACTTCCTGCATCTTTTTTTTTTTTTTTTTTAAATGCCTGGTTTGAGCAAGAATTCATACTGGAATAAGCCAGCCCAAGTGTTATAAATAAGAAATTAAAGAATTAACAAGCTGATGTGCACCCTCTAGGATGCACATCATGGGGAAAAATTAATAAAAATTTTTTGAGTTGAGTTTGGAATTATTACACCCAAAAACACAGTAAAATACTCAAGAGCTGGCATCCACACCTGGGAAAAGTAAATGAAAATTCTGGCAGGTTTTAAGTAGCTAGTACTAGTGTGGCAGAGAAATAAAATCCTGTTTCGCGCTTGACCAAGCAAGCAGTCCTATATGAGGATACCCTCTGAAATCCCAATCACTAGGAGACGTTTACTCTCAAGATTCACATTTCATTATGGCAGCTGGAAAGCTACCAGATAAGCCTATTCTTCCTACCCACTGACTGACCTCTCCTTTCAAAATGTGGCCTACATTTGTTCTGTATCCCACACTCTCCCTCACCATCACAGTTTTTTTACTCTGTTTTTCACCTTAGTTTCCAGGAATATGATATCAGACGTCTGGAAATAAATAGCACATCCACAGAACTACCTAAAATATTCCCTTCATCTCCCACTGCTAGTGCCCTTAAATCCAGCTGCAGCTTTTTTCAGGTCCCTGACCCTTTCTCTTTACCTCCCATCAAGAGTTTGGAACAGGCTGTCATAATGCATAAACATGATTCCACTGTGGGGAAGGAAGGAGATCTTGCTACCCTAGATGAATTTCCCAGGACACTTGTCCGTAAAGCTAAAACATGATAACCTCAAAACAGGATGGCTTAGCCGTATACAAAGGGAGCGATTTTTATGATGAATTAAATCAACATTGACTCGGGAATACTACAAAGTCTCACAAAGCAGATGCCACCTCTCCTCTGAAGGGCCTTCTAGTTCAAAGGAGATGCCACACCGAAAAGGAGCCACAGAGCTGGGGAGGGCCCTGTCACACTTGATGAAGCCACACTCAGTTTAGCCAATCATGCCCCTCACACCTTCTCTAGTGTTTGTTGGTACTGAAGGGCACACACAGCATGATGCAGAATGAGATGGCCTCATTCCCCTGGAAATGACCAAGCAGGAGTGCCAGGTACATAGTGGGCCCTCAGCATATGGTCATTCATTTATAATCATCACTTCTTTTGCATTGTGAAATCATAATCACAGTATTTATTAGGTGTTTACTGTGGAATAAGATTTGTGCTAAGTGTATTCATTACCCACATTTAACAAATAACTGCACTGAGGTTGAGTTATCTGGAGTAACACAGCTAGCAAGAAGTAGAGTCAGAATGCTTCAGCAAGAAAAATAATTCTAGAGACTGTGCTTTAACCCTTTCACATAGAGCCTCATTATTGGGTTTTTTTCCCCCAACATTTTGTTATTAAAATTTCCAATCACATAAAAAAAAGTTGAACGACAAGTAAACATCTACACACTCACCGCTCGGATTCTATAACTGCTAACATTTAACTACATTTGCATTATCCCAAATCTCTCCATCCATCACAGCCCATCTTATTTTTTCATGCATTTCAAAGTAAGTTGCAGACATCAGTGCAATTACCCTTAGACTCTTCAGCACTCAAAACAGTAACTAAAGTTAATACTTGTTTACAGTTCCTTTTTGGCGAGAGATACAATTTACGTACAGTGAAATGCCCAAATCTGAAATGTACCATTCAGTAGGTTTTGACAAATGTATATACCTGTATGACTCAAATCCCAACCAAGAAATACACTGTTGTTTGTGAGAGAATATTACTAGAGTGCCCTTAGGACAAAATATCTAAATAGAGCAGCACTGACAATGGGGATCTTAAGTCTCTTACTGAATTTTCACTGAAACTAAACAAAATATTAAATTCTTACACCTCAGCACAAAGATCAATCCCTGGCCTATAGACAGGCCACCAACAGATACGTGACTATTCAAGGCAGTGTAGAAAGCAATCAGTTCTCCCCCACCCACCCCACGACCTCCAAATCAGAATCCTGCTCGAAACATTCCTAGTCAGAGTCAGTGACATGCAAAGTACTGATTTCAAAAGGGATTTTTTTTTTTTTTTTTTTTTACCACAAGCATATATAACTTTTTGAAAACAACTAATTATTTTAAAACATGAACTTTTCCAGCCCTGATACTTTGGAAGCTCGGGGGAACTATCAATAATAGCTGCACCAAAGGTGTTTCCTTGCACCATGTCTGTCCTGGTATTTTGGTGTGGCTATTCCATTTTGAAAAGGGAAGTGAATTCTCCTGGGGATTCTTGCAACCTCCAGAAAAGCCAGGATGATGCTTCCAGCCTTGATCTGATGCTTAAGTGATAGAGTGATGAACATGACGATCTTTAAACCAAAGCTTTTCTAGGCTGTCAATGTCCCTGTCACTGCCTGAAATTAACATATTGGGATTGGAGACTTTCCATAAGCCTCCAGGGTTTTTGAAAGAAAACCACTAGAAAGTATTTAGAAGACAAAAGCCAACACATATCTGCGCTATAACCTAGAGTACATTAACTCTTTTGCAAACTTTGGAAAATACAGATACAAATGCTTTAAAAAAACGTCTGGAATGACAGAAAGTCTACATCAACAGTTATCTACAGGGGGTGAAGTTTCAAATGATTTTTTTTTAATTTAAATTTATTTATTTATTTATGGCTGTGTTGGGTCTTCGTTTCTGTGCGAGGGCTTTCTCTAGTTGTGGCAAGCGGGGGCCACTCTTCATCGCGGTGCGCGGGCCTCTCACTATCGTGGCCTCTCTTGTTGCGGAGCACAGGCTCCAGATGTGCAGGCTCAGTAATTGTGGCTCACGGGCCCAGTTGCTCTGCAGCATGTGGGATCCTCCCAGACCAGGGCTTGAACCCGTGTCCCCTACATTGGCAGACAGACTCTCAACCACTGCACCACCAGGGAAGCCCTTTACTTCCTTCTTTAAAGCTTTGATATTACCTGCACTTTTTACAATGACTGCTTATGTCATTTATAATCAGAGAAAAACTATTTTCAGATTTAAATAAAATATATGTTTATGTGACCTAGTAAGAACAACAACAATATTATTGCTAAGTGGGGGGGAGGGGGAAAAAGCTTTCTGTAATCGAAAATATATATCATTAAATATATGTACATGTATGCATACATGCATATATAATATGTATACTGAGGATTAATCTGGAATAAAATATACCAAAGTATTAACTGATTATTTGGAGTGAGGGAGGAGATTACTGGTAATTTTTTCTTCTTTTTGACTGCAAATATGGTACAAAGAACATGTATTATTTCTGTGAATTTTTTAAGCAAGTTTATCACACATTAGATTACACTGGTGCCTGAGATGCGCACAGAACGCTGCCATTCAGCTTCACTGGGCTTTACCACCCCTTCCTCACTTTATGGGCGGTGTGACTCAGAATGGAGGACAGAGGCAAAACACGGCCACTTCTCAATTCAGCAACTCATCTTCCAGTTCAAAGCCAGCTATGGTGTTCCTTGGGCCTAGGGACTCACACACCTGTGCTTTCCAGAATTAGTTGCATCTGATCCATGCAAGAAACATGAAGATTCGTCCCTATGAGATTCAGAACAAGTCACTGGGGCTCAAGTCACCAGTTTCCTTAAGGGGGACATACAGGGGTCAAGTGCCCTCTTGAGGTGCCCTTCAGCCCTTCTGATGTATGTGCGGAATTATTAAAGCATCTCCTTTCTATGTACATAAATCTACCATCCCTCTTAAGTCCCTCCCAAAGAAGAAAACATATTGGAGATGATCAGAGTATACTGGTAAGTTAATGAGCCACTGGTAGACAGCCGTGGATCACAACTCAGGTTTTGCTCCTCACTAGCCAGTTAAGTGACCTTGGCCAAAGAATAACAGAACCTCAATTTTCTCATCTATGAAATGAAGCTGATAAAAGTAGCACTTACCTCTGAGAACTGCTATGAGTATTAAATGCTAGGGGTTGGCGGGGGAGGGGGGCGGCGGGGGCGGGGGGGGTAGTATGTAAGGTATGTAAAGTTACTAAACACAATACCTGGCTTACATCCTCACTTATATTTATGTCTTAAGTTTCAAGTAAATAGTAGATGATGATGATAGGGATGAATATGTTGTCCATTCGGCAAAAATGTTTCATAGTAAGTAATAAATGTAGTTTTATCGACTTTTATAAGTGTTTAGATACCGATGTCTTACTTTTTTCCAATCATTCAGAAATGATCAATAAAATATGCTCATGGTTGATGAGAACATACTAGTTCAAATCAAGTTTTAAAAGGTCAGATACCTTCAAGAGAAGCCCAAATCTATAGACATTTAGCATTGTCCTCCTGCCACCTCCCAGGTGGACTACTGCTTTCGTAAGTAAACTGAGTATCTCTGGATCCCAGATAGGATTCCCCTGCCACAAATGCACACCATGTTTTTATTTATGTTTGGATAGTAGTTTGTTTAGTTCCAAGGCCTGCATGTTTCCTTACTTTTTGCTCGTCTCCCTTTCGATACCCTTGACTGTTGCCTGCAATGAGTGGCCCTGGCCCATCCGCCACGTTTCCTGGCAGAGAACTCATTGCTTGACTCCATCTGGAGTTGCTCAACTTCAGGCCTCATTAGCAGGCTGAGGCTTGTACCAACACAGCACATCCCTCCCCCAGCACTGATGCTGGGTCCGTTCCAGCCCTGTGGCAGCCTGCAGGGGAGGGAAAATGAGCTGGGAGGCAAGCTAGACACAGAGCTTGGCTGGCGTTTTGTACGTCAGCGTTAGGACACATGGCTCTCTGTTCTTTAGTGTCATTACTGCCATTGTTATTACTGTTACTATGGTGGTTGAGGCTGTTGTCATGTGTCTTAAAGACATCACATTTTCAGGACTATCTACCAAGAACTAGTCAAGGGACTTTATACACCTCATCTCATTTAATCTTCACATCAGCCCTCTGCATAAGATACTATTCCTAGATATCAGAACACTGAAACTCAAAGAATTAAAGTCCCTTGTCCAAGATCACACACAAGTTGTAAATTCCAGAGCACAGGCTCAGGCCAGAGCTGAAGATCTACCAGCACCATCTGAGCATGACCTCCTACTACCCTCACCAATTCATGTTTGTGGAAGTGAATGAGGTTGGGAGCAGGTAAGGTGACAGTGGTCAGAGAGAAGGCAAGCCTCCCACTTCCAAATTTGACCAGAATTCTTGACCATGGGTTCTGGGATCTGTCAACTAAAATGAAGAAAAAGTGATGACCCAATAATAGCAAGAACAAGAAAAACCTCCCATTTTGAGTCAAACGAAAGGCTATGCCCATAAGGTAGCTCACATGGATTAACAGCTTCACAGACAAACCTTTTAACTGTCTATACAACCAAATGTTTTTGTGATGTATTGTACCTGATCATCTTGTAATAAAATAAAGCCTACTCTATCAGTGTACTCCCTCAGTACTTTTATTATTATGCATGGTTTTTTTTTAAAGACAGCAGTCCAGGTTGATGGGGTGCAGATGTCAGAGAGGAATTCTCTAAAGTCAAAGGCAACACTGGCCCTTCCTTCTCTGAGGCACTTGTTACCGCAGATAGGGATGTCCACGACACAGGAATGCCAGAGTGTGGGCCTGAGTCCACTCTCTAGCACTAGGGTTCCTGGATTCAAACTCTGGTTCAACTCTTTTACTTAGTTGTATAAAATCTTAAAAGTCACTTAACCTCTCTAAACTTCAGTTTTTTCCTCTGTAAAACGGAGAGGATAATAGTAAATCTCTCATGGGTTACTGGGTAAATTCAAGTATGCAATCCATGAGAGTACTTTGAACAATGCCTGGCAACACAGCAGGTGTTTTCTTTTAAAGAATGTGAACTACTATAGGTTTTATGACTTACATCCTCTGATTTCACCTCCTACATTCCCTAAATAAATCCATTAGCCTTCACATCTTCCTCTAACAAATGTCTTTACTGTTTGGGCCTCTGCTAGGTGACAAGCAATATAATGGGTACTTTGCATCTATTATCTTTAATCCTTCCAATAATTCCATAATTTAGAAATTATTGTCCCCAGTCTACAGTAGAAAACACTGAATGGAGTTCAAAAGTTTATGAGTGGCTTGTTAAGGGATATGACCTCCAGCCCATGCTTTTTCTATTATAGTTTCCATCCCAACCAAGAAGGGGATGTGAATGTTATCTTGCTGCCCAGGGCAGCAGCTCATCTACTAAGAGCTGACAGTCTCCCAATCTCACCATGGCCTAGGGTGTATCGCCAGAAATCAGCTTTGGCAACCCGCCTGGCATCCAGGCCCTGCCAGGACTAACCTTGTCCACCACAGATCTTCCGTTAAGGCCACTGCAAGAGGGGAACACTCCCCCTCCCCCTCACCGTGTCAGTGTGTTTGGGAAGCCTAGGGTAGCTTTGCTGCAAAGAAGAGCCCACTTGTGATTTTAAATGAAATATTTGCTTTACTAAAGTGACATTTTTAAAAACCCATTTTTTTATAAGCCTTTGAGTTCAACTTGCAATTCTTATCATTCTACTAAGTTTGAAATTTTGACATTCACTTTCAAGGTGGCTTTTGATTAAGGTTCAAACAACTCAAGTTGGACACACTAAACTCCCCCTCAGCAATCAGTATCATTTACACATTTAATTATTCTTAAACATTTTAAACTGAATTTATAAATTGAACGTATCCATTTTCTTTTCTTAAGCACTTCAACTGTCTGACCCAACGAGCAAAACTTTCTCAAGTACTAAATTGCACCAGTAATTCCCTAACAAATTAAAAGATTCAGTGAATTTTAAAACCACTGCAATACTATTTATAATCTTTGTCAAAAGTCTTATCTTTCAACATAAAAATTATGACAGTAATGTCATTTAATGTCTACTCTGTTACTGTAATATGTCAAATTCTCTTAAATATTACAAACACATCAACTAAAACAATATATACAGATAATTAATAATTGATTAGGATTAATCATATGGGTTTTAGAAATTTCATCATCTCTTTGCTAAGTTATCTACCTACCTCGGTTAAAAGTAACATAACAACTAAGGAAACGCTTTTCAAATCTTGTGTCACAGATAACATCACAACTCCAAGGAACTGAGGTCACGCTCTTATCCAGGGTGGGAGTGATTTTTCATGTACTCCTGATGGACAGGATGGAACTGTTTTTAATAGCTGCCAAGACAAATGGGGACCCCAAACAGGGTGATCTCCTGAACTATATATAACCCAGAATCACTAGGATTACACCACCAACCTAATACTGCTGAATTCCATCTGACGGCAGCAGACAGAAGTCAGCCACTTTCTGTAGGGCTTCAGCTATTACCTTACTTACTGCATGCATGGTTTTGTGTTTTAGGTTTCCGGGTTTTTTTTTTTTAGCTTTTTAGGAATTTCAGTTGCCTTTTTATTGCTCGAGAACTTTAATGCTATTCCATAAGCTCCTTTATATTCTACTATAATTCCTTTAAACATCTATAAATTTTGTCACTTGATTCAAGACTAAATTCAGCACTTACTGTACCTCTATCAATTTGGTGCTGGTCTCCTCTACACAATTCTTTACTGCCTCATGGAATTCAGAATTATTTTTGTTTCCTTCTTGCCTAACAGAGGTAGTATCAGTTAGAATTAGGTTTAGCTGTCGAGGGACCAAAAAATTTTAAATTATAATTTTGAAATTTTAAACAAGAGAGAAGTTTATTTTTCTCTCACGTAAAGTCCAGAGGAGAGTTGCTAAGAACTGGTATCATAATCCCACAACCATCACAGTCCCTCAACATATCATTTTGACTTCATGGTCAAATTGGCTGCCATTGGCTGTAACCAAATCATAAGCCCACAGCTAGCTCTGCCAGAGACTGGGAAACACAGTCTGTGCTCCAGGCAGCCATGTACTTAGTGGAAAACTGAGTAGCACCCTGGTACCTGAGAACAAGGGATGCTGAGGGGGAGAAGGGAAATGTCATGAAGGTATTGGCACACGTCTGCTGGAGCCCGAGTACACAGTTACCGAGGGAGGGAGAGAGGTACCTCGTAGACATGTCAATAGCATATCTGACAGCACCCCAAAACTGAAGATCTTGGAAGGTGTCAGGGTGGTGGGCAGGCAGTACAGTTCCAATTGGTCATATCCATAGGTTACAATCAACTGAGGAAATAAGTTTTTATAGAAGATAATGAGAGCCAGGTTTCTCTCTGTTGAAGAAAGTATTTCCAAACATGGAAAGGTGAGATGCTAGAAATACCCTTGAGATTTAGGATTAGAATTGGAGGTATTGACATAAACACTTGTTTTTTGTAATGTACGCAGACAAAGAAATATATATGAGTGTGTTTGTAAGTGTGTGTATGTAGAGCAGAATGAATGTGTAATTTTATAAACATGTATATTTGTATATGTGTACATACATACACATATACGTGTGTTTGTGTGTATGTGCGTATACATACCCAACTGTCTCTTAAGATGACCTAAAAGCAATGGCATCTCAACAATAATGAGCACAACCACATGCCAAGGGGTTTTCAAATATTACCTCTGCTAAAAAGAACCAGGGCTTCTTAGAGAAATGGCTAATACTACATCTGGAACAAGAGAAGTACAAGTTGAAATGGGAATATCTTGTGCCAGCAAGTAAGAAAGTGCTCAAAAAAATGACAAAGCCATGTCAAAAATCCTTAAGAATGGATGACAATCCACTGAATAAAACAAGAATTCATAGGTCCTTGATGATATAAATAAATGTTGTAAGGCAGAAGGAAAAGCTCTTCTTTATAGCAGATTACCAACTCATAAATGTAGGAGAAATAATGGAAATGAGAATCACCAATTGGCAGCTATCACAGAGGTAACTGATTCAGGCAGGAGCAGTCCATGAAGGCCAAGGCTGGTGGGTGCAAGTTAGATGAGGAAAAGGATACTGGTGTAATCTCAGAACTCCTCCCCACAAAATTCTAGCCAATCACAAAAGAAAAATGTCAAATGTAAGGCAGAGAAGCCTGGCAGACATCAACTGGACTAGTGGTGTGAAAGGTCACATAGTTTCTGATGTGACCAACTATGAACAGCTGACTATCATTTTTATGGCAGTTTTTTACCAAGAATGCAGGACCTGAATCTAACCATGAGGAGGCACTGGGTGGACCCAGCCTGAGAAACATTCCGCTGAAGGAAAGGCCTGGACATTTTTAAACAAGGACTTGAAAGACAGGGAAAGACCAAGGAAATGTTCCAGAGCAGAAGAGATTGAATAGACATGACAACCAAATGTAACATGTGTTTCTGACTTAGATCTTGGTTCAGGAAAGAAAAAGACACTATTAGGACAGCTGGTAAAGTCCAAATAGGCTTTGTGGATGGGATGGTAGTAGTACATCAACACGGTTTCCTGATTTGGAGGGTGATGTAGGAGTGTCCTTGTTTGTGGGGAAACACACACCACAATGTTTAGGGTGAAGACGTATCATGTCTGCATCTTGCTCTCAAATGTTAACAGTTGGGGAACTGGGCTGAAAGTGATATGGGAGTTGTTTGTATGGTACTTAGAATTCTCCATAAGTTTGAAATTACTTCAAAATAAAGTATTAAATAAAAAAAATCAAGGTCCGTTGTTCAGGAAGGAGAGCCCTGATACTGAGAGAGAGCCAGTGGTCCCTGCTGGTGAGGCCACACAGCACAGCATCCTGTTGTACCTGCATTATCTTTCTTGTCTTTGTTCAGCTCTACAGTTATAATCCTTGTTCCCACTGTCTTGTCCTAGTTGTTTGCTTTAACAACATCATTTCCTCTCCTCTGGTCCATCAATAAGATTCCAACCCACCTTATGTCCAAACCAGTCACAGGTACCACAGGCAACACATTTTGAGGCAGATAACAAGGTGTTTTCAACATCCTATTAGCTACACAGCATTTAAGAGCTTCTTGACACAGTTGTGCCCTGAAGTAACATGCCAAGAAAACAGGAGAACAAGTGTAATACCCAGGCAGTGTGGGGAGCGTGAGACTGCACAAACTGTAGAAGATAAAACAGAAGTGAGAGCAGGTTTCAGAACCACAGCCTTGGGGGACCTTTACACCAAGCACAGAGACCATCCACCACTAGCACAAAGACCTACTTGAACCAGAAGTTTTCCAAAAAGTCTGATCAATGAGTCTCTCAACTAGAATTCTAGACTCTGCTCTTACCAATGTAATTTAGATTTGCAGACCTATCACTCACGGGAAAAAGAAGAGAGACAATGAGAAATCTCCTTCCTAGTTTCAAATCTACAGATTCTGTCCTCAGTGACGTGAAGAAGGCTGGACACTTTCAGAAATACTAATATCTCAAATTGTGTTGTCATTTATAACACTTATTAATGTCAATTTATGATCATTGTGTCTGATGCCTATAATGAAGAGAATATACAGCCATTAATTCTAAATATGAACACTTTGCCCTTTTCATATTCAAATTCACAGTCTATAAACATTTATTGAATTCCTACCACTCTGAGCCTTGAACACCAAGATGACTAAAACAGCAGTGCCCTCAGTGAGTCCACAGTCTGGGGAAGGCCAGACACGTAAACTAACAAATTTAATAAAAAGCACATATGACACCAAATTGTTCACCATTTCTAGGTTTGCCCAATGAAGTACTGAACCTTAGGCTATGTTTTTATCTTAACTTCTTTTACTGTTTTAAAGTTAGGAACCAAATTAGGGAAACTGAACACACACTAGCTATGGGCTTCATCATTTAAACATATCAAGCCATGTGTGATATATCACCTAAATAAGTGGTTTCCAAGGTTCATGTCTGAGCTATATCAGAATACCTGTGGCACTTCTTAATAATTCAGAAATCCAGTACTAATGAATCAAAATCCCAGGAATCAGACTCAAGAGTTCAGTGCTTTTAAGAGTTCTTCAGTGGATTTTGATGCACGGCTAAGTTTGGAAACTTCTGACTTAACCGTCACTAATTCTGAGAGTGACCTTAGCTCACTACAACACTAGTTGGCAAAATAAAAATCAGTCCCTTGGCTGTGAAATTTATAAGACTGCTGATTAATTCATTTGAATATGATTAAACTGCTTCCCTCTACCCTGGGTTTGTGGACAGTGAGGAACGAAGATGTTTGCTGTAGTATCCATTATTAATGCCATTCCTTTCCAAAGGCTGTCCCTTTGACCTCTGTTTATCCCTCCTGGTCTCCTCTATGAGTTTATAGTTACTTGCTGTTCTGTGCAATTACATCATGCTGAGTATGAGGACACCCCACAAGCTGTTAGCTTTATTAACTTAATAATAGATTTCAGAGTGTGATTTCCAATTAATTTCATTTTCCATATGCAAATGCAGCTCCATGGGAAGCCAGAATTATACAGTAGCCATATGGTGCCTCATAAGTAACAATTAAAACTAATTTTCTATTCTTTGACACTAAAAAAAAAAAATCATACAGTCTAAATGCCACAGAGAAAATTGGAACTTCAACAGCATCTGTAGCTCTCTAGAAAGAAGATGCCCCACTTTCCACATTTATGTCCTGATACTCCAGCTTCTAGCTTGGCAGTGAATGGCTAGGTGAGGACTGAGCTGTCGCCAGGCTTTTTGCATTTTTGCTTCTTCACTGCTTTTCTGCTGGTGGAATGGCTCAGGGCAGCTGTGAGAAAGTCCTAGGCTGTCCATTTCACATCAGTGAGCTGGGATGAAAGAACAGTTTCCTTTTGAAACAGGTGATTTCTGGTAATAGAACTTTTCTACAGACCCATTTCCAAAAGGTGACGTCTGAAACAATGCTGCCATCTGCCCAAGCCAGGGGGAAAAATACACAGTCCCACTGAAAGCAGGTGATGTTTTTTAAGCCATGAATATAATTGTTCTAGGCTATGAAGGGCTGGGGGAAGAGCCGCTCCCTCTGGAAACTAAGGCTAGTGTGTTAATTGGATGGATGGCCCTTTTATACTTAACATAGGGTATAATTTTGTCAATCCCCAAGGGTCCAATTTTGGCAGAATCATCAGCTGAGAGGTTAAAAAACAAAGCAAAACATATCAAGACTCTTTTCAAGATATATAGTGTGACAAAATCCTCAATTTTATTAGTCTTTCACCATTTTCAACTCTAAACTTGTCAAGTTTTTATGTGAGAGCAACCTTGCCATAACACACCCTGCTCACAGCCATGTGTGAGGGTAATGCAGGTGAGTGCTCTGTACCCCCAAACTTCTCATCACCAACCCCAGCCCTGAGACTAAGCCAACCTCTGCCACTATGGGACAACCTCCGGTGACTTTCTAGTGTCTCTTCCCAGTAACCCCAACATCCCTGGATTGTCACACCCATCTCCCTTTTCACATCCCTGGAATAACAAACTCCTCTCCTCTTTCAAATTACTAAATAGCAAAACCTCCAAATTCCAGTCTTCCTGCCCAACCTTGAGATGCCCTACGTGGCAGAGATTATTATTAATATTATTAAACGCACAAGTTTCCCCCACCCGGCCCTATTTTTTTCCTTCCACCTTCACCTACACACACAGAGTGAATATAAAAACAGCATGACAAACATAAAATCAGCAAATTAATATTAACACAGTTGTGTACTTTGTTCATCTAGGATGGGAGATTTCTGACCCTGCCAGATGCTTGGAGAATATCCAAAAAATTCTCTTTGATAGCTAACCTTTTTTTTTCTGCAGGGAGTGACAAAACCTTCTCAGTCATTTAGTATTATATTCAGTTTGTCTTATTCCCAGAGGCTATTTGCATCGTGTTTTCATGCCTCCTACAAATGCACTGAGCAAAAGTAATAAGCACCGTGCCTCTTATTTTTTGTTGTAAGGAATTAATAACCACTAAACACATCAGTCATTCACCCCCTTCTTGTGGACACTGATGAACACCATGAAAATGAAGTCATCAGACTATACTACAAAGCTACAAAAATCAAGACAGTATGATACTGGCACAAAAACAGAAATACAGATCAATGGAACAGGATAGAAAGCCCAGAGATAAACCCACGTACATATGGTGACCTTATCTTTCATAAAGGAGGCAAGAATATACAATGGAGACAAGACAGCCTCTTCAGTAAGTGGTGCTGGAAAACTGGACAGGACAGCTACACATAAAAGAATGAAATTAGAACACACCCTAACACCATACACAAAAATAAATTCAAAGTGGATTAAAGACCTAAATGTAAGGCCAGACACTATAAAACTCGTAGAGGAAAACACAGGCAGAACACTCTATGACATAAATCACAGCAAGATCCTTTTTGACCCACCTCCTAGAGAAATGGAAATAAAAACAAAAATAAACAAATGGGACCTAATGAAACTTAAAAGCTTTTGCACAGCAAAGGAAACCATAAACAAGACAAAAAGACAACCCTCAGAATGGGAGAAAATATTTGCAAATGAAGCAACTGACAAAGGATCAATCTCGAAAATTTACAAGCAGCTCATGCAGCTCAATATCAAAAAAACAAACAACCCAATCCAAAAATGGGCAGAAGACCTAAATAGACATTTCTCCAAAGAAGGTATACAGAGTGCCAACAAACACATGAAAGAATGCTCAACATCATTAATCATTAGAGAAATGCAAATCAAAACTACAATGAGATATCGTCTCACACCCGTCAGAATGGCCATCATCAAAAAATCTACAAACAATAAATGCTGGAGAGGGTGTGGAGAAAAGGGAACCCTCTTACACGGTTGGTGGGAATGTAAATTGATATAGCCACTATGGAGAACAGTATGGAGGTTCCTTAAAAAACTGAAAATAGAACTGCCATACGACCCAGCAATCCCACTACTGGGCATATACCCTGAGAAAACCGTAATTCAAAAAGAGTCATGTACCACAATGTTCACTGCAGCACTATTTACAATAGCCAGGACATGGAAGCAACCTAAGTGTCCATCGACAGATGAATGGACAAAGAATATGTGGCACATATATACAATGGAATACTACTCAGCCATAAAAAGAAACGAAACTGAGTTATTTGTAGTGAGATGGATGGACCTAGAGTCTGTCATACAGAGTGAAGTAAGTCAGAAAAAGAAAAACAAATACCGTATGCTAACACATATATATGGAATCTAAAAAAAAAGAAAAAAAAATGGTCATGAAGAACCTGGGGCAAGACGGGAATAAAGACACAGACCTACTAGAGAATGGACCTGAGGATATAGGGAGGGGGAAGGGTAGGCTGGGACAAAGTGAGAGAGTGGCATGGACATACATACACTACCAAACGTAAAACAGATAGCTAGTGGGAAGCAGCCGCATAGCACAGGGAGATCAGCTCGGTGTTTTGTGACCACCTTGTGGGGGGATAGGGAGGGTGGAAGGGAGGGAGACGCAAGAGGGAAGAGATATGGGGACATATGTATATGTATAACTGATTCACTTTGTTATAAAGCAGAAACTAACACACCATTGTAACGCAATTATACTCCAATAAAGATGTTAAAAAAAAAACACCCCTCCCCCATGATTAACCATATTTTGCTTTTGCACCAAAAAAAATTTTTTTAATGTAAAAAAAATAAATAAAATAAAATTTTCAAAGATAAAAAAAAAAAGAAAATGAAGTCAGTTCCTTGATATCTTTTGGTTTCTTGCATTAATTTTAAACATTGCCAATGTTAAGGCAATATTTTATGTGACATTTCACGCTAAGCAAATATTAAAGTTTTCAACAACTATTTTAAAAAAATCCCCTCATGGCTGACAGAAGAATTAGCGCAAAGCTTAGCAGCTGCAGCATCCGACCTGCTTTGCCAACCATATAAAACAAAATGAGCTGAAAGATTACGTGTATCTTCATATTCCAGCAAAAATAAATATTTGGAAAAACAAAAATTTGATCAAACACCTCCCCCCTCAATATTCAATCATCATTTGATCAATCATTCCCTCTCAGTTTCCCCCTTTTTTCCACCTTATTCCCACCACCTCCATGAAAATAACTTAAGAAATTCTTAGAGTTTCACTTTTCAAACTTCCGATGAAATGAAGTGTTTATCATGTGCATCCTAGGTTTCTGTACTCCTGTCTTTATCAGTTTAAAATGCAGACAAATACACATTTGACACACGCTTAGGTAAATAAATCTACTGGTTGCTAGTCTGCTATCACAGTACATTATAGGGGTTTCCAAAACCCAATCTTCCATTTTTTGAAGGTCACTCCTCTATTTATCAGTCATCCAGGAGGCTCAGATGACAAAGTTAGAACCAAAGACTGGGCCAGACCAACATTTGATTTCCACCAAGGTTTTAGTCCTGTTTCTACATCCCTGCCTCCATTTCCTTTTTCATTTTATGGGGTAAGGGGAACAGGTCAGTGAGAGGATGAAAAGTCATTGCTCATGAAAGCCACCCTCCCCCTTCAGCACCCTCCCTTAGGGCTGATGAGCGGAGTACAAACATATTCACCGTGTACTCTTCCTTGCATAATCTTCCATCCTGGAGGTTTTCCTCCATGCTTGCCCTTTAAAGTGCACCCAAAGAACCCAAGTACCCCAATTATATATAATAAGGAAACAGTATGATATTAATGGTCAAGAGCATAGCAAATTACATAAACATTTTCAACATCAATTTCCTTGCCTGTAAGATGAAGGCAATGTCTTTCACCTCATAAGGTTGCTGAAGAATTAAAATGACCTGATTTGGGACTTCCCTGGCAGTCCAGTGGTTGAGACGCCATGCTTCCACTGCAGGTGGCACGGGTTCGATCCCTGGTCGGGAACTAGGTTCCCACATGCCACGCCGCAGGGCGAAAAACAAACAAAAAAAAGAACTGATTTTTATATAAATTGCCCCAAGACTATACCTGGCACAAAGTAAGTGCTCAGTAGGTGGTGTTTCCTATTACTGCTATGAATATTATTAAGGCTAAAAAGTTTGGGCTGTATGTATTTACACAATACAAAAAATATATTTATATGTTTTAATACTATAATTTCTAAATTGTATAATTACATAGTTTATATTTTATTATATTAACTGCATGTTCAATATAATTTATAACTTATAAATTGATATATATAATTTATATTTTTAATTCATTTTATTATAGTTTATTATTTATAATTATATAACACATTAAGTGAATTTTGTTATACTTATTCTCTGAAAATCTCATTACAGAAACTGACTGTAAAGGCCTTGGGTACACACAAAGCCAGGGTCAGAAATCACCATCTCAGGGAATTCTTCGGAAATCTGCCGTGAACAGTGAAGAAGAGTGTAGTGCCATAAGGAGAACCAAGCCTCCTACTCTTGTTCTGACTTTGATCACGTCCAGCCATCAGTAAGAAGTTCTATTCCTACTTCCCTGAGTTTCAAGTCCTCAGCCACCTTGGAATAATACTTTCATGCCTTTAACGAGAACAGAGGGGGTGACGAGGCCAGAGGAAATGCTTAAGTAAATATGGTACTTCCACAAACTGGGATATTATGAAGTGTCAGAAAAGAATGAAGAAGTTCCTTATATAATGATCTCTAAGACGTTGTTCAGTGAAAAATGGCAAAGTACAGAACAGAATGTATAATACTCTACCTTTCGGGCTGACCAGGCCTGGCAACATTTCAACTATTAGCAGATGCTAGAAAAGAAAAGTACTAGTTGTCCTTGAAGTTTTCTTTTGCCAATTAAGTAATATGTGTGAAGAAATAAAGGGGGAAGAATAAGATGAAAACTTCAAGATTATAATAATATTTCCTACTAGAAAAATCAAGCATATCTGCAAGAGCAATGTAATCTGACCAACTTCACAGGCTTTTTTCTTTTTGTAAACAGAGCGACGCTGCCAGCATCAGAAGTAAACAGTCTCCATTTTTTTGAACAGCTTTCTTCCCCTTGGAACATTATATCTGAAATGTTGGATCCCAGCATAGACACTTTGCTGAGCTGATTTACAGGGCTCACTGTGCTGGGGTTTTTTTCCTGCTAATATTCATTCACTCCAGTATATATTTCATATTGGAAAGTGATTTAGAGTTTCAGCAACCTACAAAACACTCTTCCAAAATAAGGAAGGATATAAGTTGGGGTGGCAGGCTACATTAGTGAAACTGGGTAGAAACCAAACAACACAATTATAATCTCTATACTCACTGTTATGAACAAGAGTTCCTAAATGAAATCCTCTCTTATGGGTGCTTTGCACCCCTGTCTCAACTATCAGTTTCAGAATCTGCAAAAAACAGTCAGAGCTTGAAATCCTGGTACTCCAGTAGAAAAGTGTCATAATTTTAAAAAATAATCATTGACATAAGCATATACTACTATTTGTAATCTTAGAGCAACATTTTTCCTTTGTAAAATGTACCTTGTATTATAGTACTTCTATTCTTCCCACAGGATTTTTTTTTATAATGAACATATATTTTCAAACTGTAGCATTTGAAAATCCAAGTAACGGTAACCTAACAATCAATCAAACCTTATCTTAAATAGAAATTGACATGACTACCTTATTAAATATGTGCTATATGCCAGGCACTGTGCTGGGTGCTGGGGATAGAGAAGCAAATATAATAAACGGGGTCCTTGCTTTGACCAGGTTCATGTCCCATGTCTGGTGGGGAAGTGGGGCTCATTCCACAAATAATTTCATAAACTATTTGATGAAGACATATATATTCTTTACTAGTTCCTTATTTATGAAGAGTTAGTAATAAAAATTCTAGTGAATATAGTGTAGTTTTCTTTTTAACAGGCATTACAGGATGGCTTGAGGGTATCCATGTGAAAACCAGGTATTTTATGACTTCAGTCTTACACCCAACTCTATAATCCAATATTAACTATTAAAATACAAACGCGCCATGTTTCTAAAAATGTAACACATGTCACTGGTCACCCCCTTGAGTCCAAACCACTTAACATCGGCATACAAACAAATGCCCTTCATAATCCATCAGCGTGAGAAATCCCACTGCCCCTGAGAAGCTTTCTCAACTGCCAGCTAAGGTTTGTAACCCTCCACCTTCCCACGATAACTTATCCATACTTCTACTACTATATGTATTGCTTTGTACTAGAGTTATCTGTCACCCTCTGTAACCTGTGAGCTCCTTGGGTGCAGGAACTATGTCTCATTCGTGATGTGTCACCAACACCTTCTCCAGTGCCTGGTACACTGCAGTCACTGGATACAGGTCTGCTGAATGCATCTGTGACAGACGGTGAACGAAACCCAGCAAGGCAGCTATCACTCAAAGTTCTCCACGGTTCCACAAAGCATATCCACTGCTTAAACTGGAGATGCCCTAAAATTCTTCTCCATCTCAGCTATCTACCATATCTGAAAATCATTCCTTTCTCTTCTTACCTTTTCTTTACTGAGGAGCACTCTATTCCAATTACTGTGGTGACAACCTCGGCTCCATCGGTCAGAGAGAGTACAGCCCACTGGAAGGAACCACACACCTGTCCACTCAAGAAAAGATTTTTAAACTCAAAACAAGCATTTGCAGGGAGATGCTCAAGCACCAGGCAGCTGATGAACCTTTTTAATGAATTCCTTGGTTCTTTGAAGATGGTGAACATTCTAGCATGTCTTTGACCTTATAAAGTTATGTCTTTACCCCTCAGATTGTAAATTTAGAGTCAATTTAGAGAAATCAATCTGAAAATGCTACAGGGGGAAAATGGTTAAATAAGTTCTAATTCATCAACTGATGGACTTTAATACAATCATTATAATTACATTTGGGGAGACTATTTAATGACAAGAGAAAATTCTCATATACTGTGTTAATATAAAGAGCAGATTATAACTGTATATAAACTATGATCTACATTTTGTGAAATAAAGCTGTATGAAAATAGTTAATATATGTATATACCTGCATATAGAAAAACAAAAGGGACCAACTAAATTATTCTCTCTCTGTGGACAAGTTAAATGGGTGAGTTCTACTTCCTTCTTCATAATTCTCTCTGGTTTCAACTTTTTGTACTATGACCATGTATTACCTATAGAAATTCTGAAAATAATGTACTTTTTTTTAAAGTAAAAAGCGCATGTTCTTAACAGATAATTATAGTGGATTTTACAAAGTAACAATTTCTCCTCTATCTTCCACTAATATACTTTTCTATTTTTAATTGAATTGTATTCATTAAAAACACATACACCACAAGTAAAGATGAGCTATTATGCTTCTCTCCATAGCAAATAAATTTTCAAGAAATTTGAAAGATAAAATTATCTAGGATTTTAAAGATTAATGGTTACCCTCATAATTATGGATTTCTTCTATCCTTTATTTTTAATGCTTCATAACTATAATATGTTTAAGCTCCTTCAGAAAGGAGGAAGAAATACCAATGAAATCAACAAAATACTTTCAAACATAAGGTAATGCTGCATTTTACTATGACAGAACTATACTTCTTATGTCAGAAGTTTCAAGACAAAGAAAAGAGTAATCCGAAAACATTCTGACAATCTTTGTATTCATGTCGCTCTTTATTCTCACTCCCACAAAAGAAAATTCTAGTCTCTTTTTAATTTATTCCATTTGGAAAGAGGTTGCTTAAAGTCCACCAGAGAGGTGGGACCCAAATCAAGCATCCCACCTTGCCCTCTACTGAGACTGTCAGCTTTTCCTTTTGATCTTTCTTTGCACTTGACGAACCTAAAATTGATTTTTTCCCAGTTGAACCAAAGAAGAGGAGGGGCAATGTTTTATTAAAAGATTCTTCATTCCCCTAGCATAATCCATCTTCTTTATACACAAAGAAAATCTGTCTTTTTGTTCTTCAGAAAATGTTTTCAGAAACTATTGCCCTGGAAAGTTAATTCAATTGTACGTAACACCAAAAAGAGAAAAGGAGAAAAGAAAAGATGATGATGACAATGCTATTAGCCACCTCAGCAAAGAAGAAAGACGTGTGTTGATTAGCTCTCTCAAGAATAGTTGGCAGAAATGAAACTTCACCAAAATGTAAAACACAGGCACCTTGGAGGCCGGTCTTGCGTGACTTTTGTTGTACCTGAGAGGGAGACCACGACAGCAAAAGAACCTGTATTAGAGTCAATGAACACTTTTCAATTTAAGAAAAAAATCACTGTTGGGCTTAAATGTGCTAAAGAAAATGGCATTCATGCTACACAAAAGGCAACAGAGTAAGGAGAATCCAAAGTGATCCCTCAAATGAGAAAAAAGTGCGGAGTGTGGTTTTCCAACCAAATGGTGGAACCCAGCCAGCTACAACTCTGAAGGAAAAACATCAAATAAATTTTAAAGTGGCAAAGTAAGGGAAGGATGAAAAATAAATAGAAGTCTACAAATTAATATGATTCTTTACTTCTATGTAAGCCCAAGATTCTATAGCAACACAAACAGAGGCACATGAGAGAGAAAATGTGAGAAAACAAGTGCTTTCCATTTTGGTCTTACAGAAAGCTTAAGTGACTTCTTTTTCTTTTTAAAAAAAAATATATTTAAAAAAATAACATAGGTATTTTATTTTTTAGAGGAGTTTTAGGTTCGCAGTAAAATTGGCAATCAAACAACCGATTGATTATGCCTACATGATGGAATGCCAATAAAAACCCTGACCACCAAACTCAGACAATCTTCCCTGGTTGGCAATGCTGTGTGTCATGTCACACATTAATGCTGGGATGGTAACGTGTGCTGACTCCACAGGGAAAGGACAAAGGAACTTCCCAAGGACAAAGGACAAAGCAACTTCATGTATGGAACCCTCCCAAACTCTGCTTTACGCATGTCTTCCTCGGGCTGATTTTAATCTGTATCTTTTCCCCATGTGCATAACAGCTTGGAGTGAGATCTATGAGTCCTCTTAGCAAACTAGCAAACCTGAGAGTAGTTTTTGGAAACCCCCAAACTTGAAGTTGGTGTCAGAATTAAAGACAGTCTTGGAGACTGTGCCCTCTAACTTTGCAGTTTGGCTACCTGCAGGTTGGAATGAAACCTCAGGTATCATCACTGCAGTAACATTTCTCCCAAGTGCCCAAAACTTTTCATCATGATTTCCTTTCGTACACCACAGCACATAATCCTAATTTGCCTGCTAGTTACAGCGGTTCTAACTCAGGGTGATTCTATTCCCCACAGGATGTTTGACAATGTCTGGACACAGTTTTGGTGGTTTCAACTGAGAGATGCTACTAGATTCTAGGGAGTAGAGGTCAGGGATGTTACTAAACATCCTACAATACACAGCATCACCCCCACAACAAAGGATTATCCAATCCAAAGTGTCAGTGGTGTCAAGTTTGAGAACCCCTGCCTTAGAACTTTGACAGTCACAGGGTGAAACCCCAGATCTGAGATGACAACTCAAGAAATAGTGAGGAGACAGCACCTGAATTCCAAGGGGCAGTGTTCAAATTCCCATTCCACATAAATCACTATGGTTTGACATTGGACAAACTTCTAAACCTTTGGCCCCCAATTTCCTAATTTGTAAAATGAAACTAATGATTAAGATTTACCCCACAGAATTGTTTAGAGAAGAAGTAAAGCTACATATTAAAATGAGTTAGCAAAGTATTTGGACCAAAGTAAGCACTGGCTGAATGTTCACTCTGTCAGTTAACTGTCCTTGTATAATGAAAACCATTAAAAATTTTTTTTAATGATTGGAACACTGGTAAATGCAGGTTTACAAATCAGTTTTTCTTAATGTGTTGCAGAACAGACAGATGACTCCTGACATCTTTTAGATGTCATAAATATGAGCTGCCAACGAATTATTTCTTTCTATGTAAAATTTGTCTTCCCTGCCCATGACCTTTTTTTCCCCTCTTTCCTTTCATCATCACATGTGGTAGCTTTTCTGAACCAAGAAACAAAGTTTATGTCACACATGAGAGTTACTTTAGAGGCAATGACAAAGAAAATAAACCAAGCAGTCCAGTAATGACACTGCTGGGCAGTCAGCTGAACACAAGCACCTGTTAAACTCAACTACCAGGTAAGTCACTCCCTCCTATATGACCATCTCCCAGAAAATTACAAATTGTCTGATACATGAGATCATTAAGAGCACAGAACTGTTCATGTTATATTTGAAAACTAAAAAGGCTTAATTTGTTTCCTTCTGGCTTGGTGTCTTCCACCACCCTCTATCCTAAAGTGAACTACTCAAACAAGAGGCACAAATATTCCCTCTCAGGCCCCAAAACCTGTCACCACACCTGACATGCTGCATGTGTTAACTCAGATGTCTTGGATGGATGAGAGAACAGATGGACAGATGGCCAAATAGATGAAAAAGTATAAGGGCAAATGGAGGAACAAATAGAAGAAAAAAATAAATGAATAATTAAGGGGAAAATGTGTTGCCTTGCTATTTTGACACCAAAGTTGTATGTGGACGTGACTATAACTATAAATTTAATTATTCACCAATCAACAGAATGGTGAAGAGAGGACAGAACTCCTCGATATAATCACAGATCAAGTCTTGTCTTCACGACAGATTCATTGCATTTGCAGAGACATTGTTCATTCATAAACCTAGAGACTCTCTTTGAAGGAAGAGACAAACTATGCTATGATATGGTTTGTATAAAGCAAACCACAAAAACATTTCGTGTGTGTTAGTAAAAAATCTGTACAAATTTTAAGAGAATAAAGGTAGACAGGAAATTTTCCTGATTCCAGAAACGAACAGGGTTTTAAGAAGTATTTCCCCTTCACAAATGTGTTGAAACATTCTCCTCTTTAAATAGCAAATAGATGAATTTAGATAAACATACTTAAATTCCCAGAGCAATCTCAAGGAGCGGTGACAGTTTGGGAAAATGTCAAGAACACCCTCTGCTTGAGAAAACTGCTGTGCTATGTAAGATGGAGATTATCTCAAGGAAAATAGAAACCTTCTCAAAGAACCTTACTGAGTGCCTCATTTTTCCCCAACTGTTGGTTTTAGAGAATTTCAGTTGAGAGTTACTTCTCTCTGCCAACTAAATATAAGTATCTCATACCAACTGGGTTTGGGGGAAAAAGCACATAGGTTGAGAAGACAGAAAGTACACTTGATTCATTCTCACTAAGAACTGATAACCAAATTGTCCAAATGAACTTTTACTATCAATACCAAAACAGTGACTAAAAAAAGACAAAAACTCAAAATGGATGTCACCTGAGTATAAACAACTCAACAGGTTCACCTGACTCAGTTGGGTGGTAAAGAATTAAATAAGTAAAGAATTAAGTTAACTAGGGCAGTTAAGAGTAAAGTTCACTTTGTGCTAAAAATAAGCTATAAAGAAGAGAGGTCATATTGGAGAAAATTAAAGAACAGTCAAAAAAGAGCCCATGCTGCACATAAAACAAACAATAAATAAAACAAGTAGTACTTCTTTGAGATGTCCAAAGTCATAAGGAAGCCATAAATAAAAGGACTTTTAAGAAAACAAGGTATACTCTTCGTTACAAAACGAATTAGGACTCAGAACAGTTTGGTTAATAAGTTTAAGCAGACTCAAGAGCCAGAAAAAAATTAGATTAAGTGAAATAAACTAAGTGAAAGAACACATAGAAAATAAATGACATGAGAAGAAAATCTGATTTCAACATTAACTTTTCATAGCTACTAAATGCTAAATATCAATAAAAGACTTCTGACTATTATAAAGCAGAGACTCAAAACCTGGTGGCATTTCAACCACTGGATACCTAAAATAATTGCTTTTGAAACTCAGGGCAAAAATCTGACAGCCAAAGAAGCTGTACAGAGCTTCTGTCTTGACGGGATCTTCCTCTTCTAGTAATGACAGGAATGGGAAGAGGGAGGACAGGAACTCTCCAAAGTCATAAAGGATTATACAACCAGGGCAGCCAGATACAGCTCTACTCTAGGGCGGCAGCCACGCTGTAGCCTAGCCAGTCATTATGCCAGATATTTTACGTGCACTTTCTCATTCAATTTTATCTTAATGAGTAATGGAATCAAATCTCCATTTTCCTAAAGAACCAATGGGCAAAAGTAAAGAATACTCTCTTTAGTTCTCTATCTTAAGAAGAACTGGAGGAAGGGAAAGGAGAATGACCTGTCAAATGTGCATTTCAAAAAAACATCATCAACCAATTAAAGAGAGCTTGGTGAGAGGGGATGGGGTGGGGAAAAGCCATGAGGGTTATCATTTTTTTCACTCTTCCTTTCTCTGTGTGCTTTTCTTTCTGATTTGGTCATAAAATAACATTTTTAAATTTTACCACTTCAAAAATCACATGCCTATTTTTCATTAAGATGATTAATTATATATTGCTATATAATTGATAGTATATATAACTAATATATACTATTTATAATGAACATATAGTATAAATTCAATAATATAATCAACACATAGTAATATATATTTCATACATATATAATTTTAGGGGCTATTTTTGTATTCAAGAGGTAAAGAATTGTGGCACCTAATCAAGAATAAGGGTTTGTGTCTGCTGAAATTATCTAGTTACCTAATAAATATTTAGACAAAATAATGGTGATATTTTATGTTTTCAAAACATCTTAGATTGGCTTATCTAAAAAACAAGAGCATATTTTTTAAAAAGCATGCCAAGTGTATTTTGTATTTGAGGGTGGAATCTCAGTGGAGCCAGGGTGAGAGGAACAGTGCAGCGAGGCAGGTAGGAAGGAAAGGAATCCAAAGTGGTAGTTGGCAAGGTGGCAAGTGCTTCAGCTGGATGGTTGGTCATGGAGGATGGGATGTCTCCAGAGAGGCCATAGGAACCACTGTGCCTGGGACAAGCCATGAGGGAGGAGGAAGGGATAAGATGGGGCAGAAGGGCAGAGGAAGGGATTTATCTGCAGGCTTTTTCTGTCTTCAATCTCCTTTCTCTCACTCTCTCCTTTCTCTCACTAAAGTTCGCCAAAAGTTGGCGGGAGAAGCCTGGGCCTCAGAGGGTCTGGTGTGGTTCAGCTTAGGCCTCAGAGGAGACAAAGTGCACCCACTCAGGCCCACAACATCGGGGAGGCACACAGGAGGCTGTGGCTCTGTGAAAACATCCAGGAGCGCCTGGCCTAGCATAAATCTAGGGTTCATCCAAGATACTTTCTAAGATTTGAGAATATTTCCAAAGGCTAAAACTTATATCATGAAATCCTAAAATGTCCTTTAAAAGAAGTATTTAGAAATTTCAGTTATATGTAATATAAAAATTTACATTAAAGCCGAAAATAAAATAAAATTGTGTCTTCTCAAAATGAAATTTTTCCTTCCACATTAATAGATCCTTTTACAATTGAGTTTTCACTAGGATAAAGGGTCCAGGTTCACAATTTATAAATCAGGCAAAAATGAGGCAATTACAAGATTAAGGGTAGAAGAATTTAGAATGTCAAGTGGCATTAATTTAAGTGAGGTCCTCTGCACCTACTTTAATTAATGCCAAGTGCTTGGAGAACTTTGTTTTTCTGAGATGAAACCTGAAATTGGATGAGACTAACAGTAATCACAGTCTAATACCTCATCCTTCAGAACAAAAGGTTTTATTTCTCATCACTTAAAAAAAAAAAACAAAAACAACCTTTTCACTCACAGTATGTGTAATATAAAATCAAGGGGGAAAAAATCCAAACAGATTTTAATAAACTTACTATAGCTAAATTCCAAACCAAGAAACATCCAAAGGGGGCTCTCTGGCCCAGCTTCTCTTCCTATCTGATAGGAGGCTGTTCGGGAACACAATGATATTCCAAGATGGATAATAATTCCCCTCGATATTCCAGCATAGGCTTTCAAACAAATCCGGGTGTTATCAGAAGAATAAAATTTGAATTCAGTTCTGGGGTATGGAGTCCATGTCAATTGTCAACCACATTATAAGGCCACAAATAATGTTAGTACATTTAAAAAAAAAAAACCTTGTTCACAGGGGAACATATGACACTGACTTGTAAGTAAAATAGTACCTATTATTCTGAGATAAAGACAGACATAGTACAGCCAGTATAACACAGGACTAAAAAATCAGGATGATGAAAGACTCAGAAAAAAGTAAAAAAAAAAAAAAAGAAAGAAAGAAATGAGAAACTATCTTACTAGTAAATACTCTGGCAAATCTCAATTTATGGGATGTTTTATAATTTTGTCCAACCTTATTTTATTTAATCTTTATTTAATTCCACTATTACTAAAAAGGAAATTACAGGCCAATATCTTTGATGGATATAGATGCAAAAATGGTCAACAAAATATTAGCAAACCAAATCCAACAATATATAAAAAGGATCATACATCATGATCAAGTTGGATTTATTCCAGGGTCAACAAGGATGGTTCAACATTCACAAATTAATCAATGTGATACACCACACTACCAAATGGAAGGATAAATATCACATTATCATCTCAACAGATGCAAAAAAATGCATTTGACAAAATTTAACATCCATTCATGATAAAAGCTCTCATCAAAGTGGGTAAAGAGGGAACATATCTGAACATAATAAAAGCCATTTATGACAAATTTACAGCTAACATCATATCAATGGTGAAAAGCTGAAAGCCTTTCCTCTAAATTCAGGAACAAGACAAGGATACCCACTCTTGACACCTCTATTTAATATAATATTGGAGTCCTAGCCACAGTGATCAGATAAGAACAAGAAATAAAAGGCATCCAAACTGGAAAAGAAGAAGTAAAACTGTCATTATTTGCAGATGACATGGTACTTTATAGAGAAAACTCTAAAGTCTCCACCAAAAAAAAACTAAAAAAACCCCCAAAAAACTATTAGAACTAATAAACGAATTCAGTGCAGCTGAAGGATACAAAATTAATATACAGAAATTTGTTGCTTTTCTATATACTAACAATGAACTATCACAAAGAGAAAGTAAAAAAAAAAAAAAAACAATCCCATTTAAAATCGCATCAAAAAGAATAAATCACCTAAGAATAAACTTAACCAAGAAGGTGAAAGACCTATACTCTGAAAACTATAAAACACTGATGAAGGAAACTGAAGATGATACAAAGAAATGGAAAGATATGCCATGCTCTAGGATTGGAAGAAGTAATATAGTTAAAATGGCCATACTACCCAAAGCAATCTACAAATTTAACACAATCCCTATCAAAATACCCATGACATTTTTCATGGAACTAAAACAATCCTAAAATTCATATGGTACCAAAAAAGACCCCAAAGCGATCTTGAGAAAAAAGAACAATGCTGGAGGTATCACCCTCCCAGGCTTCAGATTCTACAAAGCCACAGTAATCAAAACAGACACATAGATCAATGGAACAGAACAGAGAGCCCAGAAATAAACCCACACACATATGGTCAATTAATCTACAACAAAGGAAGCAAGAATATACAGTGGAAAAAAGACAGTCTCTTCAATAAGTTGTGTTGGGAAAACTGGTCAGCTACATGAAAAAGAATGAGATTAGAACATTTCCTCACATCATATACAACAATAAACTCAAAACAGATTAAAGACCTAGATGTAAGACCTGACACCCTAAAACTCCTAGGAGAGAACATAGGCAGAACACTCTTTGACACAAATTGTAGCGGAAGTTTTTTGGATCTGCCTCCTAACACAAAAGAAATAAAAGCAAAACTAAACAAATGGGACCCAATTAAACTTAAAAGCTTTTGCACACCAACGGAAACTATCAACAAAATGAAAAGACAACCTATAGAATGGGAGAAAATACTTGCAAATGATATGACTGACAAGGGATTAAAATCCAAAATATATAAACAGTACATATAATTCAATATCAAGAAAACAAACAACCCAATGAAAAAATGGACAGAAGACCTGAAAAGACACTTTACCAAAGAAGATATACAAATAGCTAGCAGGCACATGTAAAGATACTTAACATCACTAATTATTAAAGAAATGCAAATCAAAACAACATTGAAATATCACCTCACACCTGTCAGAATGGCTATCATCAAAAACAAATGATGGAAAGTCTACAAATAACAAACATTGGAGAGGGTGAGAAAAGGGAACCTTCGTACACTGTTGGTGGGAATGTAATTTGGTGTATGTAAATTGGTGTAGCCACTGTGGATGACAGTATGGAGGTTCCTCAAAAAACTAAAAACAGAATTATACATGATCCAGCAATTCCACTCCTGGGTATATATCTGGAAAAAACCAAAAACACTAATTTTAAAAGATATATACACACCAATGTTTATAGCAGCACTATTTACAAGAGCCAAGATATGGAAGCAACCCAAGTGTCCATCTACAGAAAACAGATAAAGAAGATGTAGCGTGTGTGTGTGTGTGTGTGTGTGTGAGTGTGTGTGTGTGTATAATGAAATATTACTCAGCTATAAAAAAGAATGGAATTCTGTCATTTGCAGCAACAGGGATGGACCTAGAGAATATTATACTTACTGAAATGAGTCATGCAAAGAAAGACAGATACTGTATCATATCACTTGTATGTAGAATCTAAAAAATAAAACAAATGACTATATATAGCAAAACAGAAACTGACTCAGATATAGAAAACAAACTAGTGGTTACCAGTGGGGAGAAGTAAGGAGGGAGGAGCATGTTAGGTGTAAGAGATTAAGAGATACAAACTACTATGTACAAAACAGACAAGCAACAAGGATATATTGTACAGCACAGGGAATTATAGCCATTATTTTGTAATAACTTTTAATGGTGTATATAATCTGTAAAAATACTGCATCACTATGCTGTATACCTGAAACTAATGCAATACTGTAAATTGACTACACTTTGTTTAAAAAAATACACTATTACTATAAAAAAATATTTTAAGAGTTTTCTTTTAAAATTACATCAAAGTTCATAGGATAAATAATACCCTCTTTGTTTGTATGTTTATTTCAGCATATTCAGGACAAGCAGCATAGAGAAAGCACACATCACTACCTTTTGCCATGTCCATGATATTTCACTCATAATGAAGACAGAGCAAACTGGAACTATACACTAGGCTTTTCTAACAGGATCACTGGATTCTTGTTCCGTATAGTTCACTGGTTAAGAACACAGGTTTTGCAGTCAAACAGAACTTTGTTTTTTATTTTCAATTATAGGTCCTCGCTAAGTTCTTTGTTTTCTTATCTGTAGAAGTTCTTTGTTTTCTTATCTGAAAATATAGAAAGCATTCCTTGCCAGAGGAATATAGATCAAGCCCTTTCCCTAACCATACGGTCACTTTGCCATCTTTTCCTACCCACTGTTATCCCTTTACTTCCTACAGAGCCTCTCCATTAACCATTATCTGAATTTTGGCCTTCCAGCTTGACCCACTCTCTATATTTTCAGCCTCTTGGTCGTCTGCATTCCTAGATTTGGTCCACAGCTTGATTGGACTCTCTTTTTTTTCCTTGTAAGATAATAAAACCCGTAATTTTTCAATTACTTTATAGTTTTTGTTTAAGTTTTTATATTCATGAAATTTCATTTCATCTTCACCATACCCTATGAATTAGACAGATTGTTTTACTAAAATTACATATGAGTAAAGAGCTTTGAGATGTATTCTGACTTTCCCAAGTCACAATGATACCAAAAGAAGCAGAAATGGAACAAAAATTATGAGCATCACTCCTGAATCCATGTTTTATTTTGTTTTCAGCTATGTTATAAGGCACACCATCTGCATAAATAAAATCCAATAAATGTCCAAGGAAAGTGAATTACATGTGGAGCCTTAAAAATTTTTTTAAAAACTAGAAATAATCAGTTCTCCAAAATAGCATAAAATATGCTGGATAATGGCAAGAGATGGCAGGAAGATAGAGCAGACTCCAATACAAAAAAGAAATTTGCGTAATAAGTCCAGCAGAATAGCATGAGGAAGCAAGTAGAAGCATGCAGGGGAGTGTTAGCTCCTGATTTTTAAAGACAAACATTGGAAAAATGCCCATAGATGGAGGTCAGGGGCATTCCCAAGGACAATTGTTTCACTGAAGAAGAAGCCATCAAAGATCTATTTGTATACAACTTTACACGTGCTGTTTTGTGTGCTGGGTACAATATATCCATGTCCTCAAAGAGCTTACAGTCTAACCTCACCAGTACAAAGAGTTAAAATATACAGCATATGGCTAGGTCTCAAATATGTAAAATATAAGCTCTGTAACATGATACTGCTTGCTATATTATTTCTCCATCTAAAAGAATTAGTAGTGGTCTCCCACAGATAGTAGACATGCTAGTAAAAACTCAAAATGAATGACTATACACAACTTCAGAGAGGATGTGGGTAAACAGGCATACGCACATTCGCTTTGACGAAGGGTGATTCAACCATTCACTTTAAGCGTGTACACTGGTACAATTTTCACAGGCAGTAAGGATCATATACTCGGAAACCAGCAATCTCACTCCTACAGCACTAATCACCTAAGTGAACAAGGATATGTAGACTAAGGATATGTTCACAGCAGGGCTGTTCATAATAGGGAAAAAATGCATTAGTTAAATAAGGTAAAGTACAGCTAAAAATGATTTTGTATATATTTATGGTGTAGAGCTCTACTCCCTAAGTAAGGATAGCCATGATGTCTTAAGTGAAATGAACAGGTAGGTACATTATAAGCCACATTTAATGGCTGTGTATATGCACTCACACGTTCATACATCAGTCTGGAAGGCCATAAATCAAACTGACAACAGTGGAAACCTCTGGGTGGGATGATTCCAATTGATTTTTTTTTTAATTGAGTAAAAAAGTGCTAAGTAAATTAAGTAAAAGATAATGAAAGGCACAAAGTAGCTATATTTATTATTTAACCCAATATTTGCTGAGTGTCTCCTCAGAGGATGGTGAGAGATACATACAGGTTGGCCAAAGCCCTGAGTTCAGAAATGAAGCCTAAGACCCCAGACCACCAGCAGAGACAGTCCCTTGATTAACTATTATCTCCACTTTTAGGCTGAGAATGTCATCCATGGGTCACAAACCTTGAAACTGGTTCATCTTTAACAACTTACTAATGGTCAATTTTGAACACAATTGAGCTGAATATTACAGAGTGCCAATCGTAATTTCACAACTGAGTTGTCAGGAAGAAAAAAATATATGCTGTACTTGGAATGTCAAGTGTAATCCAATAAATGTCAAATAAAATTGAATTGTTCGTGGGAACTTATAGGTGGGTGAACAGGAAACCTGGGTGAGACCCTCTGAAAATGAGATCCCATGTATTTGGTTGAGTTTGTGTTCCTGAAATCAAAGCTTTTTCCCCCTCCATGTTACCCTGCACAGTAAACCATTCTAACTTCCTCTGAAGAGTACTTTATCCTTTAAATACTTGGCTGTCCAGTCACTTTCTTTTTTTTTTAAAGAATATTTTGATGACTCCAATTTTTTTTTTTTATAGCTACTTTATTTATTTATTTATTTATTTTTTTGACTGTGTTGGGTCTTCGGTTCGTGCGAGGGCTTTCTCTAGTTGCGGCAAGTGGGGGCCACTCTTCATCGCGGTGCGGGGACCGCTCTTCATCGCGGTGCGCGGGCCTTTCACTATCGCGGCCCCTCCCGTTGCGGGGCACAGGCTCCAGACGCGCAGGCTCAGTAGCTGTGGCTCACGGGCCTAGTTGCTCCGTGGCATGTGGGATCTTCCCAGACCAGGGCTCGAACCCGTGTCCCCTGCACTAGCAGGCAGACTCTCAACCACTGCGCCACCAGGGAAGCCCTGTCCAGTCACTTTCTAATAAACACATTTCTCACAGACATATCCCTGGGCAGTGATGCAAGGGGAGTTAGTAAGACATTTAACCAATGTTGTTTAACACAATCTTTAGATTTTTCCCATGGCAGTTTTTGCTCAAGAGCAAACTCCAAAGATTCAGCCACACTAATACAGCACAAGACTGAAAGTGCTTAGCATATGGCTGTTTCCTTTACACTGAAAAGGATCTTAGCAACCAGACGTGGCACACACATGTCTGTGGTCAACATAATATACTCTCCCACATTTGCTTGTCAAAAGGATTGGGAGGTCTGTCAATCACAAGTGACTTTCCCAGAATGCTTGTTCTTTCTTTAAGAGATTAAATGTTAAGTATTTTTTTAAAAGAGACGGGCATGCAGTAAGGTGGTAGCTGTGATTCTTTGCTTAATTCGACCAGTATGTACTAAGCACTTCTCAGAGTCAAGTTCTTTGCACCAGGGATGCAATGGTGAACGCCAAGCCCTAAACTTTTGGAGCCAAACATCAAGTTAGGGAGACAGATGAGAAGCAGACAAAGACAAAACAGCATGCGATGAGGAAAGTGCCTGGAGTGGCAGCATCTTAAGGGGAGACTGAATGGAAGGTCAGAGAAGTTTCTTAGAGTATTAGCCTAAGAAGTAAGCTGAGCACTACAGCACCAAAGGGAGAGAAAAATAACATGTATGAAAAGACCCAAAGGTATTTAAGCTTATGGGATTCAATCAGGTAAGGCTGACTTCTACCAATATGGTTAACTGTCAGACATACACTTAAGATATCAAAATGGTGAGCGAGTCATCAATTTGCTTCAAAAAACTTGGAGAACTAAATATGAACTTAACATATCCAAATTAGGAAGCCTGCTTATCCCCGGTCAAATCAAGCTAAATAGGTCCTTTGAAAGTTTTGTACTTAATGCCTGATAGTAAATACTAGGAATATATCAAACCACACATATATTTGTGTAGAATGACATTCCCCACCCTCAAAACCACCTTTTCTTACATGACACATTATGTTTCTCTCTTAAGACAATTATCTTAGTCTATTCATTTTGATGTTCATTTTCCTCTGTCAAACAACCATCACCTTCACCGGTGACTAGTTTTCTCAGAGTGGTGAGTAAGGGATGCTTATTTACATGCAATGATGAAAGAGAAAATATCTTACAGTGTCCTTCTTTTACCAGTGAATCAACCTCCTCTGAGGACTCAGACTCCACTGGAGACTGACCAGTGGTCTTGGGATGTTCAATCACTGAGGACTCTTAGACCTGCCATCACCTCCCACCATGCCACCCCCAGAAGAAGGCCAAACTGCTCCAGATGCCTCTGTCATCCATGGCTCTATCCTGATTCCAACTTGGGCAAAGCAACTCTGGTTAGAGCCACCATCTGCTGGACTTGTCTCCTGTTCTTCCTGCTTGTGCCCTCGCTTGGCCCCTCTACAGGCCTGTTTCAGCATGGCCAAAGGATCCTTTCAAAATATCATGTCACTGCTCTGTTCAAAACCACTGCAAAGTTTTTTAAAGTAGGAATTTACCATATGACCCAGCAATTCCATCCTAGGAATCTACTCTCTTAGTTTTCTTTTGCTGTTGTAACAGATTACAACAAACTTAATTGTTTAAAACAACATTCATTTATTATCTCACAGCGTTTGTGGGTCTGAGGTCTGGCATAGTGTGGCAGGGTCTCACCCAGCTAAAATCAAGGTTTTGGCCAGGACTATGATACTCATTTCAGGCTCAGGGTCATTTTCCAAGCTCACTGGTTACTGGCAGAATTCAGTTCCTTACATATGTTGGACTGAGGTCTCTATTTTCCTGACACATGATCCTTCACCTTCAAGCCAACAACGTTGCATCAAATCCTTCTCATGGTTCCAATCTCTGAATTCCTCTTCTACTTTCCTCTTCTGCTTTCAAGGGCTCAAGTGATCACAGGGGGTCCACCTAGTTAATCCAGGATAATCTCCCTATGTTAAGGTCAACTAATTAGTAACCTTAATTATAACCATAAAATCCCTTTTGCCATGGAAAGTCACATACTCATGGGTGCAACACCAGGGGTAAAGGTCATGACGCAAGAATTCAGCCTATCATACTACCCAAGAGAAATAAAGACACATTCCACACAAAGATTTGCACATAAATGTTCATAGCAGCACTAATCGCAACAGGCAAAAATTCAAAACAACCTAAATGTCCACCTACTGGTGGGTGAATAGATGAAGTGTGCTATATCCATACAATGAATACTAATCCAAAAAATATTATTCAGAAACACAAAAAAGAAACTATTAATACATTCAGTGACATGAATGAACCTCAAAAAAAAATCACATTAAGTGAAAGAAAGCAGAAACAAGACTACATGTTATATGATTCCATTTACAGAAAAAGCAAAACTATAGGAACAGAAAGTAGATTAATGGTTGTCTGCAGCTGGGATTAACAGTAAAAAGGCATGAGGGATCTTATTGGAGGATGAAAATTTTCTAAACAGGACTACAGTGATGATTGCATACAGCAGTAAATGGTAGTAAATTTACTACTAAAAGTCACTGAACTATGCTCCTGAAGTGAGTAAATTTTATGATATGTAAAATATGACTCAATAAACTTGTTAAAAAATTACAAATAAATAAAACCTTTGCAAAGTGATCTCTCTTTTCATGCAAATTTAAAGTCAACATCCCTCCAAATGCTTACAAGGTCCTACACAATTTGAATTCCCAGTATCCCAATGTGACCTCATTTTCTACTGTGCTCTCTCTTTCCCATTAACCTGTTTCTGCCATACTGACCTCTTTACTATTCCGACTAGTCCCTACACATTCATGCCTCAGGGTCTTTCCAATTTATCCTACCAACCCAACCCTCAAAATGAGACTATCACTGCTTTGGATCCAGCTCTCTCTTGAATCAGCTCTAAATCAACATGGTGTTGACCATGGAAACAGGAAGAGAACACTCAATACTTCCCTCTGCTCCTTTTTGCTCTCGCTCTTACGGGATAAGGGAAGGTATAATTTAAACGATCACACTGTGAACATTGGTACAGGTTGAGCACTGTGATACTTGGCGAGCAGGCAAAGGACAATTCTTCGGAACAGGGCCACTGCCTCATCCTTCTCCAGCGCCACCGGTGCCAATAAGCTGCTAGAGTATAACTGCCGACTACACTGGGAATGCACAAACTGCCATGTCAAAATGCTTTCTCCCTGCTGCCACTCTCACTCCCCTGTCCAATACGAATCCCCGTTTATTTCAATTATTTCCATTACAGATTTTCCTCAACATTTGCAAAATAATGCCAACATCAACCAACCTATATCCTCAACTAACAAAAAATCACCTCCACTTTATCAGAACCACTTGTGCAGTGAAATAAATTGCAACGTAATTCCAAAAGAAACTATTATTTCCACTTTTTAACCAGGTTCTTGTTTTTTTTTTTTTTCTTTTTGTTACCAGGATAGAGTATCTTACTTGTAACTCTCAATGATTTCCTCAGAGATTACAACTACTGGCAATCTGGAGAAGCTCCTTCCTTACTATGGCCAAATCTCCATAACCAGATTCACATGACAGAAACTTCAAAGTTCAGAGAACAGTAGCAGTTAACCTCAGAGAGCTGTTGTTTCTCATCGAGCCCCTAAAACAACCTAGAATGCATGGGACAATAATCTCTTTTTGCAAATGAAGTGTTTTGCTTAAAATTAAAAAAAAAGAGCTATTCATAATAACAAGATTCATTGATTGTGAGAGATCAGAAATAAGCAAGCTTTGTAGCAGAGTCCAATATGCCAACCTCAGTCCTCAGGAAGTCAATTAATCTACCTTCCCCAGTTGGTCTCATATCCATGACCCTGTGGGGTATTTTTAAATTTTTAATGAGTATTTTAAAGAATATAAGGATGTCTCTAGCCTCTCCTGTTTTTAAACACTCTGTCAGATGACTTTCTCAAATGCTCTAAAACATGTTCTGGGGCTTTTCTGTTTTTGTTTTGAAGGCAACATAGTACAGTGGTCAGGAACTCATGCCAAGAAGGTGCAGGTCCTAATCTCAAATCTGACATTTACTAGGTTCAAAGATTTAAGTAACCTGCCTAAGGCTACACAACTAGTAAATGACAGGAAAGGGATTTAAACCAAGACAGTCTAGCTCCAGGGTCCACGGGCTTGGTCACTACTCTAAGATGCCTCCCATTTACAATAATCACTCCTGTTCTTCCACCAACACCACCGTAACCATTATCCTCATCACCACTATCAGAGAGCCATATTATAGACAATAATTTAAACTGTTTTGTTTACCTGATCACGTCTCGAACTCTGAAAAGACACACTCAGCAAATGCCATCCAATAAACAGTCACCACATTCATTCATTTTTCTAATGCCATTCCAGTGAAGTAGAGAATAAAATGTCATAAACCTCATTTTGCAGACTGTGGGACTGAGCTAAAAATGATTAAATCTTCTAGCATCACTTGGTGACTGAGAGGCAGAGAGAGAACGGATGAAGCTCGACTCTATTCAACCAGCATGATCACTCATCTTAAAAATATTTCAGCTTCCCAAATAAAAATAAGTAGGACAATTTCCAGCCATCTGATCTACCTGGAGAAAAACAAGGCCAGGCTGGCTTGCTAAGCACACTGGAATAAATAAAGTACTATGACATGAGTAAGGGCCTATCATAAAGAATTCCCACATGCGTCTGCAGTCAGCATAATAACTGTGGTGTTTCATATCGTTTTGCATTCAGCCTGGGTAATTCAGTGACACCTTAAAAGTGACAGATGAACATAAAAAAAGAGCTGACATCTTGCAAGATGTGAGAAGATGCCAGGAGGACCCTAACAAAGTGCAGTGACAGCTGGAATGGAGGATGACAGAACTTAAAAAGCAACTTACCACTTATTTTTTAGACTTAATTTTTATATTAAAAAGACAACAGAAACATCAAAGAAAAAAAATTCAATAAACTCTTTCTCAGTGGAACAGTTAGTAATCCTAAATCCAACCAAAACCAAAATGAATGACTGTCAAATGTGTTGCTGACACCTGCAGTCCCTACTCTATCATTCATGGGCAAATATTTTAATCTATTCAAAACACACAAGAAAAAAGATTCTTAAAGATTCCACCAGACCTTTAGGACAGCCCTAAAAAACTCCAGAGCTTTATAGTATTTCCTAAAAATCTGCTACAAGCATATTTGCAAACATTTCACTAAAACAAACCTCTTAAAATTAATAAATTACCTGTCAAATCCCATAAAAACAGATGGTCACTTGGAGGCAGGAAAAGATGTTATCATTCTGTTTTACACAGCTGTTCAGACTAGGAAAAGATCATTTCATTTTCCAAACATACAATAAACCTTGTCTAAGATTTCCAATATCATGCATAAAAATGAAAATTTCATGCAGCTGCTTCTGTGTTACACATCTGGTTATTGTTGAGAAAACACCTTTAATAGTAAAAAAAAAAAAAATATCATTATAATAAATAAAAACTAAAATTGGTCTGTCTTTGTTCTCCCTTAACAAGCATCAAACTACTTCTCAGAGTTTTGCTATCAAAAGATTTTAAATTGCTGAGTGTCCCTATGTTGAGGTACGCTAACACGTTATTTAACACAATTAAGAATTTATTAGCAATCTCTTACCAATAAAAAAATACACACAGCTGAATATCTGGTAGCACAACTGTTTCTTCCTGTTACTCCTTTCAAGAAGGTATTTTAGGAACTGCATGAGAAATCTAACACATGAAACAATAAGTCAACACACACATTTGTGTCACACATCTGAAATGAGATTTTGATTTGTTAGTCTCCAACACATTACTTACATTACTATAAATCACACAAAGATGAAGACATTTGGCACCTAAGAATAGTTATAAAATAACCAACACCAAGAGCATGCCTATATTTATGCTCAGAGCTCTCATGGTTCTATATTTTTAGCAAAAGACATGAAACTTGATAGCTAAATATATGGCCATTTTTTTTTCACATTATTTGCCAGGAGCACCAATGTTTAAGTCTTCAAAATGTCCACAAAATATATCTATGACGTTCAACTACTGTAAGAGGAGGGTGGGGTTTGTATGGCAGTGGGCTTCCTTTAATATTGGAAAAATAATTAAAAGTTTGACAGGCCACTTTGAGTTAACAGTTAGGTAGTGAATTGCATCAGGAAGTTTTACTATCACTGCCCTGTTTAATATCATCCAAAGGATCCTACTGGAAAAAATTCAAATCCCTTACAGGGCTGACAACATCCCAGTGACCTCCTAAAACCTTTTTTCTCCCCAACATCATTTTGTTCCACTCCCCGACCAACTACACCCAAGCTTCCATGATGATCCTTCTGTCCCCTGAAGCCTCCAAGCTTGGGACCACGACCCATGTATTCCTCCTGCTTGGAATACTTCCCCTAGATTTCCTTGCAGCTGTTCAGCATTCACACTGTGAATGTCACTTCCAGAGAAGCCTTCCTTGACCATCGGTCCCTCCCCTCCCCCTCCCTTAGATCACTAGCTCACTATCTTATTTTCTTGATGGCATTGATAACCTTCAGACATTATTTTATAATTATTTACATGTTCATTTTTCTATCTCCTCCCACTAGAATTTAAAGTTCTTCTGAATAGATGTCTTATTCACAGCTACATCTCCAGCCCCAAGTACCTGCACATAAAAAATGCATACTGAATGAAGGAACAAACTTTGTTTTCCTCTAAATTAACTAATAATGTGACTGAAGTGGCCAAACAATCCATTTGAATCCAACCTGTATCTTGGATACCCCACTACTGGCCTCATAACCAGACTTAATGATAGGTTGGGATAAGGAGTCCATAAAACCAAGGGGGACACGCCCAGAGTCTATCCCCTTGAAGTCTGTGCCCAAATGGCTCCGTGTGGGTCTCTTCTCAAGATCTGGCCTTCCAAGAGAAGAACATGGTACCCCCTATGTACACCCTTAGGCTTGTGGGGTGGCTATTCGCAGGAGAGGTGGATGGATCTGGGCATGAATGCACATGAAGCATCTTACAATATGGGATGGAGCCAGGGTGAAAAGAGGAACCACAGGCCAGGGGTTGGTAATCCCAATGTTGCACATTCTTACACGAAACTCCAGAAAGTCCAGGAATATGGGGAATTCCCTGGAGGTCCAGTGGTTAGGACTCCACACTTTCACTGCCGAGGGCCCCAGTTCAACCCCTGGTCAGGGAACTAACATCCCGAAAGCCACAGGGCGTGGCCAAAAAAAAAAGTCCAGGAATATGAAATTTAAGCCAAGCCTTCCACATCATTATGAAGGTATGTTTGTCTAGGTAAGACATTTTATTCCATTTTGGGTATATGTTAGTCTATCTGATAGACTGTTAGCTTGACTTGTAACTTTATATTTTGAACATATGGGATGTGGGTTTCTATCCGGTCCTACAAATGTTGGGGGTGGGCCTATGTGCCACTGTGAGTCTTTGATCAAGTCCCTTGAGCTCTCCGAGCCTGTTTCCTCACTGGAGAAAGAGAAATAATTCCTGTCTTGCCCCCCATATTATCTGAAGAACAAATGAGATCATACATAAATATCTATAAAAAGTATAATTTAATAATATTTGTATTGTGTTATTTTTAACATGCCTCCCTATGTATTCCAACCAAGTGAAGACCATAACAATTTCCATTGCCAGTCTCAAAGCTACTTTGGCCTTTAAGAAACTTTTGAGCTAGATGGAGTTTTGCTATTCATTTCATTTTTTCAAAGTGTTAAGTATTCATAAAATTATTTCTCTATCCTTCAAAGTTTCATATCCTTCCAGAAGGAAAAATATACCAGACTGCCCATGAGTTTAGATATTAAAAGGGAATTTTCTTTTTTCTTTAAGGAAAAAACCTTCTAGAATTATTTATAGTTATTTATAGTTACAAAGGCATGCCAACTGAAAAATGCCTCTTCTACTATTTAGGCCATCGAATACAGATCTGTTTTTCAGGAAAAGCACATAATATACACTAGTGCTATGCATTTGTTGATCTCTAATCAGTTGCTGGAATGAACTGAGCATGAAGTATACCCTTGAGGCTGTGTTAGATCTCCGAGGCTGTCTGTCCAGAAGCCTCTCCTCCCATCCCAGAGAAGAGATGATCTTGGAGATTTAATAAATCAAGAGCACAAACAGAACATATAAAGAAGCTAAGGCAAAAAAAGAAAAACCCAAATACTTAAAAAGAGCAGAGAGCTGGCCAGAGTGCAGTAAAAGCTAAAATGGACTCTGTCCAATACAGGACAAGGGAAAACAAAATAAGACTTCAGTGGACTGAGATTCAAAAAGCCTGCATTTTAGATGATCAAAAACCCTTTTACACAATGCATTAAACTCATCAAATGGGGTACACTAACCACTAGAAAAATCACAAATCACCAAAAAATAAATATTGGAAATCTATTCCAAAGTACCCCTTAGAGTTCATAATGACATAGGCTTTGCAATTTTCTATATAACCAGATAGTTCTATCCCACTCTTAGGTCTACAAATCAAGTAAATTCAGCAGGAAACTTACTTGTAAATAGTAACAGCAATAATAATAAAGGAGCTAACACTCACTGGACAGTTATAATTTCCATGCACTGATCTAACTGTGTTAACAGAATGAGTTATTACAATTAACATAAAGAAGAGACAACAAGTCTCTGACATCAGAAATACTATTAGTCCTTTAGAGGGGGAACCTAAGGCACAGAGAAGTTAAGTAACTTGCCCAAGACCTCATGTAAAAAACTGTAAGAAAAATTCAGGAGGTCTGGCTTCACAGAGGCAGCCAACAGTCCACAGAGGTAAGTAGAAGAATCAAGAACTATTAGAAAGGAGATACTTTATCTGTCATGCCTTCTAAAAATATGTGTTCATCACCACCACATGTAAGGGTACAGGCACAGTAGATTAAAAAAAAAAAAAATGAAGCCAATATGAATTCAGGCCTGGAAACTGACTGTCCAGTTGGAGATGGAGAAGGAAGAACATATTATCGATAGGACATCACAAAGTACCTTCATATACAATGTCTCATGTGATCCTCACAACATCCTTAAATTGTGATCCCAGCTCATAGAGGACAAACTGAGTCCAAATATGCCAAGCAAGTTACTCAGGATCACAAAGGTATTCAGTGGCGTTGCCCACATGAAAACTGATATTAACTCAATGTTAATTCACCTAGCATCCCTGAATGTTCTAGAGAAACGGTCCTCCTAATCACTCAAGATATCAAACTAGACAGGTGGGGAAAAGGAACTGGCATTGTCTAATCACAATCCTATGTAATGCGTGCCCCCCACAAAAAAAAGAAAAAAAGAGTAGAAAATGGTGAATATGAAAGCCACAACTCAAATTCAGACCTTCTGAATCCTGTTCAAACATTCTTTCCACCACACCAGGCACACTGTCACACAAGATAGTGTTACAATGTAAACTATAAATCAGGGTGGGCTGAGCCACTGACAAATCAAAATGAAGAGAACACACTCATTCTCCAATATCCATGGCTTGTTTGCTCATTATAGGAGTAAAGTGCTGTGATGAGCTGGGGAAGCAGTGAAGGCTATTAGGAAGATTCCCTTTGTTAGTGACAATCATTTTTCTGATACAATTTGTTTACATTATTATAAGACTAGGTCGACATATAGCAACTTCTACACTTACTTCACTGATTTCCTTGGTGTGGTTTTCAAAAGAAATATCATACTGTGTGGCTACAATATAGAATGCATTTGCAAGTACTATTTTGTTATCATATTCTTGCAATAATTATTAAAATTTATTATTCTACTCTTTAGCTTACTCAGATCACCATACTCTAGCAAATACTATATTCAACTGGTCTAACATGTCCTCAACTCCTTTCTTCATCCACCACATCCCATATATCAGCAAGACTCATGAGCTCTAACTTCAAAATATATCCCTAAGACATCCACTTCTCCCTAGCTCCTCTGCCACCCTCACCATTTAACCACTGTCTTCTCTCATTTGGATAATCATAACAGCCTACCTCTTCCCTACTTCTCCTGCAGCCCTGCTAATCAACTCACCATCGGACAATCCATAATAGGGTAACCAACTCATCCCAGTTTGCCTGGGACTTTTTTGCTTTTAGCACTGAAAGACCTGTAGCCCAGGAAACCACTTATTCCTGGGCAATCAAGATAGTTGGCCACCCTAATTCAACTGGTGAACTTTTTATAAAATAGATAAAATCAGGCCATTGCTTGTGGTCAAATGAATCACGGGCCCCATTTTGGATTCACACCCTTTGCCATGTCCCCCTGACTTTCCCTCCACTATAAACCCTGGTCATTTGTATTTGGGCTCAACCAGTAGGATGTTAGCAGATGGTATTGCAAAGAGGCTTGAAATATGCTAGAGGCTGGGCTCAATCTCTTGCATTTGGGCCATTTCCCTGTGAAGATTTGCCCCAGTTAGCCTGATGGTCCAGGAAGATGAAAGTAACATGGAGCAGAACTAGACCCAAACAGCAGCTTATAGCCAAGCCCAGTGAGACCTCCCTGGATCAGCCAATATGCAGATGTTTGAGCAAGAACAAATGACTCACTGAAGCTTGGGGATGGTTTGGCATCTAGCACTGTTGAGGTGGTACCAAATTGATGTGGGTTCTTATCAAAATCTTTCAGTAGCTTCCCATTTCACTTAGAATAAAATCCAAAACACTTACCTGGCCCACAAAACCCTGCATGATCTGGGCTCTCATCTCCCTCTCACCACACTGCCTTTCAATCTCACTGGTCTCCTTCCTGTTTCTCAGACTGAGAACGCTGTGTCTAATACACGATCTCAGCCCCACCTGCTGCCTCTGCCTAACACCTTACTCCCAGTGCTTCTCATGACTGGCTCCTTTTCATCCTTACATGTTAGCTTAAAATCACCTCCACAAAGACTTTCTTGACCATCCCAAGTTTTCCATGATTTTACCACTTGTTTACTTCTGTCACAGCACTTCTCGCATTCTGTAAATAATTTGTTGATCTGTTTATACTCTGTATCCCTACCAAGCTCAAATATTCAATATTTTCTAAATAAGTTACTGAATATCAACTGAATGATGCCCAGTGGTCCAGAAAATCTGTTAATCTGATACCTTCCTGGTCTGAAGTGTAAAAGATTTTTATTATTGACAACAGAAAGTAAGAATCGATACAATAGTAGCGCTATAGATTATGTTTATCCATCACTGATACAGTTTTTAAATTAAAAGTTCAAAAGGGATTTAATGGGGTGGGGGGGAAATGCTAGCTGGACATAAGCTTATAAAAACCAGAGAGAATTATACAAGACTTTAGTTGTATCACATTTTCCAAATGAAAGAGTACCTCATTATCAAACCCCTATTAACAACCCTCCACCACCACTAAAACTACTTGCTTAAATCAAAGGAAGCTGAATAAAAAGTTGTTTGGCCTTTTAGCTACAGAAGTTAAAACAGAAGCAATGAAAGACCTGTAGCCTATTCTCCATCATTAGTTATTGTTCTATACTATTGGCCTAGTGGAAAATTTTAGCTGTCCACCTTCTTCAGGGACTTCAATGTTGACAAAAGACCCCTTTAAACTCCAACAATTGTGAAGTTAAAAGGCACTGAATCATGGCAGCGGATGTGTTTCTATATTGAGACTATCTTTGTAATGTGAAACACAACAGACCCAGTTCCTTGTTCAGCTAATGGGTGCTGCTTACAGTATTCATGGCAGGGGAGGTGGACACACCAGCACTCCTCACAGTTTTGACTAATAAAATCAACCCAGGAGATAGGATGTCAGGTTGGCCTCAAGCAGGAAGGGAGGGCTTTGGTGGGGGCCTGCCCAGTCTAGGGTGTTTTACATGAAGCTTTAGGGAGCAAGAGGGTATGAAAAGATGGATCAGAGTCCCTGGGTGAAGGCAAACAACCTTACGAACAGGGCTCTCAATGCTAGAGGCCCTGGTCCCTTGACTTTGGGCTCAGAAGTAAAGGGCCCTTGACTTTGCTTTTCTGTCACTCAGAGGTGCTTCTTTTGGCCTGGAATTTGTGAAGCCCACTAGTACAGTTAGTGAAGGTGCAACCTCAGAGTCTAACCTATATGGACCACTTGGGGCCTCTTAGAGGATTCTTTTATAAACTAGGAATGAGGATGATGACATATCTCAGAAATGTCTTATGAAGATGCAATGAGAAAACCCAGGCAAAGCATTTAACAGCAGTTATTAAACATACACGGAGTTCTCAAGACAATGTTAGCTGTTGTATTTTCCACCATCTAGCACATGCACCCAATAAATATTTACTGAGTCCATGAGTAAATGAAAGTCTCAGCTTCTGTTGAAGTTTACTCTTCTGCTTGAGAACGGGAAAAAACCTGTGTAAAGGTAAAACAACAGGTCTGCCTTCTAAGACATCAAACAGGATTGCAGATATGAACATTCCAGGTGCAAGAAAAACATTCCGTTTTTGGTTTTGGTTTATACATCATTCTCCTAAGTTTGGTTCGTGAGTATCCAACCTCTACAGTCTGATGAATTCTGACTGGGTTCCCAAAAGTTTCACAACCTACAAAGGCAAGGAGAGGTCTGGAGTTTACTCAAAGTAGTATCCCTTAGGGCACTGTCCACAGAATCCTATCTAAGAAGGCAGCCATCTACACTTCCCTTGGACAGCACACTTCTCTCTTTCCTACAAGTAACTACCTTGACACACAAATAACAAAATTATCTAAGTTATGGCTTCTCTCCTCAAAGCTAGTATTACCAATATCTCACCAATCATTTTGAGAGATCATTTCCATCAGAACCAAAGAGGAAAAAAAATAAGGCCAAGGTTTCCATTCTAGGGTCAGAATAAAGTCTGTTCATTAGATGTATTAGATTTAATAAAGAGCCAGAAAGGAAATGCAATTTTCACCTCTTCTAGGAAGTCGTCCCTGATCGTCCAGCATCCACAATGGGATAGGTACACCTTTCCCCTCTGTGTGCCCATAACATTAAGCCATGCTTCTACCATCACTGCATTCCTAGGGGTTATGTATCAGTCTCTCTACAAGGCAGTGAACACCTCAGAAGCAACAACTATTCTTGGTCATCCTTGTGTCCAACCAACCTCAGTGCCTGAATCATTTGAGGCACCTAATCACTGTTAAATGAATTAACATCACACAGAAAAGATTACTTAAATTACAAGTGTTTTTTGAGTCCTCCCTTGGTTTCCTTACAGTCCACTCTCTTATTTTATCCAAGGGTAATAAACACAACACTATGGCAAGGATGGAAAACTACTGTATAATACTGTACAATGTTTATTTTTTTTCCATCAGTAGGCAGATGAAGTAACAAAAAATGGCACTGAAATGAGCATTCTTGAGGTACCTTTCAATTTAAATGAACAAACATCCAGTGATGCTATAACTGAAAGCACAGCTGGGTGATATAAATAGGGACTATCAATACCATGACCTGCTAGAGCTCAGAGAGAACCTGGCAGAAAGTGAAGCTGTCTTTGTCTAAGTAGACTTGTTCCTGGCAATATCAGAAGACCTGACCATCCCCACATATTGACCAAGGCTGTTTTGTGGCATTGGACAGGAGGACCAGCCTGAGGAAAATCCTGAACTAATTTCTGCCAGAAAGCTGGCAGCAGGCAAAGCTGCCAGGTTGACATCTCCCGTCATGACCTCCCACCTTTCCACCATGGCCCATGGGGCTGCTGCTCCCTTTGTTTTGCCTTCTCCCTAAGCCAAATTTAAGGACATGACCCAGTGGCATAAGAGAAAACCCAGTGAGTGTGTACATCATAGAGTCCTGCTTGGCAACTGTGAACCTAGATGGAAGATTCCTTGGAGTGTCTGTTCTCTTACTAATTTTTCCATTCAGTAACCATTTATGGAACCTATACTACGCTCTGGGTACCAGGAAAGCAAAGATGAATGGGAAGCACCCTTGGCCCTGGAATGGAGAACTAAGCTTTGTCCTGTGTTTATACCCTGGCTTCCTGAAGTCATCCCTAAGAGCAGGGGTCCCCAACCCCCAGGCCACGGACTGGTATGAGGCAGCACAGCAGGAGGTGAGCGGCGGTCGAGCAAGCAAAGCTTCATCTGTATTTATAGCCGCTCCCCATCGCTCACATTACTACCTGAGCTCCACCTCCTGTCAGCGTTATGGCGAGTTGTATAATTATTTCATTATATATTACAATGTAATAATAATAGAAATGAAGGCACAATAAATGTAATGTGCTTGAATCATCCTGAAACCATCCCCCACCCTGGTCCGTGGGAGAACTGTCTTCCACGAAACCAATCCCTGGTGCCAAAAAGGTGGGGAACCGCTGCCTAAGAGTATCAGGAAGGCCCTTTCATCTCCTCTTCATTCTTCATTTAAAAGCTGCATGAATTAATGGGGTAATACTTAAAACCATCATAATCCATTCCATAAAACAGGCTTCAGTAAAGGACCATTGTTATCAAGGAGTCGTTCTTAAAGTTACTCTACAAGTAAGGTGATCATGTACTTTATTGTTTAAATGAAGACAGTTTGAGAGTGAATGTGATTACTATTAATAATAGTTCTGGAACAACAGATGTATCTAAGTCTATCCAGACAAACCAATAAGGATGGTCATCTATGCTTAGAGACACTTAAAAAAATGTTAAATGCCAGATGAATCTTGAAACCTGTCCTGGCTTACGCAAACACATACAATCTCTTTCTTTCTTTTTTTTTTTTTAAATTTATTTTTATATTTATTTTTGGCTGTGTCGGGTCTTCGTTTCTGTGCGAGGGCTTTCTCTAGTTGCGGCGAGCGGGGGCCACTCTTCATCGCGGTGCGTGGGCCTCTCACTATCGCGGCCTCTCCTGTTGCGGAGCACAGGCTCCAGACGCGCAGGCTCAGTAGTTGTGGCTCACGGGCCCAGTTGCTCCGTGGCATGTGGGATCTTCCCAGACCAGGGCTCGAACCCATGTCCCCTGCATTGGCAGGCAGATTCTCAACCACTGCGCCACCAGGGAAGCCCCAATCTCTTTCTTATATATTGTGTGGAGAGGTCAGCCCACAACTTTCTCATAAGTCATGTGCTTCCTCTTTCTGAGAAACAAGACACCACAAGTTAAATGACAGCCTCTGCCCCCACCCTGTGCACACTGAGATGTGGTGCACACCACTCACCATAACAGCAAAAACCACAGCAATATGATGACAACATCTGCACTGCTGGTGGGAATGTAAATTGGTGCAGCCACTATGAAAAACAATATGGAAGTTCATCAAACAGTTTAAAATAGAACCACTTATATGATCCAGCAATTCCACTTTTGGGTATTTACCCATAGGAAATAAAAACACTCACTTGAAAAGACATATGCACCCCCATGTTCACTGCAGCACTAAACAGCCAAGACTTGGACACAACTTAATTGTCCATAGACGGATGACTAGATAAAGGATATGTGATGTCATACACGTGTATGCAAAACAGAATATTATTCAGCCATTAAAAAGAAGGAAATCCTGTCATTTATGACAACATGCATTGACCCTGAGGTTCTTATGCTCAGTGAAGTAGTCAGACTGAAAAAGACAAATACCTTATGAACTCACTTACACATGGAATCTAAAAAAAAGAAACAAAACCATACTTAAAGACACAAAGAACAAATTGGTGGTTGCCAGAGGAGGGGGCAAGGGGTGGGGGTGGTTCTTTTTTCATTTTATGCAGCCAACATTATCCTAATAGCAAAGCCACAGAGAGACATTACAAAAACAAGTAGAGACCAACAGCCCTCAGAGACACAGACACAAAAATTCTAAACAAAATATTTATTACAGAATTCAATAATAACTAAAAGATCATATACCTTGACCAAGCAGGTTCATTCCAAGAATGCAAGTCTGGTTCAACATTCAAAATTCAATCAATGTTAATTCAATAAATTAATAAATTATAAAGAAAAAAACAGGTGATTTTCTAAATAGGTACAGAAAATGCATGATACTCTTCGGCATCAATTTTTTTATCATTATAAAAATAAACACTCAGTAAACGAGGAATTGAAGGGAATTTCTAATTGTTGTGAATCCGCAAACAGGGAAAAGTAGTAAGGGATTCTGAGCAAGAAGAAAGTGAAGGGATGAAGATTTTCTCATGTTTATGATACTCAATGTAGGTTATCTATAAAGAAAATATATATTTATGTAAAGTTGTTTTTCAGTGCTACACCTTGCACCTGAAGACTCTGGGAACAGTCTGATTTTTGCATATCAAATACTTTTAGCACTGTTACTTTTCCCCTGTTATCCACATCCCATATACTTCTTTTCCCCCATACTGAAGTGGCTGGTATATTCGCTCAGAAAGACAAAAAAATTCTAATACTTGGTCCACATTTAATTTGAGAAAAATAACAGACTCACTAATCCCTTACTTGTTCCATGTTGAATGAAAGGAAAAAAAGATACATAATTGAGGTAGCTTGTTTACTCATTTGGTTTTCATCCTAAGGTAGATCAAGCAATATATGTATTTAAAATTTTTTCAGTTCACTTCCTGACTTTTTTGTAAGTAACCTAGAAAATTCAAGTGGAGCCTTAGTACTATTTATGAACATCTGTTAAACATTGCCAACTCCTGTAACAACCACCTTGGGGAACAGCGTAGCCTCTTAAAAGCATAATTCCTTAGGTAATATTTATTCTGTTGCAATGTAAAGAAAGAACTATTTTCATTTTCTTTCAAAATTATGCAACTTTTGACTTCACAAACCTCCATCTCCCTAGAAAATATCAACCAACAGTAAATGAGTAATATATTCATTATCAAATCATCTGACAAGCTGTACACTAAATATAGTTCAACACTCCAGTGTTATTGCAAAAGCACTGAGCATTGTTTGTTTTTCATCTGCTGTTGATGTTTTTAATAGCTGTTATTATATGTCTTTTATGATGGCTTGAAACATTCACTCAGTTCAGACCAAAAAAGAAGGAAGGAAAGAAGGAAGGTAAATTGGTGAGCACCTCATTTATATGAGGCATGTGCTATGTTTGTCTTTTTTTTAATCTGAATCATTCCTTGACATACGTTATTATTAGCCTCGATTTTACAGTCAAGTAAATTGTGGCTTAAGTAACCAAAGTAGACCTGGGATGATGTTCTGACTGTACAGTCCATGCTTGTTCTAAGTCAAGAAGCAGTGACAAATTTCCCCCAAATTCTAAAAGCTACAGAGACCGCTACCAGGATCACCAAACCCATTTCCTCTTCTTCCTACGCATGCATTGAGACTGTATTTCCCAGTCTCTCTTGCAGTTCACTGTGACCATCTGATGAATTTTAGCCAATAGAATGTGAGCTGAAGTGATGCAGTATGTGCAAAACTTCCACACGCAATCCTCCATGCTCTTTTCCCCTCTTACGTGACTGAAACAAACACAATCCCCAGGTCTTCTTTCAGACACGTGTTGAAGAGGACAGAGTGAAATGATGAAGGAGCCTGGATCTGTGAGTCACCACTTAGAGGCAGAACAAGAACACCATATTGGACTTTTGAACTCCTTATTGTATTAAGCTACTGAGAATTGGGCAGTTTATAAGTTACATAAGCTAGAATTCCCTAACATACAAAAACAGCAAAAAAAAATCTAAGTAAGTCACAGTGGGAAATAACATAGTCAATCTAGGGATTACCATACAACCATTACAATAATATTTCTGAAAAACATATTTAATATTTAGGTAATGCTCATGTTATCATATGGACTTTTAAAAGTAGGACACAAAACTATATGCATAGTATTTTCCCAGAGTTAAAAACAAACATTCTCTCTCAATTATATTTACGTAAATATGTGCACAGAAATAAATGTTGTTGACTGAATGAATGCAGAAGAAAAATGGAGAGAAATATGTTGATCTTAAGGCAGGTTCTCTCTGGGTAATGGGATTATAGGAGGTTTTTCCTTCTTTGTGCTTTTCTATATTTTCCAAAATCAAAATAATAAGCATATTCCTTTGATAATCAAAAGAGATTTATCTGTTTATGTTTAAGATTTCTTTAAAAAGGCCAATATGTCCAGACAGATGGATAATAAGAAGCTAGCTTTTATGCCTACTTACCCAAGGCAAAGCTTTTCTACATTTATAACTCCATAAGGTATCTTCTGTAGATTTAGAACTACCACGATATACACTGGGGTGAGTCAAAGACCTCAGGCACAAATAATTCATAGGAAAGACCTGGAAAATGAGACCATGCACATAACTTCTTTGTTCATTCATAATGAGGTAGCTTTAAAAAAAATTAATAAGTCCATTAATGACAAACTGAAAAGACTGAATGAAATTATGTTAGTCACTGTGAATACACAACCATAGACACACAGGATCTGGTGATATTTGGAACCAGTTCCAAAAGGAAAGCCCCTTTGGTTTAAATGAGGATTTTATGAAATCACACTTACAAAATGCTCACCATGATGCCAGAAACATGGCAAGAGGCCAAAGGTTAAATCCCACCACTATTATTTTTATTGGTTAAAATGTGAGAATTAATCCTTGCCTTAGCCAAAATTCAAGTTGAGGTATTGACTTTCAAAGCCCTGTTCTCATTTGTTTCTAAGGAAACTGACAAGAAGCTAAATGTTCACTCCCATAAAGCCTGCCTGCCCACAACCTGTCTTAATCTCACCTTTCACTTGATGGGTCTCCTGCTACTTCTATTCAGTGAACAGCACAAGACAATTAGGAAAAGACATTCTAGCAAAGAGGAATTCTAAGGAGATGACCAGACAAGCCCATTTATATGTGCAGACTTAGGAAGAAGAAAAAAGAACATTTTATATAAGGGGGGGAATCTCTTTGCAAAATATATTCAATAGGAAATATTATTAAAGGTTATAATTTGTTGAACGGGATGCTCTTAATAACCATAGTCAGGGAAAGCCTTTAAGGTCAATTCAGGTGTTCTTTTAGGGAGCATTTGTAAATTTCATTTAGGGCAAATGAAAACTTTGTGAGTAACAATAATATTTATCGAGCATTTACTATGTCTCAGGACCTACGATAAACACCTTCTGTCTGGATGAGTCACCACCACAATTCCTAGAAAGCAGACACTGTTTCAACCTCTGATGGCCCACATTTGTCATCACCCTTGTAATTGCATTCTTGACTGCAGGTTCAAAATAATGGACAGCTGGTACGGTGGTAAAAAGAAGATTTACTACAGAGTAATCAATGTTATCCTCACCTATCATTATAAGACAATAATGACCACCATCTCAACACAAAGGTTATAAGAAGATCTTTTTGCAAGATCCTAACCACATAATGTCATATGACAAAGCCACAACAATCAAGGAGGCTTACTATGCATTTAATTGCCTACAGGATTAACAGTACATGTCAATCAGTAGTCAATGCACAGCAGTTCCCTTTTTATATAAAGTACAACTCCTTAATGGTGTAAATAATTCACCAGGCTTTAGGATGTGATTATATAAAATGAAAAGAATAAGTTATCATATTGACGAATGGAAACACGTTGTAGCTGAAAGCACTCCAAAGCTAGCCGAGTTCAAAAAAAGCTCCATATCTCCATTTTAGGATGCATGTCATTAGCTGAGAAAAGATTAATTTCTCCATTCATATTTCAATTTCATTCCTGGCAAGAAATAAAACTGTGAGTTTTTGAAATACAATCTTCTTGCTTAATCAAATGTTGAGAGTCTCATATCAATATGAATGGAATAATTAATAAACTGTGGAGATTCCAAAAACTAAAAAGTGGCAGTCCTAGATAAGTTTCAGCTATGCTTTTATACACATCTTTGAGACAGGCCTTTTGAGTTATGTGAGAGACTTATGCCTTCATTCATTTTTAAAGAGAATTGAAACAACATAAAAATTAGTCATGCACACAATAGGTATTCTGTAATTATTTGCTGACTGTATACATTAAATGTAATCCATACAGGAGAAATCTATGTAATTAATAAATCTCCTGAGAAAATTATAGACAAAGGAAACAACTCCTTCCTGAAAGCGTGATTACAAAAGGTAGCTCATAAAAAATGCTGCAGAAACGAATATTATCCATATATTAAAAACTTAATTCACCAAACCAAATTTACTCTCTCAATCAGACGTAAGTTCATTTTCTGTGCAACAAAATGAGGATCTCGCTCAATAGCTTATCATTATGAATTGTTTCAGAAATAAAAGGTTTGCATTACCCATTTGAAACAAATGGTCAAATTAACAAGATTTCCATAACTACACAGCAAAAAGTCCTATTGCCCAAAGAGATACAACAAAATGAATCATTAAGAAAATATCTTCAGATTACACAGTTTCTATAAATTGAGCCTTAGAACCTGCCACATCTAGTATTAATTCAATCTTCTAATTTTATTAATATGCATTTCCTATCTTAAAAATGCTGACTCACGTATTAAAATCTCCCAAGAACAACATCACCAAGTTAGCAAAGAGGAAAAATGCTTGGAGAAGAGATTAAATCCAACCTGGCTGGGTAGAAATCCCATCTTTGTCAATTATTAGCTGTACAACCCTGGCAAGTTTTTAAGGTTATCTTGCCTGTTTAGTTGCTTTAGCAAAATAATGATGCTGCACTTAAAATGGCAGCCTTTGGCAAATGACTGAATATGACAGACATGAGAAGCATTAAAGATGACACAGGGATATCTCAGCTGGGTAAGTAGGAAGAGCTAAGAGGGAGAAAGAGTTTGGAGCAACCAAGAGATGACAAGCTCCATCTGGGCCAGGAAAGACAGAGACACCCTTAAGTGGATGGCAAACAGAAAACCAGCAATGTGACTTTAAACACAAAGAAAGAGATTTGTAAGATGATCTACACAGAGATTACAATGGAAATCACAGGCATGGCTAATATCAATATTTATTTTCAAAATATTTTATAAAATGTCATTTTATTCAAGACATATCCAAATATCAATAAAGTAGAAAGGTAAGCAAATACATTTCAATCATTTACAAACTTTGCAAAGTATAATGTGGACTCTCCGAACATACAATCGACAGAATACTCATTATCAGATGTCTCTGATTTGTCTGTGAATTTGCATCATGGCAGCAGTGAACCCTTTGGAATTATATGCTGCTGCTGCCGATGATGACAACAATAAAATCTTATATAGCACTTACTGCACATTACGCATATTATTCTTCTACGTAATTTATTCCCATTAAAATACTGTAATTATAAAGTGGAGGTCCCATTTTCAGGACAGTCAGAAAGACATATGTGTGATCCAGCTTTAACCTTAACCTCGAATCTCCTTGGTAAAACTCCCAAATGTGCTGTTGGTTTTGTCAATCTTACAGAGACAAGAACGTAAACAGGGTGAAGTTTTGCCAGCTTCTTCTTGTGTGCTCTAAGCAATCTCAAGGATGTGCATACCTCCTTTCGTATCTACTATCAACTTGTTTCATGTTTAACCAACCAGACTTGGTACCATCTCCTTCTCCAATACTATAAATTTCCCCTGTGACCAAAACTGTCTACTCAACAACAAAAATCAGAGATCTTCCTTCTCCCAAAACGACTTGCTGAGTAAGAGGAGGATTACTGATTCATTCAGAAAACGAGGTGCTCGGATTAGTTCTCTAAATTCTCTTGCAGCTCTAAGCAGGACCACAGTGAGGCCTTCCCAGGGCCAGCCCATCTACAGGATGATCACAGGTATGCACTGGCCAAGGCACACATGCAGCCACACCATTCTCAACCCAGTTTCCTTCTCCTTAAAAACCACTCCTCAGGGGGCTTCCCTGGTGGCGCAGTGGTTGAGAATCTGCCTGCCAATGCGGGGGACACGGGTTCAGGCCTTGGTCTGGGAAGATCCCACATGCCGCGGAGCAACTAAGCCCGTGAGCCACAACTACTGAGCCTGCGCATCTGGAGCCTGTGCCCCGCAACAAGAGAGGCCGCGATAGTGAGAGGCCCGCGCACCGCGATGAAGAGTGGCCCCTGCTTGCCACAACTGGAGAAAGCCCTCGCACAGAAACGAAGACCCAACACAGCCAAAAATAAATAAATAAAAATTAAAAAAAAAAAAACCACTCCTCAGGAACCAAAATGTCTTTTTTAGAAGTTGATTTTCATTTTCTAATTTAACTTTCTTTTATTTAAACTTGCTTCACTGCCTATCTCTTCCCCTCTGTCCACCCTGCCTTGGCATATAAATATCACCTTGCTAATTCTTCCATAGCAAAAATTCTGTCTGACAAACACAGGATACAATTCCCACCCACAAAGTGGTGGCTAAATAAATGTTTATAAAACAAATCCATGACTAAGACGCCAATTAGTCCAGTTAAGTCCAAACCTCTTTGAAAACCTGAACGGTAAATTCTCTTAGCTGTGCTCTGCTTAAGGTGGGTGGGGGGTAAGCAGCTGGCTTCCAGAATTCCCTTAAGAAGGATCCTTAGACCTGGACTACTAGTGTGTCAGCACATTTAAGAAAATAATAGGGAAAATGAGGACCAAAGACTAACTTGAACTTTACACTTCTTGCTCTCATTACCCAATCCCCAAACCAGAGGAGTATAAAACAAAAACGATCCTTTCATGTAATGATGTTAGAATACTAACTTTTACCGAGTCTATTACCACAGTTCACTGCGGAACTCTCATCCAGGTGTAAGTCTAATTTTACTGTTTATTTATTTATTTATTTATTTATTTATTTATTTATTTATTTATTTATTTTTGGCTGTGCTGGGTCTTTGGTTCGTGCGAGGGCTTTCTCCAGTTGCGGCAAGTGGGGGCCACTCTTCATCGCGGTGCGGGGACCGCTCTTCATCGCGGTGCGCGGGCCTTTCACTATCGCGGCCCCTCCCGTCGCGGGGCACAGGCTCCAGAAGCGCAGGCTCAGCAGCCGTGGCTCACGGGCCCAGCCGCTCCGCGGCATGTGGGATCCTCCCAGACCAGGGCTCGAACCCGTGTCTCCTGCATTAGCAGGCAGATTCTCAACCACTGCGCCACCAGGGAAGCCCCACTGTTTTTTTTTTTTAACCATAAAAACCAATTTTGATGGTTCTTGAGAATAAAACCAATTTTCATTTCTTAAAATATAGACTGCTCTCAATTTCTACCTTTAGCATCTGAAAATTGCAAATTTGTTCCTTTCTAGAATGTAACTTCGAAGAAGAAAAAGGGCTTGCTCATCTTCCACAGCTGCATCCACCGTGCCTAAAACACGTGGTTGACAATAACTATTTGTTGAAAGAAAAAATAAATATACATTTCAACTGAAATAACAGAGAAAGGATCTGGCGTACAAGCACCAGAGGGAACTGTGAAAGGGAGATAAAAGAACAATTACTAACCGAAGCACCTCACCGCTTACTCTTAAAAGAGCACAGAAAATTGGAAAATTGAAATACAGAGCCTGCCTCTATTTTGCACTGTCAAACTTCGCTACAGCTGCCTGGGCAAGGCCAGTGAGCAGATGCTCTATGCTTTCTTTTTTAATGGCAAACAACTGCTCTCCAAGATTGCAGGCAAAGAATGCACATGCACATCCTTCTAGTGTCCAGATCCGCACTGTCCGACAGGGTAGCCACAAGACAGCACGTGTCTTTCGAACACCTGAAATGTGGCTCGTGTGAAATGAGATGTCCTGGTGATGTAATATATAAATCAGATTTGTGAGCATTAGCACAAAAAAAGAATATAAAATAACCCCTTGAAAATTGTTTTATATTAATTACATTTTGAAATGATAATATTTGGGATATACTGGGGTAAACAAAATATATTATTAAAATTTATTTCACCCGTTTCTTTTTATTTTTATTAAGGTGACTTAGAAAATTTAAAAATACTTGTGTGGCTCACATTATATTTCTAATGGACAATGCTAATCCAGACTGACAATGAGAGAGTCTATATGGCAAAAGAAGGAATATTCACTGAAAAACAGTAAAATCTAAGTGCTAATTTCTCAATCTATAACTAGGGAAACTGATCAGATTTTCTACCATGTACCAGTGTGCAGTCTCCCTTAAAGGCTCTAAATAGCTTTGGGAGGTAAACACATTAGCACTGATTTACAGACAAGGAAACTGAGGCACAGAAAAGAAAAGGTACTTACGCGAAGTTACAGAGCTGATAAATGAAAGGGCAAAACACTGAACCTAAGTCAGCAGGACTTCAAAATGTACATACTTCCCTTTCTCTCCTCCAGTCACTCAGAGGAAACTTTCCCCATGTTCTAAGAGACTTAATAAAGGATGTCAACTGTCTTGCCTGACTTACCCTGCAATGGGCTTCTCTCTGACACTTTACACTCTTCAACCAATTTTCTTGCAGCCACTAAACCACAGATAAGAGAACTAGGTGAAACGGTGACTGAGAGACTTGGAAAAATTACCATAGAGTGGCACCCCATATGCTGCTATCTCATGTAAAAGAATAAAGTTTTCTTAATTGGGCATTTTGCCCTTGCAACTCAAAGTTCTACACTGTACCTGTCACTGTTAGTATAACCGGTAACAAAGAAATTTAACTAGTGGGAAACCACTACCTGTGAATTCACTAATTTGGCCAAGCGTACTTCACCTATTATGAATTAGCTTACTTAGTCTCTTAGCAGCCTCCAGAGCTTCATTGTCAGTGTCTGCTACAAAGAATCTTTGAACTTTCACTCCGTTGTCAGACATTAGTTTCTTGCTCTGGTATTCCTGCAGGTTCAACCATCTTCTGGGGGTTAACTGAACCACCTAGAGAAATTGGGGAGAGAGATAAGGAGACTTACAACAGCATGAAAAATAACAGTCAACTTATAGGGCCAGTCTTACAGGTACCCTCAGAACGCAATCGGCAACAGAGATTTTGGAGGCAAAAGAAAAAAAAAATCTATAACGAATTCTTCATGCTTAATTGTTTTTCTAAGCAAAAATGTTAAGGACAACTACACACACCCCTAAATGAATAAGGTCTGTAATTTAGTTAACAGGAATGTACCAAGGTCAATTTCCTGATTTTGATACTGTACTCAAACTATGTAAGATGTCAACACTAGGGGATGCTGGGGGAAGAGTACACCTGTGTACTCTTGCACTATTTTTGCAGCTCCCTGTGAGTCTATAAGGACTTCAGTAAAAAGTTATTTTAAAAAATGTTAAGGACTCTGTTATATAGCATATGCCTTCCCCCATCTCCACTCCAAACAAACAAAGCTCAAAGCATTATTTTAATAACTGTACACACAGCATGAATCATCATAAGGTATCTCAGGAAATTTGTTTCAACTCTTGAGGTCAATGGGCCACAGACTAATCCATTTCTTTGTTGTGGTTTTTAATGGACTCAAGGTACAGTCATTATGTGTTTAATGAGATTATCTCTTTCACACACCAAAGCTGAGTACAGTAACCTGAAAAAGTCACCATTAATTAAACTACTATTTCCTAAAAACTGCAATTTGTGTATTAAAGTAACTCTGCATAAGAATCATGTGAAAGTGGTTTTCCAATATGCACTAATCAATTAGTTTATAGTTGTGCTGAAAGAAAATAATCAAAGGACGGAGTGACATGAACAAATAAATTCTTCTCATTCTTTAGAATAAGATCGACATTCCCTATCAAATCCATAAGCCTTGTTTTTAAAAGAAAAGAAAAAAAGAAAAAAATGAATACACTTAGTTTCATTTCTATCCATGAGTTATGATGCAAAGGAACCACAGTTCACTAGAGGTAAGATAACGATGCCATTAATGCACAAACCAACCAAAAAATCAATCACACAACTGGCTCACAAGACTGGTGGTGGAAGATCACCTGACATACCTCCTAGCGGCTTCGGTCAAGGACCTCGGTGGATGTCTGAGCAATATCATGCAGACCATAAACTGAGGTCCACAGGGCTTTACCACACGGAACCACTAGCTTTCAGGACCTTTAACGTGTCCTTAAAAATGTAATGTTCTTCTGGCATCTACAAGCTACAACGCACTCATGAAGCTCTTTTGGAAGAGAGGCATTCCAAAGAGGCTCCAGAACCTTACGGCAAGACTGGGCTCTACTCGAGGACAGAGTGTGTCTTCAACTTCTTTGTGTCTTTATGAAGAATGTGATGGTGCTTGGCATACAGAAGATACTAAAAAATTACCAGTTAGATAGCCAAATAAATAAATCCTGCCTTTTGTCTTTTTGTCCCCTGATATAGATAACTTTTTACTTCCAGAAACTTTCTCTAAAAAAAGTAAAAGTCCTTCAGATCTAAAATAAACATAACACAATTTACACACACTTGTAAAAAAAATTCAAATTTCAACATGATCAAGCCTCAAGCTCTCTCTTTGTTCCATCCTTATAAATATTGGTAATGATGTTATTAAAATTGAAGTTGCCTGCACTTCTTCTTTAGAAACAGATAATGCTAAGATACAAATAAACTGCCAGACAAGCAGTGCTCACAACGTTTACTGTACATAATTTGTTAACTGTATATGATTTGTTACTCTTATTTCTGAATTTTTAAGTCTTGATGAAACATTAGTAATTTGAAAAACACAACAATTCAAAAATGAATGTACTCGTCAACTTAGTAGTCTTAATAGCACCTCATGTAACATGCCAAGAAAAATTCAGTTTGAGGCATTTAGTAAAAGCCCCCTAACGAAAGAAAAGATTGAACATTATATGTGCCATATTCTGGGACCACTTTTAAAAGGCAAATGAGGAAGGATCAATAGATTAAGTTTATGTTGACGTACCAATTTAAAGCCATTAACAGAAGAAGAAAAGAAATGCTGTTTGAAAAGGACATTTGAGATAGACTAAAAACAGCCATAGTGTGGTCATGGTCAATTTATTTTCATCAGAACACTCACTGTATTAATTTTAGATATGTTAATGCAATCTACTGCAAACTAATTGCAATTGATCCAGAGACCAGCTTCATAGACATATAATACATATTGACTGTTTCTGCACTGACTCAAAATGAAAAGCTGTTAAAGTCTGTGGCTCTTAAATTGAAAACCAACACAGTGAACATAGTTCCAAAGCCACTGCTGATACTCAAGCTATCACTTCACAAAGTGATCGTTTTACAGAATAATTACCTATATCTGTCAATCCTAAACTTAGAAGAGTAGGGTCCCTGACTGGGTCTAAAACTTCATTAACTCAACTTCATTAATTAAGAATTTGTGATACGTCTAGAGAGGAACAAGTTAAGTCTACTTTTGCATTTTCATGGGGAAGAAAAAAGAACAGAAGTTACTATGTAGAAGGATGGTGTAAAGCATGCTGCTGAATAATAATAACAACAATAATAATTGTTCTACCTATTACTGATGGAGCATTTCCTACAGGTTAGGCATTATAATCAGTATTTATATTATCTAATGGCCAAAAAAATCATGAGAAGTCAAGTATTATTATCTTTCTCTGTAACTATCATTAATGCAAACTAATAAATATTCCTAACTGTCCTCCTTCCAGGTACTTCTTTGCCTTAGCCTAAGTTAGGTGAGGCCATGTAACTAGTTCCAGCTAATAAGGCATGAGTATATATGGTGCGTGACACGTCAGGCCCAACATTTGATTGTCAACCCTCCCACCCACCCAAACACTCTCTCAACCTGAGGACTGGCAATATTCAAGATGGTAGCTGATCTATGAGCCAGGGGTTAAAGTGAGGAGTGAACATCCCCAGGTAAATCACAATCAATGTGCAGTGAAAAATAAACCTTTGTGGACTTTTAGCCATTGAGATTCTCGGGATTATTTGTTGCTGCTGCAGAACCTAGCCCATCTATAGCACCTAGTCTGTCCTAATAAAACCGTCTTACCATTTAGGAAACCCAGGCTGAAGGTTAGTCACTGGCCCACTATCACAGGTGACTGTAAAACAGCAAAGCTTCGACTGTAATACTATTGATTCCCTGCGTTTGTTCTCTGGCTCCACATTCCCAGAGGCCTCTTGGTGATAAACACTGAGACTGGCATGAGCAAGATCATATTCCTGTCTTCAAAAGGTCAAAAATCTAAAAATTAAAAAATTAAAAAAAAAAAAAAAAAAAAAAGGTCAAAAATCTACCAGGAACAGGATTCTCATGAAACGCTGGCATAGCGCACGTAAGGAAAAATGCAGCTGCTCCAGGCTTTGGGAGGGAGGGAAGTGGAGATGTGAGCAGGTACCATCCTAAGACTCTAAAATGGTAGAAGAAGTAGTTTATTCCAATTCCTAGGTAGAGCGACCTGTTAAAACCCTAGACTAATATCTTCACTGCAGAAGTTGGGAATCTTCCAGGGAATCTTTGAACTCTGGAATATAATGGAAGAGAGTTTAAGGTTATCTGGCCCAGTGCCTTTCAGTTGTTTCTGCCAGTTATTTGCCTGCTTGCCTTCAAACTGTGCTCTTTGCAGCTGGCTCCTGCCTAAATTTGAGACTGTTTGGAGATAGGACAGTGAGAATAAGATACCAGGCTTTGGCTTCCTCTTTCTGAGCCAGGTGGCCCCTCGAGCAGTGACTGCATCTCCTCTGAAGCCTCAGGTCCCTCCAGACAGCCCTTCCTTCCATAACTCCAGCCCCTGCTATCTCCCCACTGTGACCCCTGCGCCTACAAGCTGGCCTGGACTCTGCCAACACCACCCCCTTCCACTCCTTCCACTCCTCAGGCTGGGAGAAGGTTCCTAATGTTGCCAGTCTCTGGGTTGCCTCCCCAGCCCTGTGTGGATTCTAATTGTTCTAATACTTTTGTCATGAATTGTCTTCCCTGTTAACTCCTATTAAATGACCTGTTGCTCCACAGATTCTGAAGGCGCCCCTTCAAGGCATCGCAGGGGAAGAGGAATGGCAGTGGCCCATTATAAAGGCAACTTTGGACCCTTAATCTGCAGCAGTTTCCCAGGAAGTCACATGTTTCATATACTGGGGTTCCAAGGTATAGAAAGACTACTGGGATCCAACCTCTTCATTTTATAGAGTCAGAAGACTTGAGGCCTAAAGATGAGAAGTAACATGCCTAGGGATCCTACAGTGAGCCAGAGGTAGGATGAGAACTAATTCCAATGTTCCTTCCTTTTTTCATACAGATTTTGGCAAAGTGACCATATCAGGAACAGCATCATGTTCTCAAAACAGCTAGAGGGGGTGGGCCCCTGGGTTTGGTTACTTCTAGATTTGTGCACTGACCTTTCCACTGCTCCCTTCCCTTCCGTATTTCTTTGACAGAGCAAGCATTTCTAAGCTTGGCGGGGAAGGGGGAAATACAACTTAAAAGAAAAGCAGCACATAAAGATTTAACGGCCGATGGGAACAAGGGAGCAGAGACAGAAGAAAAAGAATGAAAAATGAGGGGAAGGACAAAGAGAACCAAGAGATAAAAAGACAATGACTAAGCAGGGAAAAATTCACAAGAAAACTCAAAGCACAAAATTAGACAGCTCCACAGAAAAAAATGACACGACTGAGAGAGCATCCTTCACCCCACAGTTGTAAAATCAGAGGTGTAAAGACTACTGAAATATCGCCATGGGAGGAAAAAAAAATAGATCAAGGGAGTATGGAAAGAAATGTCACTGAGCTGGGCGCCCCCCAAAGGGAGAATGTGTGAGCCACATCTGCCCACTGGCTCTCTGCACTCCCTCTGTCTTTCTTCAGCCCGACTTTCCACAGTCCTGCTTCACTCAGGCAGCATAACAGACTCTGAGAGAGAGCCAAAAACTCACTAATAACCAGGAAAATAGAAATTAAAACAAAAATGAGAAGCCATTTTGCCAAAAGGAACAAAGATGCCATTGGATAGGGGAAAAAATGAAAGTTTGATAATGTCATTGGTGAAGGTATTTCTTTCTCATACACTAACCATGCAAATCAAACACCAGTATGACCACCTTTGAAAACAATGTGACAGCACTGATGGTAACAAGAATCCTCTGAACTGTGAAGTCTACTTCTTGAGTGCTTAAGCTAGCAAAACAGGCACGTGTGTAGCCGGGATACATACAAGGCTCTTCTGTGTAGTGTTGTACATAATAAAGGGTAAAGTTGGAAGTGATCTAACTGCCCATCAAATAGGAGACCAGCTAATTAAATCACAATATATTCAAGCTACATGAAGCACTGAAAACTCCTGTGGCAACAGACTAGCACCACTATCCATGTGTTCCCCTCCATTCTCAGTTCTCTTGCACCTAGCGTGCCAAAACTTTCCAGCAACCCTCCAGCGCCCTTTTCCGGTGGCTGCAAGGACCTGGAAGCCACATGTGGAGACCGTGGAGTCAGAGGGTTGAAACAGCATAGATTATCAAGTTACTACATGCAGGACCCTTGCCTTGGAGTCACACATTTACATGAACAAGAAATAAACCTTTGGGACTTCCCTGGTGGTGTAGCGGTTAAGAATCTGCCTGCCAGTGCAGGGGACACGGGTTCGAGCCCTGGTCCGGGAAGACCCCACATGCTGCGGAGCAACTAAGCCCTAGCGCCACAACTACTGAGCCTGCGCTCCAGAGCCCGCAAGCCACAACTACTGAAGCCTGCACGCCTAGAGCCTGCGCTCCACAACAAGAGAAGCCACTGCAATGAAGAGTAGCCCCCGCTCGCCACGACTAGAGAAAGCCCGCATGCAGCAACGAAGACCCAATGAAACCAAAAATAAATAAAGAAATAAATTTTTTTTAAAAAAGAAAGAAAGAAACCTTTGATGTGTTGACCACTGAGATCTCGAGAATAACTTCTTCACTGACAAGTCTAGCCTGCTAAGTATGGAGGCCTAACACTGACCATTCTCCAAGACACGTTACTGGAAGAAAACGGCAAGTTTCTTTCAATATATAAAGTAGAATAACATTTATATTTCAGACACACGTGTCCACACACAAAGCAATATTCTGTATCTTCCAAGGATAGACATATGAGTAAGTGAATGTATAGGAAAAGGGCCAGATGAAGTTCACCAAATTTAATGCCAGTAAATCTGAGGAGGGCAGACCAGGAACATGGTGATCAAAGGAAGATTTAACCTAATCTATAATTTAAAACAAACAAACAAAAAATTATAGAAAAAAACATTTATTATTTGTGGAATGAAAATCAATTTACTCAAAAACATTGAGAGGAAGTCATCAAACCTAAGCTTTAACCCAAATGCATAGCCTCGAGCCTATTAACTTGCCTAGAAAATGAAGGGCTTGCACCCGTACTTAAATGTAGCAGGGGTTCTTCAAATGTGGTGTGGAATCAGGGTGGGGGAGGAAAAGCTTGCCTTCTCTGTTACACAGAACTATCACCTCTAATATAAACTCCTGCTGTTAGATAGGAAGAGGCTCTTAAACCTCATTTTGAGCTCTCAACAGCATTGACAACAGTGGAATACAAACAAGGAATTAGCTGTAAACTCAGAGGAAAATATATTTCCCTCTCATTACAGGCAAGGAAGGCAGATGCTCGGTGGGCTGTGGGCACGCCAAGAGTTGGTATGTGTTTGTTATATTTTAGTTTTTGCCAGTGTTATTCTGTATGCAAATTAGCAACCATAAATCTACCTTAGTCACATTACCTAGGAAATACTAGGCTTCAAATAAACGTGTTGGTGCAAATGAAAAGACAGATATAACTCGATGTGTCTAAATATGAGTACCATAAAATAAAAGGCCTGCTTGCTTAAAACAGGCACTGATAAAGAAGCCACTTCACTGTTGCCCTGGAAAAGAGATTAAGTAGAATCTTGTTTGTAAGAGGAAGATAATAATAACAACAATAATAATAACAGCACTTTTCTGTTTAGCCCTTAATACGAAAACACCAGCACGTCAACTCCTGCTTCACAAAGAAAACATGCTGAAGAGACAGATAAAGAAAAGCGGCATCATGATTAGAAACCTAAGCCTATGGAAAGGAAAGAATAAAGTCAGACTTGGAAGAAAGAGCAGGAATGTGAGTACCGAGACTCTGTTATATTTTACGTGTGTTCAGGCTAAAGTGTGGGGCCTTCATGTGGGTAACCTTTGAAAATATAGCATCCTTTTTGTCCAGAGCTGGCCACTTGCCATTTACATTATCCCCATTTTGCACACAGTAGAGAAATTAATTAACCAATTAACGAGCCCCCTGTGGCTGAGTCCCTAAGCTCTAACAGGGGTACAGAGGGAAGCTACCCTCTAAGGATGAGAGAAATGGCAGCTGAAATGAGTTTCATCATTTACAAGGGAGGAAACTCACAGGCCCATCCTCATAGGATGCTGTGAGGATTAAGTACAAATCAGTTAGAACAGCGCCCAGCATATAATAACTACCCCAAAAAAGGTTAGCTACTGTTATTTAATATAGAAACACAAAGCAGGAGAAAAGGGTGACAAGGAGACACTGAGGAATTGCTAGAATGAAAACAGTAGGCGATCATATAAACAATAAAGAAGCGCCCTTGGTGTCCTGCTGCTCACTTTAAACGCATTTGGGGAGGTATTTTTAAACTCTGATAGTGGAATGTTATACTTAATTCACTCAACAGTCACAGAAAGAAACCAAGCAGTAATTTACAAGAGGAAGGACCACACAAATCTCACATTTGGTAAGCATCTTAAAATGTGCTATTTGTGCTAAGTAAATTTATTTTCCATCTCATTTGAGCCAGAATATCCCCATGTCACAGATGAGGAAGTTTGAAGGTGAAAGAAGTTAAGAAATGTGTCTAAGGCCATTCAGCTAGTTAGGTGAGAATCAAGATTTGAATCCAAGTTCTCTGCCTAAAATACCTATGAGTTTTCCATTATTACTTTTCTTTTTTTTTTTTTGTCTTTCTGTGAATCTTATGTCAATCCTTGGAACTATCACAGACAAAAACGATACTGCCATTCCTGACCTAAAAATACAGTTTTCTATTTAAAAGAAGGGGAAATTAAGCAGCTGACAAACTGGGAACACTAATAAAGATGGTGTGGTACCTGAAAAAAGTGTTGATGGGATGTGGTATTTAATTAGAGTAGATGGCTAGAGAGGAAAAGTACTTTAAAAAGTTTACCGATTGTTGGGCCATACCCTGAAGGCCTACAAGGCCTGTGCTTGCCCAGCTTCAAGACCAAAGAAACAGCCTAGAGTCAGCAACAGAGATATTAATAGTTTAATGGATGGAGGAGCTTATAAACCTGAAGCGAGGTCCTGGAGTAACGCCGTACTGCGTGCAGTAGACGGCAGGCAGGACATGGTGGCAGTCTTCACTGGGGTGGGGTGGGGGGGATTACCAGTTATAGGGGAACTGACGTCAGGTGGACTCATTAGTTACCAGGGAAACCAGTAGAGGGGCACGCCCCTCACCATCCCTTGCATAAGGCCAATCATTAGCTGAGGCCTGGGCAAGTATGTAAGAAGGTCAATCAAGTGAGTAGGGTGTAGGTGAAGCAGGCACTGGTCAGGCCGGGGATGTACAGAGAGTAAGAGAACAGCCATCTTGAGTGGCCTGACCATACACTGATCAAGAGAAATAATACTTGAACTCTTCTTTACAACAAACTAGGTGAGGATCGTACTAGGAGCCTGAGGCCATTGGTGCTCTTACAAGGCATCTCTGATAGTACCGCTTCTCTAAGGCCCCACAGTAAGGGGGGGGCAGCATCTGTTACAAAAATAAAATAAAATTATCTGTCCTACCAGGGAAGAATTGAAAGTTGAGCTTTCAGACTCTCTAGACACTGGATCATAGCCGGTTGCTATTTTAGATTTAGTTCTTAGAGTACCTTGACAAGGTCTCCTATTTTAAAACTACACCAAATACTAGCTGACATGTGTTAAGTGCTACGAAGCTGTGGAAACTGTACTAGACACTAGAAAAGCATTACATCAATTAATTCTCACAACCACCCTACGAGGAAAGAAACCAGCAGAAACCCGTTTTATAGATGAGCAAATTAAGGCGCAGGAAAGCTCAGTGGGTAGAGGCAGAGCCACATTCCAATCCAGGTGTGTGTGCCAGAGTCCAGAGTCTGTGCTCTTCAGTGAGGCAGAAATTGTGAATTGCCTCCCAGCCCACAAAAGTGGGTCCTGGGCAGTGAAATTAACTGGGGCGGGAGGAGAAGTGGAATGTTCTGCTTTACAGATTTCACTGCAGGACAGTACAGAGCTGAGTTGAAAACGAGGTTCAGGGGAAAAATGAGAAGCTCTGAATGAGAGAGAGCTTCCTGGATGGGTTTCACTAAGTCAAAAGAATTAAGATGCTCCAAGATACTGCCTTGTTCTTTTTATCCTAGGTTCAGCAGAAAAGCAGTGTATTTTTTTTAAGGAGCAAAGAAATGTAAAACTCTTTGTAGTAAGGACAAATGCCCAAAGGAGGCTTCACTCCATAACTCCACGCTGCTGCTCTGCCAGCAGCAAGGAAGAAAGGGAGGGGAAAAAATACAACCTCGATAAACATTAGCATATTAACACAACAGCAGAAACAAATATATAAAAGGCTCTAAAAATCCTGAGAAGCATCATTTCAAAATGCCTGCCTGTTCCCTGGTGAAGAGTATGCCAGCTCAGTTATGTTGTAGAGGAAAATCACCTTAAGTTTACCCTGTGAACAGGAGTGGGCAAGATTTATTTATATAGAGAAAGAAAACAAATTAGGTAGCATAAACATACGCTTGCATTTAACTCCTACCAAGGAAACAGGCAGAACCTGTACCTTGTTCATTCATTCAACAATTTTCCACTGGGCTTTATAATGTGGTGGCCACTGCACTTGGCATCCAAGATCAACAGCACAGGCAAGTTTTTTGCCATCACAGAGTTTGTGTCCTATGAGGGGAGCCAAGGAAGAAAGATGTGAGTGCATGAATGAAGAGTGTAATTACAGAGAGCGGGAAGTTTATGAAGGAAATAAAATAGACATGATGAACAACGGAGGCCAAGTGGTCACCATTGAGGGGTGCCCTCTGAGGAAATGACACCTCTGAGGAAATGACCTCTGAGGCCACCTCTGAGGAAATGACATCTGTGCAGAGACCTGAAGATAGAAAGGAGTGAAACATGTGAAGCAACTGTGAGAAGCCAAGCAGCATGTCCCCAAGGCAGGAAAGGCTCAGTGTGACCAGAACAAGGGGGAATCCTGGAAGGCATGAGGGTGGAAAGGTGAGCAGGGACCAGACCATGCAGGTGCTTGTAAGCTACGGTATGGAGTTTAGATTTTGTTTTCATTCACGGGGTGTGAGAAGATCAAATTCACATTTCAGAAAAGTCACTCTGTCTTCTGTTTACAGAATGAAACCAATTACAAGAGGGCAGCATTAAACCAGACTAGAGCCTGCAATCTTTTTCTGTAAACAACCAAACAGTAAATATTTTAGGCTTTGAGACTAGATAGTCTCAGTTGCAACTATTTAACTCTGCCTTTGTAGCACAAGCAGGCTTAGATAATACATAAAAGAATGGGCAGGGATGTGTTCCAATAAATCTTTATTTACAAAAACAGGATGTGGCTAGCAGGCCACAGTTTGCAGACTCCTTACCTAGACCACAGAGAAAGTGGTGGAGGGGGAAACAGAGAAGAATGGAGGGATTCTTCGCAGAGTTTGGTGATGAAGCAAAGCCTACTCATGGATTAGATGTGGGTTATAAAGTAAAAAGAAATCTAATATTAGACACACATACACATACACATGCACACAACAAACACACACACAGACACACACACACACTTTACAAGGTTAGTTCATTAAGCCTATTGAGTTTTATGTACCTGCTAGTCATAAAAAGCATTTCTTTAGAAACAACCTTAACCTTGGATTTTTTTGCCCAAACTGGCCTTTGCATTACACTTAATTATTGACACTTCTGTACATCATTGCACAACATCAGAGCTGCTGGGTCTTTGATCTTATAACCTTCTTCCATTATTTAATATTGATCCCAGCAGGCAACAGGCAATCTGCCCTGCTATAGCACTCTCCTGCTACAGTGGCCCATCTGCAGCTTCTCTCCAAGGAGAAAACACAAGGCCTCCCTTGATTAAAGAGACAGCAAGCAGGAATAGTAAAAGGGAAGAAATAAAATCTAAGGATAAATAAAATGTGGCATATCCAATGGAATTCCATAAAATGGTTCAAATGAATAAACCAGATCTTAAAATAGATCAATGCAGACATACTTCCAAAGCAAAACAGAGAGAGGGAAAAGCAAGCAAGTGACAGACAAGAGGGACACATAACAGTATGCATACTTAAACAGGAAAAAATAATAATATTAAACAATCTTACAGAGATAAATAAAGGGGTTCAGCGTATGCCACTGCAAAATATGCCATTCAGGTATAAGGATTATTTTGAGCTGAAGGTAAACAAAAAGAAGCAGACACAACAAAAACTCTCTGCTCTTGACCACCCTTCCCTCTTGTCCCTGACACACACACACACCAGGATGGACAAGATTATTCTTAATCATGGGAGACAAATCTAGACTCAGCATGGAGGCAGCACCAGAGGGATCACACAATGAACCTACTAACTAGTCCTTACCTCCCATCAGGGTCTCCCATCTATTTACCTTCCCACAATTTGCTCCCCCTAGAAGCTCAAAGTCCTTTTCCTTTGTCCTGTCACTCCCATACACATTTACTGTTCTCTTAAGATGCTACAAAAGCCCGAGTTCTGACCACCCCTTTGAGTTACTCATCACTGAGTGCTCCCATGTGTGTGTACACTGCACCTGTTAATAAACTTCTATTTGTTTTTCTCTTGTTTTTTCTGTCTAAGTTGCAGGACCCCAGACAATGAACCTAAGATGGGTAGAGGAAAATAGTTTTTCCCTCCCCAACATGTATATGCCAAGCTGGCACGGCCTCATCAAGCTAGCGTGAGGCGTCCATCTGTGTGCTCAGGCCCTTCCAGAACGCCAGCACTACAGCTGTGCAGAACAGGTGAGCTCAGGGACGGAGGGGAGGATACAGGTTTGCATCCATGAACTGTCTCAGGTTTGTGTCAGGTGACTTGCTCTTATGTCAGGTTCATGTTCATAAAAGTCGAGCTTCTGCTCATTTCTAGCATGAGTGAATAACTCTGGAAGTAATTTCCTGAAAATTAGGTCATTGTTTCACCTCATAAAAATGTGTGTGTGTGTGTGTGTGTGTGTGTGTGTGTGTGTGTGTGTGTGTGTGTGTGTGAGATTTTCTCCACTCACTCAAGTGAGTCTCTGTGGCAGCAAAAAGGGCTTTGGGGTTCCAAGAATAGTTTTCATGCAAAGTGCTCACTGGAAAACAAATTCAAAACAGTGCAATAATACAACAGCCAGGACTCAAGTTTGTATTCTGGGGCCATTAATTGCTCAGCTAACCCCAGCCAACCATTTTACACATTTACACATGTCATCAGAGTAGATTATGTATAATACTCAGAGGAGGGAAAATGCTAGATATTTTTCTTCAGCAACCTTGCCCAAAGGTGTGAGAAGACTTACAGGGGTGTTTTTCAAGAACTCCACCTCCAATGAGCTTGTGACACTAAGCAAGTAAAGCAGAGATACGAGTCAAGCAGAACACCGAACTTTCCAGGATTGCTGGGAGGATAAAAACAGATAAGGTATGTGAAGGCGCTTTGTTATATGTGTTCAGCACGGCCATTACAAGGAGTCACATGTGTCAACCCAGTGCATCAGATTCAGCTCCCCAGTAGAGCCTGCCACCTTCCCTGCTCCATCCCCTTCAGTTCCCAATTTGTTAGCTCTCCTTAAATTACTCCCTGAAGTCCCTTCCAATAAATTCAGTAGAAAGCTTGCAAGGCGCAGACTTTATTTCAATCAACCCGCTCATGCTCCTTCTAACAATCTAATAGCACTCAACAGTTTAGGATACATTTGAGTTTAATGGGATTTACCCAGTAGAAATAGACTTCTCATGGCTTCTTTATAGTAGCAGCTTTGAATGACCTAGCTAACTCAATCTCACAGGTTCGCCTGTCAACTTGGCATGCTGAAGAAATGACTCAGAGGGTAGTAAATGATCGACCCTTGCTGGGGAAATTCCTGAGATCGTCTGACATTTTGAAGGTTTGCTGTACAGAATGATAATTGGCGTCTGCAAGGTTCCAAGCGTACTATTTATGTTTAGAAGGAGACTTCATTCTTGTTGGTGAATGAAATATTACTACTCTGGAGAGTGAGGTCTTAGATTGTCTATTAAGAAAGATAACAACATTATAGAGAGTGTCCCTTTCTTCACGTTCCATTGTCAGAATTCCCACTTATAGAAGAAATTAGAATCTCAAGTATTAAATCTGATTGCCCAATATTCCATGCAAACGTCCTACTTATGAAAGAAAAGCACATGCCAGATCTTCTGATTCATATTAGTCACCTGTTCTCTTGCAGTAATCTGAGTTTCTTTAGCTAAAGTTGGGAAGGCAGAGAATTGCTAAATTTTACATATATCTGTATGAACAACCCATAGAAGTGAATCTTCAAGGCAAGCTTTCAGAAAACTAGATAACATGAAAATGAAATGTCAAAATAATCCCTGAAAAGAGAATTTATACCACAGCATAGGATACATGACATTCACTTTGCTCCAGGAAACTTTTGAAAGAAATACTGTGATTCATCTGAAAAGTCCACTGTGATAACAGAAAAATCCGAAAAGCACACACAGACAAAAGGACTCTTGCAAAATAGACAATGTGACACTTAATATCTGAGCAGCAAATAATATTCTTATCATGCTATATCCTCTTAAAATTGAGAGATTCAAAAAAACCTAAGAAATCTCAACAAAGTTTAATCCTAATCATTTTTCTTTCAAGAACCTAGAGTAAAATGTTATACAATATTACTACAATTGAACAACTGGTCCAAACTAAAAGTTAACAGAGAAAATGAGAAACAAAAGAGCAAAATATGATGTACTGCTTGGTAATGTCATGATGAAGGGTTCAGGAGTTGACAGTGAGAAATGAGCTTAAAAGGGTGAGGCTGAAGACTTGGTCGCCCATCTTTGCCCTACCGCTTATTGGCAGATGACCTTTTACCTTCTTTACTTAAGTTAAATGAGACTATCAACCACCACAACCTTACAAGGTTGTGGAAAAGTGAAATGAAAAGTTTCTGTGAAATCCCTTTTCAATCTGGTCTGGGATCAAGAAACAACCCCAGAAAGGCAAAAAATGCTGCCATGGTGGGAAGATGGTGCTCTGTTACTTTCCATGTAGCCAGATCCAGCCAGCACCCAATGGCTATCCAAGGATAAACAGCCTAAATAACTCTCCCTTGTTGGTCCTCACTCTCTTTTCTTGAGAACCTCCTCATTTGTCTCTAGTGGAGGACAGTCACCTCAAAAGTGATCTCTACTGGGCTTCCCTGGTGGCGCAGTGGTTGAGAATCTGCCTGCTAATGCAGGGGACACGGGTTCGAGCCCTGGTCTGGGAAGATCCCACATGCCGCGGAGCAACTAGGCCCGTGAGCCACAGCTACTGAGCCTGCGTGTCTGGAGCCTGTGCTCCGCAACAAGAGAGGCCGCGATAGTGAGAGGCCCGCGCACCGTGATGAAGAGTGGCCCCCGCTCGCCGCAACTGGAGAAAGCCCTCACACAGAAACGAAGACCCAACACAGCCAAAAATAAATAAAATAAAAAAAAAAAAAAAAAAAAAAAAAGTGATCTCTACAGATCCTCCCATCTTTGAGGCACCTGACCTTCCCGAGGCAGAGGAAATACCCAAAGGAAGTATTGCCACAATGATAGCTGGAGAAGTAACCCAAGGCCCTGAGACCAAGCCCCCTCCCAAAAGCAATCCACCTAGTAAACATCACCTACCCTACAGAGTTAGAACTAGAGCTAAGCAGAGTGGGGACGCAGAAAGGAAGAACACAAGATTAGACCAGAATGTCCAAACAAACCAGTCATAGCAACACTGGAGAAAATAATAAAGAAGAAGGGAGTGCACCTAGCAGACCAGAAGTTGAGAAAAATCCCTGAAGAATGTCAGACGAATAAGAACTAGACTGAAATAGAACCCTACAGCTAAAACAGCCAGGACACGACTATACCAAAAGTGGGAGTAACTCTGATTATACTTTAAACTTGAAGGCTGGATATACAGGGAGCACAGGAGGGGGCCAAGGCAACCATTAGGATAACTGAGACATGAGGTAGCACAAGATATGCTAGACAAAACAGTATTTGTGGGGTACCTGGGCCCAAGAGATGACACAGTGGTCCACCAGGCGACCTCTGATACCGTGGGAAAAGACCAGTTACTGACACATTCCATGGGGCTACACCCTCTGCCCCTCTCACAGAGTCACTGATGACAGGATGCTCTAAGCACAAAATTCATAATAATTAAACAACGGAGGCCCATCAACATCATGAAAGAGAAACAAACAGAAGAACTAATAACTGAGGGAGAAAAGCTCAGAGAGAACAAAGCACAAAACTGCTTTAAAAAGTGTAATAGGGCTTCCTTGGTGGCGCAGTGGTTGAGAATCTGCCTGCTAGTGCAGGGGACACGGGTTCGAGCCCTGGTCTGGGAGGATCCCACATGCCGCGGAGCAGCTGGGCCCGTGAGCCACAATTACTGAGCCTGCGCGTCTGGAGCCTGTGCTCCGCAACAGGAGAGGCCGCGATAGTGAGAGGCCCGCGCACCGCGATGAAGAGTGGCCCCCGCTTGCCGCAACTGGAGAAAGCCCTAGCACAGAAACGAAGACCCAACATAGCAATCAATCAGCTAATCAATAAATAAATCTTTAAAAAAAAAAAAAAAAAAAAAAAAAAAAAGTGTAATACATCAGACATATCAGAGAATCAAAAAATTTAGCTAGAAATCTTGAAAATTTAAAATTGATCATTGAAAAAAGAAAAACAGGCAAGAAGAGACAGGTTGAAAGTAAAGGGAATATATTCGGAAAATAAATTAATGCACTAGAAATCGGAGGAGAGACGTTCATGGTCAAATATTTGCCAGATACATAATTTTACTTCCTTCACATAGAAATTCTCAACACACATTACCTTATTAAAGGTTATGAGAAGTCCAACCATTTAAAAAATATGCATATTGAGATACATTTTACAGTCTTCCCCAAACCAATTTTCACTTGACATCTGCTTTAGTTCCCATGGAACTAGTCACTCCTTTAAGGAAAGGCCACAGACCGCAAACAAATTCAAGTACACAACTAACCATAACACCAGACAGAAGGAAACAGGAGTTGTTTCACCGCTGTGTGAAAGTACTTCTGTTTATTCGGGTGTTTCCACGTATCTTCTCATTGTTCTGCACAACCTCTTTGGGATTCAGTGCAGCAGGTCTAAAGAGGGAGAAAGAGGGCACACGCTTGGGCCTATCAGTGATGTGCCAGTTATTAAGCTATTTTTTATCAGCCCCACAACCTCCTTTCCAGGTGCCCACCACTCTGCCGGCTGAAACTCTGCAAATTACTTTCGTCTTTGCCAGCTGGCTTCCCGTTAGGTTCTGCCAACAGGTGGCACCACTGCGAGACTAGAAGGCCGGAGGATGGAGGAAGAATCTGCTCCTTTCGGTGTATACTGTTCTTTCATCAGAGCCCCGAGCCACAGCTCTTCACCCTGGATGTGGCAGTGGGTGCCAAGAGCAGTTGATTTCAGTTTATAAAGTTCTGCCTACACTCCTAGAGCAGCCTCAGAGCCCGCCAGGCTCTGCCTCTTCCTTAATGCTCTGGGTCCCAGCACTGCAGGATTCCTCCTCCGTGTTCCCAAGTTCTTGGAGGGTTCCAATCATTTCCTTTTATTCCAGGGGTGGTAGCTGCTTCCTACAATTACAATCCCTGCTTTAGGCAGGGTTCTCTTTCTGCCCTTGCAGTCCTCCAACATTTCTTTAATCAATGTGCTACATTAAATTATCCCTGTTAAAATGACTAGCGCAGTTTCTGTATTTCTGACTGGACTCCAAATGCTAAAGCAGGAATGGAAAGTATGAATACAGAGAAATTTAGACAATGCTGTCCCCCTGCTTTGTAATTCCTCACTTGTAACTAATATTATATATTTATAGAGCTAGAATGCCAGGTCCATCAGGCACACACTTGTTTTGTTCACAGATAAATGCCCAGTGCCTAGAACACTGTATGATACATAGCAGGTACTCAATTCAGTTTTTTTTATGGAATAAACGCATTTATGAATGTTCAAGATGGACAAAGATACATCTACTCCCAAATTCTCTCAGGCAGACTCTGATATGCAGTTAGAAGGAATATTTTGACAGGCTATTTGGGGTGAGCCTCCCTGTTTATATATTGTCTCTGGCTGCTTTCTCACTACATTTGCAGAGCTGAGTAGTCACAACAGAGAATGCACGGCTGCAAAGCCTAAAATATCTACTATCTGGTCTTCTAAGAAACAACTTGACTACCCCCTTCCTCAATATGAGATGGGGACAAACTACTTGAGAGTCCAGAGGAGGAAACTGCTCCTCATACCCTCCTACACCAGTACGGAGAGTCCCACAGGAGAGATTTTTTACCTCGCTAGCTAAGTGAAAACATACAAGTGGCCTTCCAGTGCAGATACACTAAGACATTACTTCATTAAGTAAAATCATGCTATGGATTTTGATAAGCCTCTGTGACTGTCATCAGCAACAACCTGCTAGCCTGTATCGTATGTCCTTTCTTACCAGTCCAGATCATGGGAGAAGAGGTCTACTTCTAGAGGGATAGGGCAAAAGAAAAGGGAGGGGAATTCTGAGTATGCTGTTTTATTTCCCAAATGAGAAAATGCAAAACAGCCATGGATTAACTCAGGAAGTGATTCCATGACAGGGAATGAAGTGGAAATTTTTACCCAGGGGCTATCAAATCGAAGTTTTGAGCACATTTTCTACAGAGTGCCACACATAGTCCACTTCCCTGAGAATAGTTCCTTCTCTAAAACTACAACAGTGAAAGCAGCATGAGAAGCTCCAGATGTAAATTTCATTTTTCTAAGCCTTTCTATGGTAATTCCAGAGGTGCTCCTGCTCCTCACACTAATATCATTTTATTATCAGAAAGTCTCAAGAGCAGACACTAATTTTCACAAATCCGCAACTATATCAAGTACTGAAAGAGTGTGTCCCGTTATTGATGGAAAAAGAAGACTAACCATGAGTACAGTCCCCTAGCCTCATCTCATCATTGAACAGCAGCATATCCAGAAGCAGCACCAACTTTCTCCCATACAAAACTTGCCTAACTCAGCTTATTAGATAAATGGCCCTTTAAAAGTTTATTTAAATTTATAGGTGTGGCTTATAAAATAAACTTTATGCACAGAATGCTACATCCCAAACTGGCAAGGGTGCTCTCCTCTGAGGAAGGGAACGGGGGTGTGGGAGATTTCATTTTCATTATAATACCGGATGCTTTTTTACATATTGTCAAGGGCTGCTTTCACACTGCAGTTGATAGAGTTGAGTGGTTGCAACCAAGAATATAAGGACCAGGAGCCTAAAATATTTACTACACGGTCCTTTACGGAAAAAGTTTGCTGACTCCCACCAAAACCTACATCAGCATTCCACTCCCAGGTTAACCTTTCTCACTACAGTCCATCATCTTCCCTCATAGCATCTCTCAAAGTGCGACTGACTACATATTTGTGTGATTTGTCAATGTCTGGGCATCCCAAGAGACTATGATGGCCTCAAAGGCACAAACCAGGCCTGATGCCTTCACCAATGCATCCCTCGTGCCTGGACAGTCCTGGCATGTACAAGGTGCTTTGTAAGTATTTGCTGAGTGATAACTAATTTATTAGATATAAAGACCACAGACAAAATGATCTCAACCTAAAACTGGGGCCACCAAACTACCTTCATGGGAGACAAATAACAATAGTTCTTGTGACAATAAATTATATTAGACAAGGCCAGGCACTTCCTGGGCTAACAGTTCAGCAGTTATGTTTCTAGAATGATATAGTTTTTAGTCTATCTGCTCACCATTTATCTCTAAGACTCCAAAGCTAAGAAGTTTCTTTCTACATTCTGCCATATATTATCTACAAATGGCAGTTCAAACACAAACTCTACAGGGAACATGTACCTCAGAGCACATTTATTTAGCACCTACTATGTGTCAGGCATGCTTAGACACACAGTATGGTGATTAAAATCACGGACTTTGGAGAAAGAGACCTGCTTTTGAGCCCTTGTCCCACTATGATGATGACCATGATCATTAATGGGAAGTGACCAGGGGAGGTGACTCTGTCCCAGTATGTTAATCTAGAAACAGCAAGGTAGGAAAAGGATCACCCCCAACTGTAGATGGAAAACTGAAGCACAGGGAGACTAGACACGTTTCCAAGGTCTCAAGAATTCAAACCAAATGTGTGGAGACCATAAGCTTTATCACTATCCTGTCAGGTTATCATCTGTCATCAATGAGATCCTCCCTTTGAAGTATGTATCACAGTGCCTAACACAAAAAAGACACTCAGTAAATGCTTTTATTATAACTATTACATTGCCATAAACATCTACACAGTAAAGAAAATAACCTATTTGGTATTTCATGGATGCAATGAATGTGTACAACGATGCTTCCTAATTCTTCATATTCAAATACAAATCTGAGTTGTACAATTTTGCTTTTCCACTGCCCTCATCCCTAGAACCCACAAGTGTAAAAGGATGAATGTACAGGTACTGCATTTTTTAACTAACGTGCTTAAGCCAGAAACCAAAAAGCAAGAACAAATTAATAATGAAAAGTAAAATGTTTTTAAGGTTATTCAAAAGGACATGATTATATTTTTCTGGCTTTTTCACAGGCTGATTCAGGTAAAATTTCTCTGATTCCATGTTAGATAGAATACTTACTAGCAAGATGTATCCATTAAATATTTATTATATCAATATTCAAAAACATTGCAATACATTGCAATCAGTTTCTGTAGTGAAGTCGTTTACACAGAGGTCAAACCTTTAAAACACTGAAACAGCAAATGGATTTTGCATGTTTTCAAAAACCAAGTTCTAAACCCAAATCCATATGGTTAATATACCCTGACTCCTTCATTGTATATTTGATTTCCTCATGTCTTATAACCTATAGAATAGTGTTAAGTCCCCAAGTCTACATGAAATTAAGGATATATTCCATAATGAAATGCCAGGAAAATCATCTAGTTGTAATAAATATCAATTAAAAACAATGCTTCTTATCAGTGTCAACAAGTTTTCCTGGCAACAGTAAAGCCTAAACTTGTCTAGGCAAATAAAGAAAAGTAAGATTTCAATGGACAGCTGTTTAATGCACTGGGTAGGATGGGAAGAGTCCTCAAAGGAAAAGCTGTATAAATGTGGCTCTTATTCAGTGCAGTTCCCTTCCTTAAAGGATGGAATTCTCTCCAGTTTCTGCCTCATTTTGATTACTCTATAACATCTTCAAATATTCTAATATTTTTGAAATTTTTTCTTATTTTGTCAAGAAGTTATCACTGTTTTATGTGTTATCTGTTAGTCCAATACAAGCTACTCCATTACTGAAATAAAGTGTCCATTCTATAACCATGGGGTTCAGAAGAGGACAAAGTTCCAGATGTGGTCTGAACAATATGGAACAGAGCAGAAACACCATATCTCCATCCTGGACAAACCTCTATAAATTACCTAGGCCTAATACTGTAACAGCTTCCTTTTGTATCCACAGAGACCCCGTGTCATCTAATCAGTAAACTGCAGGACTCAGTGTATCATTAAAAGCTCTTTGGTGCCATGGTAGAAAGGGATTCCTCTTTCCTTTGCCAATTCTTGACCAGGACCGCTACCATCATCAAGGTTCTAGTCAAGAGCCTGTAGGACTCTAAGCAGATTTCAAAATTCTAGCCTAAACAAACTATTATTTCTCTTATAAGTAGTTTATTTTCATCTTTTCATTCTAACCGGCTACACTCAATAATTTGCTCCTCAGTACAAATAAAAATTTCAGTGGTATTTTATTCACAAGAGTCAATAAACAATTGCCCAGACAGAACCTAACTCAACTGAGATAAGCTAACTACTCACTGGTTAATTATCCCTTTAACTAAATTAGGGTTCAATCTTTGGGCTAACACAAGTATTTCTTAACCTTACCCCTACCAAGTTCATGCCAGTAAACTTGACAGAACACAGTAGCAGGAAAATGGTATTTTTCACATCTCCTTTGCTCAGGAATCTAGTAGAACTCAGTCCAGACGATACCTATCTCCCAATCCAAACCAAGCTTCTCAGACAGTGTACCTGAGTATATACCATACCGACCTATCTTCCTCTTTCACTTGGCTCCTGGCTTTACCATTTTATAGCTATGTATTCAACCTCTAGGCCTTTATTTCCTTAACCATAAAATAGGAATACTAAAACAGGATTACCATGAGAATAAAATGAGTTACTACATATAAAGTGCTTAGAACAGTACCTGTTGTGTAATGAGAGCTCAGAAAATATTAGCTGTTACCATTTATTATTACTGTGATTTTTATAATATTCAACACTTCTTCCAACACCATGTTGAGGAGCCAACAAAGGAGGTAACCCATGACATTAGAATGCATGAGGGCAATCTTCACACACCAGTAATTGTGCAAAAGAAGTGGGAACTGTGGCAGAACCAACATCCTTAAAATCTCATATCTAACTCCTGCCTTGGATGAGGCTTTGCACTAGTTCTAAATATTTTAGACCTCTTGCCTGCCTGCTAAGCTCAACAACTGTGAACGAAGCATAAAATTCAGACGGGCAACTGAACAGTGGGAAAAGAGCATATTTACATAGCGTGTATCAGACACAACTGAAAAAATAGCTGAGTTCTCAGTGAAGAGTGATTCACAGGTGACACACATTCAGACTCAGACTACAAACTCTGTCTCTTGGGCAGCTGCTCAAATCTTAGTTCAGTTCTTTTTCACTTTAGCTGGGCCACTTGCAGTCAGCCCCCTGCATATATCCTTCAGGGGATACCTTCTGATTTGGGCAGTTTATGCACAGAATCCAGGACTCACCCCTCTGTCTCTCTCCTTTCTGGGATACCCCCTTACTCTCCAGCTGCTGTGGTTATCCCAAACTCTGTCCTCTGGTTCTTCAGGGCAGAAGGACTATAGGTTTTCTATTGGAGTTTTAGATACCACTGTAGCCTGTTATCAAGAAAAATCCTGGAAGTAAAAACTGGAAACTCAGTACACCTGTCCCTTCCAATTTCAACTCTCCTCTGGGATCTCCCTGCTTTTCTTCACTATCCAGAACCTTCAAGTTCTTGGGTTTTGCATTTTGTCCAGAGTATATAGTCACTAACTATGGAAAGTTCATTCTGTGAAGAGCTTACATGGACATACTGTAAATGGAGCCTGTCTGATACATACGCAGGAGGAATTCAAGCAGATAGTCTTTGTAAGTTCGTGTTATTAAAACAGGAAAGAGTTCTCACCTTAAGAAAGCAGTCACTCCCAAGAACAAACTCTGAAGAAATGAACAAAGACTAGTCAAGGAATAAGTCCAGTACTTTGTTCTGAAATGCACACACTATGTAGGCAGCTTGAGTGATCTGAGGTACACATGGGAAGTAAGGTAAAACAGAGAGGTCCAGTAAAGGGAAAGATCTTCATCCAAATAGGTAGAAAAATGGGAGTTCAAGGCAGAAATTGAGAAAAAACAATCAGCTGATATTGTAACTTACTCAATAGGTCATAAAGAGGGATACACAAGTCTAGACCTAAGACAACCAATATCAGGATCAGGAATGGCAAAGGGCCTGCCAACTCTGACCAGATGGGAATGGCTGCTTGGTATACTATGTGCAGAAAGTCCCAGGGGCTTTGTCTGGGCCCACCAGAATAATGTCATGATTGATTACTGATGCCGCCACAGGAAGAAAAGAGAAGCAGCACGTATTCACAAGTCAAGTATTCAGTCCCACGTATTCACAAGCCAAGATCAAGAATAAGGTTATTGAACTCGAGAAGAATAAGATGGGACAGATTCGTCAACATCATCATTATTAATAACACTGAGTATCTTCAATATGCCCAGATGATGTTTAGAGTAATTCAAATTTAAGTGAAATCAAAAAGGGATATCAGACAGGCTAAAATAAAAAAGTGCCTTGAATCTTAATAAGCCCACAGTACATGAACTGCCTCTAATTAGATTCAGGAATATGACTCCTTTTGAAACCAGCCAAGAGAAAACACTTATTCCGAAGATTTCAATGAAAAATTAATAACCACTTGGTTCCACTTTGTCATGCACAGACCTCAACAGTGGATTTTAAAAACCCCAAGTACAGTGTGTCTCAGAGAAATTATACTCATGAGTCCTTCAAGAGCTAGGACATTTTAATCAATAAGGTGTAAGGGCAATATACTGACTTACATAAGTGAACAAAATACTTGCTATTCAAAATGAGTGAAGTCTGTCACAGAAATTGTTAAGGGTTTCTATGACCATTAATACTAAATTAACAAAGAAAAAAGCAAGCAAAACCTGCCCTCTAACTTGGTTTTCACTTTCTAGTTAACCAACCCCTTATCTGGATAATGGTGGTTAAGGGTTTTTAGAAGTTATTTGGCCTTATGTCTATCTTTTTTGGAGACATGTGACTTGGCCAAGGTAAATACAATTACCGAAGGGGAGCATCTATGCCTCTGATTTCTGGTTCACGTAGCCTCCCCTTATGCCATATCATGAATTGCTAAGGAGGATAATTAAACAGAGTAATTAAGAGTATAAGCTTCACAACTAAAAGACTACCACAAAAATTAGCAGTATGGAAACCGATCAGTAAAAAGAATGAGGATGGGAGTTTCTGGGATATTGGTAACTTTATATTTTGGTCCTGGGAGTGATGTTCACTTTATAATTACAAATTAAAATACACATATGTTGTATAGGGGCTTCCCTAGTGGCGCAGGGGTTAACAATCTGCCTGCCAATGCAGGGGACATGGGTTCAAGCCCTGGTCTGCGAAGATCCCACATGTCGCGGAGCAACTAAGCCCCTGCACCACAACTATTGAGCCTGCGTGCCACAACTACTGAAGCCCGCGCGCCTAGAGCCCGTGCTCCGCAACAAGAGAAGCCACCACGATGAGAAGTCCGTGCACTGCAATGAAGAGGAGCCCCCATTCACCACAGCTAGAGAAGGCCTGGGCTCAGCAACGAAGACCCAATACAGCCAAAAATAAATAAATAAATAAAATTGTTAAAATGCTGGTAGATATATATTAAAAAACAAAAACAAAACTACACATATGTTGCATAGATTTGTTTTCAGTATTTTATGCTATATTTCACCATTTTAGAAAGCTTGAAATAAAAGTGTAAGCTTTGAAGTCCGATAGCCCTGAATTCAAATCTAGACTCTATCATTTACATGTTGGGTGTATTTAGGCAAACTACTTAACCCGTCTAAGCTTCAGTTTCATCTTTCGTAAAATGAAGATAATGACAGATAATGATAATGACAGTACATACTTCATAGCATTGTTGTGAGTGTCAAGGAGAAAATACAATTACAGTGCTTAACCTGGCACTTACCGGGCCCTGTAAAGGCTAGGCTGTCTCTCTAAAAGCTCAGAAACTGCCTCTGGCATCACTTCTAGGCTGACACACATCAACACATTTCCAGCTGGTAGTTACAACTGACCTTTCACCTCTCACCTGACAGTGTACAGCTGTTCAGACTGCCTTGGGATAGCAGACAGCTGAATGTAAATGCAGACCTTTTACCTTGGCTATGAGCTCCAGGGATTAGGAGATGCCCTCACAGCCTAGGGATGGGCAGGCTTGGTCCATAAAGAAAGCCAGCAAATGGATATTTGAACATAATTTGGGATCTCGAGCCACTGGTCTAATCCCAAAAAGAAACCAATAAGGAAAGCTGCAACTGGAAGGCTTTGTGGCAAGCAAACACCCATTTAGGGAGGCATATGGCATAGAAGGAATCATGCAGACTTTGGAGTCTGACAGACAGAGGATCCACGTCTTAGTTCTGCCACTTGACAGCAGCGTGGCCATAGCAGACACTGTAAGTGACTCCCAGTATCTTTTCTAAATCATTTAGTAGTCCCAGCCAATGATGGGAATCGCACCTCTACTGGTCAGCAATGAGCATATGACCTAATCATCCCCTGAGACATGTGAGAGGAAGCCTGATGGGAGGGTTATGGGAAGAACTTCCTCCCCCGAGAAGAATAAAAAAAAAGAGATCATCTCTATTTTTCCTCTGGATGTTGTCTCTCTCCCAGAAATGCTAAAGTCGCCTTACTTCCAAAATGAAGGTAAAACCAGTGCCAAAACCCTCACAGCAGAGAAAAGCAAAGATCCTGGAGTCTCGATAACATACATTAAGCCACTGAATCACCCAACCTGGGGCACAACCTACTGTGGAGCCCCTGATAACTGGGATAATGAATTATTTCTTACTTAGGCCAGTTTGGGTCAAGATTGTTTTACTTATAGCCAAAAGCTTTCTAACTGAAAACGACGTCAGATTCCATGAATTTCAGTTTCCTCATCTAGAAATTGGGTTATTAATGCTGAGCTTGCCCAGCTGTAGAAGGTTTAAGAAAAAAAAATTATCGAAAGCAATTAGGGGGCTTCCCTGGTGGCGCAGTGGTTAAGAATCCACCTGTCAACGCAGGGGACACAGGTTCGAGCCCTGGTCAGGGAAGATCCCACATGCCACGGAGCAACTAAGCCTGTGTGCCACAACTACTGAGCCTGCGCTCTAGAGCCCATGAGACACAACTACTGAAGCCCACGCTCCTAGAGCCCGTGCTCCACAACAAGAGAAGCCACCGCAATGAGAAGCCCGCACACCACAACGAAGAGTACCCCCTGTTCGCTGCAACTAGAGAAACCCCGCGCACAGCAACAAAGACCCAACACAGCCAAAAATAAATAAATAAATTAAAAAAAAAAGCAATTAGGGCAATGCCTGGTAACTATTAAGTATCCAATAAATGAGCCCTATTTTTCAAAACACAATATCGAAACGAGTTCTCATGAAAAGGTATTAAAATATTTATTCCCCTTTATTCAAAAATTCATAAAATAGACCCAAGAGTGTTTTTCTTTTATCTATGCCAGGGCTAAAATAGATCCTGCAGATCACTAGAGCATTGGTTCTCAAACATTAATGTGGAAGATGTTTGCTAGAATGCAGATTCCTGTATTTTAACCATAGATTATATCCAAGGGGACCCAGGAATCAGCATTTTAAACAAGCATCCTAGGTGATCCTGATACAGGTGGTCTAAGGTTCACACTTGGACCTTTCCACTTGACTCTCCAAACAGCCTCCTAACTCTGGACTCTACTGCTACTTCTGTGGCTACAGTCTACTCTCCATCCAATAGCCAAAGTGGTTCTTTGAAAACTGAACTCTAATCACATTGCCTCTTTGCACTAAAACCTCCATTTGTGAAACTCAATTAAAACACTTACCTGAGCAACATGGCATAAAATAACCTTCAATCCCTCCCCCAACCCAAATATTTATAATACAGTAAGACCCTGAGATACACCCATCAAGTTACAAGAATGCAACTTAATGAGGAGTTTCATTTAATAAACCTGGTTCAACTTACATGACATTTATTTACAAGGATCATTTCTGATACCTCATGCCTTGTGAGCAGCCGAACGCTGGGAAACAAGAAACATCATGCAAGCAGTCTTACATTTGTACATCTGATGTAAGTGTACTCATGGCTTGCTAGTTCATAATACATACTAATTACCCCATGTATCACTTGCGTCGTTTTCATTGATTTTTTTTCTGTATGCTTTATGGTTTTCTTGAATGGAGCTTGCATTAAAGTTTCAATTACACAAACACTGAGTATCAATGAATACTTGGTAAGTAGACTGTTAAGTGCACTATATAGAAAGCTAAAAACATGCTGAAGGAATGCAGGGAACAGACACATCACAAGGTAAATAATGAAAGGAAACCATCTTGTCATGTCATGTCATGATGACTGACTTTAATTCCTGAAGAAACTGTGTACGTTTTAACAGGGTTTAGTGTTGTTTAGCATAAAATGGTATTAATTTTGGAAGTCAAGCATGCATTCAAACATTTCCTATTGAAATCAGGAGTAACTATATTTTTGACTCATGAGAATTTAAAACTTGTCTGAGGAGATTTTCAGGAACAAATTCCTTCCTAAAACAGAGAGGATAACAGTGTTGTCTTTCTGAGATGAAAAAATATGTACATTCTTTTAGTATCAGAGCAATGCAATCTGAAACAATGAGAAGTTATTTCCCACCTAATGAACAGAAAAATTTTTAATTATGATATTTGATGTTGGTCAGGGTACAAAAAAGACACACATTCTCATATACTGCATGTTGGTTTCCTTATCTCTGAAAGGAGGCTAGCATTTTGTTACGATTGAATGAGTTGGGGCTTCCCTGGTGGCGCAGTGGTTAAGAATCCGCCTGCCAATGCAGGGGGACACGGGTTTGACCCCTGGTCCAGGAATATCCCACATGCCGCAGAGCAACTAAGCCCGTGCACCACAACTACTGAGCCCGTGTGCCACAACTACTGAAGCCCATGCACCTAGAGCCCGTGCTCCACAAGGAGAGAAGCCACCACAATGAGAAGCCTGCGCAGAGCAACAAAGAGTAGCCCCCACTCGTCGCAACTAGAGAAAGCCCGCACGCAGCAACAAAGACCCAACGCAGCCATAAATAAATTAATTTTAAAAAAACATATTAAAAAAAGAATGAGTTAATCCACACAAAGTGCTTAGAATAGGATATAGCATACTACATATAATAAACTGCCAATAAATAGGAGCCACTATTATTGTTGTTATTATTAATCACCACAGACAGGAGTGTAAATTTGTACAGCCTTTCTGGAGGGCAATCTGACAAAGCATGTGAAGAATTTATTAGATTAGTAAACAGAAATTCATGCTCAAGAATATTCATCGCAACAGTGGAGCATCAGAAATAACACAAATGCCCACTAATAAGCAAATAACAAATAGATGAGGACACCTATGTGAGCACAGCCTCCTTTTTCTACAAAATCTTTGGCATCAGAAATAATATCTGCAAAATTTTTTAACGCATAAGTTAGTACTCCTGATTTTATGTCAAGTGGGCAGCTGTCCCACCACAACCAAAAAAGGTTTCAAATATTTTATCCTCTGTAAAGCTGACCTCACATTAGAACCAAAAGCTTTTCCAACTATGCCCATGTTTATGTACAATATTGCCATTTAGTACAATAAATTCTAACGTATTGAAAAGCATGCTAATAACTATAAATAATAATAAAGCATCAACTACAGGCATAGGACAAAGCTTCCCAGCCCTGAAAATTAAGAACAGATATTAAAATATCAACTCTTAACTTCTTCTTTGCGATCTATTCCAAATCACGCTTATTAAGGGTTCCTCAGGTAAAAGAGTGAAGTAATTGGTTTTTCACGTGGGGAGAGGGCAGGGGAGAATGGCTGGCAGCAATATCTGATTATTCTGTCAATTACATTTTTTATCAGTTACTCATGGGCACTTTTTTATTAAGTAAGAAATAGAATTATTCTCTAAACTTTTCAAGTTCTGATGATGCTATCCAGACACCCAAACTTTCTCCTGGATAATGTAAAGTTAGTAATTATTCATCAGAAGCAGAAAACTCCTCGCCTTCAGTTAAGTGTAAGATTCTGTTAACCAGAAATTGGACATATTCATTCTACAGAACCTCCATGTGCTAGATGCTGACGATACAAAGATGAAAGAGACTAGGCACTGGAGGTGGGTGGGAGAAAGGTTAACAGGGAGAAACAGAAAACATTATAAGAAGTGCCACAGGGGCTAAATCTTGAAGAGAACAAAGATGTAAGGAAAGGTATTTCCAGCAGAGGAAACATCACGTACAAAAACACAAGGACGTCCTTTTGTACTTGTACTTTCCAAGTCCAGTGTTTGAAGGGACCACACAGTTCAGTGTGATATGAACATGGGAGTTTGGGTTTACACGTGAGGTCCACATGTAGGAGGAGAAAGCGAATTAGGTTCACAGTGAGTTGGAAGAGGAAACATAAAATGGTCCATACACACCGCAGGACCAAGATTATCACTCTCTAAGAGAGGCTTCTGATGATCCAGAAAAAATATTATCAGAACGGATTCTTACTTTCCAAACTGATCAGTTATGGTATTTATCATAAGTTGTTTAGCCTGCTACTTTAAGAAAGCATACTCCTTGCACCTAAAGCAATTAGAGAAAGAACAAAAAAAACCCAAAGTTAGCAGAATGAAAGAAATCATAAAGATCAGATCAGAAATAAATGAAAAAGAAATGAAGGAAACAATAGCAAAGATCAATAAAACTAAAAGCTGGTTCTTTGAGAAGATAAACAAAATTGATAAACAATTAGCCAGACTCATGAAGAAAAAAAGGAAGAAGACTCAAACTAACAGAATTAGAAATGAAAAAGGAGAAGTACCATCTGACACTGCAGAAATACAAAGGGTCATGAGAGATTACTACAAGCAACTCTATGCCAATAAAATGGACAACCTGGAAGAAATGGGCAAATTCTTAGAAAAGCACAACCTTCTGAGACTGAACCAGGAAGAAACAGAAACTATAAACAGACCAATCACAAGCACTGAAATTGAAACTATGAATAAAAATCTTCCAACAAACAAAAGCCCAGGACCAGATGGCTTCACAGGTGATTTCTATCAAACATTTAGAGAAGAGCTAACAGCTATCCTTCTCAAACTCTTCCAAAATATAGCAGAGGGAGGAACACCCCCAAACTCATTCTATGAGGCCACCATCACCTTGATACCAAAACCAGACAAAGATGTCACAAAGAAAGAAAACTACAGGCCAATATCACTGATGACCATAGATGCAAAAAATCCTCAACAAAATACTAGGAAACAGGGCTTCCCTGGTGGCGCAGTGGTTGAGAATCTGCCTGCTAATGCAGGGGACACGGGTTCGAGCCCTGGTCTGGGAAGATCCCACATGCCGCAGAGCGGCTGGGCCCGTGAGCCACAATTACTGAGCCTGCGTGTCTGGAGCCTGCGCTCCGCAACAAGAGGGGCCGCGATGGTGAGAGGCCCGCGCACCATGATGAAGAGTGGCCCCCACTTGCCACAACTAGAGAAAGCCCTAGCACAGAAACGAAGACCCAACATAGCAATCAATCAATCAATCAATTAATCAATAAAAAAAATTAAAAAAAAAAAAAATTAAAAAAAAAAAAATACTAGGAAACAGAATCCAACAGCACATTGAAAGGATCATACATCATGATCAAGTGGGGTTTATCCCAGGAATGCAAGGATTCTTCAATATATGCAAATCAATCAATGTGATACACCATATTAACAAATTGAAGGAGAAAAACCATATGATCATCTCAATAGATGCAGAAAAAGCTTTTGACAAAATTCAACACCCATTTATGATAAAAACCCTCCAGAAAGTAGGCATAGAGGGAACTTACCTCAACATAATAAAGGTCACGTATGACAAACCCACAGCCAACATCATTCTCAATGGTGAAAAACTGTAACCATTTCCACTAAGATCAGGAACAAGACAAGGTTGCCCACTCTCACCACTGTTATTCAACATTGTTTTGGAAGTTTTAGCCACAGCAATCAGAGAAGAAAAAGAAATAAAAGGAATCCAAATCGGAAAAGAAGAAGTAAAGCTGTCACTGTTTGCAGATGACATGATACTATACATAGAGATTCCTAAATATGCTACCAGAAAACTACTAGAACTAATCAATGAATTTGGTAAAGTAGCAGGATACAAAATTAATGCACAGAAATCTCTTGCATTCCTACACACTAATGATGAAAAATCTGAAAGAGAAATTAAGGAAACACTCCTATTTACCATTGTAACAAAAAGAATAAAATACCTAGGAATAAACCTACCTAAGGAGACAAAAGACCTGTATGCAGAAAACTATAAGACACTGATGAAAGAAATTTAAGATGATACAAACAAATGGAGAGATACACCATGTTGTTGGATTGGAAGAATCAGCATTGTGAAATGACTATACTACCCAAAGCAATCTACAGATTCAGTGCAATCCCTATCAAACTACCAATGGCATTTTTCACAGAACTACAACAAAAAATTTCACAATTTGTATGGAAACACAAAAGACTCCGAATAGCCAAAGCAATCTTGAGAAAGAAAAACGGAGCTGGAGGAATCAGGCTCCCAGTCTTAGGACTGTACTACAAAGCTACAGTCATCAAGACAGTATGGTACTGGCACAATAACAGGAATATTGATCAATGGAACAGGATAGAAAGCCCAGACATAAACACACGCACATATGGTCACCTTATCTTTGATAAAGGAGGCAAGAATATACAATGGTGCTCTTCAATAAGTGGTGCTGGGAAAACTGGACAGCTACATGTAAAAGAATGAAATTAGAACACACCCTAACACCATACACAAAAATAAACTCAAAATGGATTAAAGACCTAAATGTAAGGCCAGACACTATAAAACTCTTAGAGGAAAACATAGGCAGAACACTCTATGACATAAATCACAGTAAGATCCTTTTTGACCCACCTCCTAGAGAAAGGGAAATAAAAACAAAAATAAACACAAAAATAAACAAATGGGACCTAATGAAACTTAGAAGCTTTTGCACAACAAAGAAAAACATAAACAAGACCAAAAGACAACCCTCAGAATGGGAGAAAATACTTGCAAATGAAGCAGCTGACAAAGGAGTAATCTCCAAACTTTACAAGCAGCTCATGCAGCTCAATATCAAAAAACAAACAACCTAATCCAAAAATGGGCAGAAGACCTAAACAGACATTTCTCCAAAGAAGATACACAGATTACCAACAAACACATGAAAGAATACTCAACATCACTAATCATTAGAGAAATGCAAATCAAAACTACGAAGTATTACCTCACACCAGTCAGAATGGCCATCATCAAAAAATCTACAAACAGTAAATGCTGGAGAGGGTGTGGAGAAAAGGGAACCCTTCTGCACTGTTGGTGGGAATGTAAATTGATACAACCACTATGGAGAATAGTATGGAGGTTCCTTAGAAAACTAAAAATAGAACTACCATATGACCCAGCAATCCTACTGCTGCACATATACCCTGAGAAAACCATAATTCAAAAAGAGTCATGTACCACAATGTTCACTGCAGCTCTACGGACAATAGCCAGGACATGGAAGCAACCTAAGTGTCCATCGACAGATGAATGGATAAAGAAGATGTGGCACATATATACAATGGAATATTACTCAGCCATAAAAAGAAACGAAATTGAGTTATTTCTAGTGAGGTGGATGGACCTAGAGTCTGTCATACAGAGTGAAGTCAGAAAGAGAAAAACAAATACCGTATGCTAAAACATATATATGGAATCTAAAAAAAAGAAAAAAAAATGGTTATGAAGAATCTAGGGGCAGGACAGAAATAAAGACACAGACATAGAGAATGGACTTGAGGACATGGGGAGGGGGAAGGTAAGCTGGGACCAAGTGAGAGAGTGGCATGGGCACATATACACTACCAAATGTAAAATAGATAGCTAGTGGGAAGCAGCCGCATAGCATAGGGAGATCAGCTCAGTGCTTTGTGACCACCTAGAGGGGTGGGAAAGGGAGGGTGGGAGGGAGATGCAAGAGGGAGGAGATATGGGGATATATGTATATGTATAGCTGATTCACTTTTTTATAAAGCAGAAACTAACACACCATTGTAAAGCAATTATACTCCAATAAAGATGTTAAAAAAAAAAGAAAGCATACTATATAATCCAACCTTACAGCATGCTCTTATATAAGATAATATATTAAGAAAATGTTCAACTTATTAAACATCAAAAGACAAAATGTATTATTTTTATCATTCCTAACAGAACAACTAGTACTACTAATACCATCACCATCACCCCCATTTATTGAGCACTTACTATGTATCCTGTACAGTCTTAACCTTTGTAAGTCTTCACACCTCCCTTGTTGTGTTTCCTCAGTGGACACATAAGAAAAATAAAGTTCTCAGAGTTTAAGTTACCTGCCTAAGAACACACAGCTAGTTAGGCCAGGGCCAGGATTAGAACCCAGAATCTATCTTTAGAGCCTGTGTTTTTGTTTTATTTGCCCTTCTATTGCTTAATTTTTATTTTTTTCCCTGCTTTATTGAGGTCTAATAGACAAATAAAATTGCAAGACATTTAAGTATACAATGTGATGATCTGATGTATGTATACCCTGTGAAAGGATTAACATCAAGTTAATTAACACATCCATCTCAATCTCCTCACATATTTATTATCCTTTTCTTCCTTCCTTCCTTCCTTTCTTTTTCTGCTTTCTTTCTTTGTAAGAATTAAGTTCTACTGTCTCAGCAAATTTCAAACACACAATAGTGTTATCAATTACAGTCACCATGTTATAATTACATCTTCTGACCTTATTCATCTTAAAACTGAAAGTTTGTACCCTTTTACCAACCTCTCCCTATTTCCTGCATCACCCGGCCCCAGCCTGTGTTTTAACCCACCAAACTATGAATACTGCTTCAGAGTCTTAGTTACAGTATTTGCTAGTAAAACTGAATAAAAATAAAAACACCAATTTAATTCCATATAACAGCTATATTCTAGTGTAAAAGAGAAAAAAAACATGGTTTTCATTGCCCATATAAAATGGCACTGGCTTCTGTGTTAGGACTGAATCATTTCCAAAGTTCCTTATAGTCCTAAGATTCTATAAACCACCACTGAAGTAGAATTACAATCTATGTGTGAGGTTCTTTAAAGAGTCAAGGAAAGCTCGAGCTTCTAGCAATTTTTTTCCTAAGAGAACCACAGAAAGGAAGCTGAGAAAAACAAATCTGTTGTCATCACACCACCTGAACTCATTTCAACAATTTTTATTTGATCAACAGGCTATAAATGTTACCAAGACTATCACCGATGGGTACATTCTCCAGGTTCCTGTGGTCTATTACACTACAAAACTGAAGGAAGAAAGCTTCTAAACAGAAAATACATAAACTAATTTCACCAAAATACCAAGTTTTGAGGGTAATATCTTTATAATGCACAGGGACAGAAGAGCTCAGCCAGGGTTTATTAGCCCAGGGCCCATGGGAATACTAAGCACAAATGCGAAATATTTCTTTCCAGGATCTCAAATGGTCCTTAATTCAGAAAAGCTTAAAAAGTAAACGATGTCATGTAAAGACACAACCGAGTTTACATCAAAAACAAAATATATCCAAACACCCAAATACATTTACTTCACTGGCGTTAGAAGCTGTAAGTGCCCTGGAATGGGAGTCAGAAGACGAGGGTTCAAGTTCCCACTTTGACCAAAGCACTGTAACTGGTCTCCCACATTTAACTTCCCTGCAATTCAGTTGCTTTATCACGTAAGAGATGATGTCAAAGACGCCTAACAGCTCTAAACTTCTAGAATTTCTTCAGAAGAATCAACAGAAGTTTCCTAAGCCAAATCAATTCAACGGAGGAAAGACAGCCTTTCCAGTAAATGGCACGGGAGCAACTGAATATCCATTGGCAGAAAAATAACCACGAACTAATCGTCACACCTTACATAAAAGTTAACTCAAAATGGATCACAGATTTAAATGTAAAAGTATAACAACTTTTAAAAGATAACATAAGAGAAAATCTTGTGGATCTAAGCCTTGGTGAAGACTTCTTAGACATGACACCAAAAGCACCGTCCATCAAAGCAAAAAATGGATAAATCGGAGTAAACCAAAATTTAAAGCTTTTGCTCTCTGAAAGATTGTGTTAAAAGGATAAAAAGACAAGCAATACACTGGGAGAAAATATCTGCAAACCACACATCTGACAAAGGACTAGTATCTAGAATATATAAAGAACTTCCAAAAACAACATTAAAAACAAAACAATCCAATTAGAAAATGGGCAAAAGAGATGAGACATTTCAATAAAGAGAATATGCAGATGAAAAATATGCACATAAAAAGATGTTCAGGGGATGGTGGTGGTGGTAGGATGAATTGGGAGACTGGGATTGACATATATACACTAATATGTATAAAATAGATAACTAGTAAGAGCTTGCTGTATAAAATAAATAAATAAAATTCAAATAAATAAATAAATAAAAAGATGTTCAACATCACTAGCTATTAGGAAGTTGCAGATTAAGACCACAATGAGATATTGCTATACACCAATTAGCACAGCTAAAATTTTAAAATAGTGATAATACCAAGTGAAAGCAAGGATGCAGAGAAACTGGATCTCACATACATTGCTGATGGGAATGAAAACAGAACAGCCAATATGAAAAATAGTTCGGCAGTTTCTTAAAAAATAAGCATACACTCAAAATATGACCCGGCAATTGCAACCCTAAGCATTTACCCAGAGAAATGAAAACTTCTGTCCACACAAAACCTGTACATAAATGTTCACAGCAATTTTACTTGTAATAGCCAAAAATGAAACAACCAAAATGCCCCTAAGTGAATAAACTGTAGTCCAACCATACCGTGGAATACTACTCTGTAATAAAAAAGGAACAAATACATGCAACTTGGATGCATCTCAAGGGATTTATGCTGAGTGAAAAAAAGCCATCTCAAACGGTCAGATAACGTACAATTCCACTTATAGAACATATGAAAAAATTATAGAGATGGGAAACAGATTACTGGATGCCAGGGATTAGGCATGGTAGAATGAGGAAGTGAGCAAGACTATAAAGGGTTAGGACAAGGGAGATCTTTGTGGTGATGAAATAGTTCTGTGTCTTGATTGTGGTAGTGGTTACAAAAATCTGCACACGTGACAAAATGCCATACAACTACACACAAACTTTATATCAAATTCCTGTTGTGGTAGCAAACTTTTAATCATAGAAGATGTACTACGGAAACTCTCTGTACTATCTTTGCAATTTTCTGTGAATCTATACTTATTTTAAAATAAAACGTTTAAAAAGAAGCTTTCTAGGAAACTTTTCAGTGTTGAGTAAAATTGATAACTAAACTCCGTCTTGCCAGTTAGGCAAGGAGGATTGAGTCATCCTTCAGTCTTCTCTCTCCTCATTCCTGACATCCAATTCAACAGGAAATCCTAGGGCTCCTTTCAAAATGTTTCCGGAATCCTACTATTTCTTATCATCTATACCCAACACTCTGGTCCAAGCCATCTTCATTTCTCTGGATTATTGTCTGTTCTCCCTGCTCATACACACAGTGTATTCTTTTCACAGAAAAAGGACCTTCTTTAGGTCTCTTTAAAAGCTAGGTCGACTCTTTCAAAGACTTCACTCATGAGTAAAAACTAGTCCTTAAAACTCCCTACAGGTCCTTCAAGACATGTAATACTCTTGACTCTGCCTGTAATGGATTGACTGGTGGCCCCCATCTGTAACATCCACATCCAAGAACCTCTGAATACGACCTTATTTGAAAAAACAATCTTTGCAGATGTAATTACAATAAGGATCTGCAGAGGAGATGATCCTGGATTATCCAGGTGGGCCATAATTCCAATGACAAGTGTCCCTGTAAAAGAGAAAAAGGTAAGACGGTACCCAGGAGAAGAGGAAAAAGCCATATGAAGATGGAGGTAAAGACTGGAACTATGCAGCCACAAGCCAAGGAATGCCTGGAGTCACCAGCAGCTGGAAGAGACAAGGAAGGATTCCCCTCTAGAGCCATCAGGGGGAGCAAATTCTACCAACACCTTGATTCAGGGCTTCTGATCTCCAGAACTCTAAGAGAAAAAAATTTCTGCTGTCAGAAGCCACCTTGTTTGTGGTAACTTATGGCAGCTCTAGGAAAATAATGCTCTGTCCATCTGGCCAAGCTCCTTTCTCTCCCCAGATATACTGGCTACTTGTTACTCAAACATGCGAGGCACACACCCCCATCTCAGGGCCTCTGCACTTGCCCCTTCCCCTACCTGGAACTCTCTCCTCCCAGATTTCTCTATGGCTCTCCCACCTTCAGATCTTTGCTCAAATGCCGCCTTATCAATGACTACCTCCCTGACAGTCCTAATTAAATGTGCAACCCCATTACCCACACTCTTTCTCTCCTCCCTGCCTTATCTTTCTCCGTAGCACATACTGTCATCTGTCACACCATACATGTTCTTTGTTTACTGCCTCTCTTTCCCCACTAGAAAGGTGGCAGAGATTTTCTGTCTGTTTTGTACTGTTATATCCCTGGTGACTAAAAATGTTCCTAAATGATAGTAGGTTTTTGAATATTACTTGCTAAATGATAAACTAAAGATAGATGAACTAAAGATGATATATATATGGGTCTCTTCCTATTATAGTACTTTCCAAACCCAACTTCCTTAATTTTTGCTACAGCTCCTTACCAGAAGTACAAATACTTACATTTTTTTAAGTCTACTATCTATGTGTTACTTAAATACCTACTTGAGCCTCACCTTAAGCAATAATATGTATGAAATTACAGGTTTAGAATGTGAGTTATATATTGTTTCTATTATAAACTGCATAGCTACTAACATTTAGAATGTTCACCTAGGTATCCCAAACATCAGCCTTGGTGCCACCAGCTGTCTGTACATCACATCAAGGCAAATGTTGGCCTTCTCCTGTCCCCATGGTTCACCACATGCAGTGTAATGAGGGTCACAAGGAAGGAGGAGCCCTGTAAATATCCTTAAGTTTGAGAGGAATCTCAGAGGTGAAAATGGCAGCCAAATTACGTTGCCCTCCAACCCCAGCTGGAAAGACACAGAATCTCCTATTCCCTCCTCTTCACAGGCACAAAGTAAAAGACAATAATAACCCATTTCTATGTGGATGGAGCTCTTCACTGTCCACAAAGCATTCCTCAACTCTATTTTGACTCTCACATCTACCCTTGAAGTCACACTAATTATCCCCATTTTACGTATGAGGTAAACTGATTTGCTCAAGGTCATATGTGGGATTTTAGCCAACATTTATTGAGCTCTGTATCAGTTCAGGCTCATGGTAACAAATACACCTAAACACAACGTTGCTCAAAGTGTCCTTTCTGCTAAAGTCCCAGTCCTGGGGGACTGCCTTGGTGGTCCAGTAGTTAAGACTCCGTGCTTCCACTCCAGGGGGCACGGGTTTGATCCCTGGTCAGGGAAGTAAGATCCTGCATGCCATGCGTCATGGCCAAGAATAAAAATTAAAAATTAAAAAGTTGGGCTTCCCTGGTGGCGCAGTGGTTGAGAGTCTGCCTGCCAATGCAAGAGACACGGGTTCGAGTCCTGGTCTGGGAAGATCCCATATGCCGCGGAGCAACTGGGCCCGTGAGCCACAACTACTGAGCCTGCGCGTCTGGAGCCTGTGCTCCGCAGCAAGAGAGGCCGCAATAGTGAGAGGCCCGTGCACCGCGATGAAGAGTGGCCCCCGCTTGCCACAACTAGAGAAAGCCCTCGCACAGAAAAACGAAGACCCAACACAGCCATAAATAAATTAATTAATTAAAAAAAATTTAAAAAATGACTAATACTCTTAAAAAAAAAAAAAAATTAAAAAGTTAAAAATAAATAAATAAATAAAGTCACAGTCCTGGGAGGGTGAACAGGTAGGTAGGGGGTTCTTCTCTACGGGGGTTGCTCAGAAACCCAGGTGACAGAGGCTCTGTCACCTTGACCACAAAGCTTCCAAACTACCTTGATCATCACCATCTCCAGCAACAGGAAGGCCCAAGAGCATAAAGGAACCATGTAGTCTTCCTAAGCTAGACTTGCCCACCCCACCTCTAGTCACATTCCACTGGTCTAGAGCTCAGTCACAGGACCAGCTGCAAGGCAGGCTGAGAAACACCATACAGCTGTGCGTGTGGAGAGAGGGAGAGATGGCTTCAACTAAGAGATAACAGTTCTGACGTGAGTGTTTTTTCTGTGTCAAGACTCTCTTCTGTGTGCGTACTAACATATATTAGGAAAGAAGTATGTAGCAATTACTTATCAAGCCCATAATTTCACGGATATTATTGCTTAAGGTGAAGCTTAACTGTGGATTTAACTTTTTAAAAAACAGTGAACAGATTTACAAGAAAAATATTAAACCTATAATACTGTTATTTAAACATCACAAGAACCCCAGATACAAGTTCTACTGTTATTCTAACCTAGATGAGGAAATCAAGACAGAAAGGCTTAAACCAAATGTCCAAGGCACAAGGCTAGTAAGTGGCTCACACGTCACTTAAATATGGAAGAGACTTGCAGCAGATGCCATCGGTGCGCCACCCGCGTGGCCGCAGATCCCTCCACCATTTTTTGCACGCAGACTCTGCACGCTCTCACTTCCAACAGCCAGACCCTGTGGCCCTTTGTCATGGGGTACTGAAGCCAACTTGACCTTAGGCATGAAGACCCAGAATGCCTGGGAATTTACATCCCTATGGGAGGGATGAGGGTATATAAATACCTCAACTCCCCTTCTGCTCATAGGGACAATTCTGAGGTTGTCACACACTTTTTCCAAAGCTGCCCTGTAGAAATAAAGCAAAGTTACCTCCTCAGACTCAGCTTAATAACACACCCTTCTCAGCCTCCTCCTCCTACAGGTTCAACTTCCCCAATCCTTCCAGATTTTCCTAGGAATACCTCCCCCTAAAATCACTTTCACATGAATCCTTTTCTCAGGATCTGCTACCAGGGAACACAAATTAAAAGAAATCTAAGGGTTATACTGGTTCAAAGTTCCCCAAATGACAATCACTCACACCCAATTCTTGCTATATCCACAGAACACTAATACTATTACCGATTTCTTTATGTGGCTGATTTTAAATTAAAGAACTTTATTTTAAAAGGTTACCTTATATCACTACCCATGCTGTTTGCATTACTAAAAGGTGATACCAATACAATTTAAAAATAAAAGAAATTCAATTCTGGCTAGTCCAGGCAGAAAGTTCTGAGATGAAGATCTTAAAAGTACACTGGCACAGGACCAAATAATTCTCCTTGACAAAATCTTAAGGTTTCAAAGATATTCAAAAGAAAGTAACTTCCACACTATGTGACTCACTGGTGTTTGATGCTGCATCCCCATGTTACCTAGTCTTGTGTAACGCCAATGGTATGCACCCCACACTAAGGAAGTGTTGCTTTAGTAGCCATTTTGCAAAGCTGTGTATGTATCTAGCACATACCACAATTCATGGTACATAATCGATGTTCAATAAATGTTAAACAGTTTAACGAGTAAACTGAGTCTGAGAAAAACCGAATGTCTTCCCTAAAGCCACACAGTTGATCAGTGGGCCAGAAATAGACACAATTAACCTTTTCTTTCCATGTCATCTGCTAGCATCTAGAATCAAGATGTGGTTCATTCCTAAAAACCCACTATGACGTTTCCTAGATGACTTCATCAATGGCAGTAAATCAATACAAGTATATAGATTTTTACTCTCTTATAATGTTTGTTTCCCCCATTCTCCCCAAAACTCTTTGAGAATTCCATGGAACATTGCTGGCTGATTTTCATCCACTATTTTCCTATTAGCATAACAATACCCTCTTTTTATGGCTCTCCTTTTTTGACTACTGCTATTACTCCTTTTTTTCTTTCATTATAACCCTCAGAATTGATTTCATTTTTATGTTCATTATTGTTCATTTATAATCAGCTTTTGATTGCATGCTGATTATTCTTAAATTTCAACTTTATACTACTGAAGAAAAACAGTGCTTGGTGTTATGCTTCTGATTACAAAATCAGCTGGACTAAGTTATGTAACTGTTTTTTAAAAGGTCTGTAACACAAGTTTTAAAATGTAGTTTTTTTGTTTAACCTTGGATGAGCTGTCTTGAATAAAAAGAATAGTTAAGAACTGAGAGATCAAAAAATAATGAGGTTTATTGTTATTTTATTTAACCAAAAGGAAAAATACCAGAAATTGACACATCTGAAGAAGTAAGGCTCTGTATTTATTCCAATTTTTTGCTACTGTTCAAAGTATTTCTAGAACTCCTATTTCGGAAGTGGTATCAAAGCCTGTGCCCCATTCCTTAGAATATTCTTTTCTTCTTCCTTTAAATCGATTTCACTTTCAGAAATGGTCAGAGCTTCTCAAATCCAACAATGGTGAATGGGATAGTGGGAAACAATGTTTTGGTTCCAAAACAAGTATATTAAACCTATGAAAGCAAGACAACTCGTGGTCATCATTCATGGGCTAGCTTCCCAAGCAGCTATAAAAGATGATGTACATGTCTAGGATAAGCGCAGAGACTCCAAAAATGTCTAGGTGGAAAAGCTCAAGATGAACCAAGCAGCATGCACACCACACAACGCCAAGTGGCAGAGTATTCGCTTCCTAGAGCTGCCATAACGAAGTACCATAGACTGGGTGGCTTAAACAAGAGAAATGTATTGTCTCACAGTTCTAACTAGAAGTCTGAGATCAAGGGTTGATCTGAGGGTTGATTCCGTCTGATGCTGTGGGGGACAATCTGTAACCATGCCTCTCAGCTAGCTTCTAGTAGTTTGCTGGTAATCTCTGGTGTTCCTTGGCTTATAGAAGCATCACCCTTATCTCTTTTTTTGTATTCAGACAGTATTCTCCCTGCTTGCATTTCTGAGTCTAAATTTCCCCCTTTTATAAGGACATCAGTCCTATTGGATTAGAGCCCACCCTAATGACCTCCTTTTAACTTGATTATCTCCATGAACACTCCATTTCCAAATAAGGTCACATTCTGTGGTACTGGTGGTTAGGCCTTCAAGGTATGAATTTTGAAGACCCAATTCAACGCATAACAGGCAAAAGAGAAGAGATCAGTGTGAGTGGCACAGCAAGGAGCTGTGCAGGACAATAGCTGTGACAACAGGGAAGTTGTTTAAAGTCTCTGAACCATGGTTTGTTGCACTTTAAAATGGGCTTAGCAATGGCAATGAGAGTGTCTACCTCCTAGGGTCGTTATGAGGACTCAAGGAGACAATCCTCTTCAGGGGCACAGTACCAGACTTGGCCTAAGGAATGTGCTTGATAAATGTCAGGTGTCTATTTCTACATGGGCCTAACTTCAGATTATCCCGACAGACACTATTAACAGCCACTGTGTAGGGGAGTCCAAGAGAAGCAGCACAGCTGTATACCCAGAGAGCCCTGGGAAGCCCTCTTGAACACCAAACACCTCTCACTGTAATTGTCCATTTCCCATTGGTCTCCACCACATGTCTGTATGTTCCTTAAAGGCAGTAGCTGTCTCATATGCCCAAGCTTCCTACCAACCCACTACCTTCTGGGCCTAATAATGCACCTATTATGCATTTAACAAATACCTAATAGAAAGATAAATGATTATGAATATTTAATAAAATATTAACCTTAAAGGTATTTCTTAACAGACATTTTGACCAGATACGGGAAGGTGGAAGCAACCCAAGGGTCCACTGATGAAGGATGTAAACAAATGTTATATATACATATACAGCAGAATATCATCCAGCCTTAAAAAGGAAGAAAATTCTGACACATGCTGTTGAACCCGAGTTTGTGGAAATGATGCACCGTGAGGCCAAACAAACCAAAACATTGGAGTTTGGAGCAGAGAAAGGTTTATTGCAAGGGTCAAGCAAGAAGGACAGCAGGCTCATGCTCGAAAGACCCGAACTCCTCAATGGTTTTCAGGGAACAGTTTTTAAAGGCAACATTTGAGGTGACAGCTGCAAGGTGTATGACTTTCTTTTGATTGGTTACTGGTGTGGTAAGAGGGTGGTGTTCCAGAAATCTCATTCATCAATCTTCTGGTTCCAACCAGTCTGGGATCTCAGCATGTAGCTGCCATCCTCCACCTGAGTGGAGGGCCTTAGTTCCTACAGAACAACTCGAAGATATGTATCAGATTGCTATGTCCACCCCTTGAGGAGGAACTAGGACCCTGCCTTATCACTGCACAATTGTTTCTTGACTGCTTTTCCTTTGTTTCTGCATTCCCTCACTTCCCTCATTAGTAACTGCTTGAATCTGCCCTTTGACGCTCAGGGAAGGTACAGGAGGCTTAAGTCTTTTTCCTACAAACAAGAAACTGGGGACATGGAAAGGCTTTTGTACCCAGAAAGGCCCTTCAGGACCCTGCTCAGCTTCAGTCCCCTCTTTTCTTTGATACTCCTCAAGCTCGAGGGGAACAGGTGGGACAAGAAAGGGAATACAGTTTTAGAAAGAGAGGTTCATCATGAACTTGGCAGAGGAACTCAGTTTTACAGGGATTTGGCTTCACACATGCAACAACATGGATGAAACTTGAGAACATTATGCTAAGTGAAATAAGCCAGTCACAAAAAACAAGTATTTTATGAATTCTCTTATGTAAGATTCTAAAGTAGAAAAATTCATAGAGACAGAGAGCAAAATGGCTGTTTCCACAGTCTGGTGGGGGAGAGGAAAACGGAGAATTAGTGTTTAACGGATACAAAAGTTTCAGATGGGGGAAGATGAAAAAGTTCTGGAGACAGATGGTGGTGATGGTTGCAAAACAATGTAAATACACTTAATGCCACAAAAAGGTGCACTTAAAAACAGTTGAAAGGTAAATTTTATATGTTATGTATATTTTACCACAATAAAAAAGTTATAAATTTAAAAATAAGAAGTATATTCACTTATAATTTTAGTACCTTTAAAAGCGTGGGGAGCAAAAACAAGGTTTCAGAGACATAAAAGTCATTTGCTGGTCCAAACTTTGAATCAAAAAGCAATTCCTTTGCTACTTGCCTCAACACCCCAAAATTCAATCACAGGGTCTGTGGGTCTGTCCGGCGGTCGGGCTGTCTTTGCGGACCCCACCCCATGACTGGGAGGGACCCAGCAAGCCTGGCGTGGGGTGCGGACAAGGACACAGCAGGGCAGCTGCCCCTTGGCATCCTCTGCACTGCCCTCCGCCCCCCATCTGGTGTGGGAAGTAAAGATCAAACTAAAGGAAGGGAGCCGCGGAGGCAGGAGTTGGGCGAGTGATGGGAAGCACATGAACCGGGGCCAAGAGGGTCTTGGTGCTCCAGCCGGGTGTCAGGCCTGAGCCTCTGAGGTGGAAGAGCCGAGATCAGGACATTGGTCCATCAGAGACCTCCTGGCCCCTCGTAATATCAATCGGCGAGTGCTCTCCCAGAGATCTCCATCTCAATGCTAAGATCCAGCTCCACTAAACGACCAGCAAAGCTCCTGTGCTGAACACCCCATGGCAAACAACTAGCAAGACAGGAACACAACCCCACCCATTAGCAGAGAGGCTGCCTAAAATCATATTAAGTTCACAGACACCCCAAAACACACCACCAGACACGGTCCTGCCCACCAGAAGGACAAGATCCAGCCTTATCCACCAGAACACAGGCACCAGTCCCCTACACCAGGAAGCTGACACAACCCACTGAACCAATCTTACCCACTGGGGGCAGACACCAAAAACAATGGGAACTACGAAACTACAGCCTGTGAAAAGGAGACCCCAAACACAGTAAGTTAAGCAAAATGGGAAGACAGAGAAATACATAGCGGATGAAGGAGCAAGGTAAAAACCCACCAGACCAAACAAATGAAGAGGAAATAGGTAGCCTAAATTCAGAGTAATGATAGTAAAGATGATCCAAAATCTTGGAAACAGAAAGGAGAAAATACAAGAAATGTTTAACAAGGACCTAGAAGAACTAAAGAGCAAACAAACAATGATGAACAACACAATAAATGAAATTAAAAATTCTCTAGACGGAATCAAGAATAACTGAGGCAGAAGAACTGCAGGGTAAGTGACCTGGAAGATAAAATAGTGGAAATAACTACCACAGAGAAGAATAAAGAAAAAAGAATGAAAAGAATTGGGGACAGTCTCAGAGACCTCTGGGACAACATTAAACGCACCAACATTCGAAATATAGGGGTCCCAAAAAAAGAAGAGAAAAAGAAAAGGACTGAGAAAATATTTGAAGAGATTATTGTTGAAAACTTCCCTAATATGGGAAAGGAAATAGTCAATCAAGTCCAGGAAGTGCAGAGAGTCCCATACAGGATAAATCCAAGGAGAAACACGCCAAGACACATATTACTCAAACTATCAAAAATTAAATACAAAGAAAAAATATTAAAAGCAGCAAGGGAAAAACAATAAATAACATACAAGGGAATCCCCATAAGGTTAACAGCTGATCTTTCAGCAGAAACTCTGCAAGCTAGAGAGGTGTGGCAAGACATATTTCAAGTGATGAAAGGGAAAAACCTACAACCAAGATTACTCTACCCAGCAAGGATCTCATTCAGGTTCGATGGAGAAATTAAAACCTTTACAGACAAGCAAAAGCTAAGAGAATTCAGCACCACCAAACCAGCTTTACAACAAATGCTAAAGGAACTTCTCTAGGCAGGAAACATGAGAGAAGGAAAAGACCTACAATAACAAACCCAAAACAATTAAGAAAATGGTAATAGGGACATACATATCGATAATTACCTTAAATGTAAATGGATTAAATGCTCCAAACAAAAGACACAGACTGGCTGAATCGATACAAAAACAATACCTGTACATATTCTGTCTACAAGAGACCCACTTCAGACCTAGGGACACATACAGACTGAAAGTGAGGGGATGGAAAAAGATATTCCATGCAAATGGAAATCAACAGATAGCTGGAGTAGCAATTCTCATATCAAACAAAACAGACTTTAAAATAAAGACTATTACAAGAGACAAAGAAGGACACTACATAATGATCAAGGGATCAATCCAAGAAGAAGATATAACAATTGTAAATATTTATGCACCCAACATAGGAGCACCTCAGTACATAAGGCAAATGCTAACAGCCATAAAAGGGGAAATCAACAGTAACACAATCATAGTAGGGGACTTTAACACCCCACTTTCACCAATGGACAGATCATCCAAAATGAAAATAAATAGGGAAACACAAGCTTTAAATGACACATAAAACAAGATGGACTTCATTGATATTTATAGGACATTCCATCCAAAAACAACAGAATATACTTTCTTCTCAAAAGCCCATGGAACATTCTCCAGGATACATTATATATTGAGTCACAAATCAAGCCTTGGTAGATTTACGAAAACTGAAATTGTATCAAGTATCTTTTCCAACCACAACACTATAAGGCTAGATATCAATTACAGGAAAAAAAACTATAAAAAATACAAACACATGGAGGCTAAACAAAACACTAGTAAATAATCAACAGATCACTGAAGAAATCAAAGATGAAATCAAAAAATACCTAGAAACAAATGACAATAAAAACACAACAACCCAAAACCTATGGGACGCAGCAAAAGCAGTTCTAAGAGGGAAGTTTAGAGCAATACAATCCTACCTCAAGAAATAAGAAAAATCTCAAATAAACAACCTAACCTGACACCTAAAGCAATTAGAGAAAGAAGAACAGAAAAACCCCAAAGTTAGCAGAAAGAAAGAAATCATAAAGATCAGAAATAAATGAAGAAGAAATGAAGGAAACAAGAGCAAAGATCAATAAAACTAAAAGCTGGTTCTTTAAGAAGATAAACAAAATTGATAAACCATCAGCCAGACTCATCAAGAAAAAAAGGGAGAAGACTCAAATCAATAGAATTAGAAATGAAAATGGAGACGTAACAAGTGATACTGCAGAAGTACAAATGATCATGAGAGATTACTACAAGCAACGCTATGCCAATAAAATGGACAACCTAGAAAAAATGGACAAATTCTTAGAAGAGCACAGTCCTCCGAGACTGAACTGGGAAGAAAAAGAAACTAAACAGACCAATCACAAGCACTGAAATTGAAACTGTGAATAAAAATCTTCCAACAAACAAAAGCCCAGGACCAGATGGCTTCACAGGCAATTTCTATCAAACATTTAGGGAAGAGCTAACACCTATTCTTCTCAAACTCTTCCAAAATATAGCAGAGGGAGGAACACTCCCAAACTCATTCTACAAGGCCCCCATCACCTTGATACCAAAACCAGACAAAGATGTCACAAAAAAAGAAAACTATAGGCCAATATCACTGATGACCATAGATGCAAAAATCCTCAACAAAATACTAGCAAACAGAATCCAACAGTACATTGAAAGGACCATACACCATGATTAAGTGGGGTTTATCCCAGGAATGCAAGGATTATTCAATATATGCAAATCAATCAATGTGATACACCATATTAACAAACTGAAGGAGAAAAACCATATGATCATCTCAATAGATGCAGAAAAAGCTTTCAACAACATTCAACACCCATTTATGATAAAAATCCCCCAGAAAGTAGGCATAGAGGGAACATATCTCAACATAATAAAGGCCATATATGACAAACCCACAACCAACATCGTCCTCAATGGTGAAAAACTGTAACCATTTCCACTAAGATCAGGAACAAACAAGGTTGCCCACTCTCACCACTGTTATTCAACATTGTTTTGGAAGTTTTAGCCACAGCAATCAGAGAAGAAAAAGAAATAAAAGGAATCCAAATCAGAAAAGAAGAAGTAAAGCTGTCACTGTTTGCAGATGGCATGATACTATACATAGAGAATCCTAAAGATGCTACCAGAAAACTACTAGAACTAATCAATGAATTTGGTAAAGCAGCAGGACACAAAACTAATGCACAGAAATCTCTTGCATTCCTATATACTAATGATGAAAAATCTGAAAGAGAAATTAAAGAAATACTCCCATTTACCATTACAACAAAAAGAGTAAAATACCTAGGAATAATCCTACCTAAGGAGACAAAAGACCTGCATGCCGAAAACTGTAAGACACTGATGAAAGAAATTAAAGATGATACAAACAGATGGAGAAATATACCATGTTCTTGGATTGGAAGAATCAGCATTGTGAAAATAACTATACTACCCAAAGCAATCTACAGATTCAATGCAATCCTTATCAAACTACCAATGGCATTTTTCACAGAACTAGAACAAAAAATTTCACAGTTTGTATGGAAACACAAATGACCCCGAATAGCCAAAGCAATCTTGAGAAAGAAAAACGGAGCTGGAGGAATCAGGCTCCGTGACTTCAGACTATACTACAAAGCTACAATAATCAAGACAGTATGGTACTGGCACAAAAACAGAAATATAGATCAATGGAACAGGCTAGAAGGCCCAGAGATAAACCCATGCACATATGGTCACCTTATCTTTAATAAAGGAGGCAAGAATATACAATGGAGAAAAGACAGCCTCTTCAGTAAGTGGTGCTGGAAAACTGGACAGGACAGCTACACGTAAAAGAATGAAATTAGAACACACCCTAACACCATACACAAAAATAAATTCAAAATGGATTAAAGACCTAAATGTAAGGCCAGACACTATAAAACTCTCAGAGGAAAACATAGGCAGAACACTCTATGACATAAATCACAGCAAGATCCTTTCTGACCCACCTCCTAGAGAAAGGGAAATAAATAAATAAATAAATAAATGGGACCTAATGAAACTTAAAAGCTTTTGCACAGCAAAGGAAACCTTAAAGAAGATGAAAAGACAACCCTCAGAATGGGAGAAAATACTTGCAAATGAAGCAACTGACAAAGGATTAATCTCCAAAATTTACAAGCAGCTCATGCAGCTCAATATCAAAAAAACTAACAACCCAATCCAAAAATGGGCAGAAAACCTAACTAGACATTTCTCCAAAGAAGATATACAGTTTCCCAACAAACTCATGAAAGGATGTTCAACATCACTAATCATTAGACAAATGTAAATCAAAACTACAGTGAGGTATCACCTCACACCAGTCAGAATGGCCATCATCAAAAAATCTACAAACAATAAATGCTGGGGAGGGTGTGTAGAAAAGGGAACCGTCTTGCCCTGTTGGTGGGAATGTAAATTGATATAGCCACTATGGAGAACAGTATGGAGGTTCCTTAAGAAACTAAAAATAGAACTACCATACGACCCAGCAATCCCACGACTGGGCATATACCCTGAGAAAACTGTAATTCAAAAAGAGTCATGTACCACAGTGTTCGCTGCAGCACTATTTACAATAGCCAGGACATGGAAGCACCCTAAGTGTCCATTGACAGATGAATGGACAAAGAATATGTGGCACATATATACAATGGAATACTACTCAGCCATAAAAAGAAACGAAACTGAGTTATTTGTAGTGAGATGGATGGACCTAGAGTTTGTCATACAGAGTGAAATACAGTCAGAAAGAGAAAAACAAATACTGTATGCTAACACATAGATATGGAATCTAAAAAAAAAATAAAATGGTTCTGAAGAACCTAGGGGCAGGACAGGAATAAAAATGCAGGCATAGAGAATGGACTTGAGGATATGGGGAGGGGGAAGGGTAAGCTGGGACGAAGTGAGAGAGTGGCATGGACATATATACACTATCAAATGTAAAATACATAGCTAGTGGGAAGCAGCCACATAGCACAGGGATATCAGCTCGGTGCTTTGTGACCACCTAGAGGGGTGGGATAGGGAGGGAGGGAGGGAGACGCAAGAGGGAGGGGATATGGGGATATATGTATATGTATAGTTGATTCACTTTGTTATACAGCAGAAACTAACACAACGTTGTAAAGCAATTATACTCCAATAAAGATATTAAAAAAAAATTCAGTCACAAAAACACTGCTTCACATTCATAATTAATTTTACTTAAATTATGACAATGTTGCTTATTTAAAACTTCAAAGTTCCACGAAAGGGATTCTTGACTGACCTATTAAAAAAGACTTCGAAGTATGTTGGGGGGTGGGGGGGTAGAATCATACTGTAGCACAGAACAAAGTATCTTCAAGTAAGGAATACTGTAAGTCGTGGATTACTGTAAACATAAAGTTATTGATATACTGCCAATATTAAGAGAAATGAAATGCCATTCCTACTTGGGGCACTTTAGCGGAAAAGGAAATTTAATAGTTTTCTCTCGTCCTTATCTAAAATTTAACTCTGCAAGTTTTCCCCACATTAAAATATTTTATATAAAATTTAGTTATAAAATCAATTTTATATCACTCATAAATACCTCACCATAAACGTATATCAAACAAAAAAGAAAGCATCTATTACACTCACAACATGCCTGCTAGGAGTTTTGGAATTGGTACTCCAATCCTAACAGCACACTGTGATTCTGTGATTTATAATAAATATATATTTGGTCTTCATCCCCAGTCCTTGTACTGAGCTCCTAAAACGCTTGGAATTTCCTAAGTGAAGAGAGTGATAAAGGTGTCTTTGTTAAATGAATGAGACAACTTTTGAAAAGCCACTAGGTAACCTAAGGATGGGGGTTGGTTGCCAGGGGAACCAGCCTAGTGATTAGAGGGTTGGGACTTTCAGTCCTACTCCTCCACCTCAGGGGAGGGGAGAGGAGCTAGAGATTAAGTTCAATCACTGAAGGCCAATGATTTAATCAATCTTGCCTATGTAATAAAGCCTCCATAAAAATCCCTGTACCAGGAGACTCAGAGAACTTCCGGGGTGGTGAACATGTGGAGATTCAGGGAGAGTGCTATGCTCTATAACCCTCTCTACACACCTTGCCCAGGGCATCTCTTCCATCTGGCTGTTACTGAGTTACATAGCCTTTTACAATAAACTGGTAACCTAGGAAGTAAAATATTTCTCTACATTCTGTGAGCCACTCTACCAAATTAATGGAACCTGAGGAGGGGGTCATGGGAACCTCCAATCTATAGCCAGTCACTCAGAAGTACAAGTGACAACGTAGACTTGATATTGGCCTCTGAAGTGGGGTGGGGGCAGTCTTGTTGGACTGTGCCCTTAACTTGTGGAATCTAATGCTATTTCCATGTCAACAATGTCAGAATTTAGTTGGACTGTAGGACACCCAGCTGGTGGAGAATTGCTTGGTGGTATTGGAAAACCCATACATCGGAACTGATGTTAGAATCTACACCCTTAGGCTCAGCCTCCCCAAAAACCAGTCTCAAGACTTCTGCTTCCATTTCAAGCTAATTTCCTCAACACTCAGCCATTCAATCCGTCATCATTTTTAAATTAGTGAGGATAATCTGTTTACAACTTCACTATCTCAAAACTTAGTTTTTCTAATTAGCCAAATAGCACATTTTTTCATGCTAATTATAAAAAGGTTAAAAACTGAAAAAAATCTTTCTTTCCCTGTATTGCTGGTTTTCAATTTTAATGATACATCACTTTAAAAAGAGTTCTGAACCTTAACAAAGAAACATTCACCATTAATAGTTTATTCGCTTAATGAAAAATAATTAATAACTCTCAGCTTTCTTTATATTACTTATTAAAGGCCTATGTAAGCCCTAAGGCTGGTATAAGAGTGCATATTAAACGTGGTTTTCCTCCCCTTCTTTTCAAAGTTAAGTTAACCCAAATATGTCCTTCAAAGTCCAGGTGGTCATTTGGACAGCAGTTAGGAGAGCACTAGCAGAAAATAGTGACATCAAACAAAAGATAAAGATAGTTTCCTTATAAAAATGTGAAGAGATCTCCATTGATAAGGTGAAAACTGTAAATTTTCTGATAAAGCTAAATGGCTGGTCTCCACTCCCAATCTGGGGCTAAGTGCAAGAAAGTCTTTTTCCCAAGAGACTTCATTGTAGTCCTCCACTCCTGACACCAATAAGGCACTACAGAGAGCCCCTCTCTCCTTCCATGTCATTTCCCCAGTTTGACTGTTCTAATCCCCTACTTTGCTTACATTGTTCATCTCCCTTGCAAGTTGCAATGCAGGGAAAACACTGAAGGAGACTTTTTACAAAAATAAAGCCTTTCTGTTTATTACTTATGTAACCGTAACTTAATTATATATTATATATATTTAATATATTTTAATTAACCATTTTCAATTAGTGTATTTTAATTAATATATTTTGATATTTTATTTAATCTATTTTACTTAAATAATATATTTTATTTAATCAACACATGTAAGTTAAATGTGATTTAATCATATTATGTAATATGATTTAATTAACTATGATTTAACTACAATTTTTTTTTCTGAGAACATCCTTTTTATTTTTTAATGTTTATTTATTTATTTATTTTCTTATCGGTCATCCATTTTATACACATCAGTGTATACATGTCAATCCCAATCTCCCAATTCATCACATATTATGTAATATGATTTAATTGACTATGATTTAACTACAATTTATTAAAGCTAGTGACAATAATACCAAAACCAATAACTAAAATTTATTGATCATCTAGGGCATGGTGCTAAGATGATAGGCATGGCCTCAGTTAATCCTCATTGTAACTCTGGGAGGTGAATACTGTAGCTCCCTACATTTTACAGATGAGAAAACTGAGGCACAGAAATTTCATCAAGTTTAAGAATGAACAACTTTTTTGCACCACTCTAATGTACCACTGGGAAAAACCTGCCAATCAATCTATGACACAGCTGTAAAACACATCCATATTTCAGAGATGCTGAAATGTGAAAAAGAAAAAAGTATGTCTTACAATGAAATACCTAAGTAATTTTCAGAAGGTCACAAATCTACTAAGTGTTGCAAGCAAGATTCGAACACAGGCAGTCTCGTTCCAGTCCTGGTTTATGCCTATTATCCTGGCATAATTATTAACATTGCTCCCTTTTAACTATCAAAAGTGCCCCAGTTTTAAGGATAAAATATAGTCTTCCTACTCATGGTTTAAATGAAATAAACCCTGTGCCCCGAGTCCCACCTCACTGCACCAGGGACTAATGTGGGAGCCAGCATCCTCTGCAGGCGGCTTCAAGGAAGTCCTGCCCAATATGGCAGTTTTTTATTGAGTGGTGGCAAAAGGACCCAAACAAATCCCCTTTGGGAAGCATAAAGTGGAGGTGAACCAAAAGAAGTTGGGTCATTTCAACTCAGAATATTGCTCCAAGCAAAGCTAAGGAAGTATTCCAGGGCCATATGAAGCCTGTTGTCTACATTTGTCTTGGAAACACTCACTTGGCTATTTGGATGGACAAGCTGACTTCCCATGATACCCCATTTTCCCACTTAGTAATTCTCTCCTGAGAACTATTTTAGTTATGATCATAAGAAAGCGGTCTAAAACAAGGCCCACTATCATGACCTTAATCTCTGATAAATTAATCTAACTAAGACCAGCCAAGTGAATAGTAATAAGATCTTCAGAAATTTGGGAATGTGAAAAAGGAAACAAAGCAAACGTGAACACGTGAACTTGGAGAAAAGAAGACGGACAAGTTAGCAGCAGTTCATGAAGGAACTCTAAATGGATCAGGCCACCCCATCAACACTGCACTCAGAGCCCTCCTACTCAGGGGGCCATGGTGCTGCTCCTCTACGAGACCTCCCCACCTCAGCCATAGGTGGTAAGGCGGAGGTGGGTACCTTAAAAAGAACCAGCCGCCTTTCAGCTGGCCAGTGACCCGCACGTGAGTGCAAAAGGCTGAGCCAGACTGATGAGATGTTCTTGTTATTACAGCTGTAACATTCTGAGAGACAGAAGCTGAGTGATGTGCTCGGGTCAGGAAGCTGGAGTGGGCCCAGCAATGGGCAAAGTTATGGGCAGGTACAAGTTATAGAGAAATGGTACCACGAGCTAGCAACCACTTAACACAACAGAAAAGGCACAGAGGAGCCAACACCAAGGAAGATTAGTCTTGCGTTCCAGTATGTGTCCCTTTCAATAAACCTTTTTTTTTTCCCTTAAGAAAAGTCCAAGGAGATCTTTCAATCAAAGAAGCCTTAATAATCAACTGCATCATCCACACAAGACTGAGAGCACAAAAGGAAATAACTAAGCCAGATGGCACGATTCCACCAGGGCCCAGAACGTTGTGAACGCAGGATAAGGGAGGCTTGGAGCTTTGGAAAGCTCTTCACTGCACTCAAGTTTAGAAACGTGCACTTTGCAAGCCTGGCATATTTATGGGTCTTTCTATTTCTCTTCTTTTATTTGCCTGTTCTTGTTCTGTGACCGTAACAGCATGTCCAGGGAACACCTGGGCATAAGGACGGAGCACATGGTCCCACGGCAGAGACAAGCAGGGATCTTTTATAACTACGGTAGCTCCTCACACCTTCTCTGCTCAGGGATGGTACACACCCTTTAATCACCTTTTTGGTATATGGCAGTGGAGAGAAGAAGCCAGCAATGGGGACTCAGCAGGGAAAGCATGAATCCTGGCCAGCCTCTTTCCTTAATAATGCCAATCTTTCTCTTCTATCCCCACTGCCACCATTTAGTCCATTTTAGTTAGGGGGACCATATATCAGCTTTCCAGGCACAGTCTGGGTTTCTGCTATACCTGCTGGTGTAATTATTCACAGTGCTCACGTTCACTCTCAAAAGTATCTTGATTTGGCAAAAAATTATGTGGTTGAATTTGATCACCCTGAATTTGATCCAAACCCCCATCTTCTGATCCAAACCCCCATCTTCTTCCACTTCATGTACCACTGGAGAAAAAAAAAACTATCACTCAATCTGTGACACAAGTGTACAAACACGTGCAGTTTTCAGAGATGTTGAAATGTGAAAAAGAAAAAAAGTGAGTCTTGTTATAAAATATGTAAGTAATTGTCACAAATCACAAAGATAACCAGTATTGAGGGCAAGATTTAAACTCAAGCAGTGTGATTCCAGTCCCGGTTTATCCCTATTATTGTGGCATAATTATAACTACTACTGGCACTGAATTAGTACAATAGTCACCTGAATGATTTTCATTCTTAATCCCTCCAACCCTTTCCACACTGTATGAAGAAAGAATACTCTGAAGCATAAAACGGCTCCTGCCACTCCTCCGTCTAAAGCCCTTCAATGGGGACTTCCCTGGTGGCACAGTGGTTAAGAATCCGCCTGCCAATGCAGGGGACACGGGTTCGAACCCTGGTCTGGGAAGATCCCACATGCCACGGAGCCACTAAGCCTGTGCGCCACAAATACTGAGGCTGCGCTTTAGAGCCCACGAGCCACAACTACTGAGCCCACGTGCCACAACTACTGAAGCCCGCACACCTAGAGCCTGTGCTCCACAACAAGAGAAGCCACTGCAATGAGAAGCCCACACACAGCAACGAAGACCTAACACATCCAAAAAATAAAATTAAAAAATTTTTTTAAAAAATTAGCCCCTATTAAAACCCTTCAATGGCTCCCCACTGCCCTCAAGCACTAACCTTAACTCCATTACCAGACTCACAAGATCAGCAAAATTTTGCCCCTGCTTATGTCTCCAGACTCATCTCTGACTGCTCCCCCACGTCTAACTCCACAAAGCAGCCCTCCTGAAATTCTTCAGGGTCCTCAAGTCACAACCCTCGGACTAAGACAGCCTAGAAATGGAAATGGGGTAAGCACATGGAGAAATGGATAGGGGTAGAAAAAGAGATGCCAGACTCCCATCCCACCCCCACTCACAGGACCCAAACTCAGACCTATTCCTTAAGCTTTGCCATGTCTCCAATATCAACTCAAACACTACATCAAACCCCTCCAATTTTAAAATAAAAGTAAAAGAGGTAAATGTTAGAAATCTATGCCTTTGTGACTAGTATCCACGTGCTATTCTTTTGGAATCATTTCTAGAAAGGGGCAAAAGCTGGCCAGGTAATCAGCACACTGACCAAAGTCTGAACTCAGAATACCAGGAAACTCCACCCTCTATCACCATCCCCCAAAACTCACCCTCCAAAGGAAATGCAATTTCACAATTTCTCCAGCATTCCTGAAACCTTGAAGGCAGTCCTGTGCACAGGGCAGACAGTGAAGGGCATGTGCCAGTTGCCCTTGCGTACATGTTATGACTACAGTCTAGTGTTTGGGTGTCCCCCCAGCTCAAATCTTTGATGCATAAGAGGTCCAGAAGCCATAGCTACTAAGTCAACACCAAGATGTGCAAACATTTCTGGAACAAGCAACATCCAGGATGGTGCAACTGAGGTCCCCACACAACCCTCCCCACTGCCACCTCACGCCTCACCAGACCTTCACCCCACCTGTGGAATAATGAAGATAACTGGGGCTCAGGAGACAGGCCTTGAACTCTCTGAGCCTCAAGTTCCCTAGATGTAAACTGAGAATAATCACCTCTGTTTCACGTCGTTGTTGCAGGATTAAGTGAAATAAACCATTTTGAAACACCAAGCCAGCACCTAACCCTGATATGGCAGCAAACACTAAATGCTTATCAAATCTGGGAAAGGAAAACTATTCTGGCTTAATAAAGCCAAAAAAAAAAAAATTCAAGTAAATTTAGCTTCAAATTTACTGCAAGAGGAAAAATCCCTCTGAGCCTACTATCTAACCATAGTGTCAGACATCATGCTTATCATCTTATTTAATCTTTGTAACTATCTGTAAGAATTATCTCCTTTCAGAGAACAATAAATTGAGGTTCAGTCAAGTTCAATAATTAGTAGAGCAAGAACCTGGCAGACCCAGAATTTGAACTTAGTCCTATTTGAACACAGAACCATACCCTTTTCTCCTGTTTCCCAGACCCTGGAGCCAGAGAAGGAGGGAGTCAGATAAGAGCCTGATAAGAGTCAGATAAGAGGACAATCATGCAGGTTGATTAGTCCACCTAGGCATAAGTGCAAACACCAAGGTGCCCATTACTCAGGGACAAAGAAAGGGGGAAAGGTCAGCAATCAGTATAACCGGATAGTTCAGCTCAAACAGGACCCTTTGGCAATGTAACTTAATGTTTTAACAGCGTAAGTAACTCATCAGCATGAGGCAGGTGACTCCTTGGCCCTGTGATTTTAAGCAGGTTATTTACTATGACCCTTCTATGCCTCTGTTCCGTTATTTGTAACATGAAGACAGTACAATCTCCCCTGCAGTAACATTGTAAGGGTTAAGGAAATAATGTGCAGACATCACTTTGCACAGGGTCTGTCACATATGAAATGCACAGTCCTATTACTTTGAAAGCCCTTTCACAACGAGATTTTCTATAGCCCTTTCCTTCCTCATTTGCCTAAATTATCTGCATCAACCCTCATCTCTGTTACTTACCTGCCTCTCATTTCTGTGTACACCACGCATTCATTTAGACCACAAAAGCTTACTGAATACCTGGTCAGGCAGGCTGGGGAAATAGCAGTGCATAAGAAAAAGCTTTGCCCTCATAGAGCTTACATTCTTACGTTTGTGGGAAAGGAAGGCAGACAGACAATAAAACAAACAAAAAACACATAATAAACCACCAGGTAAAGTGTTAAAAAGCAGGCAAGGGGCAGAAAATAATCTCTAGGGAGAAGGTGAGTCAGATAAGATAATTAGGGAACACCCTGTGGGAAGACCACTTTGAATCAGAAAGCTGAATGACAGGATAGAACAAGGCCTGAGATCAGAAGGAACAGTGTTTCAGACAGGGAAACAGCAAGTGCCCCATGCAAGACCACGCACAGTGTCACAGAAGACTAAGAACATAGCTCTACTGATCTCACGATGCTACTGTATAATTATTGGTTTACCCGCCAATTTTGCCACTAGACTATGAGCCCCCTGAGGGTAGGGCTGTGTATCTTCCTGCATTCACTCACTCATAGAACTCATCTATTAAAGGTATCTATATGCCCAGCATTCTCTAAAGCACTAGATTTACAGTGAAGAATTAATCAATATAGCCTCTGCCTTCAAGGAGCTTACAACAAATAGCATGGGGCAAAGACTAAGCACTGAGAAAATATTTACTAAGTGAACAATATGTGCTTGATGTTCAGTTATCCAGTTCTGTACCATGCCGAATTCTGGGCTTTCTACAGCCCTTCTTTCCTTCCTCATTTGCCTAAAAGATCACCACTAGCTCTTCACTTCTGTTACTCACCTGCCTCTCCTTCTCCGTACCAAACTGCTCCCAATGACTCCTCTAATCTCCCCATCTTCTCTCTCCCCTCTGCCTTCGCCCACAGTCCACTCCACCTGGCATGCCTTCCCCTACATCTTCTTTACCAGACTAATTCTAGTGTCATTTCCCCAAATTTCATTAGCATACTGACTTTACCACTTGCTCAAACGTGTAGAAATCTCTCAAGTTCTTCAGACAAAACGTTTTCATCAAGTAACAGAAAATGATGGGTGCAGCTAGCAAAGGACAATTCCAGATTGAGTGAATAGTAAAAAGAGTTGAAAGACAAATGATCTGAAGTTGCATATGTAATTTCTTTTCCTCCCCAAAATACAAGATATGTCAGTGAGTTTCTGGGTGTTGCGCTTACAGAATTGGGCCAGGATACAAGGGCAGCAAAATTCTCAGTACTATGGGTCTGTGTACTCATCCATGAAAGAAGTGTTTCATTTACAGTAAACAAAACCAATTTGGGACAAGAGCTATCATTTAAAGGTCTTCCCCACACAGAAGTCAGTAGTTTAGCAACTAAATTATATGAGGTGAATTTCCTTTTCTAACAGCAGAAATTGCAGGTGCACTTCATTTTTAAAAAGAAAAGAGTCAGATATTTATTCTTCTAGGCAAGAAGGCAGATAAAGGTGAGTCACAACTTCCAATGCAGCCTCCACAGCCATAGTCAGCTGACAGAAACTTGCACATAAGCTTCAGTCCTTCACTTCTAAAAGCCAGGCATCCATCTTTCTCCTCTCACTTCTGGAAAGAACAGAAAATTAAGCTGGAGTCATCTATTCTGAGATACACAACAGCAGGGACAGGGTTTCGGTCTCCTTCAACAATACACATTCCTCCGAGTTCCTGGACAGAAGCTCTGGGCTTTGTAGAGAACCACACAACAAGGATTCTACAACTAGGGGCCTGAGGGGCAGTGTTTCCCACAACGTCTTTGCTTCACCTACAACAGAACAGCTCTGTGAACTTCACCCAGCCACTATGAGAGGGGAAATGCACTAAAAGGCAAAATACCATGATCGGATTATCACTAACCATTTAAACTCAGTGCCCTCAACCAAGATTTCCCCTAAGACATAACTAATGTAACAGGCTTATCTCTGTGCCCAACATGGCTGTGCCTTGCTGTACTGTGCTATTTATAATAAGGAGTGCACTGTACAGTAATTACATGCCTGGTCTCTGGCAGCCGGACTGGGATTCAGCTATTTTTTACTAGCTGAGTAACTTTGGGCAAAGCACTCAAAGCTTTTAAAAACTCTTTATCAGACCCTACAAGTCCCCACTTGATCCAGCCCCTGCCTACCTCTCAGACCACGACTAGTACTGTCACTTTCCACATCTTTAACTGTCTGGATATGTTGAGTTCAGGTCCCACCTCAGGGCCTTTGCACTTGCTGCCCTCTCTTCCCGAGTGTCACCTGGCTGGCTACTTTTCATTACTCAGGTCTCAGTTCAAATGTCAAAAAGTCACCTCCAGGATCTCATAAACATAAGGTTGATTATGTGAGTATGCACTCATATAATCCATTGTATAATTCCATTTACATAAAGTACAAAAAGGAACAAAACCAGTGTATGGCGGCGTAATTCAGGGGACTGGCTACTCTTTTCTGGGTGGGAGTAGTGACGGGAAGGAGCACCAGGGGGCCCTCTGGGTTGCTGCTAAATGATTAATTTCTTGATATGGCTCTGATCTCCTGGGCGTGTTCAGTTTGTGAAAACTCATCAAACTGTTCACTTATAATATGTATATTTTTATTACATGTGTTACAATGCAATGTCGAATTGGTTTTCCTGGATCATCTAATCTATGACCCACCATCTTGGCTAAGCTATTCATTCTCCAGCCCAAGACCCTGTTTTATTTTCTTCATAGCATTTGTCACTGGCTGAAATCATTTTCATTATTCTCTATGTATGTACAATCTAGCCCTTCCCCACCCCCATTAAAACAGAGTATCATGTGGCCAAGATCTCTGCCTGCCTTGTTTACTATCCCCAAATATCAGTACCTGTAAGAGTCTTGTTCTAGGTATAAGCTGAATAGAGAAATATATGTAAAATAAGAAATGGCAAAAGGGTGGCCCTTTAAGGATGTAACATCAATCGGAAGTCAAAACAGAGAAGCCAACAGCAGAAGAAATAAAAAATGTCAATGACATTTAGCATCAGGAATATGTGTCAAATGTTAAATTTAACAACGAGGAGGGGGCAAAGTGTCATTCTTTGGCACCTCTGTGAGAGTGGTTAAAGTTACTTCTCACAGCAGAAACTGGGTCATTTATCTCTGTACACACAACAGTTTTGCACAAGGTCTGGTACAAAGAAGGTCTGAGACGCTTGGTGAGGATTCTTAGGTTTCCTAGAAAAAGAGGGTCATATTCAACTGTAATGTCTGCCGTGGGCAAGGGAGTAGGTAGGCACAACATACATGCAGAGGCAGGTAGAGCAGATATAAAGAAGCATTCAAGAATATGAAAAGGGTTCCTTAGGAATCACAAACAACACTCACCTACTTTTATTGCCAATTCTAAGATGTTTATAAAGAAAAAATTAAAGTGCGTCAGTAGTGTTGGTGACTTGGATGTTACATAGTAACTTTATGCTATGCAGAGTAACTTACATGCTGATATAACTTATTTTCATGAGGAAATTTACACCACAGCCTGGTATAATGGAACCTGAAAAGTAAACCTTTAATCTGTAATCAGCTCTGCCACAAACTCTCTTTATAACCTTGAACTTCTTTAGTGCTCAATTTTTCTACCTGTGAAATAAGCTGGTTGGATCTGATGCTTGCGAATGCCCATTTCCAGTCCTTGAACACTGTGTATTATTCCTGACTTTAAAAAAAAAAAAAAAAAAAAAACCACTCATTTCCTAAGCTTATGTTCACAGGACAATACGCCATCCACAAGTATGTAAATCAAAGTTACTAGATGCAGTGAGGTAGGAGATCCTTTTACCCAGTCTTCTTGCCAAACCAAGGGTATCACCCACCCAGATTCTCTCCAGTGTTGTGTTCAGACTCCCATTTCTTGGTAAGGCAAGAAGCCCTATCATACTTCAGCTAAACAGTTGGATTTCTCTGCACAATTATTTCCTTTGCTTGAGTTTTCACTGCCTTAGGCCCCATGTTTCTCATCAATTCAAGTCTACTCTCACAGTTAGCACCACAGTTCTTGTTTTTTCTAACACTTAAATAATGAATAGAACTTGATCACCTGGAGGTATTCTCCTTACTCTATTACAACAGTTATTAGTGATTTTAATTAGACAAAACCACCATTCCTTTTGCTATCCCACCATACTGTCAAGTGCCTATTAAAGATATTACAGTAATAAGTTATTAGCACCTTTTAAATTTACATTAACAAAAAAAGACAAATGAGAAGTCAGGAAATGAAAGAAGGAAAAAAACAAAAAAAACCCCTTTCAGATGTCATAATTAACCACAGCTTAGAGTAACTCAAAAAATCATTGGTAGCTATCTTTCGATTTTTAAAAAAAATATACTACGCATATCCTAGTTAAAACTGCAGGAGTGATCATTTGTCTCTCATCGATTAAAGATGGGAAAACGGACGAGGACAATGCTCTGCTGTGGATGAGCCCCACATCATCCTTTCTTTAAAAGAGCGGTATTACTAACGGAGAATCAGAAGTCGAGTGGTTGAGTCATTTGTCCATGAGTCATCACCAACTCATAACTCCCCAAAGACCTTTTGACTACTGTGACTCTTGCCACCTGCAAAAGGTATTGATCAAATCTACAGGAAGCCAAGTTCTAATAGCTATTCAGCATCCACCATTGGCCCTCCTAGGTTTTTATTCTCTTGAAACAAGGAGAAACAGGACAGGGCCAATGCTCTGATGTGTTTTAGTGCTGGGACTGATTGTTCACTGAATTGAGGGAGAGCGTTTCCCATCTTTCTCCTTGACCCCCTCATTTCACCAACTCAAGCACCAATACCCACCCCCCCAAGTCTGCAAAACCAGGCAGCCGGCAGAGAGCTCACTCCAGGAGGTGAGTTACTAAACCTGCAAGGCTGGGTTGGGTTTCTAGGCATCTTCATCATGTGGCCTAACAAATAGGCTCAAGAGAGAGAGATGGTTCAAAATCAGAACTGGCAAAGCAGGTAACTATGGACAAAAAAATGTTGCCTGTCATTTTACTAAACAAGAATGTTTCTTGCCATCAAGTCAGCGGTCACTGCAGCCGCCCGAGACAGTGCAGCCTGAGGAGAAATCAGGATGCAGAAAAACAGTACACAGTCCCTAGAGAGTTAAGATGCGTATCAAAGGAATAACTTCAGTAAGTCCAGACTCTTACACCTTCACAAATTGAGCAAAGCATTAAAATCACTACCTTGACATATCTGATTTTTGTGATTAGCCCTCATCTTTTGATGTTCCACTACAAGTTTTTTTTTTTTGGTTTTTTTTCAGCCAAAACTCCCATATATCCTGGCTCCTCCCTCACCTCTTTGGAACAGTTCCTCAGAGCTAACCAGAAACTTCCCCAGGATACAGCCCTCAATGATGCCTCCAATAAAATGTATTTCCCAACTTTCAGGCCGTGCATTTTTTTTCTGTCGACATAATAACACCCCAGGACTCCAAAACCCAGTCCCAGGGACTTTTCATTAACTTGCCTGCAGCGCCTGGTACAGCGCCAGGCGCCCTCCGCAGCGCTGGGGTAACCCACGTCAGCGACAACTGACAGCTGAGTGACTCTCACTCCGGGGTGGCCCGGACTGTCATTCCCCGCTCCGCCTAGGACCCCCGACACCTGAAGCGGGGCGGGGGGGGGAATGCTGGGGTCTCTCGTGCGCCCCGGGCGCAGCACCGCGCGTCCCCTCCACAGGTGCGGCGCCCTAGCGGCCGCGCACCGGGGCCAGGAGGAGGTGGACAGACAGGGACAGGAGGACACCACTGGCTGCTCGAGGCTCCCACCGAGAGGCCCGCTCACCTGGGACCTGGCCGCCAGGAGCGGGGACCGGAGCGACAGGTCTCTCAGAAGTTTCCAGGCCTGCGCTGCCCCAAGGGCCGCCATCTTAACCAGGAAACCGGCGCGGGGAGCCAGGCGGGGCGCGGCGAGGGCGGGAGGGGGAGGAGAGGGGAGGGGAGGGGGCGGGGCCTGGCCGCCCCTCCCGCACCGCCCCCTCCGCCTGGGCCCGCCTGCTGCCCCCGGGACGTGGCAGCGCCCCTGAGGAGACTTCTGCGCGAGCCCTGCGTCTCCCGCCGCGACTCCCACCTCGGCCCCAAGTTCACTTTCAGCCTTCAGAGGCCCCGTGGGCTCCTCACCGTGCTACCCCGGCTCACCATGTGAGCAAAAACACATCCCGAGCCCTACGGTCTTGGGGCTTAAACTGTGCTGGGGCGACGGGCCAGTGCACGTTGGCCGTTGTCGTGAGTGCTCTGAGGACCGGCCCACGGAGCTGACGCCAAGTAAGGGAGGCCTCTGGTCTGGTCCTTGGGCCCCAGAGGCTCGCCTAGGGAAGCGATATTTGAGCTGAGCCTTGAGGGAGTACCGGAGAGGCAAGTGGGTCTGATGAGGTCGGTGGATGCCCTCTACACCTGAGTAAGAATTTTTTATCTTTTACCGAAGGTTAAGGCAAAGCAATTGAAGCACTTTAAGCCAGTAATCACCAGAACAAGAGCAAGCGTTTATTCGGAGTTTACGTGACTCTAAGCACTGTATATGTAATACAATTACTATAGCAAATAAGCTTAATATGTGCCAGGCACGTTACAAATTATGAACTAATTTAGTCTTTATAGCAACCTTTCCAGTAGGTACCAATGTATAAATCCCCATTTTGCAGAAGAGAAAACTGAGGCACAGAGAGGTTACCTAACTTATTGAAGGTCAGAGATCTGATAAGGATTAAAAATGAGGTTCAAACCCATGCTGTCTTCTCCCCACCCTATTAAGTACCATTTTAGAATTTTTTTTACCCTTACTCTATTCTTGAGCCTATGATCATGAGAAAATGTACAATGTAACAGAACTAGGAAACTGTTTCTGCTTTACTTCCCTTTTTACTTTTTCTGCTTTTAATTTTTTTAATTTTTATTTTGACAAAACAAATCTACAGAGAAGTTGCAAGAACATTACCCCCAAACTCCCAAGTATCCTTTACCCAGATTTACCACTTATTTGTATTTTTCCTCATTCCCCATTTTTCATAGATATAGATACATAGCTTTATAGCCCATTCTTAATCACAAGTTTACTGGCTAGATTTAGCATCCATTGTTGGTTTTTTTCTTGAATCAGTTATTACTGTAATGGTTGCAAAATCATGATTGTCTAATTCCATTCCTTTCTACATTTTTTAGTTCACATTCTACTCTGAGAAGAGCTTTACCGTCTCCCACGTTTCTTTATTTATCCTTGTATTCACTTGTATCAATATGGACTCATGCGTCCCTTTTTATTCAGTGCCAAGCCTATGCTCATTCCTTTTACATGTACTCAGCTGCCTCTGAATATGGGTCATTTAATCCTCACAGGAACCCTGTAAGGGGTGATGATGTTACTCCCATTTTACCAGAGGGGGAACTGTACTACCGAAACACTATGTAACTTGCCCAGGGTCACAGCCTGGGACCAGACCCCAAAGCTGAAATCTGACCACACCCTCCTCTTGACCTGAGGGGATCTGAGTTCCCACCTCATCTATCATTACGTGTATTGGGTCTGCCATCTAGCCAGGATGGAGCAAAGACTCATTAATGTTTACAGACTGAATGTTTAAGCTTGGTGAGAGCTTTGAACATGTTGTCAGAAGGAAGCAGACCTCCTGTAGAATTAATCAAAGGTGGTTTATTCAGACAGTGCTATGGCAAGGGAGTTGGCTACTATCACTTTCCTTCCAGCAGAGACCTGAAAGGGTTTGAAAAGAAGAGTGCATTTCGTAAAGAAAAAGGAGAGCCTCCTTAGACAGTCTTTGATGAGTGTTCTGTTAGGACGGGATTTTTTTTCTATTAGGGCAGGATTTTTGGAAATGGAGTGGGCAGAGACTTTCTGATTACCATTCATGTACATGTGGCAATCTTTGATTGGTTCATTATCTACTAGTGAATTTCTGGGCTGGGTAGCATCATATGAGTTTTCCTGTTTCAATTGGAAGACTGCCTAGTCCTCAGCTTTGGGGCCCAAGTCCTGCATCAGCAATTCCTCAGTGTCTTCATCCACATTCTCTAATTCTGCCATCTCTGCAGCCAAGAGGTTGGGGGAGATGGTGCAGAAGGACCTTCGTATGGTATCTCCAGTACTTAGCACTGGGCCAGGATTAGAGAAAGTGTGGAATAAACACACATAGGATGACTCACACTTATTGAGTTCCTCCTAAGACTTCTCGCTCTTTTCTACCCTTTTTTTCCAAATAGGAAGCTCTTTGAGGTCAAGGATCCACCAAAGAGTTCTGCACTGTGCTTTGCTGAGATAAGCACTGGGTTTTCAGTGAAACTGGATTGGATTCAAATCTCACCTCTGCCTTCTGTGAATCTGTGACCTGAGGAACTACCTAGGTCATACAGTGATAGTAAGTATTCAGTGAGATGTTGTATGTAAAGACCTTGCACATAGCAGGGTCTTAGTAAATGTTGTGTTTCTTCCTCTGATATACTCTTTTTTTTTTAATTAATTAATTAATTAATTTTATTTTTGGCTGTGTTGGGTCTTTGGTGCTGTGTGCAGGCTTTCTCTAGTTGCGGCGAGCGGGGGCTACTCTTTGTTGTGGTGCGCAGGCTTCTCATTGCGGTGGCTTCTCTTGTTGCGGAGCACGGGCTCTAGGTGCGCAGGCTTCAGTAGTTGTGGCACGTGGGCTCAGTAGTTGTGGCTTGCGGGCTCTAGAGCACAGGCTCAGTAGTTGTGGCACACAGGCTTAGTTGCTCTGCGGCATGTGGGATATTCCTGGGCCAGGACTTGAACCCATGTCCCCTGCACTGGCAGGCAGATTCTCAACCACTGCACCACCAGGGAAGCCCCCCTCTGATATATTCTTAATAAATATTTGATATCTAATGTGAAACACCAGAGCCAATCTGAGATATGGGTCATAAGGCCCCTGACACTTTGTAACTTACCTTGATAGCACTGGAGAACAGTAGAGACGTGTATGTGCCAGATGAAAGTATTAAAAGGATGTAAAGTGGTTGTCTCCAGGAAGAGGGTGGAGGATAGGGGTCAGGGAACCTTTACATTTTTAGAACTTCACATATACTGGGCTTCACATATACTGATTCCTGGGCTCCACTCTAGACCTACTGAATCAGAATCACTTAGGATGAAGTCCGATATCTGCATTTTAAATAATCTTCTCAAGGAGTTCTTTAGTTTGAGAACTAAAAAAAATAAAAAATAAAAAAAAGCAGACAAACCAAACCATAGCGGTAAACTCTCAAGAAGTTTCCCAGTGAATCAAGAGACAAGTTACTCTGCCTTCTTCCATTGGGTTCCTAAATGTAGAATGAAAATCCTATGATTCGTAGATGGAGGTGATGACTAAATGCTGCTCTCAGAGAGTCTTGACACGGGGGTACAAGACCTATCTTCTACCAGGGGTCTAGGTCAGCCCCGACATGTAGAAGCATTGGCTAAGGGTGAATAAACAGTGATTCTATGCTTTTTCTTTATCAATATTGCAATTGTGAACTGCTTGAGTAGTAACTGTGGCCATAGGCGATACCACTACCAAAAGCATTTTGTACTGTCTGGGGTCAGATTGAAGCACAGAGGTAGATACCAGACAAACTGAGTTCAGGTCTTGACTCTGTGATTTAATAACTGAGCTTGGGCCAGTTATTTCACAGCCTCAATCCTTTATCTGTGAAAGGGGGATTATAATAGTATGTATTTTGCCAGTGTGTTACTGAGTCCAAGCTCGTACTACTTGCCACGCAACAGGCCAATAAATCGAGAGACAAGTTGCTAGAGCAAGGAATAGTGACTTTATTCGGAAAGCCAGCAAACTGAGAAGATGGTGGACTTGTGCCCCAAAGAACCCATCTTGCCTGAGTTAGAATTCAGGCTTTTTTTATACTGAAAGGGGAGGGAGTAAAGTCAAACATTTCCTGGTTCCTGTCAGCCTCCGGGAGGGGATGTGTTAATTTCTTCCTCCCTGCAGTCATTCAGGGGTGGGCCTGGTCAGCATGTTTCCTGTGAGCTAAACAAAGGTATTTTAGCTTAATGCTCATTACCTGGGAGGCAGGGTTCCCAGAGATGGGCCATTATGTATAATTTAAGCTTATAGGCAACATCCGTTTAGTGATTAACTTGTAATAGAATACAAAGTGTTCTTCCCCATTACAAGTGCATTGTAAAGCACTGGAGATCCCAGCGGCTGTTAGCCACTAGGCTTTCTTTGCTTGACTAAGAAATCCTTTTTCATGTTTGTTTCTTTACTATTTACATCAGTGAACCTGTTTACCCATTAGTAAAATGAAGGCCAAGTATGACAGCATCTTATTTGAACTAGGAGTTAACAATGTAGCACTTCTCATGAACTTTGCATGCACTGGAAATATTAAGTTCCAAAACTCCTTGATCAAACTTTGGATTTAGAACAACCTGCCTACACTACTTCTTACTGAGTTAATTGTTCCAGGAAAGAAAATAAAAACATCAGTAGGCCCACACACCTTCTCTTTCATTTTGGCAGTGCCTGTTAACAGTGAAATAATGTGCTCATTTTCATATCCACACTGATTACTCCCTGGGCCCAGATTTGCCAAAGAGGCATGTCAGGAAACCTAGCACAGGGATCATGCATCTAGCAGTTCCAGTGGTTGTTTATCATTACCTTTTCATTTAAGCATAAAAACCGTTTGACAAATACGGACTCACTGTAACCAGTAGAAATGAATAGAATTTTTTACAAAACAATCCTAATTTTCATGGATAACATATTTGAGTTCATGCCACTCCCTGTCAGGAATGAAAATCACTATTAAGATGATGAAACAAAGGGCATTTGTGGATTTTGTTTAGTTATTTCTTCTTTAATGGTTAACAGATTTCTTGAATTTACAGGCAAAGAAACTTAGGGCTTTCATTACGTACACTGGTAATATCTCTGTTGCTGTTTGTGACAGCCATTTTAACCAATGCTTCAATTGTGTTATTTGCCAATGGCACAGAAAGAAGTTCCATTGTGCTGCAGTTATTTTTTCCCTCTTCAATAATGCATTAAAATGATTAATTCTGATGACATTTCTCAGCAGCTTATTTAAATTATAAGGTGCACAGAAGAAAAGGGATCTGCAACTAAAAGCGTCTCTCTGACAAAACCGCAGTGAGCTCAAGAGAAATTCTCACTATATCCTGGGGAGAATCTGGAGGAGGGAAGGTAGAGCCATAGTAACAGGTCAAAGTCAAGATGAAAAAGGAAGTAAGAGTAAGGAACATCAGAAACCAAGAGAAGGAGCATTCAGGGACAAGGTCAGCTGGAAGACTAAAAGTGGAGAAGGAGAGTTAAGGATAGAAACAAAGGCGATGGCATTCTGTTGGTCGGGAAATTTAGAAATGGATAAAGAAGATGGTAAAAGTGGAGTGAAGAACATTTACACAAAGGACAGTGGAGCAACATAGACTGAAAGAGAAAAATGGTACCAGATTGTGGGAAAGAAATTCCCTTTAGAAAGAAACCTGTTTTCCCACTGCAATCGAAAGCCATGGAATTTAGCACTTTCAATATTATTAAGACATCCTTCATTTAAATACCAAAATAGGGACTTCCCTGGTGGCACAGTGGTTAAGAATCCTCCTGCCAATGCAGGGGACACAGGTTCGACCCCTGGTCTGGGAAGATCCCACATGCTGTTGAGCAAGTAAGCCCATGTGCCACAACTACTGAGCCAGTGCTGTAGAGCCCATGAGCCACAACTACTGAGTCCACGTGCCACAACTACTGAAGCCTGGGTGCCTAGAGCCCATGCTCCGCAAAAAGAGAAGCCACTGCAATGAGAAGCCCGCGCACCACAGCAAAGAGTAGCCCCCGCTCACCAAAACTAGAGAAAGCCCGTGCACAGCAATGAAGACCCAACACAGCCAAAAAATAAATAAATAAATAAACAAAAAGTAAAATAAATACCAAAATAAAAATTAAAGGCATTCCATTTCAAATCCCCTGCTTCATTAGGAAGTAAGCAGTCACAGCAATGGTTCTTAATAGAATTCCTTTTTTTTTTTAAATTTATTTTATTTATTTATTTTTGGCTGCGTTGGGTCTTCCTTGCTGCGCACCTACTCTTCATTGTGGCACGCAGGCTTCTCATTGCAGTGGCTTCTCTTGTTTGTGGAACACGGGCTCTAGGCACGCGGGCTTCAGTGGTTGTGGCTCGCGGGCTCAGTAGTTGTGGCTTGCAGGCTCTAGAGTGCAGGCTCAGTAGTTGTGGCGCACGGGCTTAGCTGCTCCGCAGCATGTGGGATCCTCCTGGACCAGGGCTCGAACCCGTGTCCCTTGCATTGGCCGGCAGATTCTTAACCACTGCGCCACCACAAATAGAATTCCTTTAATAGGTTTCTGTTTTGTTTTAATGTCTTTGGGGCTGCATTCTCCAAAGGTTCTAATTCAGTCTGTCTTGGGACCCAGAGATCTGCATTTTTATAAGTACCTCTCCCACCCCACCATCTTTATTGTAGGTGATCCATTGTCTGTGACTGGAGAAGCACTGACCCAGAAGGTGGGATTTTGAGAAAGCTAGAGGAAAACAACAGAAATCATCCAATTCCTCTCTTTCTCTCTCATTTTCTTTTCCATTTCTTACCCCACTTGTAGTATGTTTCTTAACCTTTCCCAACCCCTCCAAAATCTTAGTACATGAGAAGCAGTATGGAATGAGACTCCAAAGGAAGGTTTCATGCTGTTCCTGCTGACGGAAACAACTCTTCCCTGTTGTTCACTGGGCTCAGGCTCTCTCTTCCCTAGAGGGGGTTTCAGTCACCACCCTCTTCAGGAACCTTCTCTGAAGGCAAGCCTGGGGGTCATCTCAGTGGTTATCATTAGGCAATGACCCCATTCGTTTCTTGTCTGCTTCTTTCTTTAGGATTTAAAAATCTGCAGTGACAGGGACTGTGTCTTCTTTGCTCTTATGACCCTGCACACAGTACAGTGCCTGGAATACAGGCAGTACTCAACTGATATTGGCTAAACAGATAACTAAATGAAGATGAAACCAGTGCAAAAATCACCCTAATAAGAAAATTCAAAGATTCAATAATGTCTAGAAATCTGCCAGTACCCCCTAACAAGAATGGAAGTTGAGTCCCATGAAGGGAAATAACCTGCCCAGGATCACACACTACACTAGTGGTTTTGTTCATTGTTCCTCAGAGTTCTTAGATGCCTTCAAGATCCATCTCTCCCTTACCTCTCTCTCTCGTTCCCCTACATTTATTGAACATGTGTGTGCTTTATCAAAGCTTTACAGAAATTATCTTACTTAATCCCCACCACAGCCGTATTTTACAGATGTGCAAACTGAGTCTCACAGCAGAGAGTAAGTTGCCTGAGGTAATGACTAGGAAGAAGCCAATCTCAGTCAGTCTGGGATTGAATCTACACGAGCACTATCTAGTGGATCTTTTTGCAATGATGGAAAAGTTCTGTAACTGTGCTGTCTGATACCATAGCCATCAGCCATGTATGGCTGTTGAGCACTTGAAATGTGGCTGGTGAAACTAAGAAAATAAATTTTTAATTTTAATTAATTTATATTTAATTTTGAATAGCTGCACATAGCTAGTGACTGCCATATTTACCAGTAGAGGTCTATGCTATACAGCTGATGTGCAGACTTTGTATCATCTCACTATTTTCTTAATTGCATTCCTATTAGGTACAAGTTATATGAATTGGGTTCCTAATTTAGGTACAAATAGCTTATTTAGGAGGTGATCCTAGGCATCAGGAAAAGGAATGGGGAAGTGAGGCAGGGAAGATGGGGTTCAGTTTCAGAGAGCACTCTGATAGAATGTTATGGAACATACCTCAAAATGGTCCCATTGAGGGATGAGGAAGTGGTCATGTTTTTCCACCAACTCCCATGCCTCATTGGTTGAGAGCTGCTCCTGGGGGCACTTCCAGCTTCCCTCTCCTCGGAACAGGTACGCCCCTGTGGTTAGACAAAGACTTAGAGCAGAGAGACGCAGCTCTCTGAAGCAGTGATTGTCTTGCAAAGCTGCCGGTGACTTCCAGGGAAGTCAAGGAGATGTGGGCCCAAGTAAAACTATATTGCCTCTCCCTTTAAACTGACCAGATTAGTTCATATCAATATTTTATCTGGGTTGGGAGGAAGGGCATTCGAGATTGTGTTGGTAAGAAAGGTTCTGCTACTTAGAGAGAGAGAAAGAAAAAAGTTTCCAAACTACAGTTCTAAACTGTACTCTTGCCTGTTTTCATGACCAACTCAATTACTGGATTTTATCCTATTTTGTATCATTTCTAGCTCAGCATGGATGCTCTAAGTATCCCTGCAGTCTAGGCCCCATAATGTAGTCATAAAATAGCTGATCCTGGACTTTCTCAGTGGAGACATGAAGAAACTCAGGTATTCCAGAAAGCGTTCGTTTGGTTGTTTTTTATTTGATATATTTAAAAAGATTAGCCGCAACAAGAGCAGAGAATCAGGGAGAACCTGATTAAAAAAATAAAATACAGTTTTAAAGAAGAAATAGAAGTGATGCAAATAGTGATTTCTCCTCCTCTGATATCAAGCTCTGTTGAGCTCTGGAAAGAGGAAACATGTAATTATGATAGAAGTGAATCAACTGAAAGCCAAGTCAAAAAGGCAGATCAGCTTCTGAAGAGATGCCCTGGCTTCTATAAAGACAGTAGGTAAAGAGTCCTAGCCTCTCTACCTAGATTGGCTGCTGGTCCTTATGACCTTGGGCTGAAAGAACATGGAGAACTCTTGATAGTGTAGGCAAAAGGAATGTTACCAGATTTCTTTCAGAGACAATGGCCATCCATGGAGGCTAAGAAGAGCTTAGCTACCTCAAAGAACCTGCCTGAAGAGATTTCTTCATGCTACAAACCTCTGTAAATTTCCTTTCAAAAATTATGTTTAAGAAGAAATAGGAATAACCTTACACCAAAGTGAGGGCAAGAGTGTCCACAAGAGTGAAGCCAGTAATGCCACAAGGGAGAAAATGAAGGGAAACAAGTAAAAATTTCACATGGAAATATTTCAAGTACCTAGAAGCTCTGAGGAAAATAAAAAACACCATGATGAACAAATGATGTGAATAAAAAATTCAAAAAAGAAAAGGTAAAAGTGGCCAGTAAACAAGAAAAAGAGCCAGCTTCACTGATAGCATTGAAGAAATGCAAAATAAAAGATACTACCTTTTAAAATTGTATATGTTTTTAAACCAATAAAAATGCCCAATTTGGTTACAATTGTGGAGGAAATTAATACTTTTTAATATTGTCAGTAGAAGTGTGAATTATTACATCCTTCTAGAGGACAATTTGGCAATATATATCCAGAGCCTAAGAGTTTAAATCCTCTAGTCAAATAATTTTATTTCTAGGGATTATCCTAAACAAATCCTTAAATTTGCAGTCAAAGATGTTTGTTCAAAGATATTAATTGCAGCAATTTATTTAACAACAAAAATTTGGAAAACAACAAAAATTTGGAAACCACATAGCTGGTGAATAGTTAATAAAAAAAACACACTAGAATATTGAACAATGCCAAAAAACATATTATAAGATTTTAATTTATTTAAAGAAGCAGTATATTCACACTGTAAGATTTTTTAAGTCTCTGAAGGTAGTAGCCACTGTTAATAGTTCATTTCTTTAAGAAGTTTTCTTCAACAAATTTTCTATATATACATTTTCTATTTTGATATATCAATGTATATATCTCTATCCCTATTTATCTATCTATCTATCTATCTGGCCCACTACTTGTCTTTGTGAATAAAGTTTTATTGGAACTCACACCCATTTGTTTATGTATTGTCTATGGTTGGTTTCCAGTTACAATGGCAAAGTTGAATAGTTGCAACAGAGAACCTATGACTAAAAATATGTAATATCTGGCCCTTTACAGAAAAACTTTGCAAACCCCTGCACCAGCATACAAACTCATTACATTGTTACCTTAGTGAGTGCAAATATTTTTGTCTGCTTTGTTTGCTATTGTATTCCCAATGCCTAGAACAGTGCCTGGTGTATAGTAGGTGCTCAGTAAATATTTGTGGAATGAATTAATGGGATCAGTTGCTCCTGCTAATGCACAGTTGTGTCATTTTCACATTTAGTGCTTGTTTTAGTATTACAAATAACGCTGCAATGAACACAGATATTTGCTTACTTCTGCAATTATATCAGAAACAGTACTTTGAAAAATGTTTAATGATGTGGGAAACATATTGATATATCAAATTTTTTTAAAAAGCTAAAATTTTTGTTACTTTAACTTTTGTTATTGAAAATGTGTATGTATAACCATAAATAATTTGAAATATAGGAGGTGGGATTGGGGTGATTTTTATTTTCTTTCTTGTTATCTAAATTTATCATAATTAACACATACTGATAGTAAAAAAATATTAAATGTATTTTTAAAGGACTCAAAAGATCCTTTTTATCTTGTCCCTTCTCTGTCCTATTTTAAATCATTTAATACTTCCCATCACTATAAGTTAAATCTAAATTCTTCCACCCAGGGCTTAAGGCTATTGAGCCACTGGTTTAAATACCTGTTTCTGTCTCCCAGTGGCTTTCCTTCATGAAACGGTTGTTCAGCCAGACTTGGATATTACTCTTTGTCCTCAGAAAAGGCCTTATAAATTCTACCTTGGTGCACTTAGTCATAGCTTTTGTCCTGTCCAGAATGCCATCCTTTTCTCCACCTTGCTGAGCCTGCCACTGAAGTGTCCAATTCTTCCCAGTAGCATTCCTAAGTCCTTCCCACAGCATCATCCTTCTACAGCATCTACTGTCATGGGTGGCAAATCTGGTTTCCTTTAGGAGACAAAGCAAGAAAATCTAAATGAACAACGTAGTACGCCATACAAGGGAATCAGGAGTCGTGGGGACCATGGCAACAAGTACATGTCCTATCTAAAGGCAGACAAATGAAAAAATAAATTTGTTTTTAAAGGCAGACCAAACAAGTAAGACTGCTGACAAAATTTACCCTACAGCTTATGCTGTATGGGCATATAAACTGCTTGGAGCTTTTTCCTGAAGCCCGTGGGGTTTAGGGATGCAGAAGGAGGGGAAGAAGGTGAGAGTTAATGGAGGTCCAAAAGTAGGATGGGGGTAGGTTGAGAATGAGGGATGGACAAGAGGTTTCAGGCTTAAAGAGAAGGGAGGGGGTAGGATTTAAGACTGGACTAAGGATGTCTGTGATAGAAGTTATGCAGTAATTTTTAAAATGAACTTCTAGTGTTTTATGTTTTAGGCTATATCAGAATATCCCTAGTATCAAAATGGCTTCATCAAAACAGACCAAATAAAATATCTTGCTTCATCACCCATACCTGTACCCAGGTTCTTCTCATAGTAATAAAAACAGCAATAGCTAATTTGAGTTGGGTCTGTATTATGTGCAGTCACTGTGTTAAGCACATTTACTGAGAGTGTCCACCTGACTCAGTTCTCAAGATAGCCTTACGAGATAAATGCTATTCCTCTCTTACAGATTAAAAAAAGACATAGAAAGAGGCAGTGATCTGCCTGAGGTCATATGGCTAGGAGGTGGCAGGGCTGACTTGAATCCAGAGTCTGATCCAGAAGTTGTACGATGAATATACATCTTCTGCAAATTAACCACTTAACCACTGTGTTGTACGGCTCAGAAGTGTTGAAAGAAAGGGAATGTTTGGTAGCAAGAGTACAAGTTAGGGTTTCTCAACCTCAATACTGTTGACATTTTAGACTGGATAATTCTTTGTTGTAGAGGCTGTCCTGTGCATTGTAGGATATTTATTAGCATGCTTAGCCTCTATTCGCTAGATGCCAGTAGCAAATGCCCTGAGTAGTGACAATCAAAACTGTTTCCATATATTGCCAAATGTCCCTGAAATGGGCAGGGTATTGGTGGAGGGCGAGAAGGAGCAAAACCTCCCTTAGTATAAATATTTATACCACTGGTATAAATACTTGTCCTTAGAGCAGAAATGTAATACTTAATATTGTCATTCCCCTTTTTATGGACTTTCATAATCCCAGATGTATCTCCTCCCCCACCAAATATCCAAATATCCAACTCTGAGAACAACAGAAATTATTGCACAAAATATTGTGCATTTTATATATCTAATCCTTTCATAGATTAATTTCATTAAATTCCATAGCAGGAGGGAAACAAAAAAGTTCTAAGTCATAAAACAATCATTAAATGAATTAAAATAGTAATTCTCATGTCATTAGTCTGATTTTAGCCAAGCCAAGGAAGTAGTATTCCAAGATTCTGCACGAAATAGCAAATTTCAATTTGCAAGTTCTCCAAGCAGTTAATGGTCCTGCTGTCCATTTGATTTAGTAAAGGTTCAGAGCATTTGTTAGCTAAACTTTCCCAGAAAGTCATTTTTATACTATCACTGCTAGTCTATGCCATTAGGATCATTTCTTTCTACGATAAAATGGGTTTTTATGTTATCATTCTGTGTCTCAGGGAAACGTATAATTTTTAAAGGAAGAAATCTAAGATTAACCTCCATAGTCTCCCTAAGTGATTTCATAGCATCAGTCTGTGCAAAGGGAGAGTTTCGTATTCTAAAGAAAATCAGCTCATATTATTAAAAACAACTGACATATAGTATAAAAAATATTGTAAAAGTATTTGATTATACCTCAAAATACAAGTTGTATTTCTTTGCCAGGAAAAAAAAAGTGAAAACTACTTGAGCTCTAATTCTGAAAGGCAAAATTTTGAACATTGAATATTGGCTATTGCCTATGGCCTAACTGGATAAGAGCAATTCACCTGTTTGATCCAATTTGTTCTAACCTGTGCATTTCACATGGCAAGGGCAGAAAGTCCTAATTCCATTGCTTACCAGGATTTTTTAAAAAAATATTTATTTATTTGGCTGCATTGGGTCTTCGTTGCTGTGCATGGGCTTTCTCTAGTTGTGGTGAGTGGTGGCTACTCTTCATTGTGGTGAGCGGGCTTCACATTGTGGTGGCTTCTCTTGTTGCAGAGCATGGGCTTCAGTAGTTGCAGCACGCGGGTTCAGTAGTTGCGGCACATGGGCCCTAGAGCACACAGGCTTCAGTAGTTGCAGCACGTGGGCTCAGTAGGTGTGGCTCGCAGGCTCTAGACCACAGGCTCAGTAGTTGCGGTACACGGGCTTAGTTGCTCCGCGGCATGTGGGATCTTCCCAGAGCAGGGATCGAACCCGTGTCCCCTGCATTGGCAGGCGGATTCTTAACCACTGCGGCACCAGGGAAGTCCCAGTGCTTACCAGGAATTTTGATCAAGACTTCTATTGCAAGTGACAAAAACTTAAACCAAACTCAGGGTATTTATTGGCAAACATAAAACACTCCAGAAGAGTGTCTGTTCTGAAATACAACTATTTGGACCTAAACATCATGAGGAGGCTCTCTCTCTCCCCTCTCCCCCCCACCGCCATCACCATCATCACCATCATCATCATCATCATCATCATCATCATCTCTGGTCTGAGTTTCTCTCAGTTTGGCTTTCTTCTTTTAAAATCATTTTTCACAAGATGAAGAAGTGGGTACTAGAAACTTCCACATCACATCCTTACCGCCTCTTGATTATAGAAGAAAGAGAGCCCTCATCCTCTAGCTCAAGTTCTAAAAATATCTAAAAGATTCTGATGAGGCCATCTGGGGTCCCAGTTCCATTTCTGGACACATCTCTGTGGTGAAAAAGGGCTGCCATGATGTTTTAGATTGGATTCAAGTACAAGTGGTTTTATTAAGGAAGTTCTCCCAGTAGAAAATGGTAGGCAAATGAGGGTAACAGGGTAAGGGAAGGGAAAGAGTCTGTCAAAGCTGCAATATCAGACGAAGTGCCAGCCTCCCTCTGATCCCGCAGGGAGCTCCAGAACATAAATTGCACATCAGAGTTTGGCCCTATGTAGAAGCAGGGGAGCTGGGCTTTGCACCTGTGCCCCAGTCGTTGGCTACAGGTTGCCCTGAGAGGATATAATCTCCTAGGCACTTCCAGCTCTGGCTCTCCGGAGGTGAGGCAACTCTAGTAGCCCAAGTGCAAACCTCTGTGGAAGGTTGCAGGTACCAGCCTTTTGCAGCATAGGTCAGGGAAGTTGGGGGCTGGGCACACAGCACTGGTGTTTGCTGCACATGCTTATCCCTGAGTGGCCAAAGTACTGGTTCTCTATGATTGGTAACCCCAACCAGAACCACATTTTTGAGCCAAAGAAGAATAATTTACTAAAAAAGGGAAGATCCTGTTACAGGAACAAGAAAGGGGCAGACAGGATAATGAATGTCAGTTCTATGTGGCTTCACTTGATTTGTACTCACCAAATTTGACCCCAAGAAGGTTGAGTCAAGGTCAGGTAAACACACATTTAGAGAAGGAAAATTACATTTACTGAGAATCTACTATGTCACTAACACTGTTTTTGTTAACAGCTTCATTGAAGTATAATTATCACACAATAAAGGGCACATATTTAGATTATAACTTTGATAAACTTGGACATATGTATACACCCATGAAACCATCACAGCAATCAAGATGATAAACATCTCCATCACTACAGAAGTTCCTCTTTCTAACCTATCACTCCCTACCTTTCCTGGTTCCTCCATCCTCAAGCAATTGCTCATGTGCTTTCTGTCACTATAGATTATTTTGTATTTTATATAAACGGAATCCTTCAATATATACTCATTGCTTTTTGGTTTGACATGATTAGTTTGAGATTAATCCATGTTGTTTTGTGCATCAATAGTTCATTCGTTTTTATTGCTGGGTAACTCTCTATTGTAAAGGTGTACCACAGTTTGTTTATCTGTTCACCTGTTGATGGACTCTAGCATTTTTATGTATCATATTATATTTATACGTCATATCCTTTTCACCATACTGTGGGGCAGGTCTTACTATGCTCTTTTTACAAAAGAGCTGTTTAGGCTCAGAGAGATGAGCTAAGTTACCTGATCTCTTAGCTCATAAGTAGTGGAGCTTAGATCTCAGGTTTTTCCCTCAGCAAAGTCTGTGCTGTTTTCATCCTCCCCGTCTTTCTAAGAACACAAAATGGCACTCAGTAATTGATTGTTAGTCACTCTGATTAGCAACATTTACATATTCAAAAGGTGTTTTCCAATTTTAAACTCTTACTTAAAAGTCTTGCCTCCAGCTTTGATGCTTTCTTTATGCCACAGTTGGGAAATAACCCATTTCCTACTCTCTTTCCTCTTAAAAATAACGAAACAGAATAATGCAATAGGATGTTTCCTAGCAAGTGTCCAATCTTTGGCCATTTTTACTCTGCTGCACCAAATCATTTATCATTTCACTACTGAGCTATGCAGTTGATAGTTTAAGAAGTCAGCGCTAAGTGTGTGCCCTATTTAGATCCCTCGAAGTTTCAGAGTGAAATGGGAAATGATACTAGATGAAAGCATTAGGAATTTCAGCAGTTTTCCCAATGACAAAACCTCACATCTCACTTCTTAGAAAATTCCAGTGCACCTACTTTGGTACCTTAAATTTCTAAATTTACATTTTTTACTTGTGTATGTCCAATCTCTCCAGTTCAACTGTAAATTCTGTGAGAGCGTCTACCAAACCAACCCTATATAAAATCTGGATGTCCAAGCTCAAAGTTCTAAGTCCATTCAACTGGAGGGTATATACACTCTAATCTTGCCAGACTACAGTCTTCAGATGAGAAGATGCCTAAGAATATAGTTTGAAAGATTTTACCTATATTATAATAACATCATAAAGTAGGATCATCATAAAAGACTTAAGGAGATTAATAAAGTCTGGGTTAAGGAGAATGAAGCAGATCCTGCTGGAGCTCTACCCATATCCCCTATGTGCTCACTTCTATACTTGAAAGGCAACTTACTGAAATCCCTTTGATTCTTTCTGCCTGTGGTCATTTCTCTGCTTTTGGAACAGACTGGTCCAGCATGCAGGACAGGACAGAAGTGCAGGAAGGTTAGTGTCCCCAGGAACAGTCCTCAACCAATAACAGAGAGTTGGTGGATAAATACCTCAGCTTTCTCACCTCTTGGGTGGGGATAATACTGAAGCTGTTCTGCTTTGTCTCTTAGAGTTCCCCAGAGGAACTGAGCCCCAGTTACCCCCACTAGTCACTTGCTCGATAAATCACCTATTAATGTCTTTCTTCCCTTCTCTGTCTCCATTCCCAACTCTTCTACCTTTACTTTCTTTTGGAAAAGCCAAGCAAAGACAGATATTATAGCAACCAAACAAAGTAATAGCAACCACTGCTACACATCTACAGCATATTGGGTTAAGTGTTTCCTATACATTAACCTATTCAATTCCCATAATTAATGTAAGAGGTATTTTTTATTCCCATTTGACTAATGAAGAAATTGAGTCTTTGAAAAGTTAAGAAACGTCCCAACTTCACACATTAAGTGGCGAATCGGGTTCCCGCCAATTCTGAGTGACTCCCAATTCTATGTTTTATACTCTATCAAAACTCTCAGTCCAGGCCCCTTGGTGTTGTGGTGTGCACAATTAATACAAGCTCACCTAGTGACCCTGGGAAATGCCAACATCTTTTTCTTATATGTTTGATAGTACCCAAGAAAGGATAGCTCCAGGAAAAACTAGTTAAATTGCATGGATTCTTTTTCTTTATTTGTTGTGACTCTTTTGAAGCCTTGACATGCAGTTTAAAATGAGCATTAGCTCTCCTAGCTGTGTGTGCAGAAGTAATATCAAAATGATACCCTATTCACATTTCTTTCAACCATCCACTCTGGCATAACTGATGGTGTGCCAGTGAAATTGCTATAAGTGAACATTTTCATCCTTGCCACTCATTACTGAGGAAGAAAATTCAAGGAGTTCCCAAAATATTTTATTTTTTAGTATGAAACACACACACACACGCACGCACACACACTACTTTCCTTGTTCTTGAATATATGCAATTTATCTATCAATATCAGAGCAGGTTACATTTCTTACTCACTTGCTTTTGTTTCTTTTCCATCCATATGCCAGAGAGAAGGAATTTTAATCACCGAAGGAGAATTTGTATAATAAAAGTGATGATGTCTTCAATTCCTTCAGCGAAGAACATGAATAAATGATCTGTAGATTCTTAATGCATTACTCCAAATATGAGTTTCAATTTGCACAGAAGTTTCAATAAATTGTTTTGTGTCCCTAAAGACATACATACCTCATGGGATACATAGAAAAGGATTCCATTTAGAAAGAATTTTGTTTACGAGTAATATATTCTCTGCACGTTTCTCCGCTCTGTTAATGGCTAATGACATTGAATAATATAAGCATGCTGTTTTTCTTTTTTTAAAAAAAAAAATTATTTATTTATTTATTTTTGGCTACGTTGGGTCTTCGTTGCTGCATGCGGGCTTTCTCTAGTTGCGGCAAGCAGGGGCTACTCTTTGTTGCGGTGCACAGGCTTCTCATTGTGGTGGCTTCTCTTGTTGCGGAGCACAGGCTCTAGGTGCATGGGCTTCAGTGGTTATGGCACGCAGGCCCAGTAGTTGCGGCACATGGGCTTAGTTGCTCTGCAACATGTGGGATCTTCCCGGAACAGGGGTTGAACATGTGTCCCCTGCATTGGCAGTCAGGTTCTTAACCACTGCACCACCAGGGAAGCCCTCTTTTCTTTTTAATAAGAGGTCCAACATGAACTTCAGTCTAAAGTTTTCTAAGTTTTTCAGAATTCAGCACCACCTTTTCACTCAGGGATTTAAAAGCACAACACAAGAGTTGAGATCAAATGATAGCTTAAGTGTATACAATAATTAACTTTGCACTGAAGCGGCACACACTACCCTAAGTTTTTATTTATTTTATCTTTACAACATGCCTATGATACAGGTGCTATTATTATACACATTTTTTAGGTAAGCAAACTGAGGCTTAGAAAGGATAAATACTTGGCTGAGGGTCACACAATTATTACAGTGTTTAAATTTTACCCACAAGTTCTGTCATTTTATACCTTTATAATTAGTCCTATTTAGTCTTGCCATACAGACCCTGCCCTGCAAGTTAGCCTAAATGTCAAATATTTTGTCTCTAAAACTTGGCACTTGTTCCAAAGGCATTAAGCAGTTCATACTCACGTTATATGGTTGAAAGAGTTCCATATTACTTTGCTTGATGAAAAGAGTGGTAGTTAATTTTTTTGTGACATCTCCATCAACTTTAACCTATTCAACTTTAACAATAACACCAAATTTTTCATGTTTTTGTTATTTTGGTAGTTAAAAAGAATGCAGAAACTACCTACAAGTGCTAATAATTCATTTTTTGGATTTATTATAATCTGATGGTATTGATGAAAGACTGTTTAAAACATAAATTAACTATCATGGGCAGAACAAAGAAATATTCTTCCTCTTAAATTTTAATTTTAGATTTTTTAGCTTAAAGATGTTACAAAGCTTCAAGTTTGAGATCTGAAATCATATACACTCTAACATCAATAGGTATCATTTTCGTAATTGTTAATAAAATTTCATATGAAAGAGGAGAGGGAGGGGTCCACAGGATTTTTTTATCTTATTGGATCTCTAACTTGTGCTAGGCATGTCCCATGGTGTTATTTACTTTCGTTCCATTGTTGTAACAGCCTTGAGAAGCCCGTACTGCTCTTCCGCAGCCATTTTACCAAGTCCCTGCGAGGTCAGGGAACGTGCCGAAGCTGGAGTCACTGGGAAGTGATGGGATGGGAATATGAATCCTGAACTAACTTGGTGGTCCAGGTTTTTTTCTGTTCCAGTGTATCACAAAACACAGATGAAACAGAACACTAATTTCAAGGACGATGATGGATGTTATATGAAAATAAGGTTTTCACTGAGGCCAAATGAATTTGGAGAACGATAGGTGGAAAAAAGTCAACCAGATTTCTTTCCTCTAGGATTTTTCAGAGGCCATAACATGCTAATTCACAAACTGAATCTGGGTTGTGGCAGGAAGAATTCTAAGATAATCCCAAAGATTCCAACCCCTGGGTGTATGAGTCCAACATAATCTTGTCCCCTTGAGTGAGGATGAGATTGGTGAAATTGATGGGATATCATGCCTGTGATTAGGCTACATTACATGGCAAATGTGAAGGGTCCCAAAGCAGTTGACTTTGAGTCAATAAAAAGTGGGATGATCATGGAAGAACCTGACTTAATCAGGCGAGAGCCCTTAAAAGATGGGCTGAGGTCATCCTGCTGACCTTGAAAAACAAGCAGCCATATGTGATTGCCTGTGGAGAGGGGCTGTCTCTAGTTGCTGAGGGCTTCGATCCAGTCTCCACAAGGAACTGAATTCTGCCAAAAACCATCTGAGCTTGGAAGAGAACCTGAGCTCCAGAAAAGAACACAGCCCAGCCAATACCGTGATGAAACCCCCTGAGAATCTGAGCAGAGGACCCAGCTAGGACAAGCTTGTACTCCTGACCCAAGGAAACTGTGAGATAATAAATGGCTATTGTTTTAAGCTGCTAAGTTTATGATAATATGTTATGTAGCATAAAACTAACACAGGGATATAGCACTTAACTGTCAAGAAATCCTTTCTTTTTTCCCAGCATATCTTAAGGGACTGGCGTTCCATAAAATTAACTTTTAGAAATGTTGCATTTTTAATCACTTTCTTCTCTCCTTTGGAGAAAGGTTAATGGTTAATGGTCAAAACACAACATTTTGCTTCCAGGAATAGGCAGACCTTGTTCTGATTAGGAAAAAAAGGGATGTGTGCTCTTTTAGGGGACCTAGACTTGGTGTGGCATGAAGCCAGTGAATTAGAAAGGCCAGGCCAGGTAAGAGGAAAAATGGCTAAGTTTAGCTCTTGGGATGGTTAATTTTATGTGTCAACTTGACTGGGCCAAGTCAAGTTGGTCTTCCGACTAGGGTCTTCAGAATTTGGTTAAACATTATTTCTTGGTGTGTCTGTGATTGTATTTTTAGATGAGATTAACCTTTGAATCCATAGACTGAGTAAAGCAAGTTGCCCTCCCCAGTGTGAGTGGGCCTCATGCAATTCACTGAAGGCCTGAGTAGAATAAAAGGCTAAGTGAGAAAGAATTGTCTCTCTCTGACCGACTGTCTTCAAGCTCCCGGGACATCAGTCTTTACCTGCCTTCGGACTTGGACTTGGACTCTAATTGGAAGTTGTATCATTGGCTCGCTCGCGTGGTTCCCTTCTCAGCCTGACCAATTCTGAGATTCACATTATCTATGCCCCAGAGTTGATGAGTGATGCTTTCCAAAATACTGAAGAAGGAAATCCAAATGCCAACAATTTACACTGCAGTAGTTGGAAAGACCATTTTGAGTTGGCTTGGTCAGGTCATCCCCTTCTTGTGAAAAAACTGGATTTCTGATGGTTTACATATGGAGAGGAAGAGAGAAGGGATGATCCTGGATGACTCCTAGGTTTCTGGTTGCTAACAACATGGCTGGTTGGTGGCGACCATCATTCATTGAAAAAATAACTGAGGTTTAGTAGAGAAAAATCATTAGTTAAGTTGTTCTTGAGATGCCTTTAAAATATTCAAAAAAGAGATGTCAAAAAGGCAAGTAAGTATGTGGTCACTACTGGGCTAGAAATATACATATGTGGGCCATCTGCAAAATAGTCATAATTGAAGCTGTGATCATGGGTGAGATTATGGGGGGTTGGAGGGGGGAGGTTGGGGATCAAAGGAGAGGGTCTAGGATTCTTGAAGAATTCCTATAGCTAATGGGCTGATAGAGGAGGCTACACCTGAAAAGGTGACAAGAACCTTTTGTAAAAGCATAGGAAGATAGAGTTTGAGCTCCTAATTGAAGGATAATTAAGTTTCTGACCAGAAATCAGTAGAAAAGACATTCAGGGATGGAGGAAACATAATGAGCTAAATCATTCAGGGCAAAGTGAGCAGATACAGAAAAGAGCAAGTTACACGGTTTGATTGTTGAGGCTGAGAGGGAGAGAGGATGACAAAAGGAGCAGGTTGTCACATGATGAACAGGCGAGAATGTAGTAAAGATTTGCATTCGTTCAATGGACTTGGGGATTTTCAACTTGGGAGGCTGAGTGTCAGGGCTCTGGACATCCTGTCTACACCTCAACTGCATTGTCTTTTCATATGTGGCTAAGACAGCATCTGGAGATACAAATCTGTTATCTTTCCTCTCTGTATTTCTCTCCATTCACACAGAGGTTTGCTCTGTGCTTATTGCCTATTCTGTTTCTCCAGTGGGGGACATGAATTGGAAACTTAAATTGCCTGGAAGGATCAGTCAGGTGGTGGAAACAGGTCAAGTGGATTGGGTGCAGGAGAACCAAGGAATGATGAGGTCTGTGGAAAACTGGGGAGCACTTTTCTCTCTTAAAGGATTCAAATTTGAACTTAAACAAACAAACAAACAAAGGCACTGGGCAAGCCACATAAAGCTTGTCTGCAGGCTGTCATCAGCCCAAGCACCCAAGTTTATGTCCTTTGGACTAAACTTTGGAAGAATTGGGTGAAGAAGGTGGCAAAAATTTTAAAAAATACGAAATCTACAGGTATACTAAAATGTGCTAAAGAAGCAGAGGGGAGATTGCAATTTCCCCTTTCTATCCCCAAAGTTGGGGGGATTCCTCCTGATTGGGGCAGGAAGGGACCAAAGGGAGGGCTTATAAAGCCCCTGAATTCTTCCCATCCAGGCTGCTTCGCAGGAATCAAGGCCTCAGAGCAACGGCTGCATTTGGCAGACATGACGTGGATGCTGCAGAGGCCTTTGCACTGGAAGGGGCCAAGGGCACAGGGACAGTGAGGAGCTCAGCAGTCACTTCCCAGGCACCACGCGTGACTGAGGGCCACGTTAGTCCCTCTTCCCCTCACTTGTTGGCTCTGCTTAGGATGCCAGCACTGTGGCTCACCCTGGAGGCGAGGTCACCGGTTAGACTGAGATTTTCTTTCCTTCTAAAAAAACGAGGAACAGTCAGAAAAATGAAGTCAGAACTTAGGCTGAATTATTTTTAAAGTAATAAAGAGTTATGACAGATTTCACCCACCTGTCTTTGAATCCAAGATTCATATCTGTTATATACGTTCTGGAGTTCCACAGAATTATCTGGAAATAAACGGGGCTCACTGCTATGGGTCACCCATCATGCTAGTTTGCCTGGGACAGGGGTTCCCTCAGTCTTTCGATGTTAAAATGCTAAAACTGGGAAAATCTTGGACAAAACAGGATGAACTGGTTACTCAATCACTGCCAATGAAACAGTTACAAATTACTGCCCAGAATAAGGGTAGGTTTTTGAAGAGGAGAGTGTCTAATCAGAGCTGTGTTTGGGGGAGATCAATCTACTTACCGTATGTAGGATGACTGGGGAGAAAGAAGAGGCTCTGAGACCAGCTCGAGTGGCACAGTGGCTCTGCTGAGAGAAGAGGGTGCTTGAATTAGGAAAGCAGCTCTCAGAATACAGAGGAGGGGCAGGATTCAGATGACCCTGTAGTGGTAAGTGACCACACCATCAAGTTGGTAGATGTGGAGTCGGGTTTGGTGACAAAATAGAACCTTAACTGTGCTGGCTGGTTTAGGCAACGGCTCCTTAACAAATAAGAATTTAAAACCCTAACTTAGATGATAAAATATTTTCTATTTTTAGTTCTGTCAGTTTATGCCTACTTATTTATGAAGACTTGGGAACACATTCACCATCAGGCTAGGCTAGTGGTTTTCAACCAAGGAAGATTTTCACCCTCCCCCCGCCCCCAGGGAACATTTGGTAATATCTGGAGACATTGTTGGTTATCACAACTAGGGATCCTACTGGCATCTTGTGGGTAGATGCCAATGACGTGTCTAAACATTCTATAATGTGCAGGGTAGTCCCCACAGCAAAGTATTAACCAGCACTGAATGCCACTTGTGCCAAGGTTGAGAAACCCTGGGCTATGTGAAACAGCTTGAGAAAACATGACCATTACTGTAGAGAGCATATATTCTAAGTCTAGGTAATGATGGATGCTTTTATAGAAAATATTTGTTAGGTTCAATAGTGAACTTTTTCAAGTCAGGTGTTTTTTACCTCTGAATTTCCAGGCCCTTGCACATAGTAGCTGTTCAATAATTGTTCAGTGGACAAAAGATAAAACAATAGTATCTTTTAATGAGCTTTTTCCCGTGTGTCAGGCATTTGTTTAAAATATCACTTATTGTTCTTAAGAACGCTCAGTTAGGTACTATTTTTGTTGTTTCATTTTGCAGATGAAAAATATGAGGATCAGATAATTAAGTCACTTTCTAGGAAGAAAAGGAGCCAATGCTGGAGTCCTTATTTATCTGACTTTGTTTATTTTATTAAGCATCATGCTGCACCATCTCTGTTTTAATAAGGACCTAAACTGTGTTGGCCATAATCAAATTTCCAATTATCCAAATGCTGGAATAAATGCCTTTATAAGCTTCATAAACTATCCTCCCCTCTTTGTTTTGTTTTGTTTTTTTTATTGCCACTCTGTAAACTTGCTATTGCTATATGCACATTGAATTTATAAAGTACCATATTAGTCAGGAACATTCTATTTTTCTATAGCACAACCATTTCCAGATGTATTCCTGGGATTTATGCATTAATATCACCAGTTGGATGGTGTACTTGATATTACTTCAGTAGATAAGAAATCCTTGAAAGGCGGCTTGATGATAACAGTGAGCAAAGATTGCCACTCCTTTTCCCATTTAAACAAATCTCATTCTATTATTTTGCGGTGAAATGTAAGCCAGCACATTTTCATCTTATTCCCTGCTTTTATTGTTCTCTCAGTAACTTTATTTAAGAGGGAAAAAAAAAGTTAACTGAGATGGGGAAAATTCAATAGCAAAGTACAGTAGGCTCAAAGAATGTATACTGTCGCCTACCACCGTCTGGCTGACGGATGGTTGATTGCTTTCTGAAGGCTCTAAAAACAGGAGATCAATATGCTGCAAAAGAAGTATGCTTTCGCATTGTGGGAATCTTTACCCCACTGTAGTGCTATCAGCAGGTGGCTAGAATAGACTAATCCTGCAAATAATTCATAAAAAGCCTTCCACACTTTTCGCCATCTGGCCCCAGCTTATCTTTCCCATCTCATCTTCCATCCCCACCTACACTCCTGCCTCATAAGTCAAATATCATTGATTGAATGTGTCTTAAATGTTCACCTTCCAAGACGTTCAGATGTTTGGTCTCAAGTATCCCACTCTCCAAGGTGAAGAACAATTTGTTCTTCTAAACCAATTTTGAACATCATGTCCAATGTGAGGCTACTCCTGACCTAGTTCTCTCTGAGCAGCAATCACTCAGTCACTCACTCACCAAAGTTTTATGGAGCCCTCTGTTGGCTACTGTTGAGAAGGTGATAAATAAGACAGATACGGTTCCAGCCCTCATGGAGCTTACAAGCCTAGACAAATCCAGCAAAATTAAGGACTGCCTTCCTTTGTTCCCACGCTGTTAGCTTTTTCTGTCTCTATTTATATGATGTCTTTATTTTTTATTATGGGCCCACCTCTGATCATCATGAGCAATTCAGTGTCTTCTTCATCACTGCATTCCCTTAATGCAGTCCAGTCCCTTACACACAGTAGACATTGAATAGACTTGTGTGTTGAGGGGTTGAATTTTCTATGTAATACTTAAGAAGAATCCAATAAACACGTTAAATAATACCATGGCTTTAAAATTTTTCCTAGTACTGATCTGTCCTTTTTCTTTAACCATTGTTCCAGATTTGTAGCAGAAAATAAGCAAACAGAGTTGTCCAGTCATAGTCATTTGGTTTCTTCTGTTTTTAACTATCCCAGGATTTACATGCAATTTACTCTAGATCTGTGCTATCCAATACATGTAGCTATTGAGCACCTGAAATATGTCTGGTCTGAAATGAGATTGCTATAAATGAAATCCTGTGAAATATATACTGGCTTTCAGAGATGTAAAATATCTGATTAATACTTTTGTATTGATTAGTTATCAAAGTGATAATATTTTGATTGTATCAGGTTAAATAAGCTACATTATTAAAATTAATTTTACCTGTTTATTTTTACTTTTTACAATGTGGTTATTAGAAAAATTTTAATTGTGTATGTGATTTGCATTATATTTCTGCTGGCAGTGCTGTCTGGATTCTTGCCTTCCACTTCTCTGGCTTTTCTTCCTGCAGCAAGCCCTTCTGGGGACCTCCCAGAGCATTCTGGTGTCTGTGGTGAAAATCCTTAATTCTGGCTTTGCCTGTATCTAGCGTGTTTCATCTGGTATCTTGGCAGCCTAAGGTGGTATATACTAGGCGTGGCTGGGAAAACACAAGGGTATGAATTCTTGCCTTTTTTCTTGTCTCCCCCAAGACTCCTCCTGTCCACTCTGCAAAAGCTTCCCAGTTTCCCTCTTGGAAAAATATGGTCTTACATCATACCTTTCTCCTTCCCTGAGCTAATCTGTCTCAGGTTCTTGACCTAAGCATCATGGCAGAAGGGCTGTGGTTGGGGGAAACCAGCTTCCTCCAAAGAAGCAAAATACAGTTTGATATTTGAAACTTTCATTCCCACCCATATATGTTTACTGATTAAATGAAAATTTCAAAACATTGAGCCATAGCTGGAGTTCTTCTTCTGGGAAATGAAACTTAACTTTGTTCTCCTTTTCATGTCCCCAAAGCTTGGAAGGAAACCATGTTTTGTCATTGTTTATTTCTCTTGCAACACTAGAGGATTTTTCAGAGAGGGAATGTTGCAGTAAGCCTCACAAGGACATAGTCTTTCTGGAAAAGCACTCAAAGGGTAAATATTGGTTTTGCAGACCCAGAGTGACTCACCGAGTAAGCTGAACCATTTATAATTTCCCCAGGATTTAAAATCTCAAACCATGAGCCTTTGAGTTTTCTCCTATGAAAGGATGGAATGCAAGGATTTCCTCTAGGATTACTGGTTCCACATCTTTCATATCACTCAGCACTCCAGCCCGCATTCTTAATTTAATAATTCAGTGTGAAATATTTCCTTCTTTTAATACTGCACCCATCATTAGGTTGTAGCTACACCCAGGGTATCAGTATCAAAGCTTCCTGGATGAATCCCTTTGAAAAGATTGCTAGGCAAAGTCTCCATTTTATTTCATAAAATGTGAAATGATTGTCCCTGGATGTTTGTCCTGCCCTTTTAATTCCTAATCTGTAGTACTATCAACAAGCTGGTACTCCCCTTTCCCCATTGTGCATCCCATTTTTGCCCATGGCAAATGTGACTGTTGTTATTATCCTCAAATAAGTGTAAATTGTGAATTACATCAGTTCATTACAGCCAAACCTCTTTTTAATTGCAGATTAATCTCAAATGTCCTCCCTCCAAATTAAAGTGAAATGCACAAAATGCTGCTGTTTCTCCAGCTTTTCCAAAGTAGAGTATATCCAAAATGCTACAAAGCATTCTGAAGATTGAGCCACATTAAGACACATAAACATTTAAAAATCACTTACATCTTCTTTGCTGTTTGGGGAAAAGTTAACATTTGAGTCATGGAGGTTGTGGGTAAGGATGAGTGTCAATCTGTTGATTGCCCTCTACTTCCCTTTGAAGTTAAGAATGAGTTTTGTCAATTTCACCGCTGAGATTTCTGCTATTTATGATCAAATGTCTGAGGCTGCATTGCTTATGAGGAAGGACAGAACCATTAAAAAAATTAATACTTAATTTTTTTTAAAGTTAAGCATTTTCTCTCTTTTTTAAAAAATTTATTTATTTTAATTTGGCTGCATTGGGTTTTCATTGCTGCGCGTGGGCTTCTCTGGTTGCAGCGAGCGGGGGCTACTCTTCATTGCGGTGCGCAGGCTTCTTATTGCGGTGGCTTCTCTTGTTGCGGAGCATAGGCTGTACACGTGCGGGCTTCAGTAGTTGTGGCATGCGGGCTCAGTAGTTGTGGTTTGCAGGCTCCAAAGCGCAGGCTCAGTAGTTGTGGCGCACGGGCTTAGTTGCTCCACAGCATGTGGGATCTTCCCGGACCAGGGCTCGAACCCCTGTCCCCTGCACTGGCAGGCAGATTCTTAACCACTGTGCCACCAGGGAAGACCAATACTTAATTTTTTAGAGCAGTTTTATTTTTTTTACTAGAACTTTCATTTTCCACTCTTTTTTTTCTTTAACTGAAGTATAGTTGATTTACACTATTGTGTTAGTTTCAGGTGTACAGCAAAGTGATTCAGTTATATATATATATATATTTTTTTTCAGATTATTTTCTGTTATAAGTTATTACAAGATATTGAATATAGGGCTTCCCTGGTGGTGCAGTGGTTAAGAACCCGCCTGCCAATGCAGGGGACACGGGTTCAAGCCCTGGTCTGGGAAGATCCCACATGCTGCAGAGCAATTAAGCTTGTGCACCACAACTACTGAGCTTGCGCTCTAGAGCCCACGAGCCACAACTACTGAAGCCCGCGTGCCTAGAGCCTCTGGTCTGCAACAAGAGACGCCACCACAATGAGAAGCCCATACACTGCAGCAAAGTGTAGCCCCTGCTCTCCCCAACTAGAGAAAGCCTGCATGCAACAATGAAGACCAAATGCGGCCAAAAATTAATTAATTAATTAATTTTAAAAAATAGACATTGAATATAAATCCCTGTGCTGTACAGAAAATCCTTGTTGCTTATCTCTTTTATGTATAGTAGTTTGTATCTGTTAATCCTATAATCCTAATTTATTCTTCCCTTCCTCCCTTTCCCCTTTGATAACCATAAATTTGTTTTCTTTGTCTGTGAGTCTGTTTCTGTTTTTTATATAGATTCATTTGTATTATTTTTTAGATTCCACATATAAGTGAGATATATATATATATATATATATATATATATATATATATAGTAGTTGTCTTTCTTTGTCTGACTTACTTCTCTAAATATAATATTCTCTAGGTCCATCCATGTTACTGCAAATGGCAACATTTCATTCTTTTTTTTATGGTTGAGTAATATTCCATTGTATACATGTACCACATCTTCTTAAGCCAATAGTCTGTTGATGGGCACTTGGGTTGTTTCCATGTCTTGCCTATTGTAAATAGTACTACTATGAACATTGGGGTGCCTGTATCTTTTTGATTTAGAGTTTTCATCTTTTCTGGGTATATACCCAGGAGTGGGATTGCTGGATCATATGGTAGTTCTATTTTTAGTTTTTTAAGGAACCTCCATACTATTCTCCATAGTGGCTACAGCGATTTACATTCCCATCAACAGTGTAGGAGAGTTCCCTTTTCTCCACACCCTCTCTAGCATTTATTATTTGTAGACTTTTGATGAGCCATTCTGACCAGTGTGAGGTGATACATCACTGTGGTTTTGATTTGCATTTCTCTAATAATTAGCAATGTTGAGTGTCTTTTCATAGGCCTGTTGTCTATCTGCATATCTTCTTTGCAGAAATGTCTATTTAGGTCTTCTGTCCATTTTTTGATTGGATTGTTTGTGTTTTTGATATTGAGTTGTATGAGCTAGAGCAGTTTTATTCCAGTGAAATTGAAGGGAAGATACAGAGATTTCCCACATACCCCCTGCCCCCGCACATGCAGAGTCTCCCCACGATCAACATCCCCACCAAAGTGGGACATTTGTTACATAACAATGATGAAACTACCCTGACACATCATAATCTCCCAAAGTTCATAATTTACATGAGAGTTCATGCTTGATTTGCATTCTATGTATAAGGATATGTATCTGTCATTATGGTATCATACAGAGTAGTTTCACTGACCTAAAAATCCTCTGTGCTCTACCTATTCATTGCCAACTCTCCCAAGCCTCGCACGCACTGATCTTTTACTGTCTCCATAGTTTTGCCTTTTTCATAATGCCATATAGTTGGAATCATACAGTATGTAATCTTTTCAGATTGGCTGCTTTCACTTAGTCATATGCATTTAAGATTCCTTCATGTCTTTTCACGTGTCTTGATAGCGCATTTCTTTTTAGCACTGAAAAATAGTCCATTGTCTGGATGTACTACAGTTTATCCATTCATCTACTAAAGGATATCTTGTTTGCTTTCTGGTTTTGGCAATTATAAATAAAGCTGCTGCAAACATTTATATGTAGGTTTTTGTGTGTACCTAAGTTTTCAGATCCTTTGGTTAAATACCAAGGAATGCAATTGCTGGATTGTATGGTAACAGTATGTTTAGTTTTGTCAGAAACAGCCAAACTGTCTTCCAAAATGACTGTACCATTTTGCATTCCTACCAGCAAGGAATGAGAGTTCATTTTGCTCTACATCCTCGTGAGCATTTGGTATTGTCAGTGTTCTGGATTTTGCCCATTCTAGTAGGAGTGTAGTGGTTTCTCACTGTTGTTTTAATTTGCATTCCTCTGATGTTATATGAGGTGGGATGGCCATTTTAATAGCTGTTTTACCTTAGGCTTATTTCTTGACTTCTACAAACTTCAGCATCCTCATCTGTAAACTATGAATGGCAGTACATGTCTTGCACGATTCAGGGGACAATTATAAATGACATGTAAACTGTATGATTCAAAACAGGCCTTCAACAATGAAGCTATCATGAGGATCCACAAAGTGATAACATCCAAGTGTCACACAAGTCAGGCCCCTAGTGTTTTGGATTTCATGAACTAAGGTAATTAATTTTTTTTTGATGGCGCTTATAGAAAGTTGACAAACTTTACTTTTATCTTGTTAAGTGAAGACAATACAGAAGAAAGTCAATCCAACTATCATTTACTCTCATCATTTTATCTAAAAGAAAGGAATTTTTGCAACAGCAACAACAAAAGAAGGAAGCACATAATCCAAGAAAATAATACTATCAATATCCTTTACATTCAATTAATACATCTTTGTAACAAGTTCTTACTTTTTTTCATTTCGCTATGAATGATAAAAACAATTCATCCAGGGCTTCCCTGGTGGCACAGTGGTTGAGAATCTGCCTGCTAATGCAGGGGACATGGGTTCGAGCCCTGGTCTGGGATAGATCCCACATGGCGCGGAGCAACTAGGCCCGTGAGCCACAACTACTGAGCCTGCGCGTCTGGAGCCTGTGCTCCACAACAAGAGAGGCCGCGATAGTGAGAGGCCCGCGCATCGCAATGAAGAGTGGCCCCCGCTTGCCACAACTAGAGAAAGCCCTCGCATAGAAACGAAGACCCAACACAGCCAAAAATAAATACATAAAAATAAATAAATAAATAAAAGATTACTATTAAAAAAAAAAACAAAAAAAAAAAACAATTCATCCAAAGCAGGCATTGGTTGGACTGATGAATTCTCAGGAAAGCCTGGAACCCAGTTGATTTGTTTGTCTAAAGCCATGTTTCTCTCCTTGGCTGGGCTCCTCTTGTTTTCTGAATGGTCAACATGTCACAGTCATATCTTATTAGGGAAATAGGATGATGTCGAGTCTTTTTTTACCCACTGAGATTGAGTTTAAATTCTGCTCTTTCAAATGTGTCCCTGTCAGGCTTTGCTGCTTTCTGATCTATTTTCAGTGGCTCTCCATCTGACCTGAAAACATGCATATGGGTGCTTGTTCACTAATGTTCCCATCTGTACAGATCTGCTCACATTCTCAGATTTAGCATGCCTTATTTTCCCTTCCTGTTTTTAGAGTACCACAGGTGAACTCCCTGAAAATCTTGTCATTCATGGCTTTGCTTACAATTTCTTTAGACGTGAAGATGGCCACAAGTATTCATTTATCCTCTACATTTGGCAATGATGCTTACCTTAATTTTTAAGATTGTAAATCCTACAAAGTTGGGCATTTGGTTTAACATATGTATCAACAGAAGAAGTGTGCATTCTGTAACCATGGAAAAACACATGGGGTTGTCTCTGTAAGAGTGGAAAACTTGGAGGAAGAATGTCATGTTGATATAGAATTAGAATTTTGAGTTCAGAGGCAGACTTCTTGGTAATATATAGACTAAGACCCTTAGTTTCAGATGGACAAGTTAACGTACTAGGAGGGGAAAGATCTGCTGATGGTCACATGGGGAGTTAGGCCCTGGATAAATAACTGTAAAACCATGTTGCAAAGGAAACTGTACTGGTGATAGGGCTGTTAAAGAACATCTACTATTCCAGATTTATTTCACTGGTATTACACTTAAGGTTTTAGATTATGACCCACCTACAACATGTGTGATTGTCCTGAGACTTAAGGATATTAATTGCCCTGAAACTGAGATCACAGTCATAGAAGAGTCAAGAACAGAAATAGCCAATCAAACATAAATGTTGCATTTGCGCCCTAAACCCAGTTTCTGGTTACACATTAAGCATATACTGGTATTCAGTGCACCGGGAGGCAGTTCTCAGTAAAGATCTGAACTTTGGTGCCAGAAAAAACAGTTTGAGCCTTGGCTCCAAAACTTATTAATTGTATGAACTTCAACAATTTGTTTAACTTCTTTCAGACTTAGTTTCCAACCTCTAAAATAATAATATTAACTTTAGGGGGTTTTTTTGTCAGTAGTTTATAGTACTGTGATAATAAACAAGTAGGGTATATTCACTTATTGGAGTAAGGTTATACCTTGAAGCTTACTGCTCTGAACAATTTTTGCACAAATAGGATATTAATAGAGTTTTGGAAACCAAAGTTAGGAGGGTCAAAGTTAGATGATCAAATATGACAAAATTATCAGGAGAATTGTGGAAAACACATGAACAGGATGAAATATATAATGAAACCATACAGGATGGTTTATGGCATCATATGTAATAGTATATGGTATGTGATGGTATATAATATGGGTTGGCAAACCATGGTCCTGCTGCCTGTTTTTGTAAATAAAGTTTTATTGGAACGTAACAATGCTCATTCATTTATATATCATCTATAGATATGCTGCTTTTGTGCTACAATAGCAAAGTTGAATAGTTGGGACAGAGACCATATGCCTACAAAGCCTAAAATATTGACTATCTGGATCTTTACAGAATATGTTTGCTGATCCCTGGCATATAATGATGCTGATACTATGGGTTCATTTTCTTTTTCACTGGAAGACCTCAAGGCACCAAGCAGCCTTTATTTCCCGAACATTCACTGCAGTGCCGAGCTCAGTGTTCTGTATATATTCGGCCACCTATACATTCTGTAGCATACTTTTACTATCTATTTCCTATAATTTTAGTAAAAATAAATAAGTAACATAGGATAGTAAGGTGGCCAAAGTACCTTCTAACATGAGCATTACAGCTAATTACTTTCCGAAAACCTGGTTCATAAAACCACTATCCCAGGACAAACCTTGTTGGTTTAGCTCAGTAGTTCTAAAACTTAAGCATGAGTCAGAATCACCTAGAGGGCTGGCAAAAGCACACATGGCTGGGTCCCACTGTCCAGATTTCTGATTCAAGAGGTCTAGTGTGGAGCCCCAGAATTTTTTTTTTTTTGACCGTGCCACACTGCTTGCGGAATCTTCGTTTCCCAATCAGGATCGAACCTGGGCCCTGGCAGTGAAAGCACTGAGTCCTAACCATTGGACCGCCAGGGAATTCCCCAGAATTTGTATTTCTAACAAGTTCGCAGGTAATGCTGATGCTGCTGGATCACAGACCACCTTTGAGCATCACAAACATCTGGACTCTGCACAGGATGTTTGGATTGCAATCTCCACAAGGCCCCGAACTTATGTATTTCATTCATTTAAGTATATCCAGCCTCTGTCACAGGGCCTGACCTGTCTTTACTCAGCACTCAACACATATTTGTCAAACGGGTGAATAAAAAGCCACTACCTGCTCTAGAACTAATACGGTCTCATGAATCCTGAGAAAAGACACTCATTTGCAATCTTTCTGGTCCATGAATGCTGCTTTGCGAGCTAGACCAGGGGTCAACAAACTTTTTCTTGAAGGCCCAGTTTATAAATACTTCAGGCTGTGCAGGCAAAGAGGCAAAATCGAGACCATTATGCAGATACTTATATAATCATTTAAAGTGTCATCATTTAAAGCTATTTTTCATTTGAGGACTATGAAAACATAGGCAGCTGGCCGGCAAAGCTGTACTTTGCTGACCCCTGAGTTAGGTACAAAAGAAAATAGGAGGGAAGCCAGGGAGAGAAAAGAGAGGGTCTGAGGGGGAGGATAAAGAAGTTAGGAAGGTGAAACCTAAGTAGAAAACCATTTTGCTCTTCTACTTGGGCCTGCCCTGAGACATTGGCATCTAGTTGTTCAAAGCTGTGATGGACTTAACTTTATGAGCCACTTTCTAGTTTAACTCAGGGCTCATTATCCCAGTTACCAGTCTCTCTAACCTGATACAGCAAACAGCTTTGCTTTAGAGTGTGTGTGAAGAAACTGTACCCTCTACTTCATTATAACAAATATTACTCTAGGCATTTGCAGTTGTGTGCACCCTGACATCATTCAGAAAGTTGCCTGGTACTCCCCAGAAGCCACTACCCCAGTCGATCACCCCACCTCGGAGCCTGTCTGTGTGCGGAGTCAGGTCCCATTCCAGGTCCCACATCCATACGAGCCCCTCCCCCTCTTCACTCTCCTTATGTGGGCTGGAAGCACCCTGTACAGTTATGAGCTTGGCTACCAACCTTGTATGTGAGAAGTTTGGCTTGAAGGCTCTACGTTTGGTTGTGCCAGTTTCTGTGAAGAATATTAAGAAACTAGAAATCCTACATGGAACTCCTGTCATATGCCCTGAAACACAGACTCTATGATTTTGACTTTGTTGTTATTATTGACATCATTGCTTGTTGGTTTCCTGGGTAAGCAGACCCTGAGACAGAGATTAGTATGCAGGAAGTTTATTGTGTGCTGCTCTTGGGATCAGTACCTGTTGGGAAGTGAAAGAAGAAGAATTGTCAGAGGAGAGTTTCTAGAGGGGGCCTGAGCTGTGAGCTGTTAGTAGCCAACCTTCTCAGCAGCTGAGGAAATGAGTACTGCAGTCCTGGAAGCAGAGGGGGTGTATCTGAGAGATACACTACAGCATTCACATTTTAACAATTTATTTTTTTCATAAATACTTCTATATGTACCTCTAAGAGATAAGGACACATTTTTAAAAATCCATAATATCATTATCATACCCAAATTTAATTATCAGTAATTCAGTTTCCACTTGTCTGATCAATATTATATAACTATATATAATTAATTTGTTTGATTTGGGGCTCAAGTAAGATCCATAAATTGCAATCAATTGATATTTCTTAAATCTCTTTTGGTCTGTAGGTTTTCTTTCATTTCCTTTTTTTTTCTTGAAATTTATTCATTGATATAAACCTGGTAGACTTCTGTCCTGTAGAGTTTCCCACAATAAAAAAAAACCTTTTATGATTATGAAAGTAATAAAGGTACATTACAGATAATTTAGAAAATAGAGAAGAGTGTAAAGAAGAAAAACTTTTAAACTTCTTGAAACCTGTTCAACAGATTAGCAATGCAAATATGTAGGTTTATGTCTTTACAGCAGCATTTCCTAAAGTCTGTCCCACTGGACACTGATCCCATGATATGTCCCTCCAAAAGAGGATCCATTATTGTATTAGTTTTCTATTGCTGCTGTAACAAATTGCCACAAACTTAACAGTTTAAGATAATACCTGTTTATTATCTCACAGCTCTGTTCAGAAGTCCTTCTGGTCAGAAGTCCAGTCGGCTTAGCTGAGTACTCTGCTTAGGATCTCACAAGGTTGAAAGTTAAGGTGTTGGCTAGCCTGGGCTCTTAGCTGGAGTCTTGAAGAAGGGTGAGTGGGTTGTTGGAAAATATACTTCCAGACTCATTCAGATCGTCAAGAGAATTCAGTTTCACGTGGTTAAAGGACAGAGGACCCGTGTCGTTGCTGATTGTCAGCCAGGGATCATTCTTAGCTTTACGAGGTGACCTCCATTCCCTGGCTTGTGACTCCCTTCATCTTCAAAGGCAGCATCAAGGGTCAAATCCCCTCATGTTTTGAATCTCTCTGGCTTCTCCTTCTGTCTCACCTCTCCAACCTCCAGCTGGAGAAAATCCTCTGCTTTTAAGTGTTTATGTGTTTATATTGGACCTGCCCAGATAATCCGAAATCATCTCCCTATTTTAAGGGCTGAAACATTAATCTCATCTAGAAAATCCCTTTTGCCAGATAAGGTAATATATTAACAGGTTCCAAGGATTAGGAGGGGACAAGTTTTGGGGAGCATTCTGCCTACTGAAGTGACAAATTAAGTTTGGAGGATGTGTGTTTTCTACCTTTATTTTGTAGATTTAAAGGTCATTGATATTTTTGAAGCTTTGAGTCAGGAAACATTTTCAACTTCTTTTAACCCAAAAGTCCTTAAGATTGTTTGACCATAGAAGCAAGCTTGTTTATGCACACATAGCACTTATTATAAATATTCTGCAGAGCTAGTTTCTGAAGAACACATTTGAGGTATGGACTTTTCCCTATATATGTGTGTTTTAAACATTTAGGATCATTTAATATATTTACTATTGTAAACTACTTTTTTGAGTTATAGCAACGCCATTGAACATGGGGTCAGCAAACTTTTTTTCTGAAAAGGGTCATATAATAAATATTATAGGCTTTGAGGCTCACACAGTCTGTATCACAAATACTATCAACTCTGCCTTCGTAGTGTGAAAGCTGCCAGAGAATTATATAATGAATGGGAATGGCTGTGCTTAGGTCAGGTGGTGGGCTAGATTATATGCTGACCTCTGTTCTAAACTGTATTTTTTAAATGACTGCATAATACTATATTATATGGATATTTGTATTATCATTGCTTTTTACAAATTTTATTGTACAGTAATATACATATAGAAAGGTGTATGTATTATATATAATAGCTTGATGAGTTTTCACAAACTGGCTATAACCATGTGACCAGCAACCAGGCCATAGTCACTTCTGGGTGGACATTTGAATTGTTTCCAATTTGGGGTTTTTACTAACAGCTCTATTATGAGCATGATGCCTGATCTACTTTACAACTACATTTGTACACTGGTCGTATTAGTTTTCTATTGCTTCTGTAACAGATTATCATACATTTAGTAGCTTAAACAGTATAAATTTATTATCTTACAGTTCTGCAAGTCAGAAGTCTGACACAGGTCTCACTGGACTAAAATCAAGGTGTCGGCAGGGCTGTGTTCCTTTCGGGAAGCTCCAGGGAAGAATCTGTTTCCATGCCTTTTCCAGCCTCTAGAGGCTGCCTTGGCTCTTGGTCCCTTGCTCTGTTTTCAACACCAACAGCCTTGCCTCTCTGATGATTCTTCCATAATCACATCTCTCTGTCTCTCTGCACCGTAGGAAAGATTATTTGATTTTAAGGACTCATGTGATTAGATTAGACACATCCAGATAATTCATGATATTCTACCTGTCTCATGGTTCTTAATTTAATCACCTCTGCCTTTTGCCATGTAACGTATTTGTGCCGTGTTCTGAGGATGACGGTGTGAATGTCTTAGGAGGTGGTGGAGCTATTCTTCTGCCTATTCACACTGGTTCTGTGAGCCAATCAGCAAGCACACACCCTAGTTTGTAGGAAAGCTGAGCTCCAGAATTTTGCCAACTTTGCTTTTCAGTTTTTAAAAACAATACAAGAAAACTCAGTAACACGGTCAGTTAGCTGACACAGATCACCTACACAATAGATAGACTTGTAGTGAAAATGTGTATTAAAACACCATTTTCCCTTTCATTTTGATGAAACAAAACCCAATGTTTTCCACTCTGAGATCACAGGTCTGAACAGCACAACATTTCAATCTTTTCCAACTTCTTCCCAAAGAATGGGAGGGTGGAGGAAAAAGGGCAGGATTTCATGTATAAGAACTAATTTTCAAAAAGCTCTGCAAGGTCTTAAAGAGAGCAGTTGGTTAGAAAGTCACTCTCCAGCCAAGATCACTCTAAAAGGAAAGAAAATGAATAGAGGTGCATTCAAAGAACACACCCTGACCTGCTGGGGGAAGTGAGGGATCTCCTAGGAGGGATAAGTGTAGATGATTTAACCATTCAGTCTAAGACAAAATCCAGGGGTGAGTGAGAGGAAGAGGTTAGAAGAGCTGTCTTCAAGCATCCAGTGGAGTGTAACATGAAAGAGGGCTTGCGCTGGTTCTGGAGAATGCAATTCTTAGACCTTAGTGTTCATTAGCATCATTGTGAAGATTCTAAATGCAGGTCCCCAGGCTCCATCCACCGGTGGTTCCAATTCAGTAGGTGGAGGGTAGGGACATAAAGCTGAATTTTAAATAAACTGCCACGGCTGATTCTTATACAGGTGTTTCAAGGACCTTATTCATGTATTTATTTATTCATTTACTCATCAGAGTTATATTGAGCATTTACAGTATACCAGGCACCATTATAAATGTGGGGATACAGCTGTGAATAAAACTTACCAGCTTCCTGTCCCCAAGGGGCTCATATTCTAGAGATGAAAGACAGACAATGAAGAAATACATTAGGAAAATTTACATTATTTCAGGTAGTGGTATAGAGAAAACAAAAAGCAGGAAGGGAGTTAGGGAGTGCCGAGGCAGGGGGATGAGGTTGATTTTTAAACAGGTGACATTAAAGCAAAAAACTGAATGAAGAAAGAGAGCAAGCTGTATGGTTTCTGGGAGAAAAGTGTTTCACTCAGGGAATTGGCAACAGCAGAAGAACTTAGGTAGGCATGTACTGGTATATGTAAAGAATAATAAGATGCCAATGTGAGCTTGGAGACTGGGCTGGGAGAAGAACAGCTGATGCTGTGAAATGAGATACCCTATTTTTGCAACAGGGCCATGAGGGAGGGAAGCCTCCTTTGGAAAAGGAACGGATATATTTACTCCAAGAAGAAAGATCTTTGGGTCATCTTGCGAAGGGTACTTTCAAGCACATTGATATGTCTGTTGCAGGCACAGTTCAAATATCTGGCTGGGGGTTGAACCAAGCCATTGGTCTTTAAACCTGGCTGTGTCTCAGCATCAACTTGGGGAGGTAGAAGTGGACATCAGCTCTTTTTACCTGCCAGTATCCTTGCCCCCTTCTCTGCTAATAGCATCCTGTTTTTTGTCTTTGATCAATTGCCACTCTATTATTTGTAGTTTTGATGGGATTGACAATCAAAATGTCTGTTCTTCCCTAGCCAAGAAGTAGGAATGCGGCCCAAGATAGGTTAGTCACACTTTCCCATTGTAATTTAATCTTGAGTAGAGTAGCACATGTGCAGATAATGGCAGGGGCCGATTCTTTCTAACTAAGGCCTGTGGGGAATGCAACCTTTAATTGTTGCTACGCAGGCCCCTGGAGCTGTTCCAGTTCGTGTCCTTTTAAAAGACTGTTTTTAGCCTTCCTTTGGTTCTGTGAGCCACACCCAAAATATTTATTTTTGCCTTAAGTAAACTAGAGTTTGTTTTTGTTCGTTACTTGAACCAACCAGCCAACCAACCAACCGACCAAACAAACAAACAAAAAACCCCCCTGATACAGATTCATAAAAATACATATTCCCAGGCCTCACTCTCATCCCACCAAATGAGAGTACACGGTAACAAAATTCTAGGACTCAGTAGTTTGAAAAGGGTCTTTAGGTAATACTGATTCAGTTTGGCAACCCTGGGCTAAATGGCGCTCCAGACAGACCCCTGCTCCTGAACCTCTGTGCCTGATCTGGAGTGGGGCTTTGCAGCTTGGAGGCTGGTGTATTCCTCTTCTCCTGTCTGGTAGTGATCCTCCTCTCCTCAGCCTTGTTAACTTGTGAAAACTCAAGTCAAACCATCCATGTTCCTATGTTAAGAAGAACCTTGTACAGACAAGGCCCAAGGGAATGTTTGCATTAGCCCCACTCTGCCAGGGTCTAGCTCTGTGAGTTTGGATAACTCACTTCTTTCTGCACTTCCACATGCTTGTAGAGAGGGTACATTTTCAAATTCTGCCCCAGGAAGCCCTAAAGTTTCTAAAAAAGGTACAAGGGGCTGTTACTGTATGTGTGGATATGTTTATTATTTACTTATTTTTAGCTCATTGTATGCACTTCCTCTCTCCTAATATAAGCTCCATGAGGGCAGGGACCTTCTTGGTTTTGTTCATTTCCGTATTCCCAGTTTCTAGAATAGTCCCTGGCCCTTAGTAGGCACTTAGTATTTTTAGAATGAATTAATTTTTTAAAACTACTGGACATCTATTGAAGTTTTGCCAAAAGTTTTATTATTAACTATCAACTTGAAAACCCTGCCACTATAGGTGGCAGTAATTTCCAAGTCCAAGGCTAAGGTGGGCTATGTCAGAATTACCTGAAAAGCTTAAAATGCGGACTCCTAGGTTTGTTCCTGAAGCTGTTGATTCAGTTATCCTAGGACTTTGAATGGTGTATTGTTACTATTGTTATTGTTATTATTATAGTGGTGGCTGTTTTGAATTGCATTGTTTTAAAGCATTCAACTAGATGATTGTTAAGTCCCTCCCCACCCCAACATCCTAGAAGATGGTTCTGGTGAGAAAAATAATGCCAGAAACTCCACCTAAGCATCCCTAAGATCCATTCCCTTCAAAGTTTGGCTCCCTTCACAAGGAGTTGCTGATACTGCCTGACAGGATTTTGCTTCCTTGCTTTAGGGCTTGGAAAAAAAAATCCCCTAAAGTAATTTCACTGCTTTGTGATCAAAAGAAGAGGCAGAAGGGGGTGGGGGAGGGCTCCACATTCCTCTTGGGGCTCTGGGATTTCTCAGGGATAGTAGAAATTCCTGTTTATTAAAATATCTTAGGTGTGCTCCTTCCCTGTGGCAGGCAGGACAGATTAGACAGTGAAGCAGGTTGACAGATTTTTTTGTTCACACAGAGTTTTAAACTCTAGTAGGGGAGACAGATATTAAACAATGACACAAATAAGAATTTAAATTACTGTCATGAAGAGGCAGAGAACGGAGGGTTTTTAGAGCAGTGAAACTATTCTATATGATACTATAATGGTGGATACCTGTCATGTGTCTGTCCAAATCCATAGAATGTACACCAAGAGTGAACCCTAATAAAACCACGGACTTCGGGAGATAATGATGTGTCATTGTAGCTTCATTGATTGCAACAAATGTCCCGCTCTGGCGGGGGTTGTTGGTAGTGAGGGAGTCTGTGTGTCTGCGGGGGCAGGAGGTATATGCAAAATCTCTGCACTTCCTGCTCAATTCTGCTGTGGACCTAAAACTGCTCTTAAAAAAAAGTCTTAAAATTAAAAAAAAAATTACTATCATTACCAGTTCCTTACTTGGGGAATAACAATTAAAAGAGAAGAATTAAGTATTTATCTTTAGTGTTTCTTATATGAACAGCATTTTAGGATAAGCAAAGAGCCCAACCTGATAAGGGAAGGTTCTTTATAAAAGAGCTCTTACTAATAAAGGGGAAAGGAATGAGGAATCACCATTTTATTACCCTTAAATAATAATTAATGCAGGTCACACTCATCAATGGATGGAACCATTAGAAGGAAGGTTCCTGGGGAACTTGGCAATGGAGGGATCAGGCTTTTACATGCCTACTGTTACCTGAAATGTATTGTCTCAGAGTTCTAGGGGCTAGAAGCCTGAAATCCAGCACTGCTGCATTCCCTTCGGGAACTCTAGAGAATTCATTCCATGCCTCTTCCAGCTTCTGGTTCCCGCCCTGGAAGTTCCTGGGCTTGTGGCCGCATCACTCCGATCTCTGCCTCCATCTTCACGTAGCCTCTGTGGGGCTGTCCCAAACTTCCTCTTATAAGGGTACATCTGACTGTATTTACAGTCCACTCAGATGATCTAGGATAAGTTCTTCTTTTTACAGTTATTAAATTAATCACATCTTTTGCCATAAAAGGTAATATTCACAGGTTCTGGGGATTAGAATATAGACATATCTTTTTGGGGACCACATTCTTTCCACCAGATCTGTCTTCTAATGGGGTGCGCTATGAAGCACATGGCATCACTTGTCATGATTTCTTGCCATAAAAGTTACATCTGAGTTCAGTAAAGCCTGTAGAGCTATGATCCTTTACAGGAAGTATTTGAGATAGAGAAATAAGTGAAATGACTCTACAACATGGCAAAACCAAATGTAGAACAGTGTACAGGACGACTAACATATTTTTTTGTATAAAACCAATGGCATTTTAAAAATTTAAATATTTATTTATTTAAGTTATGTTTTTGACTGTATTGGGTCTTCATTGCGGCGCACAGGCTTCTCTCTAGTTGTGGCGCGCAGGGTCAAGGGCGCGTGGGCTCTGTAGTTTGTGACACGCGGGCTCTCTCACTGAGGCGTGCGAGCGCAGTAGTTGTGGCCCACGGGCTTAGTTGCCCCGCGGCATGTGGGATCTCAGTTCCCCGACCAGGGATTGAACTCACGACCCCTGCATTGGAAGAGGGATTCTTTACCACTGGACCGCCAGGGAAGTCCCAAGCCAATGACATTTAAAAAGACGAGGCAGTCTATTTTAGACTAAAAGAGATTTGAGGACATAATAACCTTAACTAATTAAGGACATAATTTGTGGTCCTTGTTTGGATCCTAATTAGACCAAAGCAGTTTTAAAAAGACACCTTTGAGGTAACTGGGGGAATTTGATTTTGGACTGAGTAGTAGATGATACTAAGGAATTGGGATGAATTTAGTTAGCTGTGGCAATGGCATTGTAGCTGTGTCAGGCACCTCTTGTGTCCTGGATCTGGTGCTCTCAGCTCCGTGTTCATCCAGCTGTTGTACCCAGAATTGTGCGGGTGGAAACTGATATCACCTCCCCTAAACTGCCCCACAGACCTCTCACCGTCTGCTCCAGGCTTCTCTGTCGCATCCTGCAGATCACCTGTAGGGACGCTTCCAGCCCTTCTGTCTCATTCTGAAGCATTCCATTGCAAACCTGGGAGTGTAAGAGAGTTAACACCCACCCAATGGGGCATCCCTGACTGTAGGTGGTATGGGAACCAGTGCACAGCCCCATTCCCCGTTTTGGTCACTCTATGGACAAGTTGAAAAAAATTCAACAGCTCCTCAGAGAGTCCTCCACAGGATCAAGTCCCAGGTGCCCCCAGGGCTGATCCTCTGATAGTGCATCCTTGACTCTGCTTTCCCTCCTTCCCTGTTCCACTTTTCCCAGCCCTGCATTCTCCCTTGGGATCACTTCCCAAAGTAACGACTTGCATGCAAGCCTTTGTTTCAGGCTCTGCTTTAGGGGGGAACCTAGGTGGAGACAGTGGTTATGAAACAAATGTATCATTTTTGAGACACACATTTTGAGGTATTCAGAGATGCAATGACATGATCCCTGGGTTTTGCTTTAAATATTTCACCAACATACAGCTACTGTGGAAAACAGTATGGAGGTTTCTCAGAAAACTAAAAATAGAACTACTATATGACCCAGCAATTCCACTCCTGGGTATATATCCAAAAAAAAAACACTAATTCGAAAAGATACATGCACCCCAGTATTCATAGCAGCATTATTTATAATTGCCAAGATAAGCAAGCAACCTAAGTGTCCATCAAGAGATGAATGGGTAAAGTAGATGTGGTATACGTACACACACACACACACACACACACACACACACACACACACAATGGAATAGTACTCAGCCATAAAGAGAATGAAAATTTGTAATTTGCAGCACCATGGATTATGCTAAGTGAAATAAGTCAGACAGAGAAAAACAAATAATGTATAATATCACTTGTATGTAAAATCTAGAAAGTAAGACAAACTAGTGAATATAACAAAAAAGAAACAGACTCGCAGATACCCTAGAACAAACTAGTGGTTAGAGGGAAGTGGGGAGGAGCAACATAGGGGTAGGGGATTAAGAGTTACAAACTATTATGTATAAAATAAGCTACAAGGATATATTGTACAACATGAGGAATATAACCAATATTTTATAACTATAAATGGAGTATGGCCTTTACAATTGTGAATCACTATATTGTATACCTGTAACTTATTTAATATTGTATATTTCCTATACTTTAATAAAGAAAATAAAAATAAATATTTCACCAACACAAAAGAAGATAGAGAAGGAAAGGAGTAGATGAAGCAATGTGGTAAAATTACAATTGTTGAATCTGAGTGCTGAGTATGTGGGAAAATATTCTTGGGTATTTTTAAATTTGTTATACCAAAAAATTCAAAAAGTAAAATTACTACAAAAGGCTTTGAGGTAGAGGAACAGTGCTCTTGATAGTGTATACAGAGGACCTAGTCTAGGCTGAAGATCAAAAGACTTCTCACGAAGTGACTTTTAAACAGTGGCTTGAACAAAATGGATTTTTCAGACCCCTTTTCTCAAGGCACTTAAGGTACCTTGGTGACTCTTCCCACAGTTTTAGGATCATTCCTGGAATCTTGCTTAGAACATTAGATACAAAGCCTGCCACCCATGTCCTTCTAGGGCTGTTTTTTTTGTTTTTGTTTTTTAGCACTTACTGCTTCCAACTATCCCATTTTCCCCTTGTTGAATGAATCTCTGCTGTAGGTGGTAAATCATTTTGTGTGAAATATATTCATTCACCTGTAGTCACTGACTGTATCTCCAAGTGACTCTTTGAAACCTGATTGTTTCTTTTCTTTGTTATGAATGGTAGAGAGGAAATAGGAGGGCTGTTTTAGGGTGGTGCAATGCTGTATGAACTGCCTGGTAAATCTGATGGAATAAATGCCTTCCTGGGCTATTTGCGACATTGGAATGCTTAAATATGTTTGATGCCAGTGGATTCAGGCCAGGTTCTCTGTGCTATCATTTTGTGCTGTGAATGAGGCTGCAGGAGGACTTTTCCCCAGTTAAAGCACATTCATCCTCTGCACTTAAAGGAGAGACAAGATTTCGTAGCTGTGTCGCTGACTGGGTTACGAAAATGCATTTTGCCTGTAATTTCAGAAAATAACCAGTCAAGTCATTCTTTTTAATTTGCTTTGCTTTATAGTGCCTTATTTATAGTAGTTTTCTCCACTGGTATTGACATTTCATTCCCAAGGCTTACTGATATGTACCAGTACTATTATGTGGTTGTACCTTGCATATTTGCTTTCTGAATCTCAAAGTACTTTTATAACTGTATCTCATTTAGACCTCAACTCAACCCTGGGATTTTTTTCTCTCTCCCTTTCCTCCCCTTTCTTTTCTTTTCTTTTCCTCTTTTTTTCCTGTTTTCTATCCTTTAACCTGTGGGATCTACACTAACTCCGATTAGTATCAGAATTGAATTGAATTGTAGGGCATCCAGCTGGTGTTGCAGAGAATTGATTGGTGTAGGGGACCCCCCCATACCCCACATTCAGCGTCAGGGTATCGTGAGTATGATAGAAGAGAAGTTTATTTCTTAGATGGATTCCTATGGCCGTGTTGATGCTGTGGTCCCACTATACAAATGAAGATTCACACAGGTCAGTTACTATTTGCTTAAACTCTCTAAGCACTCATCTAGTATAACATAGCAGTTAAGAATGGGGAGTTTAGAGCTACCAAGACCCATTCTTTATCATTTACTAGCTGTGTGACCTTTCTAAGCCTCTGTTTATCATCTGTTAAATTAACAATGGTAATGACTTCATGGTGTTATTGTGAAGAATTAATGAGCAAATTCACAGAAAACATCCTGCATAGAGTTTGGTATATAGGAAGAGGTTATCACTATTGTTCATTTGCTTGTTAAATGTGTTTTGAATACCTAGTATGTACTGGACATAGACCAAGTGCTGGAGATGCGAAGGTGAGCCCTGTTTAATTTATCCTCAAGGAGTTCACAAAATGTTGTGCAAATATTTTTATACAGCAAAGCAGAATTATGGTAAAAAATGATTAATGCTTAAAGTCTCCCAATCCATAGAGTTGCCGTGATATATGTCAATTGTATAGTATGACAAGGCAATTAATTTGGCCCTATGTATGTCCATAACTGATTTAAAATCTGACAGTTTACTTTTGCTTTTGCGTTCAATGCTTCATGCTTCCATTCATTCCAAAGAAATATCTTTCAAGCAACACTCTTCGAAAATTGTTATGTTAGAACATTATCAAATAACCTAATGCAATTAGAGCCACATATTGCTGATATGATCAATTTCAAAACCTCTAGCCTTTGAATATAACACAGAATAATTTATAGTTAAACTCCCCTGGATTTTTCAAATTAAATTCCATGTTATTTTAGCTGAGTAGGAACTTAACAGAGCCTGAAGGCACTAGGAAAATAAATATAAGCAACTGAAAAAGGAAAAAGAATGTAGACTGACAACCTTACCGAAAAGTGATCAAATTTGAAATTTCATAGAAACTGGGCAGTCACAAATTGTTATGATACCACGTAATGTCAAATTGATACTAACCATAAACTGGGTTTGTTAAATTATTACAACCTTTCACTGCTGTGCAGAGGTCAAACAGGGAAGAAGACAAAAGATGGTTTTAAGCCAAAGACTCAGAGGGGTGTGTGCCAGCTTTATCGAAAAGTATTTGCTGGCTTCAGGGCAAAGCAGTGCATACGCCAGGATTAACAGCATCTTCACCCCATCAGCAATGCTGACAGAAGAAGTCACAGTTTTAGTTTCTTTATTTGCAAAAGAAAGAATATTGGAAAATTATCCTGTACCTTGAATTTAAAAATTAAAACCAAAATGTCTTCACAACTCTGGGTTGATGCCTCAGTTTCTTTTTAGTGAAAACATAGTTTAAATGAAATACAACATGAGACAGTTGAAAATCATTCATCTAATAAACCAAGTAATTCAAAAATGTGGCGTAAAGAGCAGAAGCCATGTGATAGTGGAAATTTCCCGTTTTCAGCGATAAACAAGTGCATTTTCTCCCAGTGCTGGTTTGCTTAAGCCTCCTTGCTTCCTAACATTACTCTGGCTACCCAAATCTTTTCCCCTCTCTTAAATGAATAGATCCATCTTTATCTATTATCCAGCTAATCTGAGTTGTCTATTGCCAATGTACATTTCCCAACTAATTTTACAAATATTCCCATCACGCGCAATTTTTTTTCCTGGCTCTCTAGGACTGTTTGGTTTCCCCTGATTATATCTTACTGTGATCACACGTTGGCATTTACTATTCACTCTCTGCTTTTGTTTTTTGTTTGTTTGTTAGTTTTTCCTGTGATAAACTCCTGCTCATCTTTGAGGACCCATTTCCAATATTCCCTCCTCTATGAGGCCTTGGTTGTATTCCTCAGGTGACTCTTGCCCTCACTGTGTACATTATCTTAAGTTATTCATTTGTTTTGAGTCTGCCCGAGTGGACTGTGGACTTCCAGAGGGACAGGGCCATATCTCAGTCATTTTTGTGTCTCCAGAGCCCAGCCCAGTCCTGGCACATGGTAGGTCCTTCATAGATGTTTGTTAGATTCAGGGCTTCTTTATATGATGATTAGCTTCATACACAAAAACATCTAGCTAAGAGGCAGTGCACTAAAATCCAGCTTGCCATGGTGTGTACCCTGATGTAGGTCTGTAGCAGCCCTAAAGAGGGGCAGCTATTTTATAACCTGCTTACCAAGGAGGACCCCTTTTTGCAACTTCCACAGGGGCTATCGTATGGGTTAATAGCAGACCTGGTTGGATGGGTGGATAAACAAACAAGTGAATTAAGTTCACCATAATTCTTAGAGCTATTAAAAAACCAAAAAAGCTAAAGAAGCTTTTTCACTGGGCTAAAACTACTATCCAGTCTAGTTATCAAAACTGATCAGATTCAACAGGTAATTAATTGCTCATCTCTTTATTCTAGTCGATCTCTGACTAATGCTGTGAAGGATAAACCCTGAAATCTATGTCTTAGATTGTATTACTCCATTGGCAATGGCATCTGAATGGTATTATTTTGAATGCAATAATTTCTTATGATCATTTTGTGTATGCATACCGTCTTTCTCTCCTACAGAGTAGTGCCAACTCTTAAACATTATGCAGGGATACTGAAATGTGCCAATAAAGAGTCCATCACCTGTTACATAAGCATTTATATGCTCAGTAAAAGAGGATGACCCCAAGGTCTAGTTGTGTAAGAGCCATTACGAAAAGAAAAAAGAAAGAAAACAAAACCCCACAAAATTTTCCAGGCAAAAGGCAGGCTGTTTAGTTGATTTAAAATAAATATTTTGGGGCTTCCCTTGTGGTGCAGTGGTTGAGAATCTGCCTGCTAATGCAGGGGACACAGGTTCGAGCCCTGCTCTGGGAGGATCCCACATGCCGCGGAGCAACTGGGCCCGTGAGCCACAACTACTGAGCCTGCGCGTCTGGAGCCTGTGCTCCGCAACAAGAGAGGCCGCGATAATGAGAGGCCCGCGCACCGCGATGAAGAGTGGCCCCCACTTGCCGCAACTAGAGAAAGCCCTCGCACAGAAACGAAGACCCAACACAGCCAAAAATAAATAAATAAATAAATAAATAAAATTTAAAATAAATATTTTTGTTAGAGTGGATTTGTTCCATCATACTCAAAATACTGATTCCTATACTGTAACACCCCATTTCGTATTATAAGTAGACCGGAAGAGAACGTTGGGTATAATCTCATTCCTTCATTCACTCATTAAATTACTCAAAAAATATTTACATTTCTTCAATGCTCACTGTAATGCTTAACATATAATAGTTACTCAGTGAATATATTGAATTTATTCAAGTATGCATTCTTGTGTTAATATTAATGGGACAGCCACCACAGGCTAGACATTGATAAGTCCTAGGAATGTGTTGGTGATCAGAGCAGATAGTCTCTGCCCTCATGGTGCTTAAAATAATTGATCTATTTTTGAGTTTCCATACTGAATGAATAGACCCTATTCTTAAATATTCTACTAAATGAGATATTTAGTGAATAGTTTTCAATCCTGACTACACTTTAGAACCACCTAAGATGCTTCTTCACTGTACTTATGCCTGGGCCCCTAACCCAGACCAATTAAATCAAAGCCATTGAAAGTGGGAACCAGGCATAGCTATTTTTCAAAGCTTGCCAGGAGATGATGAGGCACAGCCAAGACTAAGAATACTAAGCCATTCCCTACCCTTTTGGACTATCACTGTTAGGGCTTGAATTGTGTCTCCCCTCCTCCAAAATTCTTTTGCTGGCATCCTAACCCCTAGTACCTTATTTGGAAATAGAGTCCTTACAGAGGTAATCAAGTTAAAATGAGACCAACAGGGGGGCTCTAATTCAGTATGACTGGTGTCCTTATGCAAAGTGGATATTTGGAGGCAGACACCCAGGTCTGGGGAACACCATGCAAAGAGGAAGGCAGAGAGATTGGAGTGTTGCTTTTACAAGCCAAGGAACCAAGCCCCTGAGCCCAGGGGAGATGCTATCTCTCTGTTCCTTCCAAGGCACATTATTTCTGTTGAGTCAAAGTGTTGAAATGTAAATGACCAGCCCACCTGGAGCTGGAGTCTGATAGCCTGACTCCATGATGAATAATCAATGCACAATAATTCCACTTGCCAAGCAAAGCTCAGGGTCGACAGCAGCTGCTTCTGGTAGATCGATAAAGTACTTGAAGACACTTGTTTCAGTGGCTCTTTAAATTCGGCATCATCATTTGATTTGCTCCGACAACATTCAAGTCTTGCCTCTTTAAGTTATTGTTTTAGCAAATTCAATTTACAATTACTTTCAATATGGAAAGCTTAAGAGATTCAGTTTAATGCCTTATTAGCTATAAAATCAACCACTGTTTCAACTGCATGGTGTGAAGAGACCTGAAAAGGCTTTTGTTGCTTGGCTAAGCTTTCCCTCTGAGTTTCTGACCAAGTGACAGCTTCTTCAATTTCAGAGCTGTCCTCACAATACTTGCTTTCTAAGCTCCTAATCTTTGGACCCAAATTTTCCCTCCAGTGTCAGGGATTCCTGGGGTAAAAATAAGCTGCTTTGAAGACATGACTCACAGCAGTGAATTTTTGCTTATCAAATGTGAATCCATGAAATAGACAATTTCTAAAGCTCAAATAATGCAGATTTTATTTTTATTTTTTGTTTTTTGGCCCTGCTGTGCTGCACATGGGATCTTAGTTTTCTGACCAGGGATCGAAACCGTGCCCCCTGCGGTGGAAGCGCAGAGTCAACCACTGGACCTCCAGAATAGTCCCAGATTTTATTTTCATTATTTATTTATTTATTTAATATTTACTTTATTTATTTAGTTATTTGATTGCACCGGGTCTTAGTTGCAGCAGGCAGCTTCCTCAGTTGCGGCATGAGAACTCTTGTGGCATGCATGTGAGATCTAGTTCCCTGATCAGGGATCAAACCTGGGTCCCTGCATTGGGAGCGTGGAGTCTTTTTTTTTTTTTTTTTAACATCTTTATTGGAGTATAATTGCTTTACAATGTTGTGTTAGTTTCTGCTGTATAATAAAGTGAATCAGCTATACGTATACATATATCCCCACATCCCCTCCCTCTTGAGCCTCCCTCCCACCCTCCCTATCCCACCCCTCTAGGTGGTCACAAAGCACCGAGCTGATCTCCCTGTGCTATGCGGCTGCTTCCCACTAGCTATCTATTTTACATTTGGTAGTGTATATATGTCCATGCCACTCTCTCACTTTGTCCCAGCTTACCCTTCCTCCTCCCTGTGTCCTCAAGTCCATTCTCTACGTCTGTGTCTTTATTCCTGTCCTGTCCCTAGGTTCTTCAGAACTGTTTTTTTCTTTTTCTTAGATTCCATATATATGTATTTGTTTTTCTCTTTCTGACTTACTTCACTCTGTATGACAGACTCTAGGTCCATCCACCTCACTACAAATTTCTTTTTATGGCTGAGTAATATTCCACTGTATATATGTGCCACATCTTCTTTATCCATTCATCTGTCGATGTACACTTACGTTGCTTCCATGTCCTGGCTATTGTAAATAGTGCTGCAATGAACATTGTGGTACATAACTCTTTTTTTTTTTTTTTTTTTTAAGAAATTCACGTTCTTTTATTTATTTATTTATGACTGTGTTGAGTCTTCGTTTCTGTGCGAGGGCTTTCTCCAGCTGCGGCGAGTGGGGACCACTCTTCATCGCGGTGCGCGGGCCTCTCACTGTCGCGGCCTCTCCTGTTGCGGAGCACAGGCTCCAGACGCGCAGGCTCAGTAATTGTGGCTCACGGGCCCAGTTGCTCCGTGGCATGTGGGATCTTCCCAGACCGGGGCTCGAACCCGTGTGCCCTGCATTAGCAGGCAGATTCTCAACCACTGCGCCACCAGGGAAGCCCCATAACTCTTTTTGAATTATGGTTTTCTCAGGGTATATGCCCAGTAGTGGGATTGCTGGGTCGTATGGTAGTTATGTTTTTAGTTTTTTAAGGAACCTCCGTACGGTTCTCCATAGTGGCTGTATCAATTTACATTCCCACCAACAGTGCAAGAGGGTTCCCTTTTCTGGGAGCATGGAATCTTAACCACTGTGCCACCAGGGAAGTCCCCCTAGATTTTATTTTTAAATCAAGGGACAAAATGGCCGTTACAGCGGGCTGGCTTTATTAGGGGTAAAGAGGAGAGTCTGTTGCTATGTTGGTTGAATCATTTTGTAACAATGGATATTTGTGTCTCTGCATAACTAAATGTTAAAGTGAAGAAAATCCTCACTACTTCAAATATAACAGACCTTCCTATGGTGCACAAGGTCCCACAAGATCTTTTCAGCACCTGTTTCTCGGAACTCAACTTCAGCCACCCACCAGTCGTCCTTGCCCTCCTGCCCCTGACCTTGATGTTCCCCAAGCATGGAAGCCTGATCCCATGTGTGTTGATAGATAGCATTTATTGATAGAAAGCTGTTCCCTCACATTTTTTTTTTTTTCCTGGCTTGCTTCTTCTCAACATTCAGGTTTCTGATTAAACATCATCAAACCTGAGAAGCCTTCTCTGACGATCTTCTTTGTTCCGCTGCCCACCTTGGTCACTCTCCATCTCTTTATCCTGCTTTGTTTTTCTCACAGCCATCATCTCTTTGTATGTAAAATTATTATTTATTTTACTATTTTTAAATCATTGGTCTTTCCCTTCCCTATCCTCAAGTACTAGAACATAAACTCCTTGGAAAAAGGGACCATTGTTGATGTTCACCTGTTTGTCCAGTGCTGGTGATTGGCATGTAGTTTGCACTCCGTACATATTGGTTGGGTGAATAAATAGCTGAAGCAGTACTTTACTTATTGCAGCCTAACAAACTACCCTCAAAACAAAGTAGCTGAAATCAAAACCCATGTATTCTTTGTCTGGATTGGTGGGTGATCAGGCAGTTCTGTTTTCTGTGCGTGGTCTGGGTGGCTCCCTTGTGGCGGCTGGGGTGCCTGAGCCTCTTTCTCTACACATTCTTTCATCTCATATTCTTTAACTTATTCAGGTATGGTGATCTCAGAGCTTAAAAGGGTGAGAGCAGGAGCTGCAAGGCCTTTTAAGACACAGACTGGAACATGCACAAAGTCACATTTGCCAGATTCTACTGGTTAAAGAAAGGCACAAGACTTGCCGAAATTCACCTGAGTAGCTGAATAGACTTGGCCTCTTGATAGAAGGAATGACAGTGGAGCATGGGCACAGGGAATGTGACTCATTATGGGATCATTATTGTAATGATCTGCCCTAAGCCCCAAATGATGTATTTTTGTGCAAAGACTCCATCTGACCTATACATGAGCATAAGCTTTTGAGACATAGGATTCATGTCTTACACATTCATATCTCAGGCATTTGCATTTCTATTGCCTCTCATAATACCCCACATACCACAGACAATAAATGTCTCATTATTTTTGCTGCTACTGTTGTATTTACTTCGCTCTATTTAGGATATGCTTTATTTTTACACTCATATCAATGGGCATGCAGGGATTCTCCAAAGACCTTAGGTACATCATTTCAAGAAAATGGGAGTGGATTCTGGAATAAATTATATTGATTTTAATTCGGACATTTAAAACTTTTTTATTGCTTTTGCAATTGAAGAATTGATCTCAACAAGGCAGACGAAGCAAAAATAGATTGGTTTTATTGAATTCACAGCGACCTGACTAAAAAACATAGTCGTTATGAGAAAAATAATTTTCCTTCCTATTTCATTACAGATGATTTTTTTCCTTCAAAAATTTATTGGCTTTAATATAGTAAGTAAAGCAGATGATGAATTTTATTTAGAGTTGTGCAGAATTGTTTGGGGCAGTTAGAAAACACATTTCTTATAATGTATCTTTCTCATTCAGATGATTGCAAAGCTTATTTTGATCAAGAAGATGCCTCTCACTGTGTGATACTTTTTATGTTGAATGAGCAACACTCCGATGGTCAGTCAGACAATTCACATCGAACTGACTTAGATCTTTTCCCCTTAAAGAAATATTGAAATGTGAGTCACTACTCAAAATCTTTTCTTAGAAAATGAAACACTCAAGTTTGATTTAGAAAATTTCTAGAATATAGAGGGAATAGAGAAGAAAGTAAAAATCACCTCATCTCCTGAAATTGCATCTTGAACGTTTACGATTAAGATATAACATCCAATATTTAATTAAATTTTGAATGTTCCCTATTTGAACTCTGGAGACCAATAGATTTGGATACATTTCCTGATAATTCCACTAACCAAACTGCTGCTGCTAAATAGATTTTGGATAACTTAGAATGCCTTGTTATTAGAAATTGCTGTGTAAACTCCCCCTAACAGAGATCGGATTTGAATAGCAAGGTGTCCTTTTATAGAGATTATCTGTGCTCTTTAAAGAAATTGGTATCCTACTGATCCTATGATCTATACTGTTTGTAAGTTACAGTTTTTCCCTGAAAAATGTATTGTAAAGGGAAGATTCCAGCTGGGGACATGATTTGTCAATCTGTCTAAGGCCCCCACATAAAAACAGTATAACTAGACAGCAAAAACAAAGCCTTCAGAGAATATTTAGCACAAAGCCATGTCACAGGGCCTCTTCACAGACTCCACATGCAGTCCATGGGGAGAAATGTGTTTACACAAGTAATAAACATGGTGCGATAAATGCTCTGTTCTGAGCACTATTAGGGTGAGGTTGGGGTGCAGGGGGTTCCTATAAAAGACTTCACAGAGCATCAAAGAATATTTACAAAGAAAAATGTCATACTGATTACTTAGGGGTAAGCCTCACACATAGAGTTCTTCCTTCAGTATTGCCCACATTCTTCTTACCCATTCAGACATTTTTTTTCCATGGTACTAGCTGTGCATATCTGATATTCTGAAGTTCTAAGAGTTGCTTTCTACTTTTGCCACATCAATTACAGATTATTTCAAGAAAATAGGTCTTGTCATTTATATACATCAAGGAGAATAGTAATGACTACTGAGTCTAATTCTTAGAGGTGGATTCATTGTTTGTCCACTCCCCAACTGCAGCTTTATTTTACTTTATTTTTTCCAACTTTATAGAGATATAATTGACATATAACATTGTATACATTTAAGGTGAAAAATGTGTTGATTTGATACATTTATATATTGCAAAAATGATTACTACCATATCTAACACCTCCATCATGTCACATAATTACCATTTTCTTTTCGTGGCGTGAATACTTAAGATCTACTCTCTTAGCAGCTTTAAGTCTGTAATACAGTATAACTAACTATAATCACTGTACTGTACATTAGATCCCGAGAACTTAGTCTTGTAACTGAAAGTTTGTACCTTTTAGTGGCTATATATATATATATATATATATATATATATATATATATATATATTTTTTAACATCTTTATTGGAGGTGGCTATAATTTTAAACAATGTTTTTCAACCAAGGACACCATACACAAAAAGTTGCAAGTTTTAGGTGTTAAAATGCAATTGTAGAAGGTTATCAAATCCATTATTTCTATGCTTTGGTCTTTGATATGTTCCAACTTACGGTAGATAGAGTTTGATGACTAAACAATTACTGAACCTTGTTTTACTTCTTTATAATACATGTTAGTGGTATATTACAAGTGATGCATGCTGATTTCAGAAAAATTATAAAATATTTTTAAGGAAAATAATAAAAGATTACCTGTGCTTCCAATTTTGGGCAAAAATTGCTGTTTAATGTTTGGGGTATATATTCCTTCAGGATTTTTTTCAATTCAAATATATTGTTTTCTCAGAATGAGATAATGATTTATGTACTGTTTGCAATCGGATTTTCTTTTAACAATTTCAATAAATAATTCTCCACAGCTTTGTTCTAAATGGCTTAATGTATTTTATTGTATGGACATATCATAATAAATTAACTGATCACCTGTTATGATTAGATATTCCCATTGTCTTCATTTTTTTTTTTTTACTTTCATGAAAATGATGTAATAAAAACTGCACATTTATTTTGGCTAATTTGTCCAATTGCTTAATTAAAAATAATTCATGGACATGGAATTAATGGAAGAAAAATATATGCATGTTAATGCTTTCAATCAAATTACCAAATTGCTTTTCAAACTGTACCATTTTATATCTTACTAGAAATGTAAGATGATGCCCTGTTATTCACAAGCAATGAATTTTTTTGCAAGCAATGAATTCCTCCCATTGCTATTTTAATTTTCATTTGTTTGATTATTAGTAAGGTTGAACATATTTGTTTTTTATATTTATTGTCTAGTAATAGACCAAAGGAAGTGTTAATAGTAAATTAAGAGAGCTTAATTAAATTGGGCCATGAAGCATTTATTGACTGGCCCTCAACCCAGTGATTTAGTATATTAATAGAAGAATTTAAAAGTAAACTTTGGTTTATCTGTGTTGGAATAATATGTAGCTTTGAAAAAGAATTCAGTAGTCTCCTAAGTATTGAAAAGAAAAAATCTATAAGAAATGTTAAGTGACAAAAAGCATAATGCAGAATAATCCATATAGTGAAATTCCATTAATGTAAAAAACAAGCCATAAGACAGAACTTAAATTTTTTACAATTAAAATGTGTTTATTTATTAATTAAAATTTGAATTTTATTATAAATTTTATTTACTTATTTAAATTAAAAATGTACAAAAGCTTATCTGTGTTGAGACTCTTTCCCACCTCTGTCTCAGACACTTGATTCCTTTTCCTGAAGGTTATCAAGTTTGTTTTATCTTTTTAATCTTTTCAGAAATATTTTCATACATTTGTAAAAGATGGATGCATACTTTACACAGTGTTCTGTACCTTGCTTTTTTCATTTGACAGTATATTTGAGACCTTGCCATATTTATACATAAAAGTTTCCTGACTTGTCTCTTGTGGCCTCAAAGAATTTTATTATATGGATGAGTCATGTATTAGTCTTCTAGTAATGGATATTAAGCTTTTCCCCAATCTTTTGCTAGTACTAAAAATGCTGCATATATATATATATATATATATGTATATAAAATTTCAAAATGAATTTCAAAATGTCTGAAAGCTTTAAAACCAAATAAGGTTGACTACCACCATGGAAAGGGAAAGGAGAAGGGAGTGTGCTAGAGAGGATTTTACTGCTTATAGCACGCACTTTTTTGATTGTCCAAACCTTTTTTCTCAAAGTTTTACTACTTTGAATTTTAAAATGAATTTAAAAATCATTAGATTAAAAATAGTGATTTAGATTCAGAATTATGGTTTGGACAGGTAAATACATTTGGGAAGTTGGCACTGGAAGAAATTGTAATGGAAAGTTGGGTCATTTCTAAACCATTCCTTCTCCCCCTGGTGGTGGTAGTTAGGCAGATAAATATCAGCTTGCAGAGAAAAAAAAGAAGAGTTTTTGTCTTTTAGAACCTCAGTTCTCGAAAGAAATAAGCTTAGAACTTGATTTTGTTCTTTTGATTATCAAATTCCTCAGTTGGAAACCAGGATGACTGAAGGCTGGCGGGGCAGGTTTTCTGTAGTTGAAGGAATTATACACATGCAGACATTAAATGTCTATGTAACACACTGTCTAGAGGCATATTTGTAAATCAACAGTGATTCACATAAAAATAAAGATTTAGACTTTTAAAATGCTTTATTCTGTTACATGTTGACATCAGACTTTTCACTGGATCTTAATATTTCACATTGTAATGCTTGATCAGATTGAATATTGAACATAAAAAAGTACGAACATTTATGAAAAATGACATAATTTATTTTGTGAAACCAATCCCAAATACATGAAGACATGGGGCTTGAATTAATTCATCAAGAATATCAATAAGCTGATAAGTCAGGGGCATTTTCATTTCAATCATAGTCTTTAAGCTATATTCACAGAAAAATTACTTATTAAAGCAGCCATATGTGTGATTAATGGGTTGGTAGTGGTACCAATTACTCATTAGAATGCAAGGACTAAAATACCCTAGGACTTGAGAAAATATAGTGATTTTCATTAAAAGTGTTGGCTAGGTCCCAAATTCTCAATGGGTTTGTATTCTGAGCTTTAAGGGCATGGTTTTGATCTCAAATGAAAGGGAAATTATCTTAGGAAGGTCTAAAGTTACTCTAACAAAATGAAACCTTTCTTTGGTATATGGTTATTTAATCAGAAGTCCCCACTTTGAGATTAAAAAACCAGGTTTCCATCTATCTACATATATTTTAAAAGTTAAAAATTTGGAATGTATAATTTTTTTTTGTGGGTGAAGGTTGGTAATGGGATGTGCCTGGACAGCCAGAGTTTTAATCTAAAGTCTAGTTAATAGTAAAGTGGTTCCCAAATGGCCAGCACATTAGAATGCACGTGTGATCTTTTAAAACATACTGAAGCTGGCTTCTACTCCAGACATTCTAATTTCACTATGGGGAGTGTTACCTGGCATGAAGATTTTTTAAAAGTTCACCACCAATTCTAATGTACAGCAAAGGTTGAGAACCACTGGAGTAATGGTTAAAGGCTTGAGCTTTAAATTCAGACAGATCTGAGTTCAAATTCCAGCTTTACCACTAGGCTATATGACTTTGGTCTAGTTTTTCGACATCTCTGAACTTGGGTGTTCTTTCCTTTTCTTCCCTTTTCTTTTCTCCCTTCTTCCCTTCCTTCCTTCCTTCCTTTTTCTTTAAATTGGAGATAATATAATATCTGATGCATGTGATTACTATTAACATTAAATATATGCTTAACACAGTGCCCAGCACATAGTAAGTGCTCAGAAGACACTAGCTAGTATACTACTGCTAGAGTTTCAGTGTTAGGAGGAGGCTTGATGGTGGTTAAAGAGAGGTGTACTTAAGACAGTACGGTGTGGAGAGAAATGTGGCTTCCCTTCTACTCTGGCTTCTCCCTGTGGCTGCTTCCAGGAATCAGGCAGGGGGAGTACTTGAGAAAACTGCTGTCTGTTATTCCCCAGGGGTTCCGCCTTACAGGGTCTCATCAATCAACCCATTTGACTTATTATCATTATGTGTAATTATGAGGTTTGTGTCAAAGGAACAGGTTTGTCATGGTTGTTCTAATTATGGGGAAATCAGATAATATATATTACACCTGTATTTTTATGTCAGGTCATTTAGAAAATAGGCTTTGTTTCTAATAGTTTTTTTTTTTTTTTTAATTTTATAGCTACTTTATTTATTTATTTATTTATTTATTTATTTTTTTGGCTGTGTTGGGTCTTCGGTTCGTGCGAGGGCTTTCTCTAGTTGCGGCAAGCGGGGGCCACTCTTCATCGCGGTGCGGGGACCGCTCTTCATCGCGGTGCGGGGACCGCTCTTCATCGCGGTGCGCGGGCCTTTCACTATCGCGGCCCCTCCCGTTGCGGGGCACAGGCTCCAGACGCGCAGGCTCAGTAGTTGTGGCTCACGGGCCCAGCTGCTCCGCGGCATGTGCGATCTTCCCAGACCAGGGCTCGAACCCGTGTCCCCTGCATTAGCAGGCAGACTCTCAACCACTGCGCCACCAGGGAAGCCCCTGTTTCTAATAATTTAACAAAAGAAGAGAGAGGTGGTCTAAGACTTAATTAAACCATTTAAAGTGAATGTTGGATAGACAACTTATGGATCCAGATATTTCAAATCTGTGCTGAAAACAGCTGAGAATATACTCAGGACTGTCAGGATTTAATTTGTAGAAAGATGTGTATATTTTAGATCCACATTGTCCTTTATTTCATTTTTAACTAGAGCTAAGCATACATTTTGTAGACACTCCTATTGTTGTTAGCAGATGGTTGCATTCATACTAATGAACAGTGTCTTTTTTAAATTAATCTTTTCATTTTGAGATAATTATGATTATCTCAAAAAGTAGATTCACATGCAGTTGTAAGAAATTTAATGTACTCTTTCCCCAGTTTCCCCCAATGGTAAAATATTGCAAAGCTATAGTACCATATCACACCAGGATTTTTTTTTAATTTAATTTTTATTTTATATTGGGGTATAGTTGATTTACAATGTTGTGTTAGTTTCAGGTGTACAGCAAAGTGATTCAGTTATACATATATATATATTCATTCTTTTTCAGATTCTTTTCCCATATAGGTTATTACAGAATACTCAGTAGCGTTCCCTGTGCTATACAGTAGGTCCTTGATGATTATCTATTTTATATATAGTAGTGTGTATATGTTAATTCCAAACTCTTAATTTATCCTTCCCCCCACCTTTCCCCTTTGGTAACCATAAGTTTGTTTTCAAAGTCTGTGAGTCTGTTTCTGTTTTGTAAATGTGTTCATTTGGATCATCTTTTTAGATTCCACATATAAGTGATATCATATGATATTTGTCTTTCTCTGTCTGACTTACTTCACTTAGTATAATTTCTAGGTCCATCCATGTTGCTGCAAATGGCATTATTTCATTCTTTTTTATGGCTGAGTAATATTCCATTGTCTATATGTACCCCATCTTCTTTATCGATTACTCTGTTGATGGGCATTTAGGTTGCTTCCATGTCTTGGCTTTGTAAATAGTGCTGCAATGAACATTGGGGTGCATGTATCTTTTCAAATTATAGTTTTCTCTGGATAGTTGCCCAGGAGTGGGATTGATGGATCATATGGTAGCTCTATTTTTAGTTTTTTAAGGAACCTCCATACTGCTCTTCATAGTGACAACCAGGATATTTTTATTGATACAGTCAAAACCAAAACATTTCCATGACCACAGTTTCTTCATGTTGCCCTTTTCTAGCCACACCAACCCTACTCCTCCTTAATGCCTGGCAAACACTAATTGTTCCTTTTGGGATTGACTTCTTTCCCTCATCATAGTTTGGTATCCAGGTAATACAGTAAGTCCTCTACATACAAATGAGTTCCGTTCCAAGAGTGCGTTCGTAGGTCCAATTTGATTGTAAGTCAAACAAAGTTAGCCTAGGTACCCAACTAATATAATCAGCTATATAGTACTGTACTGTCTTAGGTTTATAATACTTTTCACACAAATAATACATAAAAAACAAACACAAAAAATAAAAAAAATAATTTTAGTCTTACAGTACAGTAATCTTACAGACACGTGAACTAACTTATGTGATTGGACATGCGAAGGCACGTTCGCATCTTCGAAAGTTCCCAACTTGAAGGTTCGTATGTAGGGGACTTATTGTACTAGCTTCATAAAATGAGTTGGGGAATGTTCCTTCTCTTCTGTTTTCTGGAAGAGACTGTATAGAATCAGTGTGAATTCTTCTTTAAACATTTGATAGACTTCTCCAGTGAAATGATCTGAACCTAGAGATTTCTTTTTTGGAAGTTTTAAAATCACAATTCAATTTCCTTGATAGCTATAAGGCTATTCAGATGATCTATTTCATATTGGGTGAGTCGTGGTAGCTTGTGCTTTTTTGAGGAAATGGTCCATTTCATATATATAGTCAAATTTGTGTGTGGAGAGTTGTTCATAGCATTCCTCTATGTTTTGATGTCTGCAAGTTCTGTAGTGATATCCCATTTCATTCCTGATATTGGTAATTTGTACCATCTCTCTTTTTTCTTTGTCAGTTTTATCAAATATGTGATTTGCAGATATCTTCTTCCATTTACACTTTCATGATAGTGCCCTTTGAAGCCAACAATTTTTAGTTTTGGTGAATTTCAACTTATTTTTTTTTTCTCTGATTGCTTGTGCTTTAGGTGGTATATCTAGGAAACCATTGCATAATCTACAGTCATGAAGATTTACACCTATAGTTTCTTCTAAGACTTTTATAGTTTTAGCTCTTATATTTACATCTTGATCCATTTGAGTAATTCTTTGAGCGACAGGGTCCAATTTCATTTTTTGCATGTAAATATCTTTGTTTTGATTAATGTTTCCATGATGCATCTTTTTCCATACTTTTACTTTCAATCTGCCTCTATTGTTATACTTAAGGTAAGTTTCTTATAGATAACATAATTTCTATCCCTTAATTTGTGCATTTAGACCATTTACATTTAATGAAATTATTGATACATTGGGACCTAAGCCTGTCATTTTATTTTTTCTTTTCTGTTTGTTCTCTTTGTTTTTTTGGTTTTGTTTTGTTTCTTGGTGTTCTTTTTGTCTGCCTTCCTGTAGGTTATTGGAACATTTTCTAGAATTCACTTTTGACTTATCTCTATTGTTTTTGAGTGTATTTCTTTGTATAGTTTTTTAGTGGTTGCTCTAAAAACAAAAAATGGTTTCGTAGACACAATTTACCACAGTCTACTGATGTTATCATTTTGCCAGTTTGAGTGAAGTATGAAAAATTTGCCTTCATTTATGTCCCTTTACCTTTCCTCATGTATAATATAATAGTCTTAAATACTTTCTGTTCATACATTTAAAACCACATCAGTGTTACAATTTTTGCTTTAACCGTCAAATATAAATTAAAAAACTGAAGAGAAGGAAAATCTATTGTATTTATCCATAGTTTGGCTTACCATGTTCTTTCTTCCTTTCTGATATTCCTAAGTTCCTGTTTTTATCACTTCCTTTCTGTTTAGAGAACTTCCTTTAACTATTCTTTTAGAGTAAGACTGCTGGAGACACATTCTCTTAGTTTTCTTCCATGTGAGAAATGTCTTAATTTCTCCTTTACTTATGGAGGATTTTTTTCTCTGTGTATGAGGTTCTGGCCTGGCATTTCTTTTTTATTCAGCACTTGAAAAATATTGTGGGAATTCCTTCTGGCTTCCATTGCTGTTGATGAGAAATTCATTATCATCCAAATAATTTTCCCTTTAGGTGTCATTTCTGTCTTGTTGCTTTCAAGATTTTGTTTTGTCTTTTCAGAAGTTTGACTGTGATGTTTCTTGGTGCTATGGACTGAAGTGTCTCCCCCAAATTCCTATGTTGAAGCCCTAACCCACAACGTGACTGTAATTGGTGACAGGGCCTTTAAGGAGGTAGTTAAGGTCAAATGAGTTTATAGGGTGGGGCCCTAATCTGATAGAACTGGTATCCTTATAAGAAGAGAAAGAGACATGAGATCTCTCTCTCTGTCTCTCTGTCTCTGTGTGTCTCTCTCTCTCTTTCTCTTTCTCTCCCCATGCATGCACAGAGGAAAGACCGCGTGAGGACACAGTAAGAAGATAGCTGTCTGCAAGCCAGGAAATGAGGCTTCACCGGGAAACCACCCTGCCAGCACTTTGATCTTAGATTTCTAGCATCCAAAACTGTGAGAAAATTAATTTTTGTTATTCAAGCCACTCAGTGTGTGGTATTCTGTTTTAGTAGCCTCAGTAGACTAATACACTTGCTGTGAATTAAAAAAAATTTTTTTTATCCTGCTTGGGATTTGCTCGAGTTCTTGAATCTGTAGGTTTATGTCTTTTGCCACATTAGGAAGTTTCCAGCCATTATTTCTTCAAATACTTTTTTCGATACTCTGTCTTTCTCCTATCCTTCTGGGATTCCAATGATATGATTTAATAGTAAATATTTCTGTAGTCCCACAGGTTCCTGAGGCTCTCTTTGTTTATTTTTTAAAATTAGTTTCTTTCCATTAAGACTGAGTAATTTAGATTGCTTTATCTTTCAGTTCAGTTACCTTTCATGTATCCTGTCCATTCTGATTTTCATCCCATCCATTGAGGTTTTCTACTTTGGTTATTGTATTTTTCAGGTTTAAATTTTCCATTTTGCTCTTCTTTATATCTTCTCTTTCTTTAGAGAGACTTTCTATTTCTGTGCTGAGACTTTATATTTTTTCATTTCAGTGTGCTTTTACTTGCTCATTGAAGCGTTTTTTATGGTGGCTACTTTAAAACTTCTGTCCTATGATTCTAACATCTATGTTGGCATAGTGTTGGCATCCACTGATTTTTTGAATTCAATTTGGGATCTTCCTGGTTCTTGGTTTGATGAGTAATTTTTGCTTGAAACCTGGACATTTTGGGTTTTATGTTATATATTTTGAATCTTACTTAAGTTTTCTGTCTTAGCTGGCTTCCCCAACACCACTGGGCAAAATAGGGGAGTTCCAGCTCCCCACTAATCTTTGACTGTAGGATTAAAAGTTGTTGGCTATCTTCTCTGTCTTCTGATGCTACCCCAGCAGAGTATTTGGGGTGTTTTGTTCAACCTGGCAGGCGTGACATCTAGGCTCTCCCATCAGCCTTTGCTGATGGCGATTTATTTATTTATTTATTTATTTATTTATTTACTTGTTTATTTAGTGACTGGAGTAAAGCAGTTATTTTCTAAAAGTTTTCTGTCTTGTTAGGCTGCCCTTTTGCTGGCCTTTGGCTGGAACAAGCAGACTTTTGTTGGGACTTCTTTCTCTCTGTGCTTGTTAGAATTTCTGGATTGCTAGTTTCTTCTGCCTGGAATACAGGAAGCCAAAAAACAAACTCAAAAACCCCCAAACCATACAAACCCAGGGCACTTACCACTGTGTTGTTCCTGGGGTCCCAAGGCCCCCAGCTCATTTGTCTTCTTCCCTCTACCTTTCCGAGTCTCCGTATGTTTCTGTCACATGTAATGTCCAGGGTTTTTAGTTGTAGTTAGCAGGAGGAATAGGAAATAGTATGTCTACTCCATCTTCCCTGACATGGAAGTCCCTTGAACTCTGTCATTTAATTGCTAATGCTCTTTAAATTATTACAGTGTGCATTTTGGCTTCTCTAGATTAGACAGAAACAAACACAGATTTTCTCTTCATGTGTTTGTTACCTGAGTCAAGAGAACACTCTAGAACAGGTGTCAAGCAGGCTTTGGTAATAAAGTTAGCATCACATTATCTCAAAAGGAAATGTTGACAAATACATTGTATATACAATTCAGGGCTGACCTTTCACTACTGCATTTAAATTTGTGCATGTTATGTTTTTTGGTTTTTTTGTTTTTTAAATCTTGTTAACATACTACCAACAACCCATTCCATTTGGAATTAAAACCTTTCTGTGGACATTAATGTTGTAGAAAGAGCATAAATCAGCACTCTAAAATTGGTTTATTTTATAACCAAATGTCAACTAATTATTCCAGTAAGTTAAAAAACCTTGTTCATTTTAATCAGGGTTATATTCATTTTCAGAGGAAATAAAGTCTTCTGTCATAAAGTATCTCTCCTCCCCTTCCACCTCCCTGTTATGAAAAGTTAAGTGTTCTTTCATCTGGGTTTTACTATAGGAGTATCATAAATGACCAGATATATTAAACATAGACTTCTTGGGTACATTCATGAAAGTGAACCTTACAGCCTTCAGTCTATGGACCACTCCTTATGAATCTGCAGTGCCTTGTGCCTGGGGCTGATGGTCTGTTCTGTGGGCTCCCACAAGGAATCATTTGACTCACTGCCTCCTCCCAAACACTGTCTTCCCCTTCACTGGGATTGTGTCCAGGACATGCCCAGTTTTCCCATCTTTCACTGCTCTCCCCTCAATTCACTACACCTCAGGATATCTCTTTCTTACTGGTACCCACGCCTTTGTTTTGTTTTGTTTTTTTTAACAGCTTTATTGAGATAGAATTTACATACCATAAAATTCACCTCTTTTAAAGCAAACTTTTTTAAAAAATTAAAGTATAGTTGATTTACAGTGTTGTGTTAGTTTCAGGTGTACAGCAAAGTGATTCAGATATATATATATAGATAGATATATATAGATATATAGATATATCTTTTTGTTTATATAGAATAGTGTGTATCTGTTAATCCCAAACTCCTAATTTATCCCTCCCTTTGCTCTTTGGTAACGATAGTTTTGTTTTCTATGTCTGTGAGTCTATTTATGTTTGGTAAATAAATTCACTTGCATTATTTTTTTTTGACTCCACATATAAGTGATATCACATGATGTTTGTCTTTCTCTGTATGACTTACTTTACTTAGTAGGATAATCTCTAGGTCTATTCATGTTGCTGCAAATGACATTATTTCATTCTTTTTTATGGCTGTGTAATATTCCATTGTGTGTGTGTGTGTGTGTGTGTGTGTGTGTGTGTGTGTGTGTATATATATATCTCCATTCATCCGTTGATGGACATTTACGTTGCTTCCATGTCGTGACTATTGTAAATAGTGCTGCTATGAACATTGGGGTGTATGTATCCTTTTGAATTAGAGTTTTCGTCTTTTCTGGATATATGCTCAATAGTGGGATTACCCATGCCTTTGTTTTAACTCTGGTTCACGATTCTTTTCCCTTACAACTTCATTTACTTTCAGAAATCTCAGAATCATGGTCTCTTCTTATACAAATACGAGAACAAAGACCTGGGGAGATTAAAGTAGTCTTGTTAAGATATGTATATTGACAGTGGAAAGAGAGGAAAAGAACTTCAGTTCTCTAATCAAAGAAAATTCTTTGTTATATTTCTATGATTCTCCTTTTCTCTTTTTGTTGCATTTCTGTATCTCCCTGGGGGCAGAGGAGGAAGGAATAAAACATCACTAACAATGGGTGGTCAATGGTAGGAAGAGACCCAAATCAAGAAATATGAACAACCAGTGACCTCTAATTCAAATCCCCTTGGAAATCTCTGGAATCCAACCCACCTGCTATCAGAATCTGGACACAGGTTGTGTGGGTGTTCCTTGGTATTCTCACAGAAGCAGTCTAAGACATATACTATAAGTTGACATTTGTTGTAAAATAAATCAACTCTTTTGGTTGAAAGTGACAGAAAGCCAACTAAAAATGCCTGAAACATAAAGGAAAAATCATTGGCTCATGTATTTAAGGAACAGGCTGGAGGCACAGGTGTTTAAAATTTGTAGTCAAGAATTTAGCTTTCTACGTTCCTTGGCTCTACCTTCCTGTATTGGCTTAATTTCCAAGTAGGCTCAATGGTTGCTTTTTGTTGTTGTTGTTGCTGTTTTATAAGCAGCACCAGGCTTGCATCTTACAAGCTTAGAAACTCTAGGGCAATGAAGGTCTTTTTCCCAAGAGTCCTGGTAAAAGTCATGCACCTTGGTTCTGACTGTAACTGATAAGGTCATGTGCTCATCTCTGGACCAATCGATAAGTTGAAGGCTGAAATGCTCTGATTAGCCAACCCAGAACTAAATTCCCTGCACACTTCTTAACCTCAGAGATGGGGTCAGTAAACTTCATGAAGGATTAAAGTGGAAGTAGGATTAGGATTTTTTCCCCTGAGGGAATGTTGAGAGGCTGTCACCGATGAAGGGGGAAGGGATGCCAGGAAGATAGATCAACATGTATCTGTTACCCATGGAGGAGGTGGTAATGCAGTACAGAATGAGGTCAGGGGAGAATTACTCCTATGAATACCAAGGCTATCCTTGCTGCTATTGCTGGGTTAAGTATCTCTTCTGAGTTGGGGATGGGATTATACAGGTTCAGATTTTTCACAAAATTTGTTTCAGAATTTTTCTAAAAGTCTTCACCTATCTCATCCCTTTTATTTAAAACTGTCTTTTTCAAAACATAGACCTTCAAGGTATATTTAAAAATGGAAACTTATTATTTAATTTTACTTTTTCTGCTTTATTTGACCACGAACACTAAGGCAGTGTGAACCCATTTGTGAATATACCTTATTCTAGCAAAATTATAGGCTAAATAAGCTTGGGGGCTAAGATGGAAAAGTAACCACCTTTTATAAATACTTTTTTAATGGAAAAATGAATTTCATGTTCCACATAACTGATTTACAAATGGACCATTGGAATACACGCCATTTGCAAGCACATACTGCTAAAAACTCTAGCAGATGCATCAATGAACTTTACATGGAATCATTTTGATAAACTTAGTCTTCCTCCTCTACTCAATAACTAGGTATCTATTTGGAGCAAAGTCAGGGCGGATATGTTCAGACATACAAGAGTTGGGTCAAGCATGTTTATATGTATAGATGACTTAGAGAGGACCATGCCAAACAGAACTCACTGTCCTTCCTGGTGAGTATAGGGGCAGATTAAGAAAGTGTTCATATGTTCAGTGAATTTGTCAGGAAATCTTATTTGCATAAGATAAAAAGATCTTAATGACTCTTAAGATAGGCAGAATCTTCGAGCTGATGGTTTTGGAGAAGTCCTTTAAAAGGGTATAATTCTCAAGAGAGAACTTCCCAGGGGTATGGATATGCAGTGTTTGTCCTGGTCACCCTTGTCTGCTACCTTTGATTTCCTGTCTTGTAAGACTAATGGCCGTTATGTTAAAACACAGTTCAGTCTTCTGAGGATTTCGTCCATTCATCCATCCATCCATCCATTCATTCACTGAGTATACACAGGTCCAGGACTCTGAAACGTGGGGCCAGCCAGACCATTGGTCCCCAAGCCTCAAGCTTACAGAAACCATGAATTGTGACATCTGCTCAAGCACCAATGTGCATGGGAGTAACATGAGGCCTCATCACAGATGTTGCATCCACCTGAAATCTGGGAGGTTCAAGAATAACTAAAGAATTATACTGAAAGGATGTTTTCAACCGAATCTAAAAGCTGCTTGATTCCAAGACAATCTCTCAGAAAGCATTCAAGATGTTGTGCTGGGAAAATAGAGGAACAAATAAGGAAAGATCTCAGGAATTTACATTCTAAGGGAGGAGATTGATGTGTAAAAGTTCAATATAATACAAGGCAGAGAGAAACAGTTGCTATGCTGGCAGTACAAGTTTTTGGCCAAGCAAGGACTCAGGAGAGCTGCAGCCCCACATTCTTGACCTTGTCTATAAGCTTTTGTCTGACAGCCTTTGGCTCTTACCACCTCTGTGGTGAATATCTTATTCTTGGTAGTTCCAGATAAGAAGAATCCCCTGGCCCAGAGATTCACAAACTTTCTTGGTTCATAATACCTCTATGCCAAAAGAAATGCCTAACAGTTTTGTTTGTTAAGTAGCCAGGTCCAAAAACTTTAAAATGTATAATGTATTTATGTCCTAACAACTTAGTAGCCATTTGAAAAAACACATATACGTTGAATGAAAAAAAATGTTTCTTTCATTCTTACATAATCACCGTTATTTACTGATGGATGTGTGTGCCTGTAGGGCACTGCACAACTTCTCAAATCTTGCCCTCAGATTGGACACTGACACCCTTATTTCTGGTTCCACAACAATTTTTGCAGGGCACTAGCTTTTTATCACAGCAACTTCTGAAAACCCAGCTTTGTGAAGCTAGGGTGTCCTCAAAGGAGCTGGAGCTAATGTTTTTTTTTATTTATTTATTTATTTATTTATTTATTTATTTATTTATTTTTGGCTGCATTGGGTCTTCGTTGATGTGCGCGGGCTTTCTCTAGTTGCATCAAGCGGGGGCTACTCTTCATTGCAGTGCACGGGCTTCTCAATGCTGTGGCCTCTCTTTGTTGTGGAGCATGGGCTCTAGGCGCATGGGCTTCAGTAGTTGTGGCGTGTAGGCTCAGTAGTTGTGGCACACAGGCTTAGTTGCTCCATGGCCTGTGGGATCTTCCTGGACCAGGTCTCGAACCCGTGTCCCCTGCATTGGCAGGCAGATTCCTAACCACTGCACCACGAGGGAAGTCCCTGGAGCTAATTTTGAAGCTGTGAATTACTGTAAGCTAGTAATTCATGCAGTGTGAACAGATCTGGAGTATTGCTATGTTACTCTTACAAATTTAAAATACCCTGTAGCACTCTTATGTTTGTGGTAGTGCCCCGTGCACAGTCTGGGAACCAGGACCTTAGCTGTCTTTTCTCTGTTCACTCTGGTACAAGAGCCTTCCTGCTAGTGTTATCCATGGCCTCAATCCCCATATCCTGTCAGGTTTAGACAGGGAATGCAGGGCTTTGCTGGGTCAAAATGTGGACTCAGAGAGTTGCCAGTAAACTGAATCAACATCAGTTATGTTGCATCGAACTACACCCATGGAGATGAACTATTAAATCTGGAGAGGATAACAGAATACCCCTATTACTTAAGTCTAGAGGCAGTGTAGCTTGATATATTTTTATTTTTCATAATTCAGAAGCAATTGTGAGTCTTGAGGTCCTCACCATGATCATTTACTAACGTGGTTCTAGTGAGTTCAATGAGCCCAGTTTATAGATCTATGTCACCAGAATGCCAGTTTTATATTCACTGTACTGAATATTTTATTTCTCTAATTTGAGTATGAAATTGGTCTGGAGCTTCAGATGACTTTGGAATGCCTCTGTTTTCTGGAAGCAATGAGGAGAAAGAGACATAAGTTTGTGAGAATAAGAAATCCTGCTGAAAATGGGAACCTAACAGACTTGCCAAGTTCTCTTTCAGGACAGGACATGTGTAAAGGGATTAATGTTTCTGAAATATAAAATAAATCTATTTTTTATTTAAGTAAATTATGTTGCCCTGTGATTCCCCATCAATGAAATTCACAGCATTCATTGGCTTAAGGGAAGGACAGGTATCACGCAGGACAAAGAAATCATTGCTGGGCGCTGAGCCTCAATGAGAATATTCTGGACTCCCTGCAGCAATGGTTCTCCAACTTTAGTGAGCATCAGAATCACCTGGAGGGTTGCTAACAGACAGATTACCGGGTCTTACTCCAGAAACCCATCCAGAGTTTCTGATTCAGGGGGTCTGGGGTGGGACTCAAGAATTTGTGTTTCTGTTCAGTTCCCAGGTAATACTAATGCTGCTGGTTTTGAGAACCACTCCCCTAGAGGACAATAGTTCCTGAAAGTCAAGTGTACTGAGAGGGAAAGGGGATTTATAAATTTCAGAGTTTCCATTTCCATATCAAAAGTTCTGGAGTTCTAAAACTGGGACTTTACCATGAATAGATGTTAGTAGTCATCACCAGACAAGATTCGAAGTCCCTTCTGTTGCTGGAAAGAGGTGACAAAGGGGTGGGAAAGGAGACAAAGTGACAATAGAGAGACCCTCTCCCTAACACCACCTTAGAGTCTAATTTAAATGGCAAGAAGCAACAACTCTTAATTAATATCAGGGAAGCAGATATTATCCAAAGCCCATTTTCTTGCCTTGAAAGGTGTCAGTCCTCCCATGAAAACTTTTCTGCTAGGGTGTTTCAGTACTCCCCCCATTGCTATTAGATTTTTTCCTATGCATAAAAAATTATTCTTAAATCAGAATCCAGGGTACAACTTCATGAAAGTTTCATATACTTGAGCACTGAATTTACTGATGACTTGAAATAAGACATCACTCTACTGCCCAATGAATCAGTGTTTTACAAAGCATCAAATATCTCCCTTTTTTTTGTGAACAGAAGGTTCATTCAGGACTTTTAATTGTTAAGAATCTTCCCTTTGTTTCACACTGAGGACAAAAGCTGTATCCTTTTTGCAATGGGTACAACCCTGCAATGGCATTCTTTTCCTACTTGGATATGACAGATACCCTGTCAGGAACTAAACTCATTTCTGCACAATGTACTTGAGACTTGGAGAAGTAAACCACAAATTATCTCCTCTAAATAGCACTCCCCAGTTCAGAACGTGAGGCAGATAACCTCAATGTGAACTTTGCCTATGGATATTTATCTACAGCCTCCAAGTAATATGGATTTATTCTGGTAATATACTGACCATTTTGCAGATAATGTTGAGAGCAAACATTTTATTACTGATTTCTTGTAAATTACACAAGGCTGTGTTTTAATAGATTTTCCTTCCAAGCCTCAGTCTCACAACATGAGTAGTTATACAGATTTTTATTATGATCTTGAATATTGACTTTTAATTATACACTGGTTAACAAAACAAATAAGGCTGTCATTTCCATCAAGGGAGCGTTAAGGATGGAGGGTATCTTTTGACATCCCACCTACTTTCTCATCCCAGTACTACTTTTTAACATTACCCACGCCAGGCATAAAAATGTAAAAATCTCACATTACTTTAAGAAGACCCTGGAGCAGTTTTTAATTATGTTTATCGCAAAGGATACATGGCTTACAGTAATGATAGTTGAAGGGCATCTTAACAACCGTATTCAAGAGTCAGAAGGGCTGTTCAAAGGGGCATAAGAGGCATTATTTCCAGCTCAATAGGAGACAGACTAGAAAACATACTTTAAACTGAAGCCAAAAAAAGGTAGACAATCCAATGAACTTCCTGACCACGAGGATATGAGGGGAAACGAGTCATTAAAAAATCCAAGAACTAAACTCCGCTCTTTCTGCTATATTTCAGTTCTTAAGATGGCCTTGTAGAAACTCAGCAGCTGACAGCAATGGCCCAAGAGTCCTGCAAATCCAAAGTCAGCATCCAGAAATGGTGACCCTTCGAACACCACTCTCATTCGAAGGCTCAATGATCTCAACTTTGAAAATAAGAAGAGGTGGTAAGGAACGTCTGTTGGGCGTGTATATTTTTATATTCTGTTTCTGAGTTTGAGGAGGGTTAAAGGCTTTTGAAATTTCTTCCCGGCCATTCAGGCAGGAAAATAGGTCAAGAGCTCAGTAAGATCAAGGACATCAGTGGTTTATTTCTGTATGGCAGTTAGCATTCTCTTTAACTCTTTGTCCCCAAAATATCCTGAAGTATATCCTGTTCGGAAGCGTTAGAGGTGAAGACAAATTCAGGTTATTTGAGGTCTTAATGAATGTTGGTTGTTTAATAAATCTTGGTAGGAGATATGAATGAGCGAATGAACAGATGAAATTTTGACAATGACACAATGGGATCAAATACGTTTAATGTATTTTATTTAGAACTATGGAAAATTGGAGTAGGAAAGGACCTCAGAAATGAATCTAATCCATTTTTTTAAATTCAGTTTTTAACTCATGGGCAATGAAATAATTTGCATTCCCCCTCCCCCCTCCGAATAGTATCATCAGAACTGGGAATTGAAGCCAGTTCAATGATATTTTCATTACGTTATACTCTTCTGGGATGGCAATTCTCTCTGCAACTTGTGTTATGGAAAAACCTGGAGGTTTTTTGTTTGTTTGCTTTTTACTCATATACACAACAACAACAAGTACTGAAAAATCCCCCAAACCAGTTATTTAGCTCAATCAGGGAGCAATAGAAACTACTCTAATGTCCTGCACCATATTACAATTCTCTATTCACTTCTTGGGCCACCAAGCCAACTTCGCAAACCAAAGAACAAAAATAAGATAGTGTTAATTACTCCAAGAAATCATCACTACCCAAAACAATAGTTTTGTCATTATCATAAAATTTTAAAGACCCTAGCCAGTGAGAAAAGTTGTTGCTGGAAAATATCAACTACTTTAGGAGTCAATGGGCTCCTTCATATCTCATCAGTTGATTGATCCCTGACTTATTGATTGAAATAGAATGTAATCTGGGGAGTCCATGGAAAAGGATCACTTTGAATGGAGAATACCTGTATTTTGGGAGCAAAGATCACTTTGAATGGAGAATACCTGTATTTTGGGAGCAAAGAAAAAAATGGGGCACTTTTCTAACACAAAGGAGCTTTAAGGTTGTCTTAACACTTTTCGAGAAAGAAGCACCTGCCTGATAGAATTGCAGCCTCTCTGGCCAATTATCAGGAATTCTTTCCATCCTGACGATGGAATCAACCCTCAACAAGAAATGAAAGAGCACAAGCCCACCGCGACTTGAGGAAGCTATGTTTATTTCAGAGTCTCAAGGAGCCATGTGTTGTTAAACAAAATATAAAAAGTGCAATAAACTTTAGGTATAAAGGACTTTGTTGGCTATAAAATTTTATTTTACTGCTGTCCTCCTATGGCTAAACACGTACGAGATCAGTAAAGTATTAAAATATTCAAGATGACAGAACATGAATCCTAATTCCAGAAATACAGCAGTGAGAATGAATGACAGGGGCAGACACAGAATGCCTATACTGTCATCTGTATAAAGTCCATCATTTCAGTATGTACTTAATTAAAAAAGATGCAGAAGGTAGAGTGAGCACCCTTAATTGATCATTTCCCTTACTCTTCACACAGACACCAGTTGAAACTGAAAGTGACAACTTTGAGCCAGAATCTCCTTGTTGTAGTGAGTCAAAGGCAGGCATATCAGTCGTGCTAACACACACAGTAAGGATGTTGGAGAGTTTTCCAGAGGCCCAAATTGTTTTCGTTAAGTCTGTGAGAGCTCAGAAAAATACATACTGTTCTAAATTTCCCTGAATGTGCAGGGAGGCAAGGGTTTGTACTTTGAAATAGAAAACCCTTTATATACTGTCTAAAGAAAGGCTTTGTTACTGAAATGAGTCTCCCTGTGGAGAATTGTAGTTTCCAGGGGAGCTATCTCTACTAATTAGACTCAACGTTGATTTGGACATTGCAAAATTGTATTATATTCCCTCAGGATAGGAATTACTAAATAAGAGGAAGCAAAATCTTAAAAAGGAGGGAACAGTGGAGTTTCCTACTGAACCCTTGCAAAATCGGAGAATTAGAAAATTCTTTTGGATCTTCTGTCAGACTTAAAAACATGATTAGTGTGGTGTTGACAGAGCTCATCATTTTGGTTGCTTCTGGAGTATCATAGTTACATTTGAACTTGATTTTTCAAGTTCCAGCTTTCTGGTATGTGCACATGTGGTTTAAGGTGGTTTTTGTTGCTTTTGTTGTTCCCGTGTGTGTGTATGTGTGTGTGGGGGGTGGGCTGAGGGCAGGGGTTCTTATTATTGTATCCTCAGTTTCTAGTGTAGTATCTGACACATAGTAGGATTTCAATCCGTATATTTTAAGGGAAGGTATTTTAGAATATTTACTTTTGTCCCTTATTTATAAAAGTCATACTTATTCATTATAGAAAAATTATAAAGGATAATAGAAATAATAGAGGTAAAAGTTAAATTCACCCATAATCTAACATCTATTGATAATTAGTATTAATGTTTTAGTATGATTCCAATGATCTAATTAGTATATGTTTATGTGTACATGCACAAGTATACCTAGAAATCCAGAGGTATACACATACATACGTATATATACCAGATACTCACAATTAATATAAAACCAAATATTCAGTTATATATTCTTTTTTTCAACTTAACTTTAAGGAGCCGGGAGAGATATTCCACTGAGTGGAAAATTGTTTTTAGAGTTCACAGTGTCCACTCCCTAAAAACCTCTCAAACCATGGATTCCACAACCTGAGGTTGAAGAAGCTTCCCTGTGTTTGCCTTACTGGCTAGTAGTACTGTTTATTGAGCAATTACTAAGTGCCAGAAACTCTGCTAAACACTTGACTCATGGTATTCTGTTTCAATCTTCACAACAAATTTCAGAGGTAAGTGCTATTAGGCTCTTCTTTTTAAGACCTGGGGAGCATAAGTAATTTTCTCCAGTTTACCCAATGGTAAATGGCCGAGCTGGGTTTTGAACCCAAGCCTGCTAAATTCAGACCCTGAGCTGAACCCTGGGTCTGTTACTGCCTTGACTGTTGCCAGCACTGTGTCATACATCCGGACATATCTTTGAGTGCTCCACCTTTTGATCCCTTGGTTCTGTTGATCCTATTTCTGAAATATCCCTTGTTTTCCAATCCCCCATCATTGCCTTAACTCATTGGTTCTCAACTAGGGACAGTCTGCCTTCCAGTGAGACATCTTCCTTTGTTGCACCTTGAAGGGGGATACTACAGGGCATCCGTTGGGTAGAGGCCAGGGATGTTGCAAAATATTCTGCAGTATTCAGGACAGGCTCCCACAGCAAAGAATTATCTAACCCAAAATGTTAATAGTGCCAAGGTTGAGAAACCCTGCTTTAGCTCATTTCCCCAGACTCTCTTAAACACAAACAACCTCCCAGTCAGTTTCCCTATCTTAAGGTTCATCCTCATCCAGACTGCTGCTATAGTTCTCTCTTTAAACACACATAAAATCATGCCGCTCTCTTGCTCTGTTTAGCTCTGTAGCTCTGGAGGACTGCCGGGGTCCAAATACAGATACAAATAGTTCTAGACTATATGACTTTAGGCAAGTGATTTAACATCTCTGAACTTCAACTTCATTACTTGTAAAATAGAGGAATAATAGCTAGCGTCTACCTCGACAGGGTTCTTGTGAGGATTTTAACACTTCATGGCTCACACAGTTAAGTCCTCGATAAATGTTATCCACGATTAAAAAAAATCTTTGAAGGTTTTCTACTACCTGCAGAAGAAAACCCAAACTCAACATGACATTCCAGACTCCTTTACCATGGAGTCTCACTCAGCAGCCTCTTCTCTGGGCTGCTGGCCTGGATGACCTGTGCCCTAGTTATGTAGGACTACCTGTCATCCTCTAGATTCATGGAGACTTGGATGTCTGTGTCTTTGCTCATGCTTCTCTGCCAGCCTGGGAAGCCCATCTCCCTCTCCTCCACCTGGAAACATCTGTCTTCTTCAAGACTCAGGTCAAATGTCACCTCTTCTGTTTAGCCTTCTCTATGAACTTCATATGTACTTACTCCTTCTCCTACATGATCACAGTATTTTGGTTATTCCATCTATCAGTTTGTGCACCCATCCATCCATCCATCCATCCATCCATCCATTCATCCATCCATCCATCTATCCATCCATTCATTGGCTGTAATACATAGTAGTTAAGATCACAAGCTCTGGAACCAGATTTCGTTAGTTCAAGATCAGGTTCCAGAAACAAATTTATGTAACCTTGAACAAGTTACTTGACTTTATGAAGCCCTATTTTCCTTGCCTTTAAAATAAGTGTAATAATAATATATAGTTGATAAAGTTATCATGAGGATTGAATGTGTGTAAACATTATGCTTGCCATGCATACGCCTTAAATAAATGTTAGTTCTCATCCAACTTGTACTTGTTGAGCACCAACTCTCTGGCAGGCCCTCTTCACATTGTGCCTTGAATTATAACAGGTGGTGCATGTGCCCAAATCTCTCATTAGATATAATGCTTGTTGAGGAAAGGTAATTTTTTAAAAATCTCCTCTTTATACCAACACGTGAAAGAGAGGTGACAAAATCAGTATTTCTGCCAACATCTGGCCTGTGTTTCATAAAGTTGTGCCGGCCAGTATTTCTCTCTTAAGATGATATGTGTGTATCTCCTGATGTGAGGAGTATGGCTGACCAAAAGGAGTCTACTATTCTCCTGCAGTGGTAGACCCCCCTCCTCCATTTCCAACCCACCTTTTAAACTGCCTCTCTGGGCATAAGACAATCAAAAGAAATCTTTTCATGATTATAATAATGGCCTTGAGCCTTCTCGATTGCCCTGGAGCAGGAGAGATGATGTCAGTGACATATTCTTGTAGGAGGAACTCAGTGACTGCTTAATTTTACATGTGGAGTTTGAATGCTTTGTATTGTGTTAAAATCCAGATTACATTCTTCTCATTAAGCAAGTGGTCCAATCTGATTAATATAATACATTTTCCTCTGTTGCCCAACATCGCCAAAGGCAAGGTATCACTTAGGGAACTGCCCCCTCCCCCCCCAACATACACACACATAAATGCAAAATAAACAGATCTGTACAATCATTATTGAGCTAAAATAGCACTTAGAAATGTATTCTTATTGTGAAAAATGACCACATAAGAGTTGCTGATTGTTTGTAGCCCTGTAATGTAAGTCAGATAAATTGGTGCCCAGAAGTCTGACATTTCAAAAACCCAAGAATATGTTGCGTTTTTTCTGATATGCCATTTTTGTAATTCTCCCAGCTATTTTCCTTTTGCAAACAGCAATTCTTCTGTGCCCAGGCAGTTCAATTAGAGCATTGTAAAAGTTGTCGGAATGACTTCAACATAACTACCCCTGAGCAATAAGTATAATTTTGGAGAGGAACAAGTTCTGTTCTTACCACCTTGGTGTGGGCAATGGTGTTAACTAACTTGGAAAAAGAATGTACCATCTGCACCTTCTCCACTCAGTTAACCTGCCCAGAGAATTAGAAGCATTCCATCTCACCTCAGAGAGGGTTCCTGTTTGGGTCAGCTCAGCATCCTTGAGCCCTTCTTTAGCCAATACCATCCTGATTGCCCTCTCACTGTGTACATACTAGGTGGATCCACCTTTGGGTGGTTTAGCGCATGTCAGCAAATTCTCCCCTTGAGCATGGACTGGCCTTAGAGGTTTACTTGTAGTGAACAGAATGCAGCAGAAATGACACTGAGTGATTTTTGAGACTAGGTCAGAGTGAGCAAACGTTTTGCGTAAAGGGCCAGATAGTAAATACTTTTGGCTTTTCAGGCCATACCCATTTGGTCTCTGCCACAACTATGCAGGTCTGCCATTGTAAGGGGTAGCACAAACAGGCTTGGCTGTGTTCTGATGGAACTTCATAAGATTAAGTAAAGGGTCAGATTTGATTCACAGGCCATAGTTTGCCAACCCATGTATTAGGTCATAAAAGATAATGTGACTTGTGCTGTCTCTTTCTCTCTCTCCCTCTAAATAGACGTTATTTTTCTAGAGCAGTTTTAGGTTCACAGCAAAATTGAAGGGAAGGTGCAGGGATTTCCCACTTACCCCCAGCCCCCGCACATGCAGAGCCTCCCCACGATCAACATCCTCGCCAAAGTGGGACATTTATTACATAACAATGATGAAACTACCTTGACACATCATAACCTCCCAAAGTTCATAGTTTACATGAGGGTTCACTCTTGGTGTTGTGCATTCTATGGGTTTGGACAAATGTATAGTCATATGTATCTCTCTTTATGGTATCGTACAGAGTAGTTTCACTGCCCTAAAAATCCTCTGTGCTCCACCTATTCATCCCCCACTCCCCCAACCCTGACGTCCACTGACCTTTTTACTGTCTCCATAATTTTGTCTTTTCCAGAATGTCATATAGTTGGAATCATACGGTGTATAGTCTTTTCATATTGACTGCTTTCACTTAATCATATTCATTTAATATTCCTTCATGTCTTTTCACATGGCTTGACAACTCCTTTCTTTTTAGCACTGAAAAATAGTCCATTGTCTGGATGTACTACAGTTTATTTATCCTTTCACCTACTGAAGGGCAAGTTTTGGCAATTATGAATAAACTTGCTATAAACATTTGTGTGCAAGTTTTTATGTGGATGTAAGTTTTCAAATCATTTGGGTAAATACCAAGGAGCACGGTTGCTGGATCATATGTTATAAGTATATTTAGTTTTGTAAAAACTGGTAAAGTGTTTTCCAAAGTGGTTGTATTATTTTGCATTCCCACGAGCAATAAATGAGGGTTCCTGTTGCTCCACATCCTGGCCAGGATTTGACGGTGTTAGTGTTCTGGATTTTGGCCACTCTAATAGGTGTTTAGTGTATCTTATTCTTGCTTTAATTTGCATTTCTCTGATGATATACGATGTGGAGCACCTTTCCATATATTTATTTGCTGTCTGTATATCTTTTTTGGTATCTCACTGTCCATTCAAGCCACCATGTCTGGCCACCATGAAGCCCCCATGCTGAAGAGACCATGAAGAAAGACTACATAGAGATAGAAGGAGATGCCCAAGTAGCCCCAGCTGTCCAAGTCTGTTCTCACAGATTTATAAGCAGAAAGTCTTCAAGATGACTCCAGCCCAGCCAAAATCTATCTGATGGCAACCGTATTGTGAGACCCCCAGCAAGAACAACCTAGCTGAGTGCAGTTAATCTGCAGAAATGGGAGATGATGGGATGGGCATATGACGTAGTCCTGGCCTTTCACTGTGTTCCATCACCCTGCCCATATTGCTTCATATAGAGATGGACATAAATCTCCGTTTGGTCCAATGAGACTCAGTTCTTTGATCTTCACACTAAGAAAGAGTGGAGGGAACTCTCTTTTTGTTGTGTTTCTAACTGGACAGTATGTAAGCCCAGGGATGCTAGCGGACATTTTAACATCATTCAGGGAGACCTTGTCCACGACAATAACCAATGAAGAAAACATGGCAGACCAGGAGAGAGAGAGAGAAAGAGAGAGAGAGAGAGAGAGAGACGGTATCAATGATGGCATCTATGGGGCTATTTCTGAGGATTACCCCTGGGTATTTCAGTTATAAGAGCCAACTGCTGATTATATATATTCATAAATCATAAGTTCAGGTTGATGGATTTTTAAAAAACTGGACACAGCTGTGTAACCAGCACCCAGGTCAGGAAACCAAAGTTTACAGCTTTCCCAAACCCCTGCCTCTTGCCTCCTTTCAACTCCCCAGAGATAAACATTATTTTGAATTTTAGCAGCATATGTTAGTTCTTCCTCTTTTAGTGCTTTGTAGAAATGTAGTCATCTACTATATACTCTTTTTCATCTGACTTCTTTCATCCAGCATTCTGCTTATGAGATTTTTCCATGCTGTTGTGTGTAAATTTAGATTATTCATGTGCACATCTGCATGATTTTCAACTAGTGAATATTAACACCATTTATTTAGTCTATGGTTGATGGATATTTCCAGTGTTTGTCTATCATGAATAGCAAAACAATGAATATTCTTGGACATGTTTTTTGATGAATATATGCCCATGTTTCTATTGGGTGTGTACCTCACAGTGAAACTCCTGGGTCATAGAGGATGCATATGTTAGGCTTCATTAGATAGTACCAAATCATTTTCCTAAGTGGATCTTCCTCCAGCAATGTAGAAGAGTTCTGATCACCCCGATTTCTCATCAGCACTGAGTAATTTCCATCTTACTCATTTTAATTATTCTGCTGGGGATGGTGCAGGATTGCACTGTGGTTTTAATTTACATTTCCCAGATGACTCAGGAAGTTGAGTGCTTTTTATTTATGTTTATTGACCATTTTGACATCTTTTCTGATGAAGTATCCAAGTCTTTTGCCCATTTTTCTATTGGGTTATCTCTCTTTTCTCATTGATTTTTAGGAGTTGTTTATATATTTCAAATGTGTATTTGTTTTGAGGAAATGTAGGTATGTCAATAAGTTTTTAATTGTGTGTTTGAATTGGGATTTTGTCACTTAAAACTTTGGCTTTTTAAAGAACATGGCTTGGCTGAGATGCTCAGTTTGTTTTGTTTTTTTCCTTCATTTATTTATTTATTTATTTATTTTTTTTTAAGATGAATGTGCAGGCTTTTTTTTTATTATTATTTTTTATTTTTTTTTATTTTTTTATTTTTTTTATTTTTTTTATTTATTTATTTTTGGCTGTGCTGGGTCTTCGGTTCGTGCGAGGGCTTTCTCTAGTTGCGGCAAGTGGGGACCGCTCTTCATCGCGGTGCGCGGGCCTTTCACTATCGCGGCCCCTCCCGTTGCGGGGCACAGGCTCCAGACGCGCAGGCTCAGCAGCTGTGGCTCACGGGCCCAGCTGCTCCGTGGCATGTGGGATCTTCCCAGACCAGGGCTCGAACCCGTGTCCCCTGCATTAGCAGGCAGATTCTCAACCACTGCGCCACCAGGGAAGCCCTATTTTTAAAAATATCTTTATTGGAGTATAATTGCTTTACAATGTTGTGTCAGTTTCTGCTGTATAACAAAGTGAATCAGCTATATGTATACATATATCCCTATATCCCCTCCCTCTTGTGTCTCCCTCCCACCCTCCCTACCCCACCCCTCTAGGTGGTCACAGAGCACGGAGCTGATCTCCCTGTGCTGTGGAGAGGCTCAGTTTGGACTCCAGGGCAGTAGTACACTCGCTATTCCATAAGAGGAAGGCCCAGACGTTATGGCTTGGTTGAACAGCGAAGAATTCCTCTGATTCTCCCATGTAGAACCTTGTTATGAACTACAAGTTCATCTGGCAAGCGCATAGAGTGACAAGTCATGTCCCCTTCTCTGCTGAAATAGGCGAGTTAGAGAGGAAGGGATGTTTAATTCGAAATGGACTGCATGGGTGAATTCCCTGCATTTTCTATCCTCTCAATTTGTCTTTCTCTATTTGCCTTTCAAAGGAGGTTGCACTAGGATGCACTGCATTGTCACACATTGCTCCCCTGTGCACCAGACTCTCTGATGACCCTCAGGTTGCTTCTTAATGATCTTTTAGAAGCCCAGACAAAGGAACCAATGCATCACTGATTCCAATTGTGACAAAGCAGGTAGTGGGACTTCTAGGCTTTCAGAATCTTCAGGGAATTGCCTAACCTCAGAAACTCTCAAATTCTTCCTTTCTTCCATGCCATTAGCAACAATATATAAATCAAACGCAACGCTTATCATCAGTGAGAGAAAATGTCTTTTCCATTCTCCTCTGAAACCTACCTTCACCTGCAGGTAAAACATAGAAATGTGGATTTTTTAGCCTTTTTCTCCCTGTATGGCCTTGACATTAATTCACCCTTGAAGTTCATGCTGGTAGAGGAGTCAAGTAGCAATTTAAAAAATAGTTAGCTAAGAGACTAGGAAAAAATAGAAATTGACAAATCATTTAAAGTGACAAATCTAAAATAAACATGCATCAATAAATAAGACCACATCTACCTCAGGATTTTTAATATACTTGAATCTAGAAATGAGATATACCGAAGGATCAAGAGATCACATATGCACAGGAAGTATTTTATTAACCACTTTGCTGACTTGCAAATAGATTTTACATAAATAATAAAAACATTGGTCGCTGCCAAAAATAGTTAAACTTGAATTTGCTGTCCACGAAAGTGAATCAGTGAGGAAGCAGTGACTTTTAACATATAAGCATGGAAACCTAGTTCAGTTCTCCTTCTCAACATGTTTCCATCAGGTCTTAAGATCAATTAGAGTGTTTTCACATGGGATATGACTAGTATCTTGGAGGAAGTGAGGCTCAAAGGATTGAGAGATAAATATTCATTCTGCCTTACCCATCCTCCTCAGCAAACAGACTGGTAAATAATTGCATCAATCTCTTAAAGTTGACACAGCCTCAGGAGGTCAACGTTGCTCCTGTGGTTATATTGATACTTCCTGTCGTCTATCAGGTGTGCTGAAGCGCCTTGCCTTTACCTTGGTAAAAGGAAAACAAGATGATCAGACTGCAAAACCCGTCAACTTTGATATCTGATCATGTCTAGACAGTTGACAGCCCTGCCTCTTAGGACAGTAGTCAATTGTTTTGCATCAATAATTTGATATGAGGGCATTTTCGAGATGCTACACTTTCCTGACATCCCTTGCTGTGCCAAACATCTATCTTTCCTCATTCATTATGGCTGGGTAACTCAGTGGACTTAGTAACACTTCGTTTAAGTAAAGTTTCTCAAGGAAGAACCAAGAGGGCTCATTACCTTAAAATACTACCTGTGGACTAAGTAGGAAAAATGTTAACTAAATTTTAAGCATCTAATATAGTTACCCGATGTGTATTTGTTGTAATAGAATTTGAAAGCAGTCGTATCATCTGAATTTGGATGCCAGTTTTTAAAAACCTAGCATCATTCAAATTTATAATTAAGGGAAGAATGCAAGCTGGTATGGTAAATAATTTTGGGGGGAAATGAGAAAAAAGTGAAGTGGCAAAACAGCAATAAAAGAGTCAGAGGTTAATGACACTGACAAAAATCATAGTAACACTGCCATGCATATATTTGTATAAACATTGATTTGTGTCTGTTTTACATACAGACTAACCCTGTGGCGTTATATTGAGTGAATCCTATTATACCCATTATAGAAAAGGAGACATTGGATGATTTGACTAAATTCTTTTTAACAGCAGAGCTAGGCCTAGAATTGGAATCTCTAACTTCTTATCTGTTTAAATAGGCAATAAAAACATCTCAAAACAAAAACAAAACCTCTAGAGAATTGAAATTGGCTTTGGGAGACAAAGTTATCATTTGCTTCATTTCTAGTAAATTGATATTATCGCTTATAGCTACTGTTTGTTTTGCTTTTACTGTAGACACTGCTAGTTACTCCATTTGAAATACATAACAACTCTATGATGTAGGAATTATCATACCCATTTTCCAGGTAATTTGTCAAAAGTTATGTAAGATGACCATCAGAGAAAACATTACCAATATCCTATGAAAAAACGCATAAACTAACAACACCACCCTGTAGAACCTAGTGCCAAGATCTTGGTTTCTAATGCCATTCTCCAAAAAAACAGGAACAAGAGTTTCTTGGAAGAATGGCTGATTCTAGGGCTGGGACAGGAAATAAATAAGATGAGCCTGAAGCATGAGTTAGGAAGTAAAGAAATGCTCTGAAAAACAAACAGACAAACAAGCAAACAACCCCACAGTGACGGGGGTGTGTCAAAGGGACACAGAAGTGAAATGAAAGAGCTCCCAATGGCCAAAACTGGAACAATTTGAGCAAACAAAATAAAGTGATACTGGATTATAATTCAAAGTATAAAATAATTATCCATGAGTCCATACCAATATAAATAAAGGATCAAATAAATAAATTGGAGAGGATAGAAAAATCTCCTGTGTAGAAAATTACAAATATTTTATGTAGACACTCTGCCTCAAGGAAGTGGAATATAACTTCCCACTCTTTAAGTGTGGGCTGTGCACAGTGACTTGCTTCCAAAGAGGACAGTGTAAAGGAGGAGAGTAACACAGTGGAGAAACCTGACAAGCACTACCTCAGCCAGGTGACAGAGGTCAACACCATCAGTAATAAGTCATGTTGATGGCATGTACCCTTGATATGATGTGATGAGAATCACTCCTTATCTCTGTGGTCTTTCTTCCAAAAACCCTGTAGCTACAGTCTAATAATGAGAAATTCACCAGACAAAGCCCAATAGAGGAACATTCTACAAAATACTTGAATAATACTCCTCAAAACACCCAAGGTCATTAAAACTCGGCTGAGAAATTGTCCCAGCCAAGATAAGCCTAACTCTTTAGAATCTTTAGACATGACAGCTACATGTAATATGGTATCTGAGATGGGATCCTAGCACAGAAAAACAATATTAGGTGAAAACTAAGGAAATCTGAATAAAGTAAGGGATTTAGTTAATAATAACACATCAAGTTGTGGTGTTCATAACACAACATAACACATGTTTATAACACAACAATCTGTTCATTGTGACAAACACACCATGCTGATGTAAGATATTAACAATAGAGGAAGGATATGCAATATATAAGAACTTTGTACTATGTTAGTAACTTTTCCATAAATCTAAATCTATTCTATAATGAAAATTTTATTTTAAAAAAACCTCTATAACCTTGAAATAAAAAGTGGGGAAAGCATACCAGTCAGAAGAAAATGTATTTATTTACCAACTAATCAGTTCATCTTTTCATTTGTTTGTTTATTCATTGATATCCTTAATTGTTCAACAAATACTCTTTCGTGTCTATTTTGTGGTAGCATAGTCCTGAGTTGTAATGATTCTTCAGCTCTACAAGGGTCATCTAGTGACTGGCACAGCCCTGGGAAGAAGTTGTATAGCATGTTGGGTAGTCCAAAATTCTAGGGCAGTGCAATACACTGATGACATTTGGTAATATCCATAAAAGAAAGGAGAGAAGTATTGGAAGGGGAGGTGGCTACTCGAAGATTACTGTGGATGGAGAATTTCCCATAATTGGAGTCTGATTATAGATTATATTGCATACACTGGTCCAATGAAAATTACTTTGCTTTTCCAATTACTTTTTCTTCCAATGCACCGTTGTGTTGCTCAGAGCTTACAATGACTACCCGTTTCTGTTTGACTGTGGCACTGTCGTTTTCTGAGAGTAGCAAATAAAGCCATTTTATGAAGCTCACCACTTTGGGCCTGCAACATAATTCAACAGAAGTTGGTATCATTTCTTAAGTCCCATTCTGTAAAAGAAATGATTGAATTATACTCATGGTCATGTTGGCCTTTCACCAGGAGTATACTCTGATTGTCAAACTTATTTTCTAATTGAAAAATATATTGAACACAAAAAATGAAGTTCTTGAAGCATTTGGACACCCATTCGTTTTGTAGTGACCACTGCAATGTTGAGGAAAGCTAACTAGAAATAGAAATACATCCTCAACTTGATGATCTAATGACTACCCTCCAAGCCTCCAGACATAACACATAGCATAAATCTGTGTTTTCTGAACATATCACATTATGTTCCTGAGGATTTCAGCAAGGAAATGATCTCCAGTGTAAAATCTATATGAGATGTATGGAACTCTCTACAAGGAATATTGGATTATTGCACTCTGTAGCTTTGAAAACCATCTTTCTTGGATGGCAGCAGAAAGTTTCAATATACTTGCATGAATTATAGATGATACTTAGTACTCTTGTTAAAGTAGCTACAGGATGCTTTTCTAAGACCCTTCAGCCTATGGATATTATTATGCATCTGTCACACCAAAGATTTGCCTTTGAAGATACTTTAGTATTCTAGACATTTTTCAGTAAATTGAACATAGTACTTGAAGACTGCTTTTTTTTCTCCTTTGCCTTTTTTTCTTTTAATTCTGAGAATAGTACAGACGTGTATTTAACCTACAAATGAAGTCATGGCTTTTAAACAATTAGCCCCAAAGAGGAATTGATTTCAAAGAAAGTCTGTCTGTGAAGGGGTGGGAGACAAAACCAACATTGATTCTGGAGTACAGCTTCTTAATAGTTCAGACTTCTAGGTGCCTAAAAATGAACAGCTTGTCAGTAGAGAAATGGGATAGCATACAGATCAGAGGCCCCAAATCAAATTTCTCCTTTTCAAAGACATACTGCTGGCTTAGTTCAAATGCTTTTCCATACGTTTTTTGATGTTCTCTCTAAACACTGTACACATTACCGACATGAATGCTTATCATTTCAGCAATTTGCCTTAGTAACAGACTAAATAAATAGTCACTTAGGTTTTAAGAAGTACTTATTGTTTAAAAGCCAGTGGAATGAAATCAGACTCCTGAGTATTTAAAGTGGAGATATAGTCAACTGGAAAAAAAGAACAAACAAACTTTATTTTATATTTTAATTCTTAGTCCTTTTTACTGTAGCAAAAAGTAATTTTTAATACCTTAAAATGGTTTTCTCTTTAATTATAAGTTAGTAGAGTCTTCAAAGAAGGGGACCAAATGAATGTGTATGATATTGGATCATGTAGATTTATTTTTTTTCAACAAGATAAATATTAATACAAAGTGCACGAGATTTGCAGTCTTACCATCTTACACTGTTTTAAAATTATAGACTAAAATTACACCTTGGAGGTATGCAGAGCCAGGGCCAGTGGACAATGAGTCCATAGGATCCTAGAGATTCTGGTTTCTTCTCTGGGGTTAACTTTTTTGAAATTCAGCATTCTCATTTGTAATAAATTTTTAGTAAATTTATAGTGCATGATTTAATATTAGAATAATGGAGTTAAAAGGGACCTGAGGGTAATTCCAGGGTCACCCTCACTAAGTCTTACAAAAGACCGACAGCTTTGTGAATTAGAGTTAGAAAAACACAAAAAAGATTCCAAAAAGAATAAAAAAATGAGTGCTCTAAAAATGTAGCGCATAGAGTTTCAATTTCAGCTCCAACATGTAAAGTGCTTGGCGGTCACTACCAATCACTCTCATCCTTTCAATAATGACAAAAAAAGCTAAACAAACCAACTAAATCAATGAGTTTTCTTAGCTGCATCAGAGAACTGAGGCCATGGGGCAAACCACCATCTGAAAATCTGGAGATACAGAGGAATACAGAGAATGCCAGTCAAGATCAACTTACCTGGAGCAGAAGACACTAGAGCCACAAACTGGTAGGAAGACTGAGTGTGGACTAACTTGAGAGTAAGAAACTTTCAAGGGCACAGTCTTAAGGGGGCCCTCATACTCTCATGAGTTTGACCTTCAGGAAGCCCACCAGATTTCCATGGTAATGATTCTAGGAAAACCCTCATGTTTTGGTCAGGTGGAGAAGAAAAGTTACCCTTTTGAAATTCTTTCAGGGCATTCTCCCTAAGAAAGGCTTATTCTTCAAGGGAAACATCTTTATCAGAGCTTTATTTGACTTGGGGAAAGGGCTATTAGCCAACCCTAGGCCCGTCTAGTCTTCCTGTGTCACCTAAAGGGAGAAAGAAAAAGGCTAAGAAATACTTCAGAAGGTCACAACCCAGGGACTCAGTCCCATTAAAAGACTGGGATTTAATGATAAGATTGTAGAATGCCTCCCCTCACCCACACACACCTTACCACCACATCAACAGGGCTCCAGAATGAGAACAGTGGATTACAACAGAAAAAGCTGCAGGACACAGACTCTATTTAAGAAGGAGTTCTTAGGAAAATCCAACATTGGAAGAAGCTAACAAGAATGCTAGAGGAAACTGAAGCATCTGGTATGCATGGCTATAGAAAACACTAAGCATAACCCAGTTTCTAGACAGGTTAACATAAAACCACACACTAAAGACCTCTTTGTCTCAATTCCCATTGCCTGATATATCACAATTGACTTTCAAGAAAAACTTATAAGGAATGTTAAAAGGTGAGAAGCAAGACAGTCTGAAGAGACAAAGCTCTCTTCAGAACTAAAGTCACATATGACAGAACTTGAAATAATTCAGTAGGGAATTTAAAATAACTATGATTAATTACTTTAAGAGCTCTAATGTAAAAAGTAGACAGTATGCAAGAACATATGAGTAATGTAAACAGAGAGATGAAAACTCGTAAGAAAGAATCAAAGGAAATGATAGAAATAAAAAATACTGTAACAGAAATGAAGAATAGTTTTGATGATCTCATCAGTAGCCTGGACACAGATAAGAAAAGAATCAGTAAAATTGAAGCTATGTCAATAGAAACTTTACAAACTAAATACAAACTTAAAAATGAATGGAGGGGGCTTCCCTGGTGGTGCAGTGGTTAAGAATCCACCTGCCAATGCAGGGGACACGGATTTGAGCACTGGTCCGGGAAGATCCCACATGCAGTGGAGCAACTAAGCCTGTGTGCTACAGCTACTGAGCCTGTGCTCTAGAGCCCGTGTGCCACAACTACTGAAGCCTGCAAACAACTGAAGCGTGCCACAACTTCACAACTGAAGCATGCCACAACTACTGAAGCCCGCGTGCCTATGCTCCACAGTGAGAGAGGCTAGCACGATGAGAAGCTCACACAGCGCAACAAAGAGTAGCCCCCACTCGCCACAACTAGAGAAAGCCCGTGCACAGCAACGAAGACCCAATTTAGCCAAAATAAATAAATAAATAAATAAATTTATTTAAAAAAAAAATGAATGGAGGGACTTCCCTGGTGGTCCAGTGGTTAAGCCTTCACCTTCCAATGCAGGGGGTGCAGGTTCAGTCCCTAGTTGGGGAGCTAAGATCCCACATGCCTCGTGGCCAAAAAACCAAAACATAAAACAGAAGCAATATTGTAACAAATTCCATAAAGCCTTTAAAAATGGTCTACATCAAAAAAAATCTTTGAAAACAATGAATAGAAAAAAACCACCCCAGAATATCCAAGAGTTGTAGGGCAATTGCAAAAGATATAACATATGCATAATTGGAATACAAGATGGAGAAAAAAGAGAAAATGGAGCAGAATAAATTGTTAGTGATAATGGCCAAGAAATTGCCAAAATTAATGACAGATACCAAACCACAGATCCAGAATTCTGAGAACAAGAAGCAGGATAAATACCAAAAATCTAAATGTAAGCGTGTTGTATTCAAACTGGAGAAAAATCCAAGACAAAGAGATGGTCTTGAAAGAAGCTGCAAGGGGTTTAAAATCTTACCTATAGAGGAATAATGCTAAGAATTACATTAGACTTCTTGTCAAAAACCTCAAAACCATGCAAGGAAGTAGAGAATGGAATAAAATATATAAATTGTTGAAAGAAAAAAATCCCACTAACCTAGTATTCTATATCCATCAAAATTGTTCTTTAAAAGTGAAGGATATATAAAGATTTTCTTAGGTAAAGAAACATTGAGTGAAACTGCTGCTGATACACATACCCTGCTAGAAATGTTAAGAGAAGTTTTCAGAAAAAAAGAAAATGATATTGGTCAGAAACTTGGATCTACATAAAGAAAGGAAGAGCACTGGAGAAAGAATGCATGAAAGTAAAATAATAGCATATAGATAAGTGAAGTAAATGACAGCAGTGTTACAAGGGAGTGGAGGGAGGAAGTGAGAGTACTCATTATAAGGCACTTGCTCTACCCAGGAAACATTATAGTGTTCATTGGATGTGGTTAGTTGTAAAGGTATATTGCAAACTATAGGGCAACCACTAACACATTAAAGAAGGAAATATAATTGATATGATAAGAGATGAGACTAAATGTAATCATATAAACTGTGCTCAATTAAAGACATTCTACTCAACACCCTACTGGAAGTCCTAGGTAGTGAAAAACAAATGAACAAAAAAGGAAATAAAAGGTACACAGATTGGGAAGGAAAAAGAAAAATGCTGTCTTTGTTTGCAGATGACATGTGAACACGTCCTTTGTTTAGAAAATCCCAAAGAATCAACCAAAAAACTCCTGGAACTAATAAGTGATTATAGCAGGGTACAAGGTTAACATAAAGAAGTCGATTGTCTTTCTATATACCAGCAATGAACAACTGACAATTGAAATTCAGAACACTATACAACTTATATTTGTACCAAAAAAAGAAAAGAAAAACACTTAATAGAAATGTAATAATATATATTTGGGATCTATACTATATATGGACAACTAAAACTCTGAGGAAAGAAGTCAAGGAAGATAGAAATTAAAGAAATATTCCATGTTCATGCATAGGGAGATTCAATATTACTGAGAAATCAATTCTTCACAAATTTATCAATAGATTCAGTATAATCTCAATCAAATGCCAGCAAGCTATTTTGTGGATATTGGCAAACTGATTCTGAAGTTTGTATGGAAATGTGAAAGACCCAGAATAGATAACACAATGCTAAAGCAAAAAAAGGACAAAATTGGAGAACTGACATTACCTGACTTTAGGTTGTACTATAAAGGTACCGAATAAAGACAGTGTGATGTTGATGAAAGAATACATAAGTACATCAATGGCACAGAATAGAGAGCCCAAAGAGAGACCCAAAACAAATAGTCATGATTGTCGACAAAGAGCAAAGGCAATTCAATTGAGAAAGACTAGTCTTTCCAAGAAATGGTCTTTGAAAACTAGGACATCCATATGCAATAAACAAATAAATAAATAAGAACATAGGTACAGACCTTACATTTTTCACAAAAAATAACTCAAATGGATTATAACTCTAAATGTAAAACAAAAAGTGTAAAATTTCTAGAAGATAGCATAGGAGAAAATCTAGGTGACCTTGGCTTTGGCAATGAGATTTTAGATATAGTATCAAAATCATGATCCATTCAAAAATTGTTAACTTGAATTTTATTAAATTAAAAAAATACTTATCTGTAAAAGACCTTTTTTGAGTTAATGAAAAGACAAGCTACAGACTGGGAGAAAACATTTGGAAAATATATATCTGATAAAGGAGTTGTATCCAACATATACTAATAACTCTGTATAATAAGCAAAAGATCTGAATAGGTAACTCACCAAATAAGATATGCAAATGTAAAATAGCATATGAAAAGATGCTCAATGTCATATATCATTAGGGAATAGTAAATAAAAACAACAATGAGATACCAGTATATGTCTATTTTAATGGCTTAATTCCAAAAACCTGGCAATACCAAATGCTGTAGAGAATGCAGAGTGATAGAAATTCTCATTCATTGCTGGTGGGAAGTTAAAATGGTACAGCCACTTTGGAAAAGAGTTTGTTAGTCTTTTACATGTAATCTGCAGTCTTGCTCCTTGGCATTTACCCAAGTAGGTTGAAAACATGTTCACACAAAACCTGCCCACAAATGCTTGTAGCAGATTTATTAATAGTAACCAAAAATTGAAAGCAACCAAGATGTTCTTCAATAGATGAATGAATAAAGCATGGTACATCCATACAATAGAATATTAATGAAACTAAATGAGCTATCAAGCCAAGGAAAGATATGAAGGAAACTTAAATGCATATTATTACATGAAAGAAGCCAATCTGAAAAGGCTGTATGTTGTTTGATTCCAATTATATGACTAGAATAAAGCAGAACAATAGAGACAATAAAAAGTTCAGTGGTTGCTAGGGTTATGGGGAAAGAGAAGAATAGGTCAAGCACAGGGGATTTTGGGGGCTGTGAAAGTATTCTCTAAGACACTGTAATGGTGGATATTATGCATTTGTCAAAAGCCATAGAACTTTACAACAGAAAGAGTGACCATAATGTAAATTTTAAAAAGTAATTTAGGAGGTTAGGGGATCCCAGGAACAGTGAAGACTTGACAAGACAATCTGACTGTATTGTAAAGTATGGAATACCACAGTGGTGGCAGTATGTCAAAGGAACACAGGAGCTTATTGAAAGAGCTCTCAATGACCAAAGCTGGAAAAATTTGAGCAAGAAAATAAATAAAATAGCATTGGATTATAACTCAAAATATAAAATAAATATTCACATATTATATATATGTACACATATATATAATATAAATGATGATTAAATGGGAAGGATAGATAAACCTCCTGTGCAAAAGAATTACAAATAAATCATGTAGGTATTACACCCTAAAGAAATGGGACTTTAACTTCCTATTCCTTAAGTGTGGGCTGTGTGTAGTGACTTCATTCCAAAAAAAAAAAAAAAACAATATGGAAAGGTGGGGGAAGAAAAGTAACTTTACAGTGGAGAAACCTGACAAAGATTACTTCAGCCAGGTTATCAAGGTCAACGTCAACAGCTATAAATGACATGGGAAATATATACACTCAATATAATTTAACAAAAACAGCACTTTATCACTATGGTCTTCTGCCCCAAAATTTAAAGCCTAAGTATAATTATGAAAAAAGTATCAGGAAGGGCCCAATAGGGGGGCATTGTGCAAAATACCTGACAAGTACTCCTCAGACTGTCAAGGTCATCAAAACAAAGAAAATCTGAGAAACTGTCCCAGCCTAGAGGAGCTTAAGGAAACATAAAGACTAAATGTAATATGTATCTGAGATGGGATCCTGGAACAGAAAAAGGACATTAGGTAAAAATTAAGGAAATCTGAATAAAGTATGGGATTTAGCTAATAATAGTTTATCATTGGTTTATTAATTGTGACAAACATACCATTCTAATGTAAGATATGAATAATAGGGGTAACTGTCTGCAGAGGCTGGGTGGGCAGAGTATATTGGGAGCTCCCTGTGCTATCTGTTCAATTTTTCTGTAAATTTAAAGCTGTTTTAAAAATAAAACTTATTGGGCTTCCCTGGTGGCGCAGTGGTTGAGAATCTGCCTGCTAATGCAGGGGACACGGGTTCGAGCCCTGGTCTGGGAAGATCCCACATGCCACGGAGCAGCTGGGCCCGTGAGCCACAATTGCTGAGCCTGCGCGTCTGGAGCCTGTGCCCCGCGACGGGAGGGGCCGCGATAGAGAAAGGCCCGCGCACCGCGATGAAGAGCGGTCCCCGCACCGCGATGAAGAGTGGCCCCCGCTTGCCGCAACTGGAGAAAGCCCTCGCACGAACCGAAGACCCAACACAGCCAAAAATAAATAAATAAATAAATAAATAAATAAGAAAATCCTTAAAAAAAAAAAAAAAAAAGAATATTCCTTAAAAAATAAAAATAAAAAATAAAACTTATTAATGAAAACATGTATTATCATTGAGAAAATTTTATACATAATAATATTAATTTATAGTATAGCTTAGAAGAGTAATTTACATTTTAGTTGTTATTTTCATAAAATTATTATTTAAGTTCTTTAAAGAACTGCTCCACCCAGCACATCCACAGTGTGTTTTTGTTTACAAATATTTTACTTGCAAATATATAATTTTACAGTATTATAACTGTTGGACAAATTGAGACATTCCTTAATGGAAATGATTGACATACACAGAATCTTTCAAAAGAATCCAGCTAAGTTTTTTTTTTTTTCTTGGATGTTTTAGAGGACACAATTTATTCAAAGTTTAAGCATCTCTCCCAACCATCCATACTCGTAGGTTATCATTATCAATGACAAGTACACGTACATTGAATTTTACACAATGTTGTAATGATAAGATATCTTGGATGAATTCTGTTATGAAATGTTATTTTTTAAAGTAGTGTTATTAAGTTTAAATCCTGACCTGCTAATGTACTAAAAATGAATTATGCAAATTGCCTAATTTCCATATATTTTCTTACCTAAAAGTGGGTTATTAAGAATAGTAACCTCTTATTTTTCTTAGTATAAATTAAGACAATCAGTGTAAAGCTCTTAGCTCTGAGCTTAGCATATTTTAAGATTAGCTGTTGATACTATTATTACCTTGTAGTGCCTAGTTGTAGTTTGGGATTAAAAACAGCATAGGAGATTAACAATACTATACATTTGCACATAACCCTAGGGCTTTTTAAATGCTTGATGCATGTGAAAGCACTTTAAAAACCTCTAATGTTTTTTGCACATGTAAGAAATTTGTATTTTCTTGGGGTTTTTGCAGCTCACTTCAACTTCACAATAGTTCTGTGAGGTCAGCAGGGAAAATATTTGTCTTGATTTTATAAATTAGGAATTGAGATTCAGAGGGTTTACTAGTGGGGTCCGTCACCTCTGCTCTGCCATCTTGGACAAGTTTCTTTTTTTTTTTTTTTTAAACATCTTTATTGAAGTATAATTGCTTCACAATGGTGTGTTAGTTTCTGCTTTATAACAAAGTGAATCAGCTATACATATATATATATCCCCATATCTCCTCTCTCCCGCATCTCCCTCCCTCCCACCCTCCCCATCCCACCCCCCCAGGCGGTCACAAAGCACCGAGCTGATCTCCCTGTGCTATGTGGCTGCTTCCCACTAGCTATCTATTTTACATTTGGTAGTGTATATATGTCCATGACATTCTCTCACCCTGTCACATCTCAACTCTCCCCCTCCCCATATCCTCAAGTCCATTCTTTAGGTCTGTGTCTTTATTCCCATCTTGCCACTAGGTTCTTCATGACCTTTTTTTTTTTTTTTCCTTAGATTCCATATATATGTGTTAGCATACTGTATTTGTTTTTCTCTTTCTGACTTACTTCACTCTGTATGACAGACTCTAACTCCATCCACCTCATTACAAATACCTCCATTTCATTTCTTTTTATGGCTGAGTAATATTCCATTGTATATATGTGCCACATCTTCTTTATCCATTCATCCGATGATGGACACTTAGGTTGCTTCCATGTCCTGGCTATTGTAAATAAAGCTGCAATGAACATTTTGGTACATGACTCTTTTTGAATTATGGTTTTCTCAGGGTATATACCCAGTAGTGGGATTGCTGGGTCGTATGGTAGTTCTATTTTTAGTTTTTTAAGGAACCTCCATACTGTTCTCCATAGTGGCTGTATCAATTTACATTCCCACCAACAGTGCAAGAGTGTTCCCTTTTCTCCACACCCTCTCCAGCATTTATTGTTTGTAGATTTTTTGATGATGGCCATTCTGACCAGTGTGAGATGATACCTCATTGTAGTTTTGACTTGCATTTCTCTAATGATTAATGATGTTGAGCATTCTTTCATGTGTCTGTTGGCCATCTGTATATCTTCTTTGGAGAAATGTCTGTTTAGGTCTTCTGCCCATTTTTGGATTGGGTTGTTTGTTTTTTTGTTATTGAGCTGCATGAGCTGCTTGTAAATCTTGGAGATTAATCCTTTGTCAGTTGCTTCATTTGCAAATATTTTCTCCCATTCTGAGGGTTGTCTTTTTGTCTTGTTTATGGTTTCCTTTGCTGTGCAAAAGCTTTTAAGTTTCATTAGGTCCCATTTGTTTGTGTTTTTATTTCCATTTCTCTAGGAGGTGGGTTGGACAAGTTTCTTAACCTCTGTGGGTATCAGCTTCTCCATTTATGAAATAAGGGTATTGTCATTTACCTTTAGGATGGTTTTTGAGTGAGCTAATAATGTACATTATGCACTTAGCTTCATACCTGATTTTCTAAAAATGCTATAACAATTATTATTGCATTGTATTATTTTTGTCTATTTTTCTATAGGATGTTCAGCCTCAGAGGAAAAGGCAGTGTGGGTGGATAGTAAAGATAAGGGTCATCATTTAATTTTCATCCTTCAAGACTGAGTTTGATCAGTGTGGCTTCTGTATTCAAGATCTTATTTATTTACTTAAGCATTTATTGAACACCTCCCATAGCCAAGCCCTGGATGAGATACAGTGACTTATGGAAAGATAAATACAACCTAAATTTTGTTCTCAAGGAGACAATACACCTGCATAAATAACTTAAAGAACATGTAGGGAGGGGATGTAAAAAGTTTGCAGGAGCAGATGAGATCACTCTATACTTGTAACGGTCAGGAAAGTATGCAGGAATAGGTGGCATTTGGACGGGGGTTTGAACAAGGAGTGGAATTGTGTGCCATGCATTTGTGTGCTGGAAATACACATTTTTCAATTGGGTGACAGACTGTATTTCATTCTTTCAATAATTATCAATGAAATAATTATGTTAATAATAAAGATAAATGAGCTATTCTGTTATTATATGTTTCCATAATGCTCATTAGTTCACATACAATTGTTAATAGGTAATGATGTCAATTTAACACAAAAGTGATGTTGGAGTCACACGTGCTTTTCTTAGGCAGGGGGAGCTGGCAAGAAGGAAGTAGAATTATAACCTTCAGCAGGAAAGTAAAGACCTTCAGTTCATCTGTTCTTTTTTCAGGAGACTTTTCAACTCCATTTTAAAGAAAGTTAAAAATAAATGCCTGCATCCAACATCCTCCCCAGAGAGGAGCAGCTCCACCGTGCTTGGCTCTTGTCTTGTAGCAGGTTGCACTTCCTGCTGTGCCCACCTTAGCAGCAGCCCCACTGACTCAGAACTTTCTTTCCATCAGCATTGGCTCTTCCCACAAGCCAGCATTTGCACTGTACTGTTTCTTGTTCATTTCTAATTCCTCTAAGGCAGTCTCATGGAGCTGCTTTCTTGAGCTGTTCAAGTTCTCTTCGAAGGTACCAATTGTTGTTTCATTGTTGATTGGTTGTGAAGTTAAATTTGATTTGGAGTGCCCTTAACTGTATTTTTTTCCCACAAGGGCATCATTTTTAATGTACTCTTTTATAGAAGACAGAAGTTTTATTTAGAACACATGTATCATTTTCCACCTAGTACTGCCCTTAGATCTTGGCAAGAGAGGCCCTGGACCCCATGCTTTAGAAGGCCCACCTCTGGCGCCCCTCGGGGTAAGGAGTTCATGTGGTTAGGGGGGAGGTGTCTACATGGTGCTTGTGCAACCTTCTAGAAAATGCTCTCCATACCTAGACCTAGAATTCCCTTCCTGATTCCACTCACAGAGCCTGTGTGAGCTCCTTTCTGAATCTCTCCCACCCAGGACAGATCAAGCTGCCAGTGTGGAATACCCTAGAACCAGAGGCTATCCGAGAGGCAGTTGTTTGCAGGGAGTGCTGATGGGGTTGAATGTGCAGGACCTCACAGCATGAGATGAACCTGCTTGTGTGAAAGAAAGGTGAGCAGGATGTGGCACGAGATCTGGAGGATGGGTCTCCCCAGGCTACCACTTCCTCCTTTAGAACAACAAGGACTTTGAAAATTCTATATTCAGATCTGACCTTCCCGGTCTTTATGAGGATATATTTGTCAATGTAGAAAGGGAGACTATATTTATTTAACACTATGTGAGATTTAAATATTTAGTTCCGTTTGTCATCTTACTCTGGACCTGGTCAATATTAGGGGCAGACCTTGTTAACAGAAAAAATACTCATGCTAAGAAATTGGACATTGGAGGCATGAACATTCCATCTGGTTTGAAAGAGCCTCCAGCCTAAGTAGTAATATATATAGATTTAAAGGAAATGGTAAAGTAAATTAGAATAGTTCTTTCCAATGATTTTCAAAGCACTGTCGAGGACATTTTTATTGTCTCTGCTCTTCTTATGCTGCAGATCCATACCTTTTACCCCTTCCCCCACCCCCACCCCCATCCTGGTGGAAACAGAACTGCCATATCCTGACCATAGGATCAGACACACGACCCATTCTGGGCCCGTCACTGTCTTTCTAGAACTTTCTTGACTGAAGGTAGTAGGATTGTTCTTTCTTGACCGTAGGTGTGGAATATATAGTAAGGAAGTGACTCCAGATCTGTGGGGCTGTGTCCACTCCCAAACGAAGGGGCTGAGATAATAAGGTCAACAAGAGAGAACTGCAACAAGCAAAGGATCAGTGGAGAGATACTGGGTACACCTACTTCCAGCCAGCCTAGGACCTGCCTTTGGTGCTTTGTTCATGCAAGCCAGTGAATTACCACATTGTCTAAACTAGTTTCAGATGGATTTCTGCCGCATCAACCAGAATTCTGACTGGCACAAGTGCCTGTTGGGCATAGACCTTTGTACAGATTGTTGCACTGGAAATGGAAGCCTCTCAATTATTCCTGCTCATTGATCATGTTTGACACCACTGTTCATTAGTGGGGAGGCAATTTTGCTTCCAGGATACATTTGGAAGGTCTGGGGACATTTTTGGATTGTTATAACTGGGGAGGGGACATGAGTGGAGAGAAACCAAGGATGCTAAGTATCCTGGAATGCACATGACAGCCCACTATGAGAAAGAATTATCTGGCCCCCGATATTAGTGGTGCCAAGCTTGAGAAACCCTGAATACCACAGAAAAATAAATGGGAGGGAGATAGGAGAGCTAGATGCTAATCATATTTCTGTCCTTAACCACTGTGTGACCTTTGCACAATTTATTTCACCATTTTGGACAGAAGTACTTGCCTGCATTCCATGAAGAGGCTGAAATAAATGACTTTTAGGATTCCCCCCTCACCCCAGCACTTACAGTATTTTATTATCTTTCACAAAAATGGGGTTTGTTTTTTCTTGCCTGCCCCCTTTTTCTATCAATAGAGTCTCTTAACGAATTTTCATTCCTTGTAGTTTTTCACACTGCCCTAGTCCTTTTCTTCAAACTCAATGCTATACAAACCAAATTTGCAATATACAAAGTTATCTCTAAGGACGCTACATAAAACAATATTCAAGCGCTTTAAACTTGGAGTGACATTTAAGGATGGAAACAGATTAAAGGTAAGTTTCTGGTTTGCTCTAAAATGAATTCTCTGAATCTGCATTTCTAAAGACTCGTGGAAATGGTTGCTTCAGTTATTATGCATAGGAAGGTAAAATTTCCACAGCCAGGAGGATTTAATAGAAAACCTTTCCTTATTTCTGCAAGCTACAAAATATTTTCCCCTTTCCTGATGATGAACTTCCCATGAAATCTCTTTCATTTGTGACTTACATAGTCTTGGTGACAGCCTTTACCTTCCAAATCAACTAATGGTAAGAACATGGTGACAGATTCTACTGCTAGGGAACGTTACTGAGGTAGGTGGTGAAAGACTATATTTAGTCACATCAGTGGAAAACCTTGTGCAGCCAGAGTGCAGTCGGGACTCAATTACATTTGAAAAAGCGACATAATCATCATAAGATTAAAATATAGCATAGATATCAAAGTGAGAATGATATAGGAGGGGTCATGAAATGCAGAGATGGAATTACATCAAGAAGCATTTATCTCCTGAATACCTTTGATGTGCTTTGTTCTCTGCCAGTCATGGGGGAGGATTGAAAAACCAGAACATGGCTCTTACTCTTGAGCTTCTAATTTACTTGAGCAGATAAGCCATATATGGAGCAATTAGAACAGAAATAAGCTGTGAGTGTTGTGGAGGAGTTTATGAATTCAGTGAAGGAGTTGTACATTGTGGAAAGGAACAGGCAGGATGGAGGGGGACTCTGGCTTAGATTTGAGGGAAGAGAATTTTATCAAAATTTCTAACGAATATTTCCTACTATGGAAATGCCTTATTCCTTCATTTTACTTATTTATTCAGTAGTTTTTTCAATAAATATAGAGTGCCTTCTATGTCCTATGTAATGTTCTTGTGCTGGTGAGCAAATATATTAATGGTAGAGACTAATAGATAAAATGAGATAAATAAGTAATATGCAGATGGTATTAAGTTCTTTGAAAATACAAAGCAGGGAAAGGAATAGGGAGCGGTGGTAAGATGACATTCAGCCAAACACCTAGAGATGGTTTGGGAGTTAAGCATGTGGATATCTTAGGGAAGAGCATCCAAGGTAGTGGGAACAGCCAGTGTAAAGCCCCGGAGGCAGGGGTTTGACTGGCATATTTGAATAAAAGCAAAGAGACCAGTAAGGCTGCACTGAAGGATGGACAGAGGGGAGACGAAGAAATGCAAGGTCAGAGAGGTACAGTGGGAGTCAGATCATGCAGGACATGGAAAGCGCTGACTTTTTCCATGATGGTGTTTGTGTTTGGAAGCCACTGAAAGGTTTTGAGGAAAAGAATATCGTGCTCTGACATGCTTTAAAGGATCACTCTGGCTGCTGAAAATAGACTGTACAAGAACAGGGAGATGGGAGAAGCCACTTATGATGCTATTAGAATAATTCAGGTGGGAGATGATGGTAGCAGTGGAACTGATGAAAAAGTGTCCAGGTTCTGGATGTATTTTGAAGGCAGAAACAACAGAATTTACTGATAGATAAGGCATGAGGTGTAAAAGAATGAAAACAATCAAGGAAAACTCCCAAAATTTTAGGTGTGTTTAGATACAATTTTGGAAAGCCAAAGTATGAGGACAATGCAGTACTTCTCCAAACACATACTACAAGTATGCATACTTCTCCAAATCCTCAGATGCTGGAGTTCACGTACTATTTTTCTTCTCGGTATGCAGTTTGGAGCCAAGCATAAACCACTTCAGCATATTTAGTCACAGATATTAACATTGGTTATGACCCACCCACCCAGTGTTGGTTGGAGTCTGGGTTGTTTTGGTTTGCTTTGTGTTGTTTTTACAAGTGCTCAGCCTTTTATGACAGCTTAGAAGTTGAGGCAGTCTCTGCCCCCCACCATCTTTCTTGTCCTAATTAAGCTTTTTGTTTTTAAATAATCGTAGATGTACATGTAGTTTAAAGAAATAATACAGAATGATCCTGTGTACCCTTTACTCAGTTTCTCCAAATGGTGACATCTTACAGAGCTGCACAGCGTCACAACTAAGATATTAACCTTGATACAGTCAAGCTTCAGAACAATTCCGTCACCAGGAAGATCCCTAGTTTTAGGTGTCCTTTTATAACTACACCTATTTTCCTTCTTCCACTCCCTGTTCTTAATGGCAACCACAGCTCCTCTACTCTCTGTTGTTTATTGTCACACTTAGAACACTACAGCTGCTTTAAGAAAAAACTGGTGACATTGGAATGTGTTCAGAGAAGAACTGTTTAGGATGAGGAGGGACCATAAAAGCATGATAGATGAGGAAAAATAACTGAGGCTGTTATAAAGAAAATCAAACTCAGTGCAAAAAATTGAGCTCTTTTTATGATTTTGAAGGGCTACTATGTGCATGAGGGTTTAAAGTTATTCTGTAGAAACAATGGATGCAGCTTCTTTAACAGAGATTCCATTTTCAATTTCAGGAAGAACTTTTCAGATTGAGGAATACTGTCCCTGATTACCTCAGCAGGAGGTAAACTTTCTCTTGGTTCAAGTAAACAGCGGTTAAGCAATCACTAGCTAATAATTCAAAAATTTTCTAGGGGTTTGGACTGTATAATTTCCTTCCAACACTGACACTGTGTAAAGTTTTTTCCTTTTCCTTAGTGCCTTCATTTACTTTAATTTTTTATTGAGGTATAGTTGATTGACAATATTGTATTAATTTCAGGTGTATAGCATAGTGATTCAGTATTTTTAGATTACATGCCATTAAAAGTTATTACAAGATAATGACTATAATTCCCCATGCTACACACATTTAGTTTAATTTTTTAAAATTAATTTATTTATTTATGGCTGTGTTGGGTCTTCGTTTCTGTGTGAGGGCTTTCTCTAGTTGTGGCAAGCGGGGGCCACTCTTCATCGCGGTACGCAGGCCTCTCGCTATCGCGGCCTCTCTTGTTGCAGAGCACAGGCTCCAGATGCGCAGGCTCAGTAATTGTGGCTCATGGGCCCAGTTGCTCCGCAGCATGTGGGATCCTCCCAGACCAGGGCTCGAACCCGTGTCCCCTGCATTGGCAGGCAGATTCTCAACCACTGCGCCACCAGGGAAGCCCAGTTTAATTTTTAATTGAAAAAAATTTTTGTGATATTATAGACTAAGATACAGTTGTAAGAAATAGTACAGAAAGATTCCATGTACATTATGTCCAGTTTTTCACCAATGGTAACACTTTACAAAGTTATGGTATAATATGGTAACTAGCATAATGACAGTGATACCATTCAGCAGTCTTATTCACATTTTCCCATTTTCATGTTTTTACTCATTTGCATGTTCTATACAGTCTTATCATATGTATATGTTCTTGAATCCACCACCTCAGTCAGATACTGAACAGTTCTAACAGCCCAAAAGGATCTCTTATGTTGCCCTTTTATAACCACACCCACCTCCCACTTGCTATCCTACTTCTCCAGTCCCTTCCCCGGCCCCTCCAGACCATGTCCCCCACCCTACCTCCACCCCGGGAACCCACTAATCTGTCTTCCATTTAAAAGTTTTGTCATTTCAAAAACCTTACAGAAATGGAATCAACAGTATGTACCCTTTTGAGAGTAGTTTCTTTCACTCAGTATAATTCCCTAAGAGTCTTCTAAACTGTTGCTTGTATCAATAGTTTCTCTCTTTCATTGCTGAGTCATAATCCATCGCATGGATGTGCCACAGTCTATTTAACCATTCACGTATTGGAGAACATTTGGGCTGATTCCAATTCTTAACTCTTATAAATAAAGCTGCTATAGATATTTGTGTACAGATTTTTTTTTTTTTTTTAATTGAGGATCTTGAATCAGATGCGTATGTTTGATTGATTGATTGATTGATTGATTTTGGCTGTGTTGGGTCTTCGTTTCTGTGCGAGGGCTTTCTCCAGTTGTGGCAAGCGGGGGCCACTCTTCATCGCGATGCGCGGGCCTCTCACCGTCGCGGCCTCTCTCGTTGCGGAGCACAGGCTCCAGACGCGCAGGCTCAGCAGTTGTGGCTCACGGGCCCAGCCGCTCTGCGGCATGTGGGATCTTCCCAGGCCAGGGCTCGAACCCGTGTCCCCTGCATTAGCAGGCAGACTCTCAACCACTGCGCCACCTGGGAAGCCTTTTTTTTTTTTTTAAATATTTATTTATTTATTTATTTATTTATTTATTTATTTATGGCTGTGTTGGGTCTTCGTTTCTGCGCGAGGGCCCTCTCCAGCTGTTGCGAGCGGGGGCCACTCCTCATCGCGGTGCGCGGGCCTCTCACCATCGCGGCCTCTCTTGCTGCGGAGCACAGGCTCCAGATGCGCAGGCTCAGTAATTGTGGCTCATGGGTCCAGCTGCTCCGCGGCACGTGGGATCCTCCCAGAACAGGGCTCGAACCCGTGTCCCCTGCATTGGCAGGCGGACTCTCAACCACTGCGCCACCAGGGAAGCCCCTGTGTACAGATTTTTGAGGTGAAAAATTCATTTCTCTGGAAAATTTCTATAAGAGTGCAATTTCTGGGTCGTATGGTAGTTCCACGTTTAGTTTTTAAAGAAGCTGCCTAACTGTTTTCCAGAGCGGCTGTACCATTCTGTATTCCCAATCGCTTATTTTCATATTGTGGTTTGTCTTCCATTTATGGAATTATAATTGGGCCAAATGAACCACAATTTGAGAAGGATTTTAGAAACTTTGCCGGGACAAAAAAGTAAAGTATGTTCTCTACTAATTTGAGGAAGAGAAATTCCTGTTTAACTAAACGCCTCTATGTAATAAGTTCACAAAAGAGTCTACAGAATAGCATAGACTTTTTTTGGATTTTCAGAGAAGCCTTTGCTAAAAATCTACATGACCCAGCCCTACTTAAAGCCAAAGCCATAGGGATTAAGGGGAAAATATAAAGAATCAAAAATCTTTACTGTGAGCTGAACAACACACTTTATGCCTGGATTCTTGTGTACTTACAGCTGCTTATAGAATATTCCATCTAGAGTTGTGAGAAGCTCTCCTTGAGGTTGTTAGCTTCCCCAGACCTGCTTTGATGTCCTAGAACTACTAATGTGGACAGGATGAGTTGGGCTGCAAAAGGACGTGAGGATGTTGAGAAAGAAAGTGTCACACCTTCATCACATCCCATCAGAGGGACTCTTTGGAATTAAAGATAAATTTTAATCATTGTTTTCATCCTGGGAACAATAAGCACATTATAAATTATAGTATTTATAGTTATGGCTGCCATTTTTGAGTGTCTACTATGTTGCAGGAGCTGTGCTAGATAAATTATATACACTATATGCTGTCTTCAAAATAAGCTTGCAAAGAAGGCATTATTTTATCTCTAATTTATAAATGAGGGATCTTATGTTGTTAGAAGTTAACTACATGCCTTTATTAGCCTAGTGCATGAAAGTGATCCGAAAAATATTAATATCCATGCTGCCATTATTCTAAGGGACCCTCAATTCCTATTTTCACCTACTCTTAACGACTTCTCCATTCATTGTGACTTAATTACAGACTGTGGGGGGACAAGGGAAGAGTTGAGGGGTTAGATGGTACAGGTAGAGTGGCTTAAGTTACACAAATATAATAATCATAGTTATAATAATAATATTTTTATTATGCTATCATTTGTTGAGTTTCTGCAATATGTCAAGTTCTCTGCTAAGAGTTTGACATGTAAGATCTTGATACCAAACAGCAACCTAGCAGGATATATGTTACTCATGTGGCTGTTAAAGCATCCATATGAATAGATGAGGAAACAGGGTTGAGGAGGTGAAATAATTTCCCATAAGGTCACACAGCTGTAGAAGGACCATGCTGGAATTTAAACAATGACCTACCTGACTCCAAACCCCTTGCTCTGTCTGTTTGCTGTATCAATGTGAAGACACACACACACACACACACACACCCTCCAAATTTGTGTGTGTGTGCCAAATATTAGAGACATTGGAGGCTCTTGGTTTTTAGCTGCTTTACTTTTTTGAAACATGGCTCAGATGATTATTCAAGGCTTACAAGCATAATATACTAAAAATTAATGTATCTGTAAATATAAAAGATTAGATTACTTTTATTTTTTTAAGTGTATTTAGCAGTATAGAAACTTAACTTTTCTTTATGGTGCTAAGGTGAACATTTCACTTTAACATCTTCCTGCCACAATAGACATAAAGTGATTTTGAGTGCTTTTATGACTCTAGCTTGAAGCCAAAGCTTGGGTAATTGTCTTCAACAATTAATGGAATATCCAGGAAAAGGATCAGTTTAGTGTTATGGTCATTGACATGGTTTGTTCATGCTGATCGAGCTCTCCAGTCTCAACTATTCACCTTCATACTTATTACTCAAGTTTCTTTGTGGCTGGTGACCAAAAACTTGTTTACTTGTGATGGGTCATAGATAATTTCCTACTAGGCAGGAGTTCCATGCTCTCTTATTTTTTCTATAATAGACACTTCATAAATATTTGTTGAGTCATGAATGTATGATTACATCTTTCTCTTCTACACTATTGACCTTCTTTTATCAATTGTTCTTTACCGTTTTCATCATCTACAATATCTCCCAAGAATATCTGATTAGAAAGGTGACACCCTGTGTTGTGACTGAGCCTACTGTTTACTTCAGTGTAACAACATCTAGTGAGTGTAGCCTTTTGGCCAGGGGCTCTGCTGGGTGCTCAGGGCAAGGAAATGGCCAACATCACCTGGCAGTCAAGGGGTTCCCCATCTGGTAGAGGACACAGTGCAGAGTGATAAGGGTATCTGTGTAAGGAATGGAGAAAACCTCTTGAACAGATGATTAATTGTCAGAGGAGATGAGCAAAGATGGCTTTCCACAGGGGATGATATCTCAACTGGGTTTTGAGGATAACTAAGTTTTCTTTTTAGATAAGCAAGCAAGAGCTTTTATCTTAGATAGAAAGTATTTTTGTTCCTTGATTTTGTTCTGGAAATTATTGAAAATGTTATATTGATTTTGAGGCTGTGGGCTCAGAATCAGAACCTGGGATTTGATGTATTAGGAGTTTCACTTCCATGGTATGCTAGGTTGATACAAATACCTCCTTTTGTAAACAATGGCTGTCCCAACATTTTTCTAGTTCCTTGTTGAATGAAAGTAGAATGAAAATCTTTGTGGAATATACAAATAAAACTATCTTAAAAATTATTTGAAATCATGAGATTAAATACAAACCTTCTCAATTCAAAGCACAATTTTTTTTTTAAATCATAGGTGAAATGTGTATCCAGATGCACAAATTTAAGGAGTTGAAGAACTCAGTTTGTCAAAAAGTTTAAAAAGGATCTTCTCCCCCATCAGCTCTAAGGATTGTTATATCTTTGATAGATATAATTCATGTGCTCACACTGGTAGTGGAATGCTGGGTTGAGAAGGATTCTGAGGCAGTATCAACATTCAGTGGGGAAAAGCACTGTGATCAATTATCAGGATATGTGTATATGTATGTGGAGTGAATCATGTGTTACATTTCTGCCATCTCTCAATCAGGAAAATGATGGACATCTAGAATGGCTTGGGAAACAAGATCACTTCATATTTAAATAATTATGAGGCCCCCAGACACCCATGAGGAATAAGCATTGTGTTTTTAGCAAATTAATTAGGGATGATTTTCTAGTATCCTTCCTTGTTAGAGTATTAACATTTTCACAAGTGCAGCCATGAAATCGGTTGACATTTACTCTTATTTTACATAAAATAATGGTGTTGGCTAGAGAGTGATTACACTTGGTGTTTAATAAACACTTATTTTTACCTGGCTCTCTGTTATCCATCCTCTATTATAGGAAAACAATTTAATTTTGTGAGATATCCATGGAAATAACCACTATAGCTTGCCCTTATAACTTGACAATGCCCTGTAGGGACTTCTGTACAATAGAGAAGGCTCTCAATAAATCCATGTCAAATGAAAGAAGTCACAAAATTCTTGAGTTGAATTTTTCTAGCATACATGAAATGTGGGATGGCAAAGGGTACTCCACTGTTTTATTGCCACTTCTTGGGGAAAGGCTGTGTAATTCATTTGATGCTTCCCTTCCTGTGACTTATGCTGTCATCCCAGATTCATGGTCATGTAAGTTTACAGCACTCCAAATCGACATGTATTCTCGCTCCACTGTGTTTGCAATTCCTTTCTACTTCAGCTGCTTTCCCAGGGGAAGGGGTTAATCCCCAACAGGCACCACATAGGGTAATGTTATAGGTGGCATTGTCTCAGGTAAACAGTGTGAGCAATGCAGTCATTCTAATGTGCAGTGTACAATGAATTTGTGTATAGCATCTAGCTGGTGGCTAAAGGAAAGTATGGCATGCCTACAAAGGCCAAATCTTTGTGAAATGAACAGGATTTGTTTTCATCCAAGTACCCTCCTTCTACTCTATTCTAATCAGAAAAAAATATTTTATTGATTACACATAACATTTAGCGAGTGCTCGCTCTATTGCCAGATACCATGTAACCCCTTTGTATGCATGACACAGTTGATCCTTCCCAAACCATATCAGGGAGCAACTATTATTGTCTCCAGTTTTCAGTTGGAAAAACTGAGTCTTGAGCATAAGTAATTAGTCTAAGATTGCATAGCACATAAGTATCAAGATCTAGTTTAAATCAAAGACTGACAGATACCAATGTTTGTACTCTAGTCATCGTACAGCATGGCCTCCCGAATGGAAACCGTGGTTGACATCTTTCCACTTACCTGGCTGATTTAATAGTCATTCCTAGAAGCTAGCAGCCTAGGGAGTTGTATCAACTGTATACAGCAAATGTTGGGAATGTAGTTTATAACTTGAACAAAATGTCTACATGTCAGGGAGGGTGCCAGAGAAATAAGACACTGGTTTATTTCCCTCCATTTACCAATCTTTTATTCTGGTCTTAAAACTGCTTGGTTGTAACTAGTAAATGTTATTGGGTGAATAAATGTTCATCCAATATACCATTTTTGACATAAATAATGTAATATCCAAACAATGCAGGAACTGCCTTAAATAAAACATGCGAATGCTGGGTCTTTCTTGTAATAATTTGAAAAATATCAATAATGCTGTCAGTTTAACAACAGAACATGCTATCTGCCCTTTTCATCTTCCTGGTTATATTAGAAAAGGAAAATGCACCCCTGCACCACATTAAAAAGTGTTCTTCCCACCACCATTGTCTGAAGAGTTGTTCTAGGAGCCCAACATTTAATTTTAGAAATGAGCAAACAAATATCTGTGTCATGTTTCTGAAACCTTGGGGAAAGTGATCTGGTTTACCGGATGAGAACAATGACTTTAGGGTCACATTACTTGAATTCGAATCTCAGCTGAGAAACTTTGGGCAACACACCTACCTTCTCTGAACCTCTTGTTTCCCTATGTGTAAAGTAGAGATAATTACATCTACCTCAGAGAATTGCTGTGAGGATTAAATGAGGTAATGCATCGGTATCAATTCATTGACCAACTTAAATTTCAAGGAGATACAAACAGGAAAGAACATTGTTTATTTCTTCTCCAAACACAATCTTCAGTTCCTTGTTCCTTAAGTTTATCTAGTTGGAGCCATGGCTATAGGTAACATTGAGTGATAAGAATAACTTCCTCCTGGTAATTGTCTTAGTTTGGGTTTTCCCCACAAAATGACCAAGGGAGAAGAATTTGGGTGCAATTAGCCTATCTGGGAGGTGGTTGAAGGTAGTACAAGTGAAGAAACGGGGAGACAGGAAAGAAATAATTATCAGTAAAGCTATGGGGACTTCCCTGGTGGCGCAGTGATTAAGAATCCACCTGCCAATGCAGGGGACACCGGTTCGAGCCCTGGTCTGGGAAGATCCCACATGCTGTGGAGCAGCTAAGCCCGTGCACCACAACTACTCAGCTCACACACCACAATTACTGAAGCCCACACGCCTAGAGCCCATGCTCCACAACAAGAGAAGCCACCGCAATGAGAAGCCTGCGCACCACAAGGAAGAGTAGCCTCCGCTTGCCGCAACTAGGGAAAGCCCACACACAGCAACAAAGACCCAACACAGCCAAAAAATAAATTAAAAATAAAATAATAAAATAAAATAAAAGCTAGGTATGAGCAGGACACTACTATGAGTAACTAGGGCTCAGTGTCTCTGAAATACCACGTGGAACAGACCTTGGAATATTGTCTTTAGAGGAAGGCGAGCATAGCAGATGCTTCTAGTTACGGAACTGGATCCCTTTACTGGTCCAGTGTACACGTCCTCTAGTTACTCTGGATATTGGATACCTCACAGCCACTCCTCCCCACCCCTTCTCCAGAGGATTGTCCTTGGTTAAGCTCACCCTTCTATTGCAGTTGCCAATAGCACAGACTGACTGATATGGGGATACAAAGGCCAGCCTTTTACCTCTGAGGGAAAAATTCTGCTGAGTGGTTGATGCCATAGAGCCCTCTTCACCATGGATCAGGCCAAGGCTAGACTTAACTGTGACTACATCTAATTTGATTCTTTCCCCTTCCTTATTCTGTTTCATTCCCTCCCTTACCGGTCCCTCCTGAAATTTCTGCAATGCTCAGTCTTACACATCTAAATCCCTTTCTCGATCTCTGCCTCTAGGGAACTCAATCTAAGACGGGACACTGGGGGCAATTATTCAACATTGCTCATCTCCCGTTGGTTGAGGGTTTGGTAACACTGACCAGCTGCTGCCTTCCGTGGCCCCACACCACAGCCTATTTCTGATGGGGTTCCCCTGTTCCCCTCCTGAAGTGATTGTGGGCGTGGCCCCGTCAGGATGGTTTGAGCCAGGTAACCAAGGTACTTGATGTGTGGGAACCTTGCCATACGGGGTGGGCAGACTGATCCCACTGCTGACCTCTCCTCTCCCCATTTGTTGGGGCAGCTTCCAGCCAGCATCCCCTCCCAGCTTCAGAAAACTTTAACATCAGCTAAATGATGGTCAGGAAATGAACATCAGCTTCTTATTTCACAAATGCTCCCAAACTTAGGGGACACATGTGAAACTCCTTCATGAGTCTTGTCACTCTGTGTAGAGAGGGATGGGGGGAGCGGTGGGGAATGCTAAGGTTTTCTGTAGAACTGAAAGCAGTCTGCTAGGGAAGGAGACATTAGTCTCCTTATCTTATGTTCATTGTCCAGTCTCTTATTGGAAACCCCCTCACTTGGCTTGTGGAATGGCTACTGGGCCAACAACCATCCTGATTCAACCAATCTCTCCTAACTCTAGTCTTCCGCTCATACAGGCTGGATTGGTGATGGGGGTGAGGGTCAAAGGACCAGTTTGGCCATCTTTTTTGATAAGCGGTTACCTATTGCCTCTTTGGGACTTAATTTCTAGAAGCCACAGAAAACATTCTGTTTAATATTCTTTTATATACATATTTAAATTAATACTAAACGCTCATTAAATTGTAGCTGTTAATTCAATTATAAAATTAGTTTCTAGCATCTTTGAAAAGCCATCACAATTTACTGTTTGTTTTAATGTTGTGACTCAGGATGTTAGATGAAAAGATCACGGTGTCTAAGAATCAGGAGACCTGGGTCATCATGGACTCAGCCCCATGACCTTTTCCAAATCATTTCACCTTCCAAGGCTTTGACTTCACAGCCGTCAAATGGGATAATCAAAGCTGCTTTACATATCTCACAGGGTTGTTTTAAGTCTGAAATGAAGGGAAACATGCAGAAACACATTTCAGAGTGTAAAATAATGAAATGTCAGGTAATAACAAAGTCACCCACTTTTAAGGGAATCTACCAAAAGGCAATTTCCCCTTCTCTTCAGATACTCGCACCAATCTGACAAGCTGCTGTGGCTGAGACCTGACTCATTTGCAGCAAACAGATGCCATGTTAAATGATGACAAAGTGATAAACATATGTAAATATTTCATATGGAAGTGAAATCAATATGGACGCATGCAAAAGACACAGTTCCAGGACTGGGAAAGATGGGCTATGCATAATCACAGCCGAAAAAGACATGGGTGTCGGAGTGGATCATCAGCTAAAAACAAGCCCAGTGCTGTTATTTAAACTCTTAACAGAAGCTATTAACTAGGCATGGGCCATGCATAATTTTGCCATTTGTCTCAGACTTCATGATGTAGCATGCTGTTAATCGGCAAGTGTATCATATAGAGGAAAATGGGCTGCTCCTGGTGACACTGGATTCATCAACTACCTCTCCAGGTTCTTTGTTGGTTCAAGTTGGCATGGTTATGTATATCTGTTCATATCTGGTTACAGATAGTATGACGTTCTGTATGTGAAAATGTCTTGAAAAAGCATAGTTATGCTGTGAGGGTATGTGATATTAAACAAGTGACAAAAAAAAGATGAAAAAAACTAGAAAGTAAGACAACAGCTGGAGAAGAAGAAGAAGCCAGAAGGTATCCTATTTTATCGCACCACCATGGGCTGCTGAAAGGAACAAGTGTCTCTAAATTTCGTAGAGAGAGAGGGAGGGAGGGAGAGAGGGAGAGAGAGACTGAATGGGCTCAGTGAGATAAAAAGAAAGACCAGAGTCCCAACCTTGGACTAGACACCCTCGAGGGCTGTGCAAGCTGCAGGTTTGAAGGTATGCTTTGTGTGGTATAGACACTCATTTGTCAAGTGCCAGAGAGGTTTTATAATATCTCAGAAGTGTAGCCCTTCTATGGCCCAAGGTCAACGCATGAAATCAGGTGTTTAAATAAAAACCAATGACAAGTCAAATCATTTCTGAAAAACAAAAGAGCTCTTTATTACGAAAAAATTTAATTTAAATGTATACAAAGTAAACAGGATAGAATATCGATCCTCTTACACACCTATCACCCAGCTTCAATATTATCACCATTCTGGAAAGACCATTCCTTTAAGAAACATAGTCTTTTTAATTTAAACATTTTCATTTGGAAGTAAATAAAAATTGAATAAGTAGGATAATATAGAGTAATGTAATATAAATAGAATAATTTCAAGTAAGAATAAGAATAGTGTGAAGAATATGCAGGAATCCTTTATCCAGATTCACTTACTGTAAATATTTTATTCCTTTTTGTCATTGGCACACGTGCGCTATCTCTCTTTCCTTCTCTGTAACATTTTCTTTTTCTGAACAATTTGAGGATAATTTATACCAACCATGGACATTTACCCCCAAATATTTCACTGTGTGTTTCCTAAGAATAAGGATATGGTCATATATAACCATAATATAGTTACCAATCTCATAAATTTATATTGATACAATTTTATTGTGTTCCAAGTATATCAGTTGACCCAGAGATGTCTTTTATAGCATTTTTCCTGCTCCATTACAGCACCTAGTATAGAGTCAGGTATAGCATTTTGTTGTCACCTCTCTCTGCCTCCTGTAATATGGAACATTTTATTTGTTACTTACAATGTTGACACTTTAAAAAATGACAGTCCTCCTGTGAACCCATTTGTTTTAATAGAGTGTTCCTCATTTGGACTTTGTCTAATAGTTCCTCATTATTGTATTCAGATTATGCGTTCTTGGCCAGGACACTGTATAGGTGATGACGGTGTGTCCCTCTCGGGTGTCATGTTTGGAGGTAGAACACTCATCTGCCTCTAACTGAGGGTGTTAATTCTGAACACTTAGTCAAGGTGTTGTCTGATTTCTCCACTATATAGTCAATATTTTTTTCCTTGCAACATAGAAACAACCTGCAAGGAGACACTTTAAGAGCATTCACAGATTCTGCTCCTCACCAAGTTTCCCTCCTAGATTTTAGCATCCATTCATAAATCTTGCCTGATCCAGTTTTTACTACAATTATTGCAGAATGCTGATTTTCTATCCCAGTACTCTTTCCACATTTATTAGGTAGTGTATGGCATTCTGTTGTAAGCAAGAGCCTTCTCTTTCCCTCTACTTATTATCAATATGGAATAATGAATTCCTTTTTTTCTCCAAAATGCCTTTTGGTATATTACTACATATAGTTAATTATTTTGGCGCTGAAATCATCCCATATTTGGCTAGTGGGAGCATTTTTAGTCTGGCTTCTGTGTCTGGGACATGCCCCCAAAGTAAGTTTGAGCATTTACTTTATAGCATAACAAGGTGTTCCAGGCTCGTCTTGTACCTGTTCGCCCAAGGCCTGGCATAGTTATTGCTCTGAGGATCCCTGGTTGGTTTTAGTGGGGAATGGTATTAAATCCTAGCTCTTGGCACTAGGTGTGCTCATCACATCAGGGGTGTGGCGTTTTGGCCCTTTCAGTGCATAGAGGTTGGAAGCATATGCATGCATGCACACATTTATATACATACACTTGCATACATATATGCTTAAACCCGTGCACTTATACATGCATACACACATCTCAAAATTATGAATTCACATCAATATCCCCAGTTTCCAAACCATCCCTACAGGGTTCTTTCTCGTCTTTCCCCATTTTATGTTTTTACCTACCGTCTTCCCAATTGAGAAAACTGGCTATCAGATTTACTCAGTTGCTCAATCTTATAATACATCTAAAATAGTTTCACAATTGCTTTGCACATTCCATTACAAAAAACAAGCCATATTAAAGACAGTTCAAGAATTGTTTGCAATTCTTGCCCTCACCCCATTCTGCTGCAGACTGAGGGTGTATAGCTGATTACTTGGATTAGTTCCCTCTTTCCTTCCTCCTTTCCTCCCTCCCACATTCTTTTCCTCCCTCCCTATCTCTTCTTCTGTTCCACTTACGGGTAGTTATGGCATTTGTTTGAAATATCAGTACAACTGAATTTATGTGGTTCAGTTGGCTTCCAGTTTTCATCCCCTTTTCCTTCTGTATGTATGTTTGTGCATATATACATATATGTATGTGTATATATACATGTGTGTATGCATATATATATGTGTGTGTATGTATTAATATGTAGAAGATTAAAGGCTTCAGAAAGTCAAACTATATACAAAAAAGAATATTCAGAGGTGTCAGTTTTTTCTCCTCCACTCCTTCCCCAGCCCAACATGACAGTATATTAGAACAAAAGTATACACATTAAGCCTAATTATATGGTTGCCTTTAGGGGAACGAAAAGGAAATGGAGTTAGAGGTGAATTGATCAGTCAGTTGATTAAGATGGGGACCTTGCACCACAGGGCAGTGAAGATGATGTACATAAACTGAGGGACACGACTGACTACACTTGTCAAGTACTTAAGGTTAAACATTTTTTCCCCAAAACCCCACATACATACAGCAGCATTTCCCGATGTATGTTCTGCAAAATGCTAGTCTCGTGAGATAGCTCTGAGAGGAAAAAAATTGTTCCTGGTCAAATAAGAATGGGTAATAGTACACATTTGATCCCCTTCCTGGAAGTCTTTCTGTTAAGAAACTAAGTCATGTTTCTATAGTTTGAATTTTTTTAACTCAGGGAAACAGAGAGTAGATAAGTAGTTGCCAGGGCCTGCGGGTGGGGAAAATAGGGAGAGGTTGGTCAAAGCGTACAAATTTTCAGCTATAAGATGAATAAGGTCTGAGGGTCAAATGTATAATGTGGTGACTATAGTTGATAACACTGTATTTGTATAACTGAAATTTACTAAGAGAGAACTTAAATATTCCCACCCCAACCCCCAAAAAAGAAAAAGTAAATATGTAAGGTGATGGATGTGTTAATTAACTAGATGGAAGGAGTCCTTTCAGTATGTATTTGTATATCAAGTCAACATATGTACACTTTAAATATCTTACACTTTTATGTGTTCATTATACCTCAATAAAACTGAAATACAAAAAGAATGAAGCTAAATAAATATGCTCCCCTACTTGACATGAATATCTTTGAATGAATATTTATAATACTTATCTTTTAGAAATAATCTTTAGAGGGACAAATTTTGGAAAACTTGGGTCCATGCACTCACTCAGTAAACATTTATTGTGCACTTACTGTATGCTGGGTGCTGTTTTGGGTGCTGTGGATGGACAGCCAACAAAGCAAATGAAATACCTGTCCTGGAGGAATTTATAGTTTAGGAGGGTTTGTAGGGGCAGTGAAGGCAGACAGAGATATCGTGTCTGGTGGTGACCTATGGTATTGACTATTGTAGCCACTCAGGAAAGATGAATACAGACTGCCAATTCCCTTTCATCCTTTGTGAAGACTTCAAAATGCTAACCCAAAAGGAAAAAAATGGAGGAGTAAATGCTGCAACGAGCTTGGACGCTAAGCATCAGGGGGCTTCATCCTTCTACTTCATCTGCATACATCTGAGCATAAGCCAACAATTAAGGGTATAAAATTAAAAAAAAAAAAAGGGAAAAATTCTTGAGTTTTTAATCACATTTCCATGTTGATAAAATATTTATGAGCTCTCCTTCAATTAATTAGAATAAACTATGTAACATTGCAGGAAACAAATTGGAAATTTAATAAAGTAAATTCACTTCCAATTTCTTTGGAAGAAAGAAGCTAATTATGTTTAGGTCTGTAATTATAACTTTAATTAAAATATAATGCAGAATATTCCATAAAGTGAAAAAAGTGCTGAGTAATAAAATGGGGCCTTTAATATAATTTGCTCTTTAGATGAAAATTTATAATTTAAAATGAAGTCTTTATTGTACCATTCTCCAAAAATTTCATCCTTTCAGTCTAAAGTTAATTTAGCAGCCTTCCTATAAAGACTAATTGATGTTTATTTACTGGTTTAAACCTGTTTCCTTCTGTTTGTTGTGTGCTGAAAATCTCCTTTTCATTGCTTTTAGCCATCTTCCTTTTAGACTTGATTTAAAGAGACACTCCTATTTCCCCCTTGCACATTATAATTTATAACACATCCCTTTTGAGTTGGAACATGGCTTGAAACTTTCAGTGATTTAAAACTTGAAAGCTCAGATGCTCTTAGAAGTATGTTCACATATCAGTCCCCTTCACCTGGCTGGCACAGAGATGATTTGATTGCTCCAGGCAGACATCCAGGTAGAAGGAAATTTAGATCCTCTAAAATGAAATTAGTAAGGTGATGAAATGAACTTCTGGTGATGTTTTTAATAATCATTTGCTCTCAAACACTTCTCAGAGGAATAGAGTTGACTAATAGTTTGCCCAGATGTTAGACTTAAATTCCAAAGTCTACTGAAATTTGAGGCCATTTGCCATGATGTTAAAGTCGTATCCATTTCTAAAGGCCTTTTAGACTGTTCTTTAATTTGAAAGGTACTCTGCTTTTACCCAAATCACAGGGGTTTATGGAAGGGAAATGCTAAACTTGAAAAAACTCCATTTTTCAACTCAACATCTCTTTATACTTCAGCATTCAATGAAGGATTCACTTGCTTTCATGTGAGTCAATTTAAAATGACTAACAGATATTTATTTGAATGCATACTGTATAAAAAAAATGTTATACTTTCTGTGCAAAACTGTCTCCCTGAGGAGTTGTTGAAAATCGGATTTCTGCACCACTGTTACTGCCCTCACGTTCAGACCCAGTATGTGTGGTGTGGATCCCAGTAATTTTATTCAGATAGAGAAACGACTGAATGTTTATGGGATTCTAGGGTTGAGTAATATAGTCCTTAACTCAAAGAACTTACATCCCTAGAGGATGATGTTAATTGAATCAGTAGTTCTTTCTACTTTCCATGGGGGCAGAACTGATCTTGCCTAGGCAGGAGTGGAGAAGATGGTTCAAGTTAAGGAAGAAGTAAATAGGGAGAGGGGATTGTTAGTTCTTTGATCATGGGGAATGAAGGTCCTGTTGCCTATGATTTGAGTAACTTGCAGGGTGATTACCTCGATTACAAGGTAATCAAGAAAAGATGTGACTGGGGACTGCTAGGATGCAGGGCAAGGATGCATTCAGAATTAGTTCCCAATTTGGTGCTTTGCTTTAGGACCCACAACCTTGAGTGCCCATTCCTGGAACACTTGAGAGAGAACATTCCTAGAACATTCTGAGAATATTCTCTTAGCTTTTCAAACCTCCCCATCTTTCCAGAAAGGATTGGTGGCTTCAGAAAGGGAGTTTATGTGCTTTATCTTGATCTCTTTCATGTGTTTAACTGGGGGTCTCCACCTACAAGGTACTCTAATTATTACTGCCTAATTGTAATCGATAAAACTATTTGAAAAATTACTTGGAAAGGTTTTGCTCTTTCTAATAAGTCAAAGCACAGCGGGAACATATTTAGAAAAATCTCATCATCTCTCCTACTCTTGCTGCAGGCACATCCCTAGCGTAATGAACGTGAGCATCTTTCATATCTTCTGCTGTAGGTAGGTCTCAATGGTTTTTAACCAAGTAGTGTACTAAACAATACTCTACATCTTCTTTTCAGGTTTTGTAAAAGCACTTCCCTGCGGAGCCTGTCTGCTCTTACAGAGCATAGAAACCTAGTGAGGGCGTCACCATGAAGGCTAAATCTATGGCCATTCTAGTCCCTGAGCGGGAAGTCTCCAACTCAGTGGTTCTGGGAGGGTGAGGCAGGGAGGGTGCGTTTTGCCCTCCAGGAGGCATTTGGCAATGCATTTTTGTTGTCATACCTGTAAGGGGTGCTTCTGGCATCTAGTGAGTAGAGGCCAGGGATGCTGTGAAATAGAAATATCCTACAATACACAGGACAACAGCCTCCCCACAAGCAAAGAATTATCCAGCCCAGACTATCAATAGTGTCAGGATTGAGAAGTTCTAGAAGCGAGGAACTTTGAGGACCCTGCCCCTGAAGAAGGAGCCGTCTGTTCTCATGCTTGTGAGGAATTCTGCCCGGAAAGACTGTAGGGTCACACATCTTTTCTGTGCAGTGTTTTTCCTTTCTTCTTATTATGGACTACATGTTTGTGTCCTCCCCAACATTCATAGGTTGAAATCTCAACATTCAGTGTGATGGTATTAGGAGTTGGGGCTTTTGGGAAGTAATTAGGTCATAAGGTGGAGCCCCCATGAAATGGATTCTTGCTTTTGTAAACAGGACTCCAGAGAGCTCTCTCCCCTTCCCTCTTCCTGCCATGTGAGGGTGCAAGGAGAAGTCAGCAGTCTACAACCCGGAAGAGAACCCTCACCAGAATCTGACCATGTGGGCATCCTGATATTGGACTTCCAGCCTCTGAAACCGTGGGAAATAAAATTCTGTTGTTTAAGTCACGCCATCCACGATACTTTGCCGTAGCTACCTGAACTAAGACACTTATTTCATCCCCATGTTGGTGCTTATCAGTTGTGTGCAAGTGACCCCTTTAAGCCTCAGTTTCCTCATAGGTTAAGTGGACCCAATGTCAGCATCTACCTCACGGGGCTATTGTAGGAATTTAAGGAGACGGGGTACCCGAAAGTGCGTCGCGCCATGCTGGCCTGGACAGTGCTCCATTTGCATATGTGGTTACTATTGCCTGGGATTCAGGGTTTCACTGGATAAACAGTAGTCACTCTATATATTCCAGTATAAAGTGACTGAATTTAGGGAATTAGAGGCTTGTGCTATTTTCGGAAAGTGTGAGGGAGGAAAGGTCAGGGAAGCTGTTTCTAATCATCTCAGCCTGTAGCCCTGAACAGGCTGTTGTGAACACTCCCTGAAAGCTGCTGTGGCTCTCAAGAGCTCCAGGAAGCCCCCCTGACCTGCTCATCCTGCCCTACCGAGGGGAAGGAGGCCAGAAAATGCTGCCCACTACCTCACCCTACAGCACTGAAGCAGGGGATGTGCAGGGTGCACCAAGAAGCTGCCGCAAATCTCACAACTGCTGCAACGCCTCTTCACAGTAGTAATCGCCTGCTTTCCCCTTCTGATTCCCCCACCTCCTACCATTGATTCTCCCTGGCAGAATCCGACCTGGAGATGCTTTAAGAAGGGGATTATGGGAATTATTCTAGCTCCTTCTGTGCAATGCAGAGGATGCCCCAGAAGGGGGTGACAGTGATGTCAAGGTGACAATAGACAATTGGCATGCTTTGTCATTACTCTTATCTCTGTAGTTCTTCAAAATAGCTATTATCCTCACTTTTTTTTTTTATCAGTCATCAATTTTATACACATCACTTTATACATGTCAATCCCAATCGCCCAATTCAGCACACCACCATCCCCACCCCACCGCAGTTTTCCCCCCTTGGTGTCCATACGTTTGTTCTCTACATCTGTGTCTCAACTTCTGCCCTGCAACCCGGTTCATCTGTACCATTTTTCTAGGTTCCACATACATGCGTTAATATACGATATTTGTTTTTCTCTTTCTGACTTACTTCACTCTGTATGACAGTCTCTAGATCCATCCACGTCTCAACAAATGACTCAATTTTGTTCCCTTTTATGGCTGAGTAATATTCCATTGTATATATGTACCACAACTTCTTTATCCATTCGTCTGTTGATGGGCATTTAGGTTGCTTCCATGACCTGGCTATTGTAAATAGTGCTACAATGAACATTTGGGTGCATGTGTCTTTTTGAATTACGGTTTTCTCTGGGTATATGCCCAGTAGTGGGATTGCTGGGTCATATGGTAATTCTATTTTTAGTTTTTTAAGGAACCTCCATTTTGTTCTCCATAGTGGCTGTATCAATTTACATTCCCACCAACAGTGCAAGAGGGTTCCCTTTTCTCCATACCCTCTCCAGCATTTGTTGGTTGTAGATTTTCTGATGATGCCCATTCTAACTGGTGTGAGGTGATGCCTCATTGTAGTTTTGATTTGCATTTCTCTAATAATTATTGATGTTGAGCAGCTTTTCATGTGCTTCGTGGCCGTCTGTATGTCTTCTTTGGAGAAATGTCTATTTAGGTCTTCTGCCCATTTTTGGATTAGGGTGTTTGTTTCTTTAATATTGAGCTGCATGAGCTGTTTATATATTTTGGAGATTAATCCTTTGTCCGTTGATTCGTTTGCAAGTATTTTCTCCCATTCTGAGGGTTGTCTTTTCGTCTTGTTTATGGTTTCCTTTGCTGTGCAAAAGCTTTGAAGTTTCATTAGGTCCCATTTGTTTATTTTTGTTTTTATTTCCATTACTCTAGGAGGTGGATCAAAAAAGATCTTGCTGTGATTTATGTCAAAGAGTGTTCTTCCTTTGTTTTCCTCTAAGAGTTTTATAGTGTCCAGTCTTACATTTAGGTCTCTAATCCATTTTGAGTTTATTTTTGTGTATGGTGTTAGGGAGTATTCTAATTTCATTCTTTTACATGTAGCTGTCCCAGTTTTCCCAGTCTCTTATTGAAGAGACTGTCTTTTCTCCATTGTATATCTTTGCCTCCTTTGTCATAGATTAGTTGACCATAGGTGCGTGGGTTTATCTCTGGGCTTTCTCTCTTGTTCCGTTGATCTATGTTTCTGTTTTTGTGCCAGTACCATATTGTCTTGATTACTGTAGCTTTGTAGTATAGTCTGAAGTCAGGGAGTCTGATTCCTCCAGCTCCGTTTTTTTCCCTCAAGACTGCTTTGGCTATTCGGGGTCTTTTGTGTCTCCATACAGATTTTAAGATGATTTGTTCTAGTTCCGTAAAAAATGCCATTGGTAATTTGATAGGGATTACATTGAATCTGTAGATTGCTTTGGGTAGTATAGTCATTTTCACAATGTTGATTCTTCCAATCCAAGAACATGGTATATCTCTCCATCTGTTGGTATCATCTTTAATTTCTTTCATCAGTGTCTTATAGTTTTCTGCATACAGGTCTTTTGTCTCCCTAGGTAGGTTTATTCCTAGGTATTTTATTCTTTTTGTTGCAATGGTAAATGGTAGTGTTTCCGTAATTTCTCTTTCAGATTTTTCATCATTAGTGTATAGGAATGCAAGAGATTTCTGTGCATTAATTTATCCTCACTTTTTAAATGAGAGAATTGCCACTCAGAGAGGTGACGTGATTCTTCTCAAAGTGTAATTTGTGTCAGACCTGGATTCCAAATTCTATACTCCCCCAACTACACCACCCCCTAGATGTAGTCCAAAAAAAATTATTTACCATTTTGGAGTCATTAATGAGAATGAAAGCTTTACTTTCCAAAATATCTTTCTCCCATAGGTCTAAATATCTTTATTATTCATTTGGGTTAAAATACTGAATTACTCTTTTAAAGTAACAGTTAAGTGGTAGGGGTAGATATAAAGTCATTATTCATTATTAACACCTTGGACCAAATATCTTTTTCATCGTATTAGGGTATTATGTCAAAGAGAACCTGTTGACCCTTTGCCTGGTTTCCCTGTAGAGCAATGTCATGGAGAGAGAGTGGACTTTTGAGTTTGCCCTGTGTTTTGTGATTTGCTTTTAAGTAACTTTGGGCAACTTATTAGCTTCCCCTGAGCTCTGGTATTCTCATAAGTAGAAAGGAGATGACATCATACACCTCAGAGGTTTGATATGAAAATTAAATATCAAGAGAACATAGAGGAAACACCTTATTTCCTTCCACACTTGTATGAAAAATATTTGAGGTGCACCACTGTATTAGGTACTATGCTAAGCATCATGAGGATAGATGAGGTCCTGGAGTTTACAACCTAGTTTGTTTGGGAGGAAAACATTACATACAAGTAAAGAACATAGGATAGCACAAATACATAAGATAGTACAGATCTTCACAGTCACAATAAAGAAATAAACAGATGATAGGTGAGAGAATGGAGGTGTAGAAAGGTATTTTGGATGGGTTAATTCACCTTGAGAAAGTGAGTATTTGATCTAAGACTTGAAGCATAAAATTAATTCTTTCTGCAAATATTTATTGAAAAACCTGCTAAGTGCCAGGCACTGTTCCTAGGCACTGGAGATGAAACAGTGAACAGAACTGACAGTCTCTACCCTCAGTCCTAGTGAGGGGAGATAGATAGTAAAAAATTACATAAGTAATTATACAGTATCTCAGAGGGCAATACATTCTATGAAGACAAATAAAGTAGAAAAGTAAAGGAGGGCACACAACACTGCTGAGAAGACATTGGAGCAGGCCCAAAGGGAGTCATAGATGAGCCATGAGAATATCTGGGGGAAGAGTACTCCAGGTTGTTGGAAAGTAAATGCAAAGGTCCTGAGGCAGGAGCATGCCTGCTAGTTTGAGGAAAGCTTGGAAGCCAATTTGAATAGAGTGGAGGGAACAAGGGAGAGGGTAGAGGAGAAGCTCTGAGAGCTGGCAGGGGTCCAGATCACATGGGGCTTTGTAGTTTATGGTGAAAATGTTGCCCTTTTCTTTGATTGAGATGGATGACTCTGCTTGTGGAAAATAGGCTGTAGGGATAAATGCGAGAGCAGGGATACCCATTAGGATGCTAGAGCAATAATCCAAGTGAGACAGGTTGGTGGCTTGGGCCAGAATGGTCGTAGTGGTAGTGATGATAAATAGCTGGATTCTAGATATATTCTGAGGGCAAAGCCAACAGGAGGGATATACTGAAAGATTGAATGTTGGGTGAACAAGAAGGAAGTCAAGCATGTCTCTAAGACTTAGGGCTAGAGCAGTTCAGGAGGTGGAGTTGTCATTTATCAAGATGGGTAAGCAAGTTTCAGGGAGAAAATCACTTCTATTAAGGTCTTATTAAGTTTAAGATGCCTCTAGATATCTACATGAAAGTGGAAGTCTGAAGTTTAAGGAAAAGTCGAAGATAAGAAACCTGAGTTTGGGAGTTGAAAACGTATAGCTGGCACTCAAACCCATGAAACTAAGTGGGATCACTGAGGAAGTGACTGTAGATAGGGTAGAAAAAAGGTCCTAGGTCTAAGCTCTGGGGCCCTGCAACTTACAAATGGAGCAGATAAAGGGGGCCAACAGTCAGGATCTGTTAGTAAGGTAGGAGAAAACCAAGGGAAGAAAGTACTTCAAGAAGAAAGGTTGGTCAGCTGTGTCAAAAGCTGTGAATAGACAGCAACAGTCAGCTCTACCCACCACCAGAGCCTACCATCAAGCCTCTTAGATAGCCTCAACCACCAGAGGGCAGACAACAGAAGCAAGAAAAACTACAATCCTGCAGCCTGTGGACCAAAAACCACAGTTACAGAAAGACAGAGAAGATGAAAAGGCAGAGGGCTATGCACCAGATGAAGGAACAAGAAAAAACCCCAGAAAAACAACTAAATGAAGTGGAGATAGGCAACCTTCCAGAAAAAGAATTCAGAATAATGATAGTGAAGATGATCCAGGACCTCGGAATAAGAATGGAGGCAAAGATTGAGAAGATGCAAGAAATGATTAACAAAGACCTAGAAGAATTAAAGAACAAACAAACAGAGATGACCAATACAATAACTGAAATGAAAACTACACTAGAAGGAATCAATAGCAGAATAACTGAGGCAGAAGAACGGATAAGTGACCTGGAAGACAGAATGGTGGAATTCACTGCTGCGGAACAGACTAAAGAAAAAAGAATAAAAAGAAATGAAGACAGCCTAAGAGACCTCTGGGACAACATTAAACGCAACAACATTCGCATTATAGGGGTCCCAGAAGGAGAAGAGAGAGAGAAAGGACCAGAGAAAATATTTGAAGAGATTATAATCGAAAACTTCCCTAACATGGGAAAGGAAATAGCCACCCAAGTCCAGGAAGCGCAGAGAGTCCCATACAGAATAAACCCAAGGAGAAACACGCCGAGACACATAGTAATCAAAGTGGCAAAAATTAAAGACAAAGAAAAATTATTGAAAGCAGCAAGGGAAAAACGACAAATAACATACAAGGGAACCCCCATAAGGTTAACAGCTGATTTCTCAGCAGAAACTCTGCAAGCCAGAAGGGAGTGGCATGAAATACTTAAAGTGATGAAAGGGAAGAACCTACAACCAAGATTACTCTACCCAGCAAGGATCTCATTTAGATTTGATGGAGAAATCAAAAGCTTTACAGACAAGCAAAAGCTAAGAGAATTCAGCACCACCAAACCAGCTCTACAACAAATGCTAAAGGAACTTCTCTAAGTGGGAAACACAAGAGAAGAAAAGGACCTACAAAAACAAACCCAAAACAATTAAGAAAATGGTCATAGGAACATACATATCGATAATTACCTTAAACGTGAATGGATTAAATGCCCCAACCAAAAGACATAGACTGGCTGAATGGATACAAAAACAAGACCCATATATATGCTGTCTACAAGAGACCCACTTCAGACCTAGGGACACATACAGACTGAAAGTGAGGGGATGGAAAAAGATATTCCATGCAAATGGAAATCAAAAGAAAGCTGGAGTTGCTATACTCATATCAGATAAAATAGACTTTAAAATAAAGAATGTTACAAGAGACAAGGAAGGACACTACATAATGATCCAGGGATCAATCCAAGAAGAAGATATAACAATTATAAATATATACGCACCCAACATAGGAGCACCTCAATACATAAGGCAACTGCTAACAGCTATAAAAGAGGAAATCGACAGTAACACAATAATAGTGGGGGACTTTAACACCTCACTTACACCAATGGACAGATCATCCAAAATGAAAATAAATAAGGAAACACAAGCTTTAAATGACACAATAGACCAGATAGATTTAATTGATATATATAGGACATTCCATCCAAAAACGGCAGATTACACGTTCTTCTCAAGTGCGCACGGAACATTCTCCAGGATAGATCACATCTTGGGTCACAAATCAAGCCTCAGTAAATTTAAGAAAATTGAAATCATATCAAGCATCTTTTCTGACCACAACGCTATGAGATTAGAAATGAATTACAGGGAAAAAAACGTAAAAAAGACAAACACATGGAGGCTAAACAATACGTTACTAAATAACCAAGAGATCACTGAAGAAATCAAACAGGAAATAAAAAAATACCTAGAGACAAATGACAATGAAAACACGACGACCCAAAACCTATGGGATGCAGCAAAAGCGGTTCTAAGAGGGAAGTTTATAGCTATACAAGCCTACCTAAAGAAACAAGAAAAATCTCAAGTAAACAATCTAACTTTACACCTAAAGAAACTAGAGAAAGAAGAACAAACAAAACCCAAAGTTAGCAGAAGGAAAGAAATCATAAAGATCAGAGCAGAAATAAATGAAATAGAAACAAAGGAAACAATAGCAAAGATCAATAAAACTAAAAGTTGGTTCTTTGAGAAGATAAACAAAATTGATAAGCCATTAGCCAGACTCATCAAGAAAAAGAGGGAGAGGACTCAAATCAATAAAATCAGAAATGAAAAAGGAGACGTTACAACAGACACCGCAGAAATACAAAACATCCTAAGAGACTACTACAAGCAACTCTATGCCAATAAAATGGACAACCTGGAAGAAATGGACAAATTCTTAGAAAGGTATAACCTTCCAAGACTGAACCAGGAAGAAACAGAAAATATCAACAGACCAATCACAAGTAATGAAATTGAAACTGTGATTAAAAATCTTCCAACAAACAAAAGTCCAGGGCCAGATGGCTTCACAGGTGAATTCTATCAAACATTTAGAGAAGAGCTAACACCCATCCTTCTCAAACTCTTCCAAAAAATTGCAGAGGAAGGAACTCTCCCAAACTCATTCTATGAGGCCACCATCACCCTGATACCAAAACCAGACAAAGACACTACAAAAAAAGAAAATTACAGACCAATATCACTGATGAATATAGATGCAAAAATCCTCAACAAAATACTAGCAAACAGAATCCAACAACACATTAAAAGGATCATACACCACGATCAAGTGGGATTTATCCCAGGGATGCAAGGATTCTTCAATATACGCAAATCAATCAATGTGATACACCATATTAACAAATTGAAGAATAAAAACCATATGATCATCTCAATAGATGCAGAAAAAGCTTTTGACAAAATTCAACACCCATTTATGATAAAAACTCTCCAGAAAGTGGGCATAGAGGGAACCTACCTCAACATAATAAAGGCCATATATGACAAACCCACAGCAAACATCATTCTCAATGGTGAAAAACTGAAAGCATTTCCTCTAAGATCAGGAACGAGACAAGGATGTCCACTCTCACCACTATTATTCAACATAGTTCTGGAAGTCCTAGCCACGGCAATCAGAGAAGAAAAAGAAATAAAAGGAATACAAATTGGAAAAGAAGAAGTAAAACTGTCACTGTTTGCGGACGACATGATACTATACATAGAGAATCCTAAAACTGCCACCAGAAAACTGCTAGAGCTAATTAATGAATATGGTAAAGTTGCAGGTTACAAAATTAATGCACAGAAATCTCTTGCATTCCTATACACTAATGATGAAAAATCTGAAAGAGAAATTATGGAAACACTCCCATTTACCATTGCAACAAAAAGAATAAAATACCTAGGAATAAACCTACCTAGGGAGACAAAAGACCTGTATGCAGAAAACTATAAGACACTGATGAAAGAAATTAAAGATGATACCAACAGATGGAGAGATATACCATGTTCTTGGATTGGAAGAATCAACATTGTGAAAATGAGTATACTACCCAAAGCAATCTACAGATTCAATGCAATCCCTATCAAATTACCAACGGCATTTTTTACGGAGCTAGAACAAATCATCTTAAAATTTGTATGGAGACACAAAAGACCCCGAATAGCCAAAGCAGTCTTGAGGCAAAAAAATGGAGCTGGAGGAATCAGACTCCCTGACTTCAGACTATACTACAAAGCTACAGTAATCAAGACAATATGGTACTGGCACAAAAACAGAAACATAGATCAATGGAACAAGATAGAAAGCCCAGAGATTAACCCACGCACCTATGGTCAACTAATCTATGACAAAGGAGGCAAAGATATACAATGGAGAAAAGACAGTCTCTTCAATAAGTGGTGCTGGGAAAACTGGACAGCCACATGTAAAAGAATGAAATTAGAATACTCCCTAACACCATACACAAAAATAAACTCAAAATGGATTAGAGACCTAAATATAAGACTGGACACTATAAAACTCTTAGAGGAAAACATAGGAAGAACACTCTTTGACATAAATCACAGCAAGATCTTTTTCGATCCACCTCCTAGAGTAATGGAAATAAAAACAAAAATAAACAAGTGGGACCTAATGAAACTTCAAAGCTTTTGCACAGCAAAGGAAACCATAAACAAGACGAAAAGACAACCCTCAGAATGGGAGAAAATATTTGCAAATGAATCAACGGACAAAGGATTAATCTCCAAAATATATAAACAGCTCATTCAGCTCAATATCAAAGAAACAAACACCCCAATCCAAAAATGGGCAGAAGACCTAAATAGACATTTCTCCAAAGAAGACATACAGACGGCCACGAAGCACATGAAAAGATGCTCAACATCACTAATTATTAGAGAAATGCAAATCAAAACTACAATGAGGTATCACCTCACTCCTGTTAGAATGGGCATCATCAGAAAATCTACAAACAACAAATGCTGGAGAGGGTGTGGAGAAAAGGGAACCCTCTTGCACTGTTGGTGGGAATGTAAATTGATACAGCCACTATGGAGAACAATATGGAGGTTCCTTAAAAAACTAAAAATAGAATTACCATATGACCCAGCAATCCCACTACTGGGCATATACCCAGAGAAAACCGTAATTCAAAAAGACACGTGCACCCGAATGTTCATTGCAGCACTATTTACAATAGCCAGGTCATGGAAGCAACCTAAATGCCCATCAACAGACGAATGGATAAAGAAGTTGTGGTACATATATACGATGGAATATTATTCAGCCATAAAAAGGAACGAAATTGAGTCATTTGTTGAGAAGTGGATGGATCTAGAGACTGTCATACAGAGTGAAGTAAGTCAGAAAGAGAAAAACAAATATCGTATGTTAATGCATGTATGTGGAACGTAGAAAAATGGTACAGATGAGCCAGTTTGCAGGGCAGAAGTTGAGACACAGATGTAGAGAATGGACATATGGACACCAAGGGGGGGAAACTGCGATGAGGTGGGGATGGTGATGTGCTGAATTGGGCGATTGGGATTGACATGTATACACTGATGTGTATAAAACTGATGCCTAATAAGAACCTGCAGTATAAAAAAACAAACAAAACAACTAATACTAAACTTTCATTGGGTTATTTGTATGGAAATATGTTAATATAAATGTTTCAGACATTACATGAAATTTCTAAAAATCTTATATTTGTATTTGTATGGAAATATGTATGGAAATATGTTAATATAAATGTTTCAGACAGTACATGAAATTTCTAAAAATCTTATATTTGTATTTGTATGGAAATATGTATGGAAATATGTTAATATAAATGTTTCAGACATTACATGAAAAAAAAAAAAAAGCTGTGAATAACTCAAGTAAGACATAAACTGAAAATTCTTTGGATTTAGCAAAGCGAGGTCACTGGAGATTTTGGCGTGAGCAGTTTCGACACAGTAGTATAGACGTAAACTTGATTGGAGTGGGATTAAGAAAGACTGTGAGAAAAGGAATTAAATTCTCTTTGAGAATCAAAGAAATGGAAACTCAGGGAGGGGGCATATGTGGGGTCAGGAGAAGGTGGACTGTTGCTTAGAAGTCACTGAACTTCAAGGTGCAGAGGTGCTTCAGAACCACTTGGGAGGTGGGAGATGGTGCTTCTTAAAACAAGACAGCTGGGCTTTTTCCAGAGTTTCTGATTCAGTAGGTCAAAGGAGGGGCGGGGGTGGGGCGCACCCAAGAATGCGCATGTTCATCACGGTCTCAGGTGATGCAGGTGTTGCTGGTCCAGGGAGCTCATTTTCAGTATCACTGCTCCTGCTCGTGGATTTCTCTGTCGACCCTTCCGTCTAAAGTAGCATCCATCCTCCTATTCCTTTCTGCCACTCTCTCACTGTATACATCTGCCTTATTTATTGTTCATTATTTAAATTCCCATTGCTATACTCTTTGTAGGAAAGGAGGTCTGTCTGCCTTGTTCACCATTGTTCCCCTTGTGTGTAACACAGTGCTTGACATACAGTTGAAACTAAAAAAAAGAAAAAAAAAAAGGAATGAATTAATGAATGAAGAAATGAATGAATAAACAAAGAATTCCAACAGGGATAAGCATTGTTTTGTACAAGTTTTGAGATGACTAATGCTTGTTTGGAACTGTTTGTAAAGAAAAAAAGTTATATTTTGCCAAATGGCAAGTCAAAATATTGAGTTAAATTTCAACCTCCAAGACACCATGAGGGATCTGAGCGTGTTATTTATATTTCAAAATTCATGGTAACCAGCCAAGAGATACCTAATGTGGCTATTGTATGGTGTTTCAAATACAGTCACATAACTTTCAAAGAAAATGCTGCTTGAAAGCAATAGATTGTTTTGTCATTAACTATTTACATGTAGGTCCCCAACTGTCACCATTTTAGAGACCTCCGTAGTGTAAGAGAAAATAGTAAAACCATGTGTTGGTCTTCAGTGCACTAATTAGCCTATAAGCCAAGCCATTTGTAGCGAGCTTCATGTGACACATCTAGGTTTTACATGAGGGATATTTGAGGCCTATTCAGTTGGAAGAATTTATCTGTCAATCCAAGTCTCTTAAAAAAAAAAGCAACTAAAACAGTGCAGCCAGGTTCCTGTTAAAGTTTTTTCAGGAGTGTTAAATGAAAACATATCCGCTTGATATTCGTCATTTGGTGATGACCATTTCATCACAGACAACATGAATAAAAGATATTACTCTTAGTCATTAGCAACTCAGTCAGGGAATAGAGAAAAATTGGACATTTAAGAACATTTTACTTTTCTGTCATTTCAAACTAAATGACGCTCATAAATGATGACTAGTCAAACCTACAGAATCTATTAGTAACTTGAAAATAAGCGTGAAGGGATGCCAAAACCCAAAGGAATCTTAAACTTGCATTTATCAGGCTTGTCACATCATTGTTAGTGGTAATAAAAGCATGTTTGTTTTATGTTGTAATGTCTACAGAGAATAATAATTTTTTGCACCAGAGTAAAATTATATTGCAACATTCATCACATTCTTTGATATAAAATAGCCTAAAAAGGTTTAAAATTGATGTTCATTATTTTCTCTTTTTTTTTTAAATTAATTTTTATTGGGGTAGGGTTGCTTTACAGTGTTGTATTAGCCTCCACTGCACAAGAAAATGAATCAGCCATACACATACAGATCTCCCCTCCCTTTTGGACTTCCCTCCCATTTAGGTTACCACAGTGCATTAGGTAGAGTTCCCTGTGCTATAAAGTATCTTCCCATCAGTTGTTGACGTTCATTATTTTAAGGCTAATTTAAAAGCCTGATGCATTTATGGAAGTTTTCCTGGTTGCTTTTTATAAAGTTCCAGTACTCAATACTCACTCAATTTCAGAAGCATTTTCTTGCATGGATTTCATGGACTTTATTGGGTTCCTATCAGTAAATGCTCAGGTTTTAATGGTGGTGGTGACCAATTTATGGGTGCATTTACTTTCTTATAATCAGTAAGATGCTGGTCCTATTGCACTGCAGTGACCAAAGAAACAAAGAATTGCCATTTGTCTGTAAGATTTAATCAGAGTCTAAGCTTTCACTCTCGTCTATTTTTTTTTCCCCCTCAAGGTCTCTAAAGCACTGATTCAATGAAAGAAAACTTAATCTAGGAGGAAAAAAGAACCAAAAACTCCAGGCACAGTTGATATGGATTGATGTGTTTATATGTACATTGATTTTTACATGACCACATTCAGAAACGAAATGCCATCCTCTGTGATCAATTCATTCCGAGTTCTCTTTTAAGATAAATTAAAAACAAACTGAATACAAAGTAGCAGTTTTCTTTTTTCTGAAGTCCTGAAACATCTCTCAAGAAGCAAACATGTATTTATTTTATTTTATTTTATTTTATTTATTTATTTTTTAACATCTTTATTGGAGTATAATTGCTTTACAATGTTGTGTTAGTTTCTGCTGTATAATGAAGTGAATCAGCTATATGTATACATATATCCCCATATCTCCTCCCTCTTGCATCTCCCTCCCACCCTCCCTATCCAACCCCTCTGGGTGGTCACAAAGCACCGAGCTGATCTCCCTGCGCTATGCGGCTGCTTCCCACTAGCTATCTATTTTACATCTGGTAGTGTATATATGTCAATGCTACTCTCTCACTTCGTCCCAGCTTACCCTTCCCCCTCCCCATGTCCTCAAGTCCATTCTCTACATCTGCGTCTTTATTCCTGTCCTGCCCCTAGGTTCTTCTGAAGCATTTTTCTTTTATTTTAGATTCCATATATATGTGTTAACATACAGTACTTCTTTTTCTCTTTCTGACTTACTTCACTCTGTATGACAGATTCTAGGTCCATCACCTCACTACAAATAACTCAATTTCATTTTTTTATGGCTGAGTAATATTCCATTGTATATATGTGCCACGTCTTATTTATCCATTCATCTGTCAATGGACACTTAGGTTGCTTCCATGTCCTGGCTATTGTAAATAGTGCTGCGATGAATATTGTGGTACATGACCCTTTTTGAATTATGGTTTTCTCAGGGTATATGCCCAGTAGTGGGATTGCTGGGTCATATGGTAGTTATATCTTTAGTTTTTTAAGGAACCTCCATACTGCTCTCCATAATGGCTGTATCAATTTACATTCCCACCAACAGTGCAAGAGGGTTCCCTTTTCTCCACACCCTCTCCAGCATTTACTGTTTGTAAATTTTTTGATGATGGCCATTCTGACCAGTGTGAGGTGATACATCATTGTTTTGATTTGCATTTCTCCAATGATTAGTGATGTTGAGCATCCTTTCATTGTTTGTTGGCAATCTGTATATCTTCTTTGGAGAAGTACCTGTTGAGGTCTTCTGCCCATTTTTGGATTGGGTTGTTTGGTTTTTTTGGTATTGAGCTGCATGAGCTGCTTGTAAATTTTGGAGATTAATCCTTTGTCAGTTGCTTCGTTTGCAAATATTTTCTCCCATTCTGAGGGTTGTCTCTTCGTCTTGTTTATGGTTTCAAGTTTCATTAGGTCCCATTTATTTATTTTTCTTTTTATTTCCATTTCTCTAGGAGGTGGGTCAAAAAGGATCTTGCTGTGATTTATGTCATAGAGTGACCTGCCTATGTTTTTCTCTAAGAGTTTTATAGTGTCTGGCCTTACATTTAGATCTTTAATCCATTTTGACTTTATTTTTGTATATGGTGTTAGGGAGTGTTCTAATTTCATTCTTTTACATGTAGCTGTCCAGCTTTCCCAGCACCACTTATTGAAGAGCACCATTGTATATTCTAGCCTCCTTTATCAAAGATAAGGTGACCATATGTGCGTGGGTTTATCTCTGGGCTTTCTATCCTGTTCCATTGATCTACATTTCTGTTTTTGTGCCAGTACCATACTGTCTTGATTACTGTAGCTTTGTAGTATAGTCTGAAGTCTGGGAACCTGATTCCTCCAGCTCCGTTTTTCTTTCTCAAGATTGCTTTGGCTGTTCGGGGTTGTTTGTGTTTCCATTCAAACTGTGAAATTTTTTGTTCTAGTTCTGTGAAAAATGCCATTGGTAGTTTGATAGGGATTGCATTGAATCTGTAGATTGCTTTGGGTAATATAGTCATTTTTACAATGCTGATTTTTCCAATCCAACAACATGGTATATCTCTCCATCTGTTTATATCATCTTTAATTTCTTTCATCAGTGTCTTATAGTTTTCTGCATACAGGTCTTTTGTCTCCTTAGGTAGGTTTATTCCTAGGCATTTTATTCTTTTTGTTACAATGGTAAATAGGAGTATTTCTTTAATTTCTCTTTCAGATTTTTCATCATTAGTGTATAGGAATGCAAGAGATTTCTGTGCATTAATTTTGTATCCTGCTACTTTACAAATTCATTGATTAGCTCTAGTAGCTTTCTGGTAACATCTTTAGGATTCTCTATGTACAGTATCATGTCATCTGCAAACAGTGACAGTTTTACTTCTTCTTTTCCAGTTTGGATTCCTTTTATTTTTTTCTTCTCTGATTACTGTAGCTAAAACTTCCAAAACTATGTTGAATAATAGTGGTGTATGTGGGCAACCTTGTCTTGTTCCTGATCTTAGAGGAAATGGTTTCAGTTTTTTGCCACTGAGAATGATGTTGGCTGTGGGTTTGTCATATATGGCCTTTATTATGTTGAGGTAGGTTCCCTCTATGCCTACTTTCTGGCGAGTTTTTATCTTAAAAGGATGTTGAATTTTGTCGAAGGCTTTTTCTGCATCTATTGAGATGATCATACGGTTTTTCTCCTTCAGTTTGTTAATATGGTGTATCACATTGATTGAATTGCATATATTGAAGAATCCTTGCATTCCTGGGATAAACCCCACTTGATCATGGTGTATGAACCTTTTAGTGTGCTGTTGGATTCTGTTTGCTAGTATTTTGTTGAGGATTTTTGCATCTATGTTCATCAGTGATATTGGCCTGTAGTTTTCTTTCTTTGTGACATCTTTGTCTGGTTTTGGTATCAGGGTGATGGTGGCCTTGTAGAATGAGTTTGGGAGTGTCCCTCCCTCTGCTCTATTTTGGAAGAGTTTGAGAAGGCTAGGTGTTAGCTCTTCTCTAAATGTTTGATAGAATTTGCCTGTGAAGCCATCTGGTCCTGGGCTTTTGTTTGTTGGAAGATTTTAAATCACCGTCTCAATTTCAGTGCTTGTGATTGGTCTGTCTATATTTTCTATTTCTTCCTGGTTCAGTCTCGGAAGGTTGTGCTTTTCTAAGAATTTGTCCATTTCTTCCAGGTTGTTCTGGAACTATATTGGCATATAGTTGCTTGTAGTAATCTCTCATGACCCTTTGTATTTCTGCAGTGTCAGTTGTTACTTCTCCTTTTTCATTTCTAATTCTATTGACCTGAGTCTTCTCCCTTTTCTTCTTGATGCATGTGGCTAATGGTTTATCAATTTTATTTGTCTTCTCAAAGAACCAGCTTTTAGTTTTATTGATCTTTGCAATTGTTTCCTTCATTTCTTTTTTATTTATTTCTGATCTAATCGTTATTATTTCTTTCCTTTTGCTAACTTTGGGGTTTTTTTGTTCTTCTTTCTCTAATTGCTTTAGGTATAAGGTTAGGTTGTTTATTTGAAATGTTTCTTGTTTCTTAAGGTAGGATTGTATTGCTATAAACTTCCCTCTTAGAACTGCTTTTGATGCATGCCATAGGTTTTGGGTCGTCGTGTTTTCATTGTCATTTGTCTCTAGGTATCTTCTGATTTCATCTTTGATTTCTTCAGTGATCTCTTGGTTATTTAGTAGCGTATTGGTTAGCCTCCATGTGTTTTGTTTTTTTTTTTTACAGTTTTTTTCCTGTAATTGATGTCTAGTCTTATAGTGTTGCGGTCAGAAAAGAAACTTGATATGATTTCAATTTTCTTAAATTTACCAAGGCTTGATTTGTGACCCAAGCAAGCATGTATTTATACCTCTCTCAATTGATGGACAGCTAGGACAACAGTTGAATTCTCTGAAACTATTGAGAATCTGCATAGTAAAGTAGGTGCAATACCTGCTAGAGCTTCAGATTTAAGACAAATTGCAATACTGGAGAAATAAGAGATTCTAATTCTACCACTTAATCATCTTCCCAATGTTAAAGCAGGAAAAGGGAGATATAACATGACTTACGTTTTTTGAAAGCGCTGTGGGTGGGGGCGGGTGTTTATGTACCTCTCCATGATTGTGACCAACACTCAAGCTAGTGCGGTATTTCCCAGAGCATAGCACACATATCTTCTGGTATAATGCAGATTGATTTAAAGAGGTACATTAACCAAAGCATTTTATTCTACTGGTTAGAGATTCATTTTTATACTTATTAAAATATTGCTAGAACCTCTTTTCTTTTGACTTCATGCATAACATTCTTAAAGCAAAGTTAAGAAAAAGAGTTAATGTAAAAAAAATAATGAAGATAATAGCATGGGGTATTCAAGATATAGGTGTAGTGTAAATGAAGGATGGGAAATACTGCTAAGGTGTAGTTATTTTTCTTTCTCTTAAGCTGTCATTGAGCTGTGTTCAATATTTACAAGTTATTTGGAGAAAAAGGTGGGAGGAGAGAGAGGGAGAGAAATGGACCTGATTGTTGGAGATAGTCAGCAATTCCAATAGCTATTGGAATTTCATCAGAGAGGAAAAAAATATTTTGAAAACTTGAAAATGAATACAAAGTATAGAGAATGATCTACCAAACACCAACTCAACAGTGATCAACTGATGGCCGATCTTGTTTCATCTATATCCCCTTTCTCTTAGATTATTTTGAGGCATCCTTGATATTATATTATTTTATCTATAAATATTTCTGCATGTAACTTTAAAAGATAACAACTCCTTTTAAAAACAAAGTAGACTTCCAGTCTCTGGTCTGGAACTTACAAGTTGCCACTCTGTCCTAACAAGTCAAAAGTTGAATAAACTGAAAAATCAACAACTATTTTTATATCTGTCACAGAAGTGAAGTCACAAAGCAAACCACTACCTCAAAATTGGAGAGACAAGTAAGTGGTTACAGAGAAGCATAATTTACCAGAGCAGAAACCCACAAGCAGAAATCCCCTTGGGAACCAGTGCCAGGTAGGAAAACCTGAACTGTAATTGGTGAATTGCTGGAGGCTCAGTGTGGACAACTCTGAGAAACAAAAACTCCAGGGGGACCCAGTCTTATGGGGGTCCCCACATTTTTGTTAATTTTACCTCCAGGAGCTCTATCAGGTCCTCACAGTGAATACTGGAGAAAAATCCCCATGTGCTTCTGAAAAAGGAAAGGGAAAAGGAATCATTTCGAAATACACCAGAGCATTCTGTTCTTCTCAACAAGGCTTGCCCTCAGGAGAAGCTATTTTATCAGAGCCTAACCTGCAGAGGTTTTATCAGAGCCTAAATGCTCTGGGCATAGGGAAATCCCCAACTTCAACCCCCTGTAGCCATCCTGTCCCAAGAAAGTGGGGAGAAAAAGCCCTGAGAAGTACTTGTGAAGTTCACAGGCCAGAGGCACAGGCTCATAGACTGAGACCTAAACACAGAACTATAGAACATTTCCCTCCCCAGCTCCCTTATTACTATATCACTAAAAGCCAATTTACAGTAGTCTCCTATATCTAGTACATCATGTACACTCTTCAACAAAAAATTACAAGGCATACTAAAAGGCAAAAAACATAGTTTGAAGAGACAGAGCAAGCATCAGAATCAGAGTCAGCTATGACAAGAATGTTGGAATGATCAGACAAGTAATTTTTAAACTATGATTAATGTGCTAAGGGCTTTAATGGAAAAAGCAGACAACATGTAAGAATAGACGGATAATATAAGCAGTGAAATGGGAATTCCAAGAAGGAAACCAAAAGAAATACTAGATATCAAAAATATGGAGAAAAATATACCAGGCTAATACTAGTCGAAAGAAAGTGGGAGTAGCCATACTAATTTCAGATACAGCAGACTTCAGAGCAAAGAAATTTATCAGGGATAAAGAGGGGCATTACATGATGATAAAGGGGTCAGTACTCCAAGAGGACGTAACAGTCCTTAATGTGTATGCGTCTAACAACAGAACATCAAAATATAAGAAACAGAAACTGATAGAACTGCAAGGAGAAATAGATAAATCCACTCTCATAGTTTGAGACTATAACACCCCTCTATGATAAATGGACGAATTCAGCAGGCAGGAAATCAGTAAGGGCATACTTGAACTCAACAACACCAACGATCAACTGGATATAATGGACATCTATAGACTATTTCATCCCACAACAGTGGAATACACATTTCTCTCAAGCTTACATGAAACATTCACTAGGATAGACCACACTTTGGGGCATAAAACACACTTTAACAAATTAAAAAAATAGAAATCACATAATGTCTGCTCTCAGACCACAGTGGAATTAAACTCGTAATCAATAACAGAAAGGTAGCTACACATTATCATATCAATAAACACGGAAAAATCATTTAACAAAATCCAACACACATTTATGATAAAAACTCTCAACAGTCTAGGAATAGAGTGGAACTTCCTCAAATTGATAAAGAATATCCACAAAAACCCTACAGCTAACGTCATAATTAATGATGAGAAACTTGAAACTTTTCTGCTAAGATCAGAAACAAGGCAAGGATATTCCCTTTCACCACTGCTTTTCAACATGGTACTGGAAGTCCTGGCTAATGCAATGAGACAAGAAAATAAAATGAAAGGTATACAGATTGGGAAGGAAGAAATAAAACTGTCTTTGTTTGCAGATGAAAATATCTTCTATGTAGAACATCTGAAGGAACTGACAAAAAATAACTCCTGGGACTAATAAGTAATTATAGCAAGGTTAATATACAGAAATAAATCACTTTCCTATATATGAGCAATGAACATGTAGAATTGAAATTAAAAACACATTATTACGTACATTAACCACCCCCCAAATAAAATACCTACGTATACATCTAACAAAATATGTATACAATCTATATGAGGAAAACTGTAAAATTCTGGTGAAAGATATCACAGATGAACTAAATGAATGGAGAGATATTTCATACTCATGGATAAGGTTGTTTGTTCTTCTTAGTCTAATCTTTAGATTCAATTCAATCCCAATAAAAATCCCAGCAAATTATTTTGTGGATTTCCACAAACTGTCTCTAAAATTTAAATTGTCAGGCAAAATATCCATAATAGCTAACTCAGTATTAAAAGAGAAGAACAAAATTGGGGGACTGACACCACCCGATTTTCAGGACTTCCTATAAAGGAATAGTAATCAAGAGAGTGGTATTGGTGAAAGGATTGACAAATAGATCAATGTAACAAAATGTGAAGGGCAGAAATAGGCCTATATATTATACATATAGGCAACTGATCTTTGACAAAGGAACAAAGGCAATACAATGGAGCAAAGATAGTCTTTACAACAAATGTTGCTGGAACAACTGGACAACCATATGCAAAAAAATGAATCTAGACAGAGACCTTACATCCTTCACAAAGTAAAGTCAAGTTGAATCAGAGACCTAAGTGCAAAATGTAAAACTACAAAACTCCTGGAAGATAACATAGGAGAAAATCTAGGTGATCCTAGATATGGTGTTGGCTTTTGAGTTACACCACCTCCAAAGGCACAATCCATGAAAGAAATAATAAGCTGGACTTCATTAAAATTAAAAAGTTCTGCCTTTTGAAATACAGTGTCAAGAGAATGAGAAGACAAGCCACAGCCTGGGAGAAAATATTGCAGAAGATACATCTGATAAAGGACTGTTATCCAAAACATATAAAGAACTCTTAAGGCTCAAAAATAAGAAAATAATCCGATTAAAAAATGCACCACAGACCTTAGCCTCATCAAAGAAAATATACCAATGGTAAATAAACACTTGAAAAGATGCTTCACATCCTATGACATCAGGGAAACGAAAACGAAAAAGGTTAAAAAAAAATGAGATTTCACTAACTTCGCACTGATTAGAAAGGTCAAAATCCAAAGCAATGACAACACCAAACGCTGGTGAGGATGTGGGGCATGAGGAACTCTCATTCATTGCTTTTGGGAATGCAAAATGCTGCAGCCACTTTGGAAGACAGTTTGACCGTTTCTTACAAGACTAAACATACTCTTAACATATGATCCAGCAAGAACGCTCCTTGGTATTTACCCAAATGAATTTAAAACTTATGTCCTCACAAAAACCTGCACCTGGAGCTTTATTCATAATTAGAAGCAATCAAGATTTCCTTCAGTAGGTGAATGGATAAACCGTGGTATTACATTCAGACAACGGAATATTATTCAGTGCTAAAAATAAATGAGCCATCAAGTCACAAAAAGACATGGAAGAAACTTAAATGCACGTTGCTAAGTGGATAAAGCCAATCTGAAAAGGCCATATATTGTATGATTCCTGCTATATGACATTCTGGAAAAGGCAAAACTATTTAGAGACAGTAAAAATATTAGTGGTTGCCAGAGGGTAGGGAGAGGGAGAGATGAATAGGCAGAGCACAGGGGACTTTTAGGACAGTGAAACAATTCTTTATGATACTACAATGGTGGATACATGTCAATTTGCATTTATCAAAACTCGTAAAATGTATAACAACAAGAGTAAACCCTAATGTAAATTATGGACTTTGGGTGATGAATCTATCAGCATAGATTCATTGATTGTGACAAGTGTACGATTCTGGTGAGGAATGTGCATAGCAGAGGAAGTTGTATGTATATGGAACTCTCTGTACCTCCTGCTCAATTTTGTTGTGAATCTAAAACTGCTCTAAAAAATAAAGTTTATTAATAACAAAAAGTACCAGTGTGATTCTTATACCAAATAAATGATAGTAATTTCCAAATGCCATCAGACATCCACTCAATATTTAAATGTCCCTGATTGCCTTATGAATTTATTTTTAATTTTCAGTTTTCTTGAATGAAGTTCTAAATAAGGTCCATACATTGCCATTAGCTGATTTGTATCATCTCTTTTAATCCACAGATTACCCCCTCTCTTTCCCTTACTTTTTCCTTAGTATTTATGTGTTGAATTAATGTAGAGTTTCTGAGGCCTAGATTTTGCTGGTATCCTCATGGTTTCATTTAATCAGTTTCTCTGTCCCTTGCATTTTTTTTTTTTTTTGGAACTTAATCAATTCTTGTTTTAATTATTGATTTATATGGACCCATTCTTTTTTTGTTTGTTTGTTTGTTTTTTGTTTTTTTTTGTTTCACGGGTTTTTATTTTTTTATTTTTATTTTTTCCACACACACACACACACACTGTATTTTATTTTTACAAGAGATAAATAGACTGACACCAAGCATTGTACATGGATGACCACAACAAAAGCAACAATGATTGCAATTACCAAACATGAAACACACTCATACTATGTCATAATATTGACATTCAGTCCAGTAATCCTCCACTGTAACAGCTCCTTTACTTTGCAGTGAAAATTGATTTGTATATTCTTTGCCTCTGAGTCCTTGTGGGATTTTTTTTTTTTAATTCAGACAGAAAGTCACAAAAATTATACTCATCCTCATCAGTTCACTCAGTCCCATGTAATTAATTTTTTTTTTCATCTTGATCTTTTGTTAGCACTTTTATGAGTTCATCAGTTTTTCATTAGAGTTCTGAAAATGCTTATTCATTCAGTTCAGCAGTACAGTCAGTTACCAGAAACCTGTACTTGTCAGAGTGTTTTCCATGAATTTCTTGAAGATGAAACCCTTTTATAGGAACATATTTGCAAAATCATCAGAGTACACCCAGAACTGTCTGTAAATGACAAAAGACTTAAAAATGACCATGGTTAAAGATTTGATGAAAGTTCATAATAATGCAGTTGACAAGAAAATTAGTTATTTCTGAGATATACATTTTAAAGTAATAACTAGGATTATTACTTATAACATTATACCAGAACATATAAGATTTTTAGAAGTTTCCTGTAATGTCTGAAACATTTATATTAACATATTTCCATACATATTTCCATACAAATACAAATATAAGATTTTTAGAAATTTCATGTAATGTCTGAAACATTTATATTAACATATTTCCATACATATTTCCATACAAATACAAATATAAGATTTTTAGAAATTTCATGTAATATCTGAAACATTTATATTAACATATTTCCATACAAATAACCCAATGAAAGTTTAGTATTAGTTGTTTTGTTTGTTTTTTTATACTGCAGGTTCTTATTAGGCATCAGTTTTATACACATCAGTGTATACATGTCAATCCCAATCGCCCAATTCAGCACACCACCATCCCCACCTCACCGCAGTTTTCCCCCCTTGGTGTCCATATGTCCATTCTCTACATCTGTGTCTCAACTTCTGCCCTGCAAACTGGGTCATCTGTACCATTTTTCTAGGTTCCACATATATGCATTAATATACGATATTTGTTTTTCTCTTTCTGACTTGCTTCACTCTGTATGACAGTCTCTAGATCCATCCACGTCTCAACAAATGACTCAATTTCGTTCCTTTTTAGGGCTGAGTAATATTCCATTGTATATATGTACCACATCTTCTTTAGCCATTCGTCTGTTGATGGGCATTTAGGTTGCTTCCATGACCTGGCTATTGTAAATAGTGCTGCAATGAACATTCGGGTGCATGTGTCTTTTTGAATTACGGTTTTCTCTGGGTATATGCCCAGTAGTGGGATTGCTGGGTCATATGGTAATTCTATTTTTAGTTTTTTAAGGAACCTCCATATTGTTCTCCATAGTGGCTGTATCAATTTACATTCCCACCAACAGTGCAAGAGGGTTCCCTTTTCTCCACACCCTCTCCAGCATTTGTTGTTTGTAGATTTTCTGATGATGCCCATTCTAACTGGTGTGAGGTGATACCTCATTGTAGTTTTGATTTGCATTTCTCTAATGATTAGTGATGTTGAGCATCTTTTCATGTGCTTCGTGGCCGTCTGTATGTCTTCTTTGGAGAAATGTCTATTTAGGTCTTCTGCCCATTTTTGGATTGGGGTGTTTGTTTCTTTGATATTGAGCTGAATGAGCTGTTTATATATTTTGGAGATTAATCCTTTGTCCGTTGATTCATTTGCAAATATTTTCTCCCATTCTGAGGGTTGTCTTTTCGTCTTGTTTATGGTTTCCTTTGCTGTGCAAAAGCTTTGAAGTTTCATTAGGTCCCATTTGTTTATTTTTGTTTTTATTTCCATTACTCTAGGAGGTGGATCAAAAAAGATCTTGCTGTGATTTATGTCAAAGAGTGTTCTTCCTATGTTTTCCTCTAAGAGTTTTATAGTGTCCAGTCTTATATTTAGGTCTCTAATCCATTTTGAGTTTATTTTTGTGTATGGTGTTAGGGAGTATTCTAATTTCATTCTTTTACATGTAGCTGTCCAGTTTTCCCAGCACCACTTATTGAAGAGACTGTCTTTTCTCCATTGTATATCTTTGCCTCCTTTGTCATAGATTAGTTGACCACAGGTGCGTGGGTTAATCTCTGGGCTTTCTATCTTGTTCCATTGATCTATGTTTCTGTTTTTGTGCCAGTACCATATTGTCTTGATTACTGTAGCTTTGTAGTATAGTCTGAAGTCAGGGAGTCTGATTCCTCCAGCTCCATTTTTTTGCCTCAAGACTGCTTTGGCTATTCGGGGTCTTTTGTGTCTCCATACAAATTTTAAGATGATTTGTTCTAGCTCTGTAAAAAATGCCATTGGTAATTTGATAGGGATTGCATTGAATCTGTAGATTGCTTTGGGTAGTATACTCATTTTCACAATGTTGATTCTTCCAATCCAAGAACATGGTATATCTCTCCATCTGTTGGTATCATCTTTAATTTCTTTCATCAGTGTCTTATAGTTTTCTGCATACAGGTCTTTTGTCTCCCTAGGTAGGTTTATTCCTAGGTATTTTATTCTTTTTGTTGCAATGGTAAATGGGAGTGTTTCCATAATTTCTCTTTCAGATTTTTTATCATTAGTGTATAGGAATGCAAGAGATTTCTGTGCATTAATTTTGTAACCTGCAACTTTACCATATTCATTAATTAGCTCTAGCAGTTTTCTGGTGGCAGTTTTAGGATTCTCTATGTATAGTATCATGTCATCCGCAAACAGTGAGAGTTTTACTTCTTCTTTTCCAATTTGTATTCCTTTTATTTCTTTTTCTTCTCTGATTGCCGTGGCTAGGACTTCCAGAACTATGTTGAATAATAGTGGTGAGAGTGGACATCCTTGTCTCGTTCCTGATCTTAGAGGAAATGCTTTCAGTTTTTCACCATTGAGAATGATGTTTGCTGTGGGTTTGTCATATATGGCCTTTATTATGTTGAGGTAGGTTCCCTCTATGCCCACTTTCTGGAGAGTTTTTATCAGAAATGGGTGTTGAATTTTGTCAAAAGCTTTTTCTGCATCTATTGAGATGATCATATGGTTTTTCTTCTTCAATTTGTTAATATGGTGTATCACATTGATTGATTTGCATATATTGAAGAATCCTTGCATCCCTGGGATAAATCCCACTTGATCGTGGTGTATGATCCTTTTAATGTGTTGTTGGATTCTGTTTGCTAGTATTTTGTTGAGGATTTTTGCATCTATATTCATCAGTGATATTGGTCTGTAATTTTCTTTTTTTGTAGTGTCTTTGTCTGGTTTTGGTATCAGGGTGATGGTGGCCTCATAGAATGAGTTTGGGAGTGTTCCTTCCTCTGCAATTTTTTGGAAGAGTTTGAGAAGGATGGGTGTTAGCTCTTCTCTAAATGTTTGATAGAATTCACCTGTGAAGCCATCTGGCCCTGGACTTTTGTTTGTTGGAAGATTTTTAATCACAGTTTCAATTTCATTACTTGTGATTGGTCTGTTCATATTTTCTGTTTCTTCCTGATTCAGTCTTGGAAGGTTATACCTTTCTAAGAATTTGTCCATTTCTTCCAAGTTGTCCATTTTATTGGCATAAAGTTGCTTGTAGTAGTCTCTTAGGATGTTTTGTATTTCTGCGGTGTCTGTTGTAACTTCTCCTTTTTCATTTCTGATTTTATTGATTTGAGTCCTCTCCCTCTTTTTCTTGATGAGTCTGGCTAATGGCTTATCAATTTTGTTTATCTTCTCAAAGAACCAACTTTTAGTTTTATTGATCTTTGCTATTGTTTTCTTTGTTTCTATTTCATTTATTTCTGCTCTGATCTTTATGATTTCTTTCCTTCTGCTAACTTTGGGTTTTGTTTGTTCTTCTTTCTCTAGTTTCTTTAGGTGTAAGGTTAGATTGTTTACTTGAGATTTTTCTTGTTTCTTTAGGTAGGCTTGTATAGCTATAAACTTCCCTCTTAGAACCGCTTTTGCTGCATCCCATAGGTTTTGGGTCGTCGTGTTTTCATTGTCATTTGTCTCTAGGTATTTTTTGATTTCCTGTTTGATTTCTTCAGTGATCTCTTGGTTATTTAGTAACGTATTGTTTAGCCTCCATGTGTTTGTCTTTTTTACGTTTTTTTCCCTGTAATTCATTTCTAATCTCATAGCGTTGTGGTCAGAAAAGATGCTTGATATGATTTCAATTTTCTTAAATTTACTGAGGCTTGATTTGTGACCCAAGATGTGATCTATCCTGGAGAATGTTCCGTGCGCACTTGAGAAGAACGTGTAATCTGCCGTTTTTGGATGGAATGTCCTATATATATCAATTAAATCTATCTGGTCTATTGTGTCATTTAAAGCTTGTGTTTCCTTATTTATTTTCATTTTGGATGATCTGTCCATTGGTGTAAGTGAGGTGTTAAAGTCCCCCACTATTATTGTGTTACTGTCGATTTCCTCTTTTATAGCTGTTAGCAGTTGCCTTATGTATTGAGGTGCTCCTATGTTGGGTGCGTATATATTTATAATTGTTATATCTTCTTCTTGGATTGATCCCTGGATCATTATGTAGTGTCCTTCCTTGTCTCTTGTAACATTCTTTATTTTAAAGTCTATTTTATCTGATATGAGTATAGCAACTCCAGCTTTCTTTTGATTTCCATTTGCATGGAATATCTTTTTCCATCCCCTCACTTTCAGTCTGTATGTGTCCCTAGGTCTGAAGTGGGTCTCTTGTAGACAGCATATATATGGGTCTTGTTTTTGTATCCATTCAGCCAGTCTATGTCTTTTGGTTGGGGCATTTAATCCATTCACGTTTAAGGTAATTATCGATATGTATGTTCCTATGACCATTTTCTTAATTGTTTTGGGTTTGTTTTTGTAGGTCCTTTTCTTCTCTTGTGTTTCCCACTTAGAGAAGTTCCTTTAGCATTTGTTGTAGAGCTGGTTTGGTGGTGCTGAATTCTCTTAGCTTTTGCTTGTCTGTAAAGCTTTTGATTTTTCCATCATATCTAAATGAGATCCTTGCTGGGTAGAGTAATCTTGGTTGTAGTTTCTTCCCTTTCATCACTTTAAGTATATCATGCCACTCCCTTCTGGCTTGCAGAGTTTCTGCTGAGAAATCAGCTGTTAAACTTATGAGAGTTCCCTTGTATGTTATTTGTCGTTTTTCCCTTGCTGCTTTCAGTAATTTTTCTTTGTCTTTAATTTTTGCCACTTTGATTACTATGTGTCTCGGCGTGTTTCTCCTTGGGTTTATTCTGTATGGGACTCTCTGCGCTTCCTGGACTTGGGTGGCTATTTCCTTTCCCATGTTAGGGAAGTTTTCGACTATAATCTCTTCAAATATTTTCTCGGGTCCTTTCTCTCTCTCTTCTCCTTCTGGGACCCCTATAATGCGAATGTTGTTGCGTTTAATGTTGTCCCAGAGGTCTCTTAGGCTGTCTTCATTTCTTTTCATTCTTTTTTCTTTAGTCTGTTCCGCAGCAGTGAACTCCACCATTCTGTCTTCCAGGTCACTTATCCGTTCTTCTGCCTCAGTTATTCTGCTATTGATTCCTTCTAGTGTAGTTTTCATTTCAGTTATTGTATTGGTCATCTCTGTTTGTTTGTTCTTTAATTCTTCTAGGTCTTTGTTAATCATTTCTTGCATCTTCTCAATCTTTGCCTCCATTCTTATTCCGAGGTCCTGGATCATCTTCATTATCATTATTCTGAATTCTTTTTCTGGAAGGTTGCCTATCTCCACTTCATTTAGTTGTTTTTCTGGGGTTTTTTCTTGTTCCTTCATCTGGTACATAGCCCTCTGCCTTTTCATCTTCTCTGTCTTTCTGTAACTGTGGTTTTTGGTCCACAGGCTGCAGGATTGTAGTTTTTCTTGCTTCTGTTGTCTGCCCTCTGGTGGTTGAGGCTATCTAAGAGGCTTGATGGGAGGCTCTGGTGGTGGGTAGAGCTGACTGTTGCTGTGGCGGTCAGAGCTCAGTAAAACCTTAATCCACTTGACTGTTGATGGGTGGGGCTGGGTTCCCTCCCTGTTGGTTGTTTTGCCTGAGGCAACCCAACACTGGAGCCTACCCGTGCTCTTTGGTGGGATTAATGGCAGACTCTGGGAGGGCTCACTCCAAGGAGAACTTCCCAGGACCTCTGCTGCCAGTGTCCTTATCCCCACGGTGAAACAGAGCCACCACTTGCCTCTGCAGGAGACCCCCCAACACCAGCAGGTACGTCTGGTTCAGTCTCCCCCGGGGTCACTGCTCCTTCCCCTGGGTCCCCATGCACACATTACTTTGTGTGTGCCCTCCAAGAGTGGGGTCTCTGTTTCCCCCAGTCCTGTCACAGTCCTGCAATCAATTCCCACTAGACTTCAAAGTCTGATTCTCTAGGAATTCCTCCTCCCGTTGCCGGACCCCCAGGTTGGGAAGCCTGACGTGGGGCTCAGAACCTTCACTCCAGTGGGTGGACTTCTGTGGTATAAGTGTTCGCCAGTCTGTGAGTCACCCACCCAGCAGTTATGGGATTTGATTTTACTCTGATTGCGCCCCTCCTACCGTCTCACTGTGGCTTCTCCTCTGTCCTTGGACGTGGGGTATCCTCCTTGGTGAAGTCCAGGGTCTTCCTGTCAATGATTGTCCAGCAGCCAGTTGTGATTCTGGTGCTCTCGCAAGAGGGAGTGAGAGCACGTCCTTCTACTCCGCCATCTTGGTTAATCTCTCCTGTCCCTTTCATTTTTGAGTGGGTGGTGAGATTGTTAGAATTATAGATCTGAGAAGATTCAGTTTTGATTTTTTTGGTAAGAATACTTTAGGTGGTATTGTGTGTGTCTATCAGGAGCCCATAATCATCTGGTCTTGCTTTATTTTGTGGAGTTAGCAATCACTGATGCTTATCAAAATCATTATTTCATCAGGTGTTACAAAATGATGATATCCTAATTCTAGCATTCCTTCTGCACTTTTTAGCTTACATACTTCTATATAAAGGGAAATTTCCCCTTATCAACTATTGGTTACATGGAAATAGAGTTCATTTAAGAAAGAGAGTATATCTTTGATTTTTTTCCCTGACATTTACTAGTTTTAAAAATAATGTGACTGTTCCCCTGGCAAAAGTGACCAACAATTTAAGAGGTGACCCAATCAAATTCTTGCTGGCAAAATCATGTCATCAAATTGTCCATTGAGTCAATTATCAGTCGTATTATACCAATGTACTCTTGGTTTTAATTTTTATTTTCTATTTTAGTGACAATAAAAGGCAATCTTTAGGCTATTGCAGAGCCGTTAATAACGAGACTAACATTTCTTCATTTTTTAGGTGTCAGGCACCCAATGTGTCCAGCTGTCTGGCATGTAACATACATGAGTGAAGTGGTCCAGGTGAAGGTCGTGGCCAACAGGAGGGTGCAGGTCCTCTCTGAGGGCAGCAGAGGTTATTCAGCTCTGGCCACCATTGCCCTGTAGAAAGTTGTGTGGTGAGGGGGTGGGATAGTATAACCAGACCTTCCAAACAAGCTGGTAATCTGAATTTTCATATGATGCCTCCTGACTTTTAAAGGTTGTCAAATAACGTGACATTTTAAAACACCACCTCACAAGGTCAAAGAAAATACATCTACACATGTATCTAGCTTGTGGCCTGCTAATACATTATTTCTGCTATAGGTAATTTAATGGACTATTTTCATTTCTATTGCCTTCTATATTTTCCTTTTGTAAGTTAAGGGGGCATGTGGTCCCCTCCTTACTCCCCAGTCTCCCTCCTAATTCCAGATTGTGGCAATACCTTAGGAAGAGCTGATTTGGCCCAAAGGCTTCACTTTCCTAATGGGACACTGGGGCTCAGAGAGCGAAATGTTTTGCCTAAAGTCAACTGACCTTGTAGATGATCTAAACCTTGAATCCAGATCTGAGGCTGGTGTAGTGCACCTTCCACTGGGTACCACAGCCTTTTACTAGCAAAGCAGTACTCCAGCACCATCGTCACCTCTCCCCACTAGAAGCATCTACTTTCCCAGGCCTTGGCCCCTCCTCACTTGTCCTATTGCTGGGAAGCAGGGAAGGAAGAAAGGAACTAACATTGACGTAGAACCTGCAATGCTCTGAACCCCGTCCTAGATGCATTATATTTGTTACCTTAATAATTAACCATCACACAAAATCCTCAAGATGTGGGTACTACTATCTTTTAGATAGATGAAAAAACTGAGGCTCAGAGATTTAAGTAACTTTCTCTGGGCTACAAAAGAACTAACTAACAGACTCAGGTCTGTGTAACCCTCAAGCCTGTTTGTTTGTTTTTTTTCATAACCTTATACTGCCTTCCATCTCCAAGCTCCCAATGACACCCAATGTCATTTTCTTAATTTCTGCAACACCATAACCCAAGCCAGATGGCTTCAGTTGTAGCGCTGCTTTCCTAGAGGACAGCCAAGGACCACAAACAGCAGGTTGTCCTGGAGGTTTCTCTCCCATCATGTCTACTACTATTTTTCCTCCTCTTCAAATTGCCCTTCTGGAACTCATTTACTAGCCAGAACAAATCTACTGCCTAAGTTAGGGTCTTGAAGGAAACAGATAAAACATGCAAATGGGGTATTTGAGTTGAGTATTATGAGGGTATTGTTATAAAAGTATGGGCAGTGTTAAGAGAAACCAGAAGAGATGGTGAAGCACCCCATGGCTAGCAACAGCAGGGAGCAGTTAACTGTTGCCCAACCCCAACTGTGGCCTTGGAAGAAGAACACAGCCCCTGTAGCCTCATAGCCTAGCAGGGAAGGAGCTGGGGAATAAACATGATGAAGTCTCCTCCTTCCATCAATAATAATAATAATAGATACAATAATAATAACAATAATAATAAAGAAAGGGAGAGAGTGGAACTGGAGGGACAAAAAAAGAATATGGAATATTCCCCCTGCTTTTCCACAAGCTGCTGCCACCAAAGTAGACAGGAACCCTGTGCTGAAGGGCACCTCTGTTAGAAAGGATCAGAACGCCTCCCTCTCATTCCCAGCTTCACTTCTGTCTCCCTGGCTGGAGTCCCAGCCAGCTTGCATGCAGACACACCTTCATCTCTGCATGGGCAGACGTGAGAGTCTCCACCATCTGGGTCAGGCAACTGGGGTTTTCAAGTTCATACTCTAGTATCTTGAGTAGAAAAGCTGTATTCTTTCCCTAGCGCATCTGCACTGTTAACATCTGTATGTTTCTGCTCTTTCCAAAGGCCTGACCTGTGTTTTCAACTCACTCTCTTGCTTTCTCTGGCCCTACTCTTTTTCTTGAACCCCTAGGAATATTTCTCCCCCAAACCCCTCTGCTTCCAGGCCCAGAGTGCCAGAGAAATCAAGTTATTTTCATTTTATGAATATGCATATACAAAACCCAAGATATTTTCCAACAGAAATTGCAGATTTGATCTGCAGGAAATGTATTGCTATTTCTGCCAATGGGTAGAAGCATTGTGAAATTAGACTAAGGGCAAGCTAGTTTTGTGCTCTCAGAAAGCATTTTGCCTTTTTGGAGAGCAGAACTGCTTTTTCAGGAGACTGATGTTGCTTGGAAAACAGCTTTTCATTTTCCAAACAACCATACAAAGTTGGGTTTTTGCCCTCCTTCAAACTTAGAAAAGGTGATGTATGCTCTTCTTCACACAGATGCGTAAGTTAAGTATTTTGCTTCAGAAATCCTAATTTCTTTCCTAGACCACATTGGGATTTCCTTCCTCATGTTAAGTCCTCTCTCATGTAGTCAGCAAGAATGTTAGAATTTGATACTTTTTGGGTTCCTCACCGCCTCCCCACTTCCCCTTACATTTGCTTGATGTATAACAACATGCTTGCAAAAAGAGTATGTAATTTTTTTTCACCATCTACAACATGGTACAGAGAGTAGCAAATGAAAAAGACAGACCAAGAACAAAGGATAGGGATCTTAGTCATGGAAACACTTCAAACACTGAAAGCTTATGCCAGTTGAACTTTGTGGCAGTTGACAAAGATAGACCAATATTAAGTTATTTGTGTGCCTGCTATATAAGACTTCATTCCTCTCCTAAGCAGGGGGACACCCTTACTTGCAACTTTTCTTTCCTCCTCCCATTTCTTGATGCTGAAGCAGCATGCCCAGTGGTTTAGAGCACAGGCTCTGAAGTCTAACAGACAGGTCTGGGTCTGTGTCTTGGTTCTGCCACCCTTTAGCGACATGGCTTTAGGTAAGCCCTTAACCTCACTGAGTCTCAGGTTCCTCACCTATAAAATCAGGAAAATAATAGTCCCACTGCAGAAGAATTCTCTGATTATCGAATGAACCAAATGCATGTAAATCATTTAGCACCAGGCCTGACATACAGTAAGCTCTCAGTAAGGGTCAGCTATTATTTGTTAATTTCCATTTAGCTCCAAAAGCAATGCCACCTGTAGATTTATCTTCCCTCCTCCATATGAACTTTGTTCAAAATTTGACAGACATTTCCATTAAATTTCTGTTTTTAGTATCCTCTGTCCTAATTATTTGGTTTTGCATCATTGACAGAATTCTCTAGGCCTTTCACTGAGTGCTGTATTCCGAAATGCTCTTCCTTTTCCTTAAAGCCATTCATACACTGAAGTGCTAGCACATCTGATTGATGACTAGAGCCTCCTGGGTCCTCCCCATCCAAAATAGTAAACCCCTCATCTGCTTTTGAGCTTCAACAAGTTTTCCCTTTTCCCATTGTTGTTCTAAGACCTAGCCCAACATCATTATGTGAGGCAAGTGATTGCCTCATTTTTAACCTTAAATTGTGAGTTCCCCTGGGATTTCCCTTGTGATCCAGTGGTTAGGACTCAGTGCTTTCACTGCTGGCACTAGGGGTTCACTGCCAGGGTTCAATCCCTGGTGGGGGAACTAAGATCCCACAAGCCGCGTGGCACGGCCAAATTCTAAAGAATAATAAATAAATAAATAATGCATTTCCCCTTTTATCTTTCATCTCACATCTCACTGCTACCTTGACTCTAACTACAATCTAATCATTTTCTGTTGTCCAACACAGTTTGTTCAGAAGCAGAATATAAATTTTAATCTTAATTGCTAAATGCACCACTTATTTTTTATTGAAATTATTCTGAGGGGTGTGGACTTTTAATTTCTAGTTTATTGGTGCAGTTAAAATATAAAACAGATGAAAATGTAAGTTTTCATCTTACTTTGAAAAGAACTTTAGGATTCAAAGTATTTTTAAATTTATAAAATATATGTAAGTTATAAAGAACAATGATATAATGAATGCCTGTGTACCCACTACTCAGTTTATGGGGAAAAATATTACCTTTGCTTTGAAATACCCTTAAGTGTCCCCTCCTGAAATCATCTCTTTCTCTCCCCTTCAGAGATAATGACCTTTACTGAATTTAGTTTATTATCTTTGCTTTTGCTTGCATTCCAATGAGTAAATGAATATATCACAATTTATTTCTGCATTTTATACTGATGGATATTTGAGTTCTTTCCAATATTTTAAAATTAAACTTTTTGGTTTGCAGTAATTATGGACTCACATGAAATTGTAACAAGTGATAGGGAGCCCTCCCACACAGCATTTATTCAGTTTCCCCAAGTGTAACATCTTGTAAAACTCTAGTACAGTATCATGGCCAGGATATTGACATTGATGTAGTATAGAAAGATATAGTACATTTCCATCAGCCCACAGATAGCCATACTCACTTTCTTCAAACCTTACCTCTGTCCTTAACCTGAGGCAACCCATAATCTGTTCCCCATTTCTATAATGTTCTCTTTTCAAGAATGTTTTGTAAATGGAATCATACAGTATATAACCTTTGAGGACTGGCTTTTTCTAATCTGCATAATTTTCTGGAAATTCATCCAGCTTGTTACATGTAACAATAGTACATTCCTTTTTATTGCTGAGGCATATTGCATGGTATGGATGTACCATAGTTTGTTTAACCATTTACCTGTTTAACAGCTTCTGGTGTTTCTGGTGTTTGGCTATTACAAGTAAAGCTGCAATGAACATTTGGGTCCAGGTTTTGGTGTAAACCCAGTTCCTCATCTCTCTATGCTAAATGCCCAGGAAAGCAATTGCTGGCTCGTATGATAACTACACCTTTAGTTGTCTAAGAAACTGCTGAATGGTTTTCCAGAGTGGCTGTACCATTTTACATACCCACCAGCATACTTGAGTAATTCAGTTTCTTCACATCCTTGCCAGGTTTTGGTATTGTCATTGTGCTTTATTTTATTCATTCTGATAGGAGTACAGTGAAATCATTTTATGGTTTCTGTTTTCATTTCCATAATGGCTAATGATGTTGAACATCTTTTCATCTGCTTATTTACCATGTATATATCTTCTTTGGTGAAATGTCTTTTGCCTTTGTTCTATTTAGATTCTTTGCTTTTTTTAATGTTGTGCTTTAACAGTTCTTTAAATATTCTGAATACCTGACCTTTGTTGGATATATGGTTTGTGAATATTTTCTCCCTATATATTTAGTTTGTCTTTTGATCTTCTTAATAAGATCCCTAGATCCCAGCCACTTTGCCTTGTCTTTACTGTGTAGAGTCATACATATCTCCTCCCCTAATCCCCCCAGAAATTTAGTTAAACTTAGTGGGAGGAATAAGAAAAACTGTCTCTACTCTTTCTTCCCAGAAATGTAAGTGGCCCAGTTCTTTTTTTTTTTTTTTTTCTTTACCTAGACCTGTGCTCTTAAATACATTAGCACAAGTGAATATTTTGATTAAGATTAAAATTAATTAAAATATCCAGGTCCTTTGTCACACTAGCCACATTTAAAGTGCTCAGTAGCCACATGGGGCAAGTGACTACCATATTGGACAAAAAGATTATAGAATATTTCCATCATCATCAAAGTTCTGTTGGGCAGCACCAGCTTAGAGTACATAAACAAGGGGAGAATTACTGGGTGGAAGAGTATGAGCTCCTTAACCTTTATTATGCATTGCTAAGATGTTTTCCAAAGTAGTTGTGTTGATTTTTACTTCCATTAGCAGTGAATAACAATTCCTATGTTCCATATTTCTGTTAACACTAGGTAGGGTCAGACTTCAAACATTTTTTAAAAATTTATTTATTTATTCATTTATTTAATTTTTTTGGCTGCATTGGGTCTTCGCTGCTGCATGCAGGTTTTCTCTAGTTGCTGAGAGTGGGGGCTACAGTTTTTTTGTGTGTGGATTTTATTTTTTTAACATCTTTCTTGGAGTATAATTGCTTTACAATGGTGTGTTAGTTTCTGCTTTATAACAAAGTGAATCAGCTATACATATACATATATCCCCATATCTCTTCCCTCTAGCATGTCCATCCCACCCTCCCTATCCAGCCCCTCTGGGTGGTCACAAAGCACTGAGCTGATCACCTTGTGCTATGCAGCTGCTTCCCACTAGCTATAGATTTTACATTTGGTAGTGTATATATGTCCATGCCACTCTCTCACTTTGTCCCAGCTTACCCTTCCCACCCCCATGTCCTCAAGTCCATTCTCTAGTAGGTCTGCGTCTTTATTCCCGTCCTGCCCCTAGATTCTTCATAACCATTTTTTTTTTTTTAGATTCCATATATATGTGTTAGCATACAGTATTTGTTTTTCTCTTTCTGACTTACTTCACTCTGTATGGCAGACTCTAGGTCCATCCACCTCACTACAAATAACTCGATTTTGTTTCATTTTATGGCTGAGTAATATTCCATTGTATATATGTGCCACATCTTCTTTATCCATTCATCAGTTGATGGACACTTAGGTTGCTTCCATGTCCTGGCTATTGTAAATAGAGTTGCAATGAACATTGTGGTACATGACTCTCTTTGAATTATGGTTTTCTCATGGTATATGTAGTGGGATTGCTGGGTCATATGGTAGTTCTATTTTTAGTTTTTTAAGGAACCTCCATACTGTTCTCCATAGTGGCTGTATCAATTTACATTCCCACCAACAGTGCAAGAGTGTTCCCTTTTCTCCACACCCTCTCCAGCATTTATTGTTTGTAGATTTTTTGATGATGGCCATTCTGACCAGTGTGAGGTGATACCTCATTGTAGTTTTGCTTTGCATTTCTCTAATGATTAGTGACGTTGAGCATACTTTCATGTGTTTGTTGGCAATCTGTATATCTTCTCTGGAGAAATACCTGTTGAGGTCTTCTGCCCATTTTTGGATTGGGTTGTTTGTTTTTTTGATATTGAGCTGCATGAGCTGCTTGTATATTTTGGAGATTAATCCTTTGTCAGTTGCTTCGTTTGCAAATATTTTCTCCCATTCTGAGGGTTGTCTTTTCATCTTGTTTATGGTCTCCTTTGCTGTGCAAAAGCTTTTAAGTTTCATTAGGTCCCATTTGTTTATTTTTGTTTTTATTTCCATTCCTCTAGGAGGTGGGTCAAAAAGGATGTTGCTGTGATTTATGTCGTAGACTGTTCTGCCCATGTTTTCCTCTAAGAGTTTTATAGTGTCTGGCCTTACATTTAGGCCTTTAATCCATTCGAGTTTATTTTTGTATATGGTGTTCGGGAGCATTCTAATGTCATTCTTTTACATGTAGTTGTCCAGCTTTCCCAGCACCACTTACTGAAGAGGCTGTCTTTTCTCCATTGTATATTCTTGCCTCCTTTATCAAAGATAAGGTGACCATATGTGCGTGGGTTTATCTCTGGGCTTTCTATCCTGTTCCATTGATCTACATTTCTGTTTTTGTGCCAGTACCATACTGTCTTGATTACTGTAGCTCTGTAGTATAGTCTGAAGTCAGGGAGCCTGATTCCTCCAGCTCCGTTTTTCTTTCTCAAGATTGCTTTGGCTCTTCGGGGTTGTTTGTATTTCCATACAAACTGTGAAATTTTTTGTTCTAGTTCTGTGAAAAATGCCATTGGTAGTTTGATAGGGATTGCATTGAATCTGTAGAGTGCTTTGGGTAGTATAGTCATTTTCACAATGCTGATTCTTCCAATCCAAGAACATGGTATATTTCTCCATCTGTTTGTATCATCTTTAATTTCTTTCATCAGTGTCTTACAGTTTTCTGCATACAGGTTTTTTGTCTCCTTAGGTAGGTTTATTCCTAGGTATTTTATTCTTTTTGTTGCAATGGTAAATGGGAGTATTTCTTTAATTTCTCTTTCAGATTTTTCATCATTAGTGTAAAGGAATGCAAGAGATTTCTGTGCATTAATTTTGTATCCTGCTACTTTACCAAATTCATTGATTAGCTCTAGTATTTTTCTGGTAGCATGTTTAGGATTCTCTATGTATAGTATCATGTCATCTGCAAACAGTGACAGCTTTACTTCTTCTTTTCCAATTTGGATTCCTTTTATTTCTTTATCTTCTCTGATTGCTGTGGCTAAAACTTCCAAAACAATGTTGAATAACAGTGGTGAGAGTGGGCAACCTTGTTTGTTCCTGATCTTAGAGGATATGGTTTCAGTTTTTCACCATTGAGGACGATGTTGGCTGTGGGTTTGTCATATATGGCCTTTATTATGTTGAGATATGTTCCCTCTATGCCTACTTTCTGGAGGATTTTTATCATAAGTGGGTGTTGAATCTTGTTGAAAGCTTTTTCTGCATTTATTGAGATGATCATATGGTTTTTATTCTTCAATTTCTTAATATAGTGTATCACATTGATTGAATTGTGTATATTGAAGAATCCTTGCATTCCTGGGATAAATCCCACTTGATCATGGTGTATGAACCTTTTAATATGCTGTTGGATTCTGTTTGCTAGTATTTTGTTGAGGATTTTTGCATCCATGTTCATCAGTGATATTGGCTGTAGTTTTCTTTCTTTGTGACATCTTTGTCTGGTTTTGATATCAGGGTGATGGTGGCCTCGTAGAATGAGTTTTGGAGTATTCCTTCCTCTGCTATATTTTGGAAGAGTTTGAGAAGGATAGGTGTTAGCTCTTCTCTAAATAGTTGATAGAATTCACCTGTGAAGCCATCTGGTCCTGGGCTTTTGTTTGTTGGAAGATTTAATCACAGGTTCAATTTCAGTGCTTGTGATGGGTCTGTCTATACTTTCTATTTCTTCCTGGTTCAGTCTCAGAAGGTTGTGCTTTTCTAAGAATTTGTCCATTTCTTCCAGGTTGTCCATTTTATTGGCATATATATGGATCTTACTACAATACTACCATATTTTATGGCTTGTAGTAATCTCTCATGATCCTTTGTATCTCTGCAGTGTCAGTTGTTACTTCTCCGTTTTCATTTCTAATTCTATTGATTTGAGCCTTCTCCCTTTTTTTCTTGATGAGTCTGGCTAATGGTTTATCAATTTTGTTTATCTTCTCAAAGAACCAGCTTTTAGTTTTATTGATCTTTGCTATCATTTCCTTCATTTCTTTTTCATTTATTTCTGATCTGATCTTTATGATTTCTTTCCTTCTGCTAACTTTGGGGTTTTTTTTGTTCTTCTTTCTCTAATTGCTTTAGGTGCAAGGTTAGGTTGTTTATTTGAGTTGTTTCCTGTTTCCTAAGGTAGGATTGTATTGCTATAAACTTCCCTCTTAGAACTGCTTTTGCTGCATCCCATAGGTTTTGGGTCATCGTATTTTCACTGTCATTTGTTTCTAGGTATTTTTTGATTTCATCTTTGATTTCTTCAGTGATCTCTTGGTTATTAAGTAGTGTATTGTTTAGCCTCCATGTGTTTGTATTTTTTACAGATTTTTTCCTGTAATTGATATCTAGCCTTATAGCATTGTGGTTGGAAAAGAAACTTGATACGATTTCAATTTTCTTAAATTTACCCAGGCTTGATTTGTGACCCAAGATATGATCTATCCTGGAGAATGTTCCATGAGCACTTGAGAAGCAAGTGTATTCTGTTGTTTTTGGATGGAATGTCCTATAAATATCAATTAAGTCCATCTTGTTTAATGCATCATTTAAAGCTTGTGTTTCCTTATTTATTTTCATTTTGGATGATCTGTCCATTGGTGAAAGTGGGGTGTTAAAGTCCCCTACTATGATTGTGTTACTGTCGATTTCCCCTTTTATGGCTGTTAGCCATTTGCCTTATGTATTGAGGTACTCCTATGTTGGGGCATAAATATTTACCACTGTTATATCTTCTTCCGGGATTGATCCTTTGATCATTATGTAGTGTCCTTCTTTGTCTCTTGTAATAGTCTTTATTTTAAACTCTATTTTGTCTGATATGAGAATTGCTACTCCAGCTTTCTTTTGATTTCCATTTGCATGGAATATCTTTTTCCATCCCCTCACTTTCAGTCTGTATGTGTCCCTAGGTCTGAAGTGGGTCTCTTGTAGACAGCATATGTATGGCTCTTGTTTTTGTATCCGTTCAGCCAGTCTAGGTCTTTTGGTTGGAGCATTTAATCCATTTACATTTAAGTTAATTATCGATATTTATGTTCCTATTACCATTTTCTTAATTATTTGGGGTTTGTTATTGTGGGTCTTTTCCTTCTCTTGTGTTTCCTGCCTAGAGAAGTTCCTTTAGCATTTGTTGTAGAGCTGGTTTGGTGGTGCTGAATTCTCTTAGCTTTTGCTTGTCTGTAAAGGTTTTAATTTCTCTGTTGAATCTGAATGAGATCCTTGTTGGGTAGAGTAATCTTGGTTGTAGGTTTTTCCCTTTCATCGCTTTAAATATGTCCTCCCCCTCCCTTCTGGCTTGCACAGTTTCTGCTGAAAGCTCAGCTGTTAACCTTATGGGGATTCCCTTGTATGTTATTTGTTGTTTTTCCCTTGCTGCTTTTAATATTTTTTCTTTGTATTTAATTTTTGATAGTTTGATTAATATGTCTTGGCGTGTTTCTCCTTGAATTTATCCTGTATGGGACTCTCTGCACTTCCTGGACTTCATTAACTCTTTCCTTTCTCATATTAGGGAAGTTTTCAACGATAATCTCTCAAATATTTTCTCAGTCCCTTTCTTTTTCTCTTCTTCTGGGACCCCTATAATTCAAATGTTGGTGCGTTTAATATTGTCCCACAGGTCTCTGAGACTGTCCTCAATTCTTTTCATTCTTTCTTTATTCTGCTCTGCCGTAGTTATTTCCACTATTTTATCTTCCAGGTCACTTATCCATTCTTCTGCCTCAGTATTCTGCTATTGATTCCTTCTAGAGAATTTTTAATTTCAGTTATTGTGTTGTTCATCATTCTTTGTTTGCTCTTTAGTTCTTCTAGGTCCTTGTTAAATGTTTCTTGTATTTTCTACATTCTATTTCCAAGATTTTGGATCATCTTTACTAACATTACTCTGAATTCTTTTTCAGGTAGACTGCTATTTCCTTTTCATTTGTTTGGTCTGGTGGGTTTTCACCTTGCTCCTTCATCTGCTGTGTGTTTCTCAGTCTCCTCATTTTGCTTAACTTACTGTGTTTCGGGTCTCCTTTTCGCAGGCTGCATGTTCATGGTTCCCATTGTTTTTGATGTCTGCCCCCAGTGGCTAAGGTTGTTTCAGTGGGTTGTGTAAGCTTCCTGTTGGAGGGGACTAGTGCCTGTGTTCTGGTGGATGAGGCTGGATATTGTCTTTCTGGTGGGCAAGTCCTCTTCCGGTGGTGTGTTTTGGAGTGTCTGTGGCCTTATTATGATTTTAGGCAGCCTCTCTGCTAATGGGTGGGGTTGTGTTCCTCTCTTGCTAGTTGTTTGGCATACGGTGTCCAGCACTGTAGCTTGCTGGTTGGTTAGTGGAGCTGGGTCTTGGCGTTGACATGGAGATCTCTGGGAGATTTTTGCTGTTTGATATTACGTGGAGCTGGGAGGTCTCTGGTGGACCTACGTCCTGAACTCGGCTCTCCCACCTCAGAGGCACAGCCCTGACACCCGGCTGGAGGACCAAGATCCTGTCATCCACATGGCTCAGAATAAAAGGGAGAAAAAAAGAAAGAAAGAAAGAAAGAAAGAGAGAGAGAGAGAGAGGGGGGAGGGAGGGAGGGAGGAAGGAAGGGAAATTAAATTAAAAAGTTATTAAAATAATAAATAAAGAAACAATTATTAAAAATAAAAAAATTTGAAAGTAATTAAAAAAAGAAACAAAGAAAGAAAGAAGAGAGCAACCAAACCGAAAAACAAATCCACCAATGATAAGAAGTGCTAAAAACTATATGAAAAAAAAAACAACGGGCAGACAGAGCCCTAGGACAAATGGTAAATGCAAAGCTATACAGACAAAATTACTCACAGAAGCATTCACATACACACTCACAAAAAGAGAAAAAGGGAAATATATATATATATCTTTGCTCCCAAAGTCCACCTCCTCAATTTGGGATGATTCGTTGTCTATTCAGGTATTCTACAGATGCAGGGTACATCAAGTTGATTGTGGAGATTTAATCCGCTGCTTCTGACGCTGCTGGGAGAGATTTCCCTTCTCTTCTTTGTTTGCACAGCTCCCGGGGTTCAGCTTTGGATTTGGCCCCGCCTCTGCGTGTAGGTCGCCTGAGGGCGTCTGTTCATCGCTCAGACAGGACGGGGTTAAAGGAGCAGCTGATTCGGGGGCTCTGGCTCACTCAGGCCGGGGGGAGGGAGGGGTACGGAGGAGGTGGGGCGAGCCTGCGGCGGCAGAGGCCAGCGTGACATTGCAGCAGCCTGAGGCGCGCCATGCGTTTTTCCGGGGAAGTTGTCCACGGATCACGGGACCCTGGCAGTGGCGGGCTGCACAGGCTCCCGGGACAGGAGGTGTGGAGAGTGACCTGTGCTCGCACACAGGCTTCTTGGTGGCGGCAGCAGCAGCCTTAGCATCTCATGCCCGTCTCTGGGGTCCACGCTGATAGCCGCGGCTCGCGCCCGTCTCTGGAGCTCCTTTAAGCGGCGCTCTGAATCCCCTCTCCTCGCGCACCATGAAACAAAGAGGCAAGAAAACATCTCTTGCCTCTTTGGCAGCTTCAGACCTTTTCCCTGGACTCCTTCCCGGCTAGCTGTGGCGCACTAGCCCCTTTAGGCTGTGTTCACGCCACCAACCCCAGTTCTCTCCCTGGGACCTGACCTCTGAAGCCGGAACCTCAGCTCCCAGCCCCCACCCATCTCGGCGGTTCAGCAGACAAGCCTCTCGGGCTGGTGAGTGCTGCTCGGCGCCGAGCCTCTGTGTGGGAATCTCTCCGCTTTGCCCTCCGCACCCCTGTTGCTGCGCTCTCCTCCGTGGCTCCGAAGCTTCCCCCTCCACCACCCGCAGTCTCCGCCCACGAAGGGGCTTCCTAGTGTGTGGAAACCTTTCCTCCTTCACAGCTCCCTCCCACTGGTGCAGGTCCCGTCCCTATTCTTTTGTCTCTGCTTTTTCTTTTTTCTTTTGCCCTACCCAGGTGCATGGGGAGTTTCTTGCCTTTTGGGAAGTCTGAGGTCTTCTGTCAGCATTCAGTAGGTGTCCTTTAGGAGTTGTTCCACATGTAGATGTATTTCTGTTGTATTTGTGGGGAGGAAGGTGATATCCATGTCTTACTCTTCTGCCATCTTGAAGGTCTCCCCATGAGCCTACTCTTCGTTGCAGTGCACAGGCTTCTCATGGCATTGGCTTCACTTGTTGCAGAGCACGGGCTCTAGGCACACGGGCTTCAGTAGTTGTGGCTCGTGGGCTCTAGAGCGCAGGCTCATTAGTTGTTGCGCATGGGCTTAGTTGCTCCACAGCATGTGGGATCCTCCCGGACAAGGGCTCGAACCCATGTCCCCTGCATTGGCAGGTGGATTCTCAACCACTGCGCCACCAGGGAAGTCCCCAGACTTCAAAAAATTTTGTCCTACTGATGGGAGTGAAAACGGTGAGGTAACATTTTCTCATTTACTAGAGAATGGCTATCTTTTTATGTGGTTATTGACCATTATGAAGGAGGTTGTTCAAATCTTTTGCCCATTTTTCTATTGGGATGTTTATCCTTTTCTTATGAATTCATAGAACTTAAAAAATGTATTGGATGCTCATTTTTTGTCAAGTAGATGTACTGAAAATGGCTTCTCCACTTTGTAGTTATCATTTTATCTATGGCTTTTATTAATCAGTGTAGCATAGGCTAAACGGGAGTAACAAATAACCTTGAACCTCAGTGGATAACAAAGGCTGATGTTAGTCGATGGTCCTCTCTTGAAACTGTGCCTTAGAAAACACATGGCAAAGGAAGGAAAGCTGAGGACTCTGTAGGTTATTTCTAAGTGCAAGGCCTGGAAGTGGCTTCTGTCACTCCTGTCCAAATTGCATCTCATCATTCGGCCCCAAAGGAGGCTGGGAAGTGTAGAATACTCCCACACTGATATTTGGGAGTACTCAAGTCTCTACCACATGGTGTTTTAAATGAACAGATGCTCTTAATTTTAATGTAATTGAACTTAACTCTCTTTGTGGTTTCTACTTCTATCGTATTTAAGAAATCTATCTCCACTACAGATCAACTCCAGAAAAAATGGAGAATTCCTTGGACAGAATGGTGAAGATGTTTTTTATTTTGCCTTCTAAAATTGTTATACTCTTGCTGTTCACATTTAGGTCTTTAATTCCTATGGAATTGTCTTGCTTTAGTTCGGAGTCAATTTTGTTTCAGAACTATTTATAGAAAAATCCCTGTTTCCCACTAGTCTGTCAATCGAACTTCCATAGGTGTGTGGATATATTTCTGAGTTCTCCACTCATTTCCACCAGTCTATTCATCTATCCCTGGACCAATACCACTTTATTTTAAATATTAGATTTTTATAACTCTTAATACCTGGTAAAGCAAATATCTTTATATATTTCCTGTTATGGGATGTTTTGACTATTTTTGTTCTTTGTCCTCTGTTTAAATCGTATAATTTTTTGCCAAATTTCAAAGTAAAAACTATTCAGATTGAATATATGGATCAATCTGGGGAGAAGCAATATTTTTATAATACTGAGTCTTCCTGTCTATGAACCATGGTACATCTTTACATTTATTTAGCTCTTATTTAATTTGTTTCCATAGAGTTTCACAGGTTTTTGATGTTGTTAAGGTCTTGTGCAACTTTGGTTAGATTCATTTGTTGGTGCTATTGCAAATGCTATCTTTTAAAGATGTACATATTTCAACTGTCTATCCTTTATGGAAACTTAATTTTTTTTTGTATATGTGTGCACTTTTCTTTTCAATTTTTAGATATTTACTCCTGGCTTTCATCCAGAAACAAGGTTTAGATGGCTAATTTTATTTTCTACTCCTGAGAGGTACAGTTTTATTTCTAGTTTGCTTGCTGACGGTGTAATTTTCTAGCTCAGGTTAATGTGTGGAATCTCCTAGTAGGCTTCCCACTCTGAGAGATTTTTCTTATGTCTTCACTCTCTGTGAGGCCATGAAAAGTGAAGTTCAGAGTTATCTGGGTTCAGAAGTTGCCCTTGGGGTAAAGGTGAGCTCTGGTCCTCTGCTTACCATGTTGGACTCCTGTTTTCCCTTAACTTTAGGTCTCTGGAGAATTCTTACATTCTTGCCAATTTGTCAAAGCAGTAAAATAGATATTCATATTTTTATTTACTTTTACTTACTTTTAGTCGAGAGTCAGTTAGATTATTTAGTCTACCATGTTGCCAGAAACTGAAATTGAGATACAGGCACTAACACATATATGTTATTAAACACCTTCAAAAATACCTATAATAATTCTAAAAATATTTCTCTATAATTATTTTTAAAGGCTTGATTTAAATGACTTAGTTCAATTGCTATTTTGCTATCAAGAATTACAAATCTTGATAGCAAAATACTGTCACTCTACCTTCTTTAACTGGTTACTTTTTTTCCCCCTCATTTTTGTTTCTTACTTGGCTGTTAAGTCAATAAAGTGCTCTTAGGCTTGTGGTCAACAAAGTTATCTTATCCTTCTTGTTAGATGGATTGACATTTTAAAAAATTCCACTCAGCCTCCTAACACTATGGCCAATATTTTAAACTCTAAGTCGGTGAGAGTTGATGGTAACCTTGCTAGATCTTGCAAAGTCAAGTTGTCTCTGATATAAACTTTCTTCCCTTTCTTGACAATTAATCAACAAATGGCTATTGAGTTTCCACCACAAATCTGTTACGTGATAATGGCAAGCTTGTTCTGATAGCCATGGGGTGTTAAACCAGATTTTCCCCAGAGTGAGAATCTGATTAAACAGATCTTCTGTGATAATGCTAACTCTACCCCTTCTTTCACAGATTCCCTACAGCAATTTCTCAGGGAGACTGGAGGATATAGTTAATTGCTTTTTCATATTTCTCCTCTGTGATGGTAAAGCCAACACATAAAACATAGAAATAATAATTTAAGCCCTAAAGAAACCTCTGGCAATTCAGTCAAGAAAAATTCAAAATTATTAATTCATTTTAGTGCATTATCATTATAATTAACATTAAAATACTTAAAGCAATATCCCAATGTATTAACTTCCTTTTTCTTGAGAAGTGAACATTGGCCCACAAGGTATCATATGTGGGTGTATAATCTCATCAGTAGAGATCTGTTGTAAATCTTGTTCTATAACTTCAAAAAATCTGATAAATATGTCTCATGAAGTAAGTATTTGCTCAGTTCATTAAAACACTGCCCTTTTGAGTGGTCAATAAAGTTAACTGATACGTTTTCTTAAATACTTTAAATGTCATTAAAAATACTTATGTTTTAAAATAACTGATCTCTGCTGTTGAAAAAGAAAATAGAGATAAGGAGATAGAAAAAAATCCATTATTTCATTTCTCAGAAATAACCACTATAACATTTTCAAAAAGTTTTATTACAAAATAATTTCAAATTTACAGAAAGTTTGTAAGAATAATACAGAGGACTTCTATGTACCCCTCATCTAGATTTTATATATATATTTTGCTATATCCTGCATATATATAAATCTATTATTTTATATATATATATATATATACATAGATGTATATATATTTATTGTGTTTTTCTGAATCATTTTCTGATATATTTTCTAAGAGCAAGTACATTCCATTACATAACTACAATTCTATGATGAAATTTGGGAAGTTTAGCATTAATACAATATCTTGATTTAAAATGCAATCCGTATTCAAATTTTGTCATTTTTTTCAATAATGTTCAGTATAACAATTTTCCCCTGATCCAGGGTTCAATCAAGAATCATGTATAGAATTTAATGGATATGACTCTTTGGTTTCTTTTAATCTGGAACATTTCCTCAGCCTTTCTTTATCTTTTATGACATTGACATTTTTGTGGAGAAGAGGCCAGTTGATTTCTAGAATGAGTCTCAATTTGTCTGATATTCCTTAATTTTGAAAGGGCTTTGAAAGAGTTGTATAAACTCACTGTCAGCCCTGCCTCCCCTTCTCTCTTGAAATCCTAATTTACTCTGACTTTCGTCCCTACCATTCTTCCAATATTGCTTTTATTCAGGTCATCAGTGATCTTCATGTCACAAAATTCAATGGCCTTTTCTCAGTCCTCCTCTTATTCAACCTTTGAGCAGAATTTGATAGAATTTATCTCATCCTCCTCTTTGAGGATATACTTTTGCCACTAGGCTTCCTTCACATATCTCTTTCCTTTATCTCTTTGCTCAGTGGTCCCTCCTTCTAAGTTTTGCTGGACTCTCTTAAGCTTTCATTCCCTAAATGACAAAATAATATATGGCTCAGTCCTCAGACCTCTTTGCCTTCTACACTTATTTTCAAGGTAGTTTCACCTAACTAGAAAATGGAATTAAATACCAGTCTAAATCTATAAAACCAGCCTAGAATTCACTCTTGAACTCTAGATCATGCATCCAACTTTCTACCTCCCATTTGGAACTCCTATAGGCATCTCAAACTTAATATGTCCATTACCAATTTCTTGATAATTTTTCAAAAGCCTACCAGTCTTTTCACTCTACTCAGAATAAAAGTCAAACTCCCTTAGAGGGCATTACATAACATGGTTTCCCATTAATTTGCTTATCTCGTCTCCTACCTTCTCTCCTTTTACTTACTCTATCCTGCCACACCAAGTACACTTGTACCTCGGGACCTTTACACTTGCTGTTCCCTCTGCCTGGAATCCTCTTCCTTCAGAAACCTACATGACTTATTGTCTTATTTCAGGTTTCTGGGGAAATAATTTCTCATCAGAGAGGTGTTTCTTAAACACCTTAAATAATATTGAAATGTTCCCTGCACCAGCCCTATCACTCTTTATTCAGTATTCCTGTTTTACTTCTCTTTGTTCCACTTATTATTATCTTAAATACAGCTTTTTCTCTCTATCCCCTCCCCTAGTAGAATGCTAACTCCACATGCATAGACATTTTGCTTTGTTTACTCTTATACATACAGCTCTTAGAATAGTCATTAACTCATAGTAGGCATTCAGGAAACATCTGTGAGGTGAATGAATATCCTTTCAGATCTTTTCTATACCTAGAAATGTCTATTTAAAAATTATTTGGATAATGCTCTCTCTATGGTTCTGTCAATTGCTTTCTTACTTAGTATTATGTCCTGAACATCTTTCTACGTCACCAAAAATAGATCTAAATCATTTTCCATAGCCTTAGAATATTCCATTTTATAGAGGTGGCATAGCTGATTTATTCGAACTCAACTGATGGACAGTTGGATTGTTTTCAATTTTTTGCTATATCAAACAATGCTGCAACTAATAACCTTATGTTGAAGTCTTTGTAATTCAATTTGTCAAACAACTATTGAGTATCTGCTTTATGCAATTCACTGGTCTGAGCAATGAGATGGGAAAGCAGAGACAAATGTGACATGGTTTCTGCATTCAGCGAGCTCATGACCTACTCAGAGAGACAGATGATGATAAATAAGGATGATATATTTTAGAGAATGATGAGTACTGCAAGACCAGTAAAGAAGTACAATATACTAGTGGAATTCAGGGATAGGAACTACCAGAGATAAAGAAAGAGGCAGAAAGACTTTCTGGAAGGTCTATATAGTTAAATTGGGCTTTGGTAAAGATTTCATTCAATTGACAGAGGGGCTGGGGAGGAGAGAGTGCCACAGTCAGAGGATGGTGGGAACTATCCTTGGATAAGTTAACTCTCTAATTTGGCTAGAACAGAAGATGGGTGAGTGATAAGGCCTCAGTGTAGGTTGAGGCAGGAGCATATGGCAGATAAAAAATCATTGTCAAGTCAAAGGACCCAGGGATAGAAAATATTATAGAAATGGATCCACTTGACTTGCCTATCAGATTTTTCATTTTGGGGAAAACAATTTACCTGGACTATCCCGGCCTGTGACAATTCAGATTCATTATTTCTAGATATTCTAGTATTTGAAGAGAAACTGAAAAATTTGTCTTTTTAAAAGATAAAATTTCCTGACTTAACTGCTGGCCATCAACTCATATTTTTTCACAACCTCCTTTTGTGAACCACAGAACAAAATAACAACAACAATAATAAAACTCCCAATTCACTCACTCCTAATGAGCCATATGTATCCTGCGAGTCCCCAGGTTGTAAGCTCTGCACTGAATAGACACTGTCTACTAATATGGTGAATATCAATCTTTTGGACCTTGAACCACAGCAAAAAATTCCATTCTACATTACGACCTAATACGCACACACATAAACATAGATAAATGAAGCTAAACTTTCAGAAAACAATACTCAATCCTAACAATTTACTTAACTGAAAGGAAAGCACTCTGGTCTAGTCTACTTCGATCTAGTCTATTCTATTCTAAAAGGAACTGTTTGTCTTGGGCTACTAAATTAACTTTAGGACTCACAATGGTTTCGAAACTTATTAAAAACACTGTCCTGACTATGATAATTCTTTTGCCCTCTAAATCTGTGTTATCTTGTGATATCACTTAAGAATTGCCTTCTCAGGTGCTTAGAATTTAGGGAGCCAACTAGAACATAAATAGCTCTGGGCAGGAGCTGCTCTTTTCTCTTAGACCCACAGTCTCAGTAAATGAAACATATATTTGACTCTTGGATGCTGGGACTTGGGCCTTTGAGGGTCTCCACAAATAGGCTTTTATATTCTGAGTCCCAGGAGCTGTGGATCTGTAACCCTATTATTTAGCTGGAGGAGATGGTCAATGGATATCAGTTAAGAAACTATTTGTGACTAACTCAGCCAGCTCCCCTCCAACAATGTATCTATGAACCTCAGCTTGAGAGTGAGATCCTATTGACCTCAAGGTCAAATTGACTCAGCTGACCACTCCTCCAGCTCCTCCCTCAACACCTGTCCAGGTCCCGATTGGTAGATTCACTATGAAGGACGAGTCATAAAGGACCCTACTAGTTTAAGCCTCATGTGATCAGAACCCTTCCCGGTTACTAAGAAACACATATGATTTTAGTTACCTTGAAATTAAATGTAGCCTAGAACACATCAGTATTTGTCAGGTCATATTGCAAATGAGCTACTGTATTCATAATGGATGTGTCACCATCATAAATATGACAAAAGGGCATTTTCAAAAAGATGATTATCCACTCTGATGGGAGAGAAATACAAGCTTAAGAAATTAACATTCTCACCACCTCCTTGTCTCTCTTTGCTTTGCATTATTTAGGGATCTCTGGTGACTTGATTGAAGTCCTCCCTGCCCCCCGAAACCTGCAGAGTACAGAGCTTTTGGAATATACACCACCCTGATATCAAAGGAAGGAGCCCTGTTGGAGGAATTGACATTTCCCCTCTCATCTCTGGGTTAATGGGAAGACCTGTATTCAAAGGTACCTTTGTCTCAGCGGGAACACCGCAAGACATCTTTTGTTTTGATTTATATTGGTTGAGGGTACATGCTGGATCAAAGCACATGAGAGTGGGAGAAAGAAGCCAGATGCAGAGTTGATCAGGGGAAAAACTGAACTATAGGACATTTTACTTCTTTGTTTAGCAAGCTGTATAATAACTGGCCAACATTTATTATTTATTATTATATTATTTATATTTGTATTTTAAAATTTATTATAGCATTTATTATTTATTATTGAGCACTCGTCATACACAAGACCAGTGGTCCCCAACCCTCCTGTTCATTCAAATCTCTTGGGGGGCTTTTTAAAACTATAGTTGTCCTGGCCTCACCCCCAAAGGCTCTGGTTTAATTGGTCATGGCTGGGGCCCAGACAGTGGCACTTTTTAACAGCTCTGAGGTGATTCTAATATGCAGCCAGGGTGGAGAACCACTGTGTTAGATACTATTTTAAAACTTTTAAATTGTTAGCTCTTTCAATACTCATAGTAAGTCTATAAGGTTGCTATTATTATCATTATCCTCAATTTTCAAATGAGAAAATGGAATTAAAGAGAGTGGAGCATCATTCCTATGAGTGTACAGGCCAGTAGGGGTGGAATCCAAATTTCTATCCAGGTATTTGGATTCCAAAATGCAAAGCAAGTTTAATGCAAAGATCAAGGGCAAGAGAAACACTTTCTGCCAGGTGTTTGGGGCAAGAGTCATAAAAAGATGACTCAAAAGGAAGATGAAAAGGTGAAGTAGAAAGTTTAAAGCATCTGCAAGCCTGGCTTCATGGGTGTGCAACCTGTACATGGGCTCAGAAGGGTCCCATACTTGGTTTAATGCTCTGTGTTGCTGTCTTGGAATTCTTAATACATTTTGAACAAGAAGCCCCACATTTTCATTTTGCACTGGGCTCCACAAATTGTGTAGCTGGTCCAGAGTATCAGACTCATGGAAACTGAATACTGGCCATTTTCCCTCATTTGAATCACGGGTTTCATGAGGTAGGTGATTGCTTCCCTGGTGTGATTTCAGCAATTTCAGTGAAGTAGGGACCACCCTCCTTCTTTGAGAGCACTTTTCCTAGAACTGGAAAAGCAAACATCAAAGGCATTGACAAGGGAGCCATAGAACTCTGAGTTGCATACCCTCTCTAGAGGCAAGGGGCCAGAGTGAGGGGGTGGGGCAAATAAAAAACAGCAGATGCTCTAAAATATAGGTCCTTCCATCTTTCTAAGTAATAATTGCTAACATTTATTGAGTGTTTTCTATGTTCTAAGCACTGTTTTATGTAGTCTACATGCATTGTTTCCTTTAATCATCACCACTCTATGAGATAAATACTATCATTTTATCCCCTTCTTATGGATGAGGGAAATGAGATACAGAAAGGTTAAATAACTTACCCAAAGCCACAGAACCATGTAAGAGGAGGAACTGAGGTTTTAACCAAACCTGTGCACCTCCCACTACACTGTGTGGTCCCTTAGAACATAGTGGATCAATTCCTATGTGTTCACCGGAGCTCCTGACCATTGCACTCTCCAGAGATGCTCCTTACCAATCTCCTCTCTCATAATTCCCTTACATGGAGGGAGTCAGGTGTCACAGGAAACAAAAAGTTCAGGAATTAGGAGGCTCCAGTTCTTGTCCGGTTTCATCTCTGCTGTTTACTAGTCAGATAACTCTAAGCAAGTCCTTTTATTAAGTCCTTTATTTTTACCCCATCATCACCCATTCATGGGACACTTTAAATGTGCTAGGCACTGTGCTCCTTTCTTGAATTTCAAAAGCAAATCAGAATAGGTCTCTTCCCTTTTGGAACATACCTCATTCTGAAAAGGGATTTGAGGTACTTAATTACCAGTTTCAGTTTCCTTGCTTGTTAAAAAGAAAGCAGATGTGAATTGAGTTGTGGGTGGGAGTGAGGGGAAATAATAGCTATTTAAATTTAAAAATGGAAGGATTGTGAGATGTTGTTGTGCAAATATGATCTGTTATTACATGGATTTCCACCCCTAGACAGTTTGGGCTACTTACCGAGTTCCCAAGTGTGACTTGTGATTACATGGCCAGCTATCTCGTCTCCTGTTTGAATCCTACACTTCCTTTAAGACTAAGAGCAAATCCCATCTATTTCAGTTGATTTCTTTTTCTGGAATTCTTTAAAACCAAATCATAACAAGGATGGTGATTCTAAGAATAACTAACCGTTATGGAGCACTCACCATGAGCAGATGCAATGACAGTACTTATTGGATTAGCTCATTTAATTTAACCCTTACAACAACCCAGTGAGATAGGTACATTTTGCAGGTGAGGGGACTAAAGCTAGGGAAGGAGTACTAATCCCAGATACTATTCCAAGAGTCAGGATTCAAACCCTGGGTTTGAATGGGTCTAGTGTCCAGGCTCTTAAACACTGCTGTGGTCAACCACTCATTTAGTATTTCTATTATTACATAAATATATATTATATATGCATATTTACATTCATACAACTATTTACCTCATATTATTTTTGCATGTTGATATAACTCAACTTATTTAGCACTTAACTCAAAATATTATTGTACATTGACTTAGAACATACGTCATGTGTTAGGCTTCCAAACCCCTAGAGAAAGCTATATTTTAGACTTAATGTCTTATGCAGCATTTTAAATCATGTCTTGCATGGTGTAGATACTAAAACATATTGACTGACCAAAATCCAAATGGAAAATATACAATAATACCTAATCTCAGGTCAAGCAAAAAAATCTACAAAATAGTTTATATGAGACCATAATTTCCCTTGGTTTGACATCAATTCTTTGTTCCCCAAACTTCTAGAATTTTATTTAGAAAGATAAGTTTGTTTTCCTCCCAACGAAAGAGTGGTTATTGAGCATTTTTCCATATCCCAGGTATTATCTATGTGCTCTACCTGCCTTAAGCCACTTAATCTTCATAAACATAGTGAATGTATTGCACCTTTCTGCCTGGTTTACCCTTAGGCATTTACGTTTACTCCTTGTAACACCAGTACTTCAGGGGAAGCAAACCTGTCTCCAGCTCCAGAATGAGTCTGATTTGTCTCCTATGTCTTTGATAATAATTGGTGTAGGAACTCAGGCATAAGACAGCCAACCATTCCTGGACAAAAGAATTGGTTCAGGAAATGGCATATGACTCCGTGTAAGCAAAGGAGACGGGATGGGATGTTTGCTGAGGGTAGTTGGAAAACAGAAAGCCATGGAAAAAGATGGCTTCCCTTGGCTGTGGACATTGTCATGGCAGACTATGGTAGCCTTTTCACTACCAGCTCAAGGATGAAGTCAACGGAGAGAAAAAGGGAGGGACAAGAGAATCACAAAGAAACAGATTCTGTGTCCTGATTAGTCTGTCCTATCTGTAGGACTTTTTGTATGTTGAACCAATAAATTCCCTTTATCATTAAAGCAGACTTGAAATGGACGTTCTGTTCCTTGTCTCTAAAACCATTCTATTACATGAGTACTCTGTTATGTTACATACCAGTATTAATATAAAAGGATACAACATGAATCAAAAATCTGTAATAATAGAAGTACATATAACATTTGCAGAGTGCTTAATGTTTAAAAAAGTGCCTATTATGCATTTTAATCTCATTGAGTTTCTATGAGCCTAATAACTTAGGTTACACAGCATAGATTGCAGTAGTATTATATCTTACTTAGGAGATGGGTTCTAAATAAACAGGGGTAAAATTGTATATAGTCAAAGCTACCTTTGAGAATACCAGCCTTCAATATGTACAGCCCAGTCAGCTTTCCCTTTCTCTCTCTTCCACCACTCATTCTAGCAGCCAAAAATATTTACTGAGCACAGGCTATGTGTCACATGCTAGCATGGAGTCATGACAAGTTCTCTGATCTCATGAAAGTTACTTTCCAGTGTAAGAGAAAATTATTAAATAGATACACAAGATAATTATAGACTGTGGTAGTTTCTAGAAAGTTTGGGATTATTGAGATCAACAAGGAGCAGGAGACTTGTAATGAAGGTTGTCAGGGAAAGCCTTTCTGAGGAGGTGACTGAGCCCTGAAGGGTGAGACTGTTGACAAATGCCCAGGGGAGCATTGTAGACAGAAGGAAGAAGGATCATGACAAAGACTTCAGCTGGGAAAATGTTTGATGTTTGTGAGTAACAGAAGAATAGTCTACCTGGACAGTAGTGAGTGATGGGGAAAGGGGAGAAGATGAACTCACAGAGGAAGGTGATCATTAGAATATGCAAAATCTTTTGGTAGGGTGTGGTGTGGAAATTGAATTTTATACTGATGGAGATGGAAGGGAAAACCAATGAAATGCTTTGAGCAAGGTAGTGACATGCTCTGATTTGAGGTTGTATAAGAATCATTATGATAAGGGCTAAGAAAGGAAAATAAACCAAGTTAGGGAACTATTGAAGTTCAAAAATGTTATAGTAGTGTGTGGTAAGGGAGAAGGAGAGAAGTGGTTAGAAAGGAAATGTATTTTGGAAGAAGAACTGACAGAACTTGGTGATGTTTGGATGTTAGAAGTGAGTAAAGGGAAGGAAGGCATAAATGATGACACTTCAGATTTTGTCCTAATCACTTGGGGGTAGAAGGATGCCATACGCATGGACAGGACTACAGTACAAGCATTAGAATGAGAACTGAAGAGCTCTGTTGAGGACCTGTCAAGTTTGAGGTGCATATACTGGGCATGTTATTATGCAGTTGAGAAAGAGAACACAAAGTCATATGATAAATAAGTGGAGAACCTGAGCTTGAACTTAGGTGTGTCTAAAGACACAGGTGACTCCCTTCACCACGAGCCCGCATGATTTTAGCAGTGACTGACCAATTGAGTTGTCTTTAGATTATCAAACACCTCACAAATAGTAATGAATACATGCTTACAAGCTTCCCAATGGTAGCAACAGCTTTTAATTGTTTGTGAGCATCTCTATTGACAAACCCCACAGAGTCGAGATGGGAATGTCAATAGCGCTACAAGGCTTAGTTGGTTGATGGAATGAGTAGTGGGTATTTCCTTCCTTGGCTAATTTTCCTGTCCTTTGGGTAGCATCATCACCAGTATTTCAAGTGCAGAGATTCCTTTTGCCAGATAACTACAGAAGCTGTATACAGTAGTTGTGGTATAGCACAGAGTTTGATACAAGAGCATGTAACTAGTAGGTAAAGTCAGATAATGATACAAATTATTTTTACCTGGCATTTGCCTACTACAACATTATTATGCAGAATACCATTCTGTATTTTAATCTTACTGTGTTCTTATATAAGCCTGGTAAGTTAGATTATGCAAGCATTGTTACGATTATTATTATAGTAGAGTTGCATCTTATTTGGCAGTTGGTTTCTAGAGTACAGTGGCAGAATCTTGTGTATAGTCAAAGTTACCCATGAGAATTCTATCTTTCAGAAAGTCCAACACAGCTAGTTTTCCCACAGATACTATAATTCATTGGTGTCTGTTCCACTTACACCCGTTAAAGTGGATGGCTTCTCTTTGGGGTCATGCAATACAAAAAGTTGCTCACTATTTCTTCCTTCCTTTTTCTTTTCCTCCCCTTCTCCCTTCCTCCATTCCTTCCACAGATTTTATGGCCTCCTACATGACAGATATTATTCTAGATACTGGAAATACAGTGATGAACCAGAGAGATAAATTCTTGATCTCCTGAGGCTTACAGTCTAGCATACATCCTGAGAGGCACACAGGATGCAGGAACAATGGTCCAGGCCCCCAGAATATACAGCCATTGCCATTAATGGTTAGCAAAACTCTTGCACTAATTAAATTGTTTTTCTCTCTCTTTGCTGGGCGCTTACATTTGAATTTGCATAAGATAAACTCCAGTCAGACACAATTCTGTATTCCCATAATATATTTGAAGAAAGAGGCTTCGAAAGGTGACTTCTTAAAAGTCTGATTGTAGTAGAATAGGTTTTGAACCTAGGTTTTCAAAGTTAAAGCCCTAAGTTTTGCCCGCATGAGCATCTTTCTCTCTCCTTTATATCATCAGTGTCTTGGGCCTAAAGTCTGTGCGTCCCCTTGTCCATCCTAACCTCTTGTGTCCCTGCTCTTGCCTTTGGTTAACTGACTTTTCCCTGCGTAGATATGAATTTCTAAGTTTTTATTCTAGTCTTAGCCTCACCTAGAAAAGAAAGAAAGAAAGAAAAAGGTTCTTAATGTCTTCATTGCTCAGTCTTTTGCTTTTGAGATCCTTGACTCTTGGTCAAGATTAGTCTAGGCATGGCTATTCAATAGGAAGGGCCTGACTTCACTTTACTGACATCTTGCCCTTCCAGCTTCCCCGGAGATTCCATTATATTCCTACAACCCAGGTAGGGGACTGTCATTGTTACTGAGGATAAAAATATTTAGGTGAATGTCCCTTTGCAGAATGATTTATCTTCCGTTCCAATTTATGCAGTACACAGGGCTCTGATCCAAAAAAACCTGATTTATTAGGGTTTCTATTTAGGACTGTGTTTAAAGGCACTATGCCCTACATTGTGGGATTGTTAAAGTAAGAAACACCCGTATAATTAAATTTGGAGTAGAAAAAAATGGTGTGAGGGAGAAAAGAGAATTGTCTAAAGTACATAAAATTCTTACTGTTAAGACTTTGGAACCTTTTGACTGTCATGCCAGGTTGTCCTCTCCTATTACTGGGTGAAAGTAGAAAATTTAAGCGATTGTGTCTCCATTTATCTGAATATGCTGTATTATAGAGCTGCTTTAAATGTTTTGGAGTAGTTGCCACTGCAATTTTATGAAATAATGTCTTGGTTTAATGTCATGCTGGTACAGTGAAGTTTTTACATTTACCTGATGTAAGGTATGAAAGGAAACCGATGATTACTTACAAATCTTTTATGAGTTAGTTTTTAAAAATGAGAGAGAAAATGATGAAGTCTCCTGTGAATAGAACAGTATCACTGGGTAGAAAGAGTACTGAACTGCTATGGCCTTAATTCACTGTGGAACCTTAAACATATTGCCACATTTCTGGGCCTTGGTGTCTGTCAAAGTAAGTAATGTTAGCTGCAGTGGCGGACAACCTCAACAGTTCAGTGATTTAATACAATAAAAGTCTCTTTCTCACTCACCTCAGTCTAAGGAGTGTGTGTGGGGAGGTGGCTTTTGGCTTTTCTATATTGTGGCTCCACCGTCTTTAGCACGTGGTCTCAAATTACTATTATTTTGAAGTTTTAATGGTTAACACCATTGCGCTCATAAAGTTATTCTTTGCTTGTAGGATTTTTTTCCTCTTTTCTTTTTCCTACCACACTGAATGAGTACAACATTAACTTGGATAATAATGGAAGAAGCATATCTCTTTGATACTAAATTGTTAGTTTCCAAGAAAATGCTTAGGCTGTAACATGTAACATTTTAAGCTTCTTAATTAAGTATTTAAAATAACAAATATAGTAACATTTTAGTTTGATGATTCCAGAAGTGTTCTTCACAAAACCTCAGCCATAAAAACAAAGATGTCTAGTTGATTCAGAAGAAAAAGTTATTTTTTTTCCCAAGAAGCATTTCCCCAAATTTCTTTATGGAATTACAATGATTTTTAAATATCTAAATTCTTCTCTCTTTTCTTTCTCCTCCAAGAAAAGCAAACTGAAATACCAAGTATTACCAAGTATTTTTTTTTCTTTTAAGTAGAATATCTACCAACATCTTGAGGAACACATCTTGAATAATGCCAGTGGAGGGAGTAGGAAGAATTAGAGGACTTTAATAAAATATTGCAAAGAAATTTAAAAAATGGTATTTGGGGTGGATTAATCTGACAAGTGTGTGGCACAGACTGGTGAAGGATGGGAGCAGAGAGGCATGCAAATATATTTGAAGTCTTTAATTAAAAAAAAAAAACCCAAATACAAATAAGCAAGTTAAAAAAAGTAAATGAAAACCAGGGACTGTTGCATCTGCTATTTCAAAAGAAAAAAATAAAAATAAAAGAAAAAAAAAAAAAGGAGTGAACAATAATGCGGAGTGGTGAAAAGGGGGAAAACAGTATATAGACTATAGGAGGCAGGAAAGCAGGGTGATTAAAGGGAATAGTGCTGAGTCAAACATGTTGGGACTTATTTCTTGGCTCTCCTCTACTACCTGTGGGACTCAGGGAAAGTGGCTTCACCTCTCTGACCCTAAACTTATTCACCTGAATACAGAGGCATTACAATACAATACCTACTGCATATTGTTGTTGAGAGGATTAAAAAGCACATTGCAAGTGCTCATAGAAGACCTTGTGTTATCACTTTTCTTTCTTTTTTTTACTTTTACTGGGTTTACAGTGTTGTGTTAGTTTCAGGTATACAGCACAATGATTCAGTTTATATATATATATTCTTAATATACATAATATATATGTATATTCTTTTTCAGATTCATTTCCCTTATAGGTTATTATAAAATACTGAGTATAATTCCCTATTATCACTTTTCTTATTGAATTTGGATTACTTTAGAGAAATTTGGAATGAAAAATGAATTTTTATTATAAATAGGAGATTTAATTATTAAAAAAAATTTTTTTTTGAAAAATTATGAAGCCCCATTCTTCAAGCTGTTATAAGTAGTTAATACATCATGATTAATAAAAGGTTGCTGTGGCTGAAGGGAGAAGTCCATCTACTCGCTTTCATTCCTTTCCACCCTGAGGTGTTATTCAAAGAAGCAGTGTAGAATACCAGGAAATCTACAGTTTATTCTTTGAAAACCATTGGATAAGACTAAACCACCAGTGACACTTTTTAAGATGAACTGTGAGAAGCTCATGGTACAAGTAGAAGATCTGTTTCTCCATAGGCTATGTCTAAGTAGAGACAAATAAATATATCCTAACCAATGTAAAGCATATGGAACCCCCCAAAATCTGAATTCCAGTGCTAGAGAGGAGAAAAAGTGAATGAACACTATGCCTGATTACTGGTTTTAGAATTTACTTGTTTTCATTATTCCTAACAAAAATTTAGTTTTCATGGTAGTTATTATAACTTTGCAGGGAAGGTGTTGGGTCTTATTCACTATGAGATCCCCAGTGCCTCACTCAATACATGCCACTTAATAATGCTCAGTAAATAGCAGAGGAATAAATGAATGATGAAGCAAGTGGATAAAGGAATGAATCTTTGCATGAAAGAGGCCAGTACTCATGGAAGTACATAAATGGATATGAAAAAGAAACACTTAAACAGAAGAATAAATCCAACTTGGCTACAACTAGGTGAACTAAATGAAGGAACAAAACTTCCTGATTTGTAAAAAACAAAACAGCTGAACTATGTGATTTTCTTCTGGCTTATAATTCTACATTTTGTGAGTTCTAGCATTCTCTAACTCTTTAAGCTTCATTCCAGACTGCATTAATAGTAGTGCATTTGATAGAAATTTGGAATTCAGGAGGGAAAGCCCATTGGGAAGAGACAATAAAAGAATATACTTTGAGGCCTATGTATTGGAGATTGGACATTGAAGCAGAACTACTTCATAGACAACTGGAGATATGGGACAAACTAGGATGTATAGAGATTAAATGTTGTAGTTCTCAAGTTCCTTTCCTCCAGGAGAATGTAGTTTTTGGTAAGCAGCAATCTGCTAGCTGAGCATTTTTGGTATGCCCTGAGCATCAGTCATTACATAATACAGAAGACATGGAGAGCATTGGTTAATTGGGTGAATTGATTACATGGAGGTCAGTGAATAGAGAGTCTAAAGTAATGATAATGATAATAGCTTACATTTACTAAGCATTTACAGTGTTTCAGGTACATTAGTATTTTCATGTGTTTATATAGTCCTTCCAGCACTTCTGTGATATAGATCAGGAATCTGTAAACTTTTTCTGTTAAGGATCATACAGTAAATATTTTAGACTTTGTTGATAATACAATCCCTGTTACAGCTACTCAACTCTGCCCTTGTAGAGGAAAACAGTCATAGATGACGTGTAAATGAATGAGTGGATTTGTTCCAATAAAACTTTATTTGCCAACCCTGGATGTAGGTCAACACCCCCATTACCGTCTTTTAATCTACACAGTCAACTCTGTCTATACCAGAGCCCATTCTCTTAATCACACCATTACATTGCTCAAAGTAGGCTTCAGAAAGAACCTCAACAAAGGAGTGATGGCTGGATTGGAAAGAAAAAACTGGTATTTAGATACAGGGAGACCAGATGGCAAAAGTCCAAATATGGTCCACCAACACTAAAATGAGGGAGGTAAAGGTAGCAATGGCTGGGAGAGAATGGGTATTGTAGCGATAGAATCCCTATGAATTTCCAACTGACTGGATACATGATGGTGCACTAGGACCAGGAATGCAAATGCAAAGGTTGCAAAAGTATTATATGAAAACAGATCCTGACATTGTGCTTGTAAGCTGTGGCTATTAAAAAAGAGAAAACATCACTTCCCCAAGAGGAACCAACCTTACCTTTATGAATCAAAACACTGCCTTACCCCAAGCATGAAGAAAATACATGGGGTATGACCATCAGTGCAAATCTCCTGAATAAACTCTCTGTCCTACCAGAGCCTCAACACTGCCCAGGGCAGGGCCACTTCCCTTCTTGAACTGGCCCTGACCTGAATCACAGATGTACTTGGATAACCACTTGGCACAATTGCCCAGAGGAACTCCCTGTAAATCCACGACAAACTATGTCACTCACATAAACGCTCTTGCAGCTACAGATGGTTGACAGGGCCTAAAAAATACCTTTTGCATGTTTTCAAATTAGTACTTATGCTTTTGCTGGCAACGTTGCCCACCTCTGAGAGGTGTCACAGAGTCTGTACATGGCTAAATGCCCAAGATTTTTCTGCTCCTTTCATTGGAAACAAATCCTTTTTTGCAGTTTCCTGCCTTTTGTAGCTACCTGAGAGCCTTAGCTAGGGTCTACATTGAATCAGAACTATTTATTCCCATGATTGTCTCCTTAACTTGATTGTAGGCAAGTTGAGGGCTAATGGCAGGGCAGTAGTATCTCCTTTGTTCTTCTTGTCTTTGTGTTAGCACATAGGGGATCTGCTGGTTGAATCCAACATCAGATAATAAAGGCCCCGGAAATCTCACGTGGATACAGCAGGGAGACCAGGGACTATGAGAGCTCGTGAACAAATTTTTAGAACCACAGCAGTAGAGATAAAAATGATGTTTAAGTTTTCACAATATCTTTACATGCCAGAGGAATATGAAGCTAGGTGTACTTCCTTCTGTTGATAAAAGAAATACTTGGTAGCAGACATTTTAAAACTTTTTAGTATAAGTATCTAAAAAGATTTCAGCTGCTCAGAAAATATAGAAAATAAGGATGCCACGGAGGTAGAACAGACATGATTACTCTCACTATAGAAGCTGAAAATGCCAGGCACTCAAGTTTCCAGTCTGCCTTACAGCTCAGGCATGGGCTAATGACAGACTCGGTAAATCAGGCTGCCCACTCCAGGCTTTGGGTAGTTTCTTAGTTTTGGATCTCCCTTGAAACCTTGAAACATGGTTTTTGGTTAGTTTGTTTCTTTGGGGAGTAATCCCTAGAAGCTCAAGGGAAGGAATAGAAAAGAGAGAGAGGAGATGGAGGAAAGCCCATTAAAAGGAGTGTTAATGAGCAGATTACAGCTATAAACAGCTGAGTCTCAATCTTCCTGACCACTGTTGGAGGAATCTTCTATAAAGCAGGTTAGAAGAGCCTCAGTGAGAAGCTGGGCTATTTATCCACCAACTTCTATGCATCATTGGTTGAGGCTTTTCCCTGTGCATGGGCTAAGTGTGCTCCTGGGCACCAAAGAAAGTCCCAGGAGGCAAAGTAAAAAGACATTAGAGAGATGGGAGATGACCAACGAGCCATGAATTGTCTGCTGTAGTGTCAGATCAACTGAGAGCTGGGTGGAGGGGACATGGGGCAGGGTGGGGCATCAACAGCAGCTGCTCCTTGTTGGGACCTAGATGCCAAAAGAACAAAACAGTAGGGGAGTCTTCTATGGTGATGAAGCCCTGGCTGAAGCACTCAGAATCTTGGATCAGTGTTGGTACCCAGGGTAGAGTGATCTACTCTGAGGTCATTTCATTCAATCCTCATGACAACTCCTTCACATCAGGTGAGGAGGAAACAAAGCCTTAGGGAGGAAACCATAACTTGTCCACGATCATGCAATTGCTATTGCAAGAAAAGATGTTCCCATTCAAAAAGTGCATAATCAATAGTCAACAAATGGTGGCTTCTCTTAAAATTTAGAGGAAATTAAGAATGTTAAAATAATACTAGTAATGATCATCTCAGCTCTTTGTAGAGCACATGTCAGTGTGCTTTCTTAAACATCTTGTTGACTTTGCTTCATTCGTGGGGAGGTAGTCCTAGTCTCTTTTTACAGATGGGGAAACTGAGGATCCTATAGCAATAATTTGCCCAGGAAGCTATGGAATCAATTTCAGTCCAAGTGCAAGTTGTCTGAGTCTCTACCCAGCATGCTTCCACCCTGCCCACCTCTCTATAGGCAGCAGAAGACAAATGTGCTATGCAAACAGTGCAGTTCATTTCCCTTGTAGGTGTATGCCTCTCCGTATTCAATTCCCATGAAACCTTTCATGAGGTTAAAGTATCTGTTTGCAGAAGTTTTGAAAAACCCCACTGTTGCAAAGGTAAACACAAAACCTTAATACATATTTCAGTCTCCCTAGTTGCAGGATGGAGTTAGCAAACAGTTGATGTAACCACCTGCCATTCTCTGGAGAGAAGAAAGATTTAGAGGGGATGTGAAATCTGGAGAAATGGTTCCATAGAGAATTAAGACCCTTTTAAAGGAAGTCTCTGGTTGTTACAACTGGATATGTATGAGTATTTCCTCAGGATTTAAAAGACAACAAAATTAGATTTTCCAAAATATTTTCCTAGCGACGGTTTGCTGATCTAGACATTTGGAGTTTGTGTGCTTTCTCTCATTTTGGAAAGACTGAAGGTGGAAGTGAATGGCATTCCATATGAAATGTTAGAAATTTTGGCTGTACACAGTTGTCCCCATAACCTACCGAAATGTGCAGCTCTGCCACGGCAGGTGATGTAAGGCTGAAGGATGGAACGGGCCACTTTAGAGTCAGTTCTTTTTGTCACCAGCCCCCAAATGCACTGAGGTGTGTGCAGTTTTCAATGCACTGAAACCCTTGGGTTAATTAAGTCATGACCTTTGTGTATTTGACCATTTGGTTTTTTTTCTGATGCTCCCATGATAAAAATGAATGTGAGAAATAATTAAATTCCAGGCCTAGACTATTGGACTGTCAGAATCAGATAACAAGACAACTCCTCTTGGGTTTCTTCCTGATACAAATATATCAAACCAAAAGGGGTGAGAACAGAATAGTAAAAGAAAACGGTTATTAGAGACTGGTATCAAATAATGTATGCATAATTGCTCATTTGAAATCGATACATTATACAAAGCACCAGAAGGTTATGCTGTGGGCTGGAGGAGGCTGTATCAAGATGAATTTCTACACAGCATACATATGCTGAGCAGTACGGGGCCATTCTTCAAGTTAGCTTTTTCAGTTATCTGTTACTGCTTAATGAAACACCAAACTCAGTGGCTTAAACAAAACCCATTTCATTTATTTGCTCCCAAATCACAGCTGGGCTGCTCCACTGGGGCTGGAGACTCTACTTCCGAGATGGCATCAGTCACAGCACTGGCAAGTTGGTACTGGGTGTTGGCCAGGAGCTTGAATGGGGATCCTGGCTGGGGCCTCAGTTTTCTTCGACATGCACCTATCCATGTGATTAGGTTGGACTTCTCCCAGCAAGGCAGTTTTAGGATAGTCAGATCTTACCTGATAGCAGGCTTCCCCCAGAGTGCAGAAGCCGAAGCCACAGGCTTTCTTAAGACAAGCACAAAGCAAACACATCATCATTTCCGCTACATTCTGTTGGTCACAAAGTGGGTCCACGTGCAAGGGGAGGGGACTACAAATGCGTGTGAATACCTGGAGTATTGTTCATTAAGGGCCATTAAAGTCTACTATTGATACATTAGCTCTGTGTATTATAATTTAGGACCAATTTATGTACTTTCCTTTGGGAATTCAATTTGTGTGCAAAGATGTGAAATCGATGCTCTGCCATAATGACCTGGGTTGGAGTGTGCAGCCATCCTTGTAGGCTAGGGAAGGATGTGAGTTGGGGAGAGGTGTGGAATTGGACATTTATGAGATGTTGAACTAGCACTGTCTGACAAGCTTTTCAAAAATCCACAGTATTACCTGTTCACAGGCATAAATGCCAGGAACAATATGAAACCTATCAACTATAATACTTGAAATAAATATTTACCATAAATTATTTGAATAATTCCCCCATTATGCTTTCAAGCAATGGAGATTTTAAGTGATTTGATTTAAATACATAGTACTAAATCCTCCATTTGTCTGGAAGAATTGTGGAAACTTGGGTAAAAATTTCAGCATACCATCATCATATAGCAGGTACACAGCATCCTTTCTTCTAGGTGGGGAACAACTGTGACCTAGGAATGGAGGAAAATCTATTAAAGTTCAGACTTAAGTGTTACTGAATATACCCCCATCAAACGTAGTTATCCCCACCAGCATCATTAAAATTTGATAATTTGTTACTTAACTTTCTGGAAATGTATCAAAGTTAGGGTCTCTACCCTTGCTAATGGGACTTTTAAAAACACGTCTTGGAAGTTTATAACCTAGAGCAATGTACCCATTGATCAAAGTTTCTGCACCTACAAGTTTCATGATCATTTTCATAATGAAGATTTCTGCCTGATGTTAATTTCCCTAAGGACTGCCCAGCTTCTTAGAAGGGATATTTCCTAATTTATATACCTTGTTAGTGCGGGCTCTGTAGCATCAAGGAAGATAGCTAAGCACTTGTAGCCTGAGTCGTGAGAAAATGAGGATAGCCAGCAATTATTGAGCATGCTCTCTCTCTGCCACACACTGTGTTAAATTATTTTTATCACCATCTCCATATCGCTTTTTTTTCCAAAAGAAAAACTGAAATACAGAAGAACTAATCATGTAAATTAGCAGAGCCAGGATTCAAATCTTCACAGCTTTCCTTCTAGATCTAAATGGTGAGCTATTGTGGGACCCTCTGCAAAGGCACACCTTTCTAGACCAGTGATTCTCAAGTGTGGTCCAAGTGTGGAAGGGCAGAATCTTGATCCTACTTCAGATGTACTGAATCAGAAGCTCTGGGGGCAGGGGCCCAGCGATATGCGTTTTCTGACTCCTGGCGATTCCAGTACATGTTCAAGCTTGAGAATCACTTATTTTGACATTCACTTAAAGAAAAATGCTATAAATCACAGGTTTTACTGATTAATGCTATCACTCCAAGGGCTTCTCAAGGAATCTACTACTCAACAAAGATCAGCGTACTTCAGAGAAGTGATCCACATCCAGTGAACGTTCCAGATATGGCTTGACTAAAAGATCTTGTCTTTCACATTTGGCTTAGAATCTGAATTTGCTCTATTTCCCGACTCTCCACTTGAGTCTATGCTTCAGTTTCCTCATATTAAAATATAGATAATGATGTTTGCTTTCTTCCCTCACAGAAATAGTCTAAGAATTAATGAGCTGTATTAATCTCTTTCAGTTCTTGGAAGAAAGGCAGTATGTAAACACTGTATTAATATTTTAAACAGGTTAACTTTTTCTATGTGAATAACAGTCTTTTTTCTTTTGGTGATCAAATGTGTTGTTTTTTCCCCAAAGAATTTTTTGATTTTTAAAAAACTTCTTCTTTAAAGGCACCAGACAGATATCTTTCTCAACACCAGGGGAAGAGTATCAAGATGAGAAAGCACTTTTTCTGAGAAAAGCTGAAGTTTTAAAATTCCTGATATCACTAGTGGTAAGAGGCAATGTGGTGATACACCAGGAACCCTAGGTTAGAGACCCAGTAATGCCAAGTTTAAGCTATTTTACTTTTTAGTTTTATACACTAAGGTGGCGTCTTCCTCTTTCTTGGCTTCAGTTTACCGAACTGCAAAAGGTGACAACATAGCACAGAATTATAGAGTACAGACCCTGGCTTCGAAGAACTAGGTGTGAATCCTGTCTTGGCCATTCACCAGCTGTGTGACCTTAGGTTAGTTATTTACCCTCTCTGATTGTTCATCTCCTCATATGTATAATGAGACTAGTGATAGAATTAAGTGAGGCAATACGTTTAAAATGCTCAGCTCAGTGCCTGGCACTCAACAAGAAGTGCTAGCTATTGTGATCATTAATAAAAATTCACGTGTAGACTACATAATCCCAAAGAGGCCTCGCTGCTTTGGAATTTTAGGATGCCTTTTGAAGTTTCTCTCAGACTCTCCAGTTGCTTTCTTTCCTAGGAGTCAACATTCATCATGTATTAACAGAGTACTTACTATGGGCCAGGACCGTTCAAAGCACTAGGGCTACACTGAGCACAGATAAAAATCCTTGTCCTTCAGGGGCTTACATGCAAGGGGGAGCTGGCCTTTCCTGAACTTTTCTGGGGGCATAGGAGTACTCAATACTCCAGTCTTAGTTCCATTGAATGGAATTCCTTTTTTGGACTGAAAAATCTTCAACACAAACAGGAAAATATTTTTCTTAGCCTTCAAGGAGATAAAGATTTCCCTTTGATGAGTGTTTTGCTTAGTTATTTATTTTTATGAAGGAACGGCTTACCTCTCAGTGATGTGTAAAGAATTGTGGGAAGGAGGTGGGTGTCCCTACCTCATCTTGCCTGGATTGAGAGAAAACTTGATAAATTAGTGTGGGTTGGGAGGGAGGGAATAGCAGCTTGATTAACGGGGAGCAAAAGACATTTTGAAATCCATCTGTGTAGCTGCCAATCCCTGTCTGCAGGTTTAGAAGAAAGGGATTTTGAAATTTAGCTACCTGTCTGTGTAGGGAAGTATTCATCTATCTAGAGGTTTTGGGAAATTTGAAACGATGCTCTTCCAATCTGTTGGGAGGAGGATGTGTTTAAACCTCTCTGGTTTCAGACAGAAAATCTTCCTCCTGATGCTCTGTCTCCATGGCACAGGAACAACAGTGCCAGATCTCAGCTGACGTAAACATTTTAAGCAGGAAGGAGTGCACTTCTTTTATTTCTTATGACATAAATTAAACATCACAGCAGACATCAGGCTGGAAAAAGTTACAGGAACCTAAGGTACTTCCAGCACTTGATTAATGCAGTCTGGCCGATGGGTTCTGAGGGGCAGTGAGATCACCAGCAGGTATGGAGCCCTGGGCGATTCCTAGCCAGCCCCAAAGGCAGACTGGGGCTTGGGAGGGCAATTATTCTGGCTTCGGATGTTGTATTGTACCCAGTCTGTTTAGGTATGGAGACAGGAATTGGAAATACAGGCAGGTGAGTTGGCTGATGGCCTTATCAACCAACTCACAGCAGCACAGAATCATGGTCAGGACAAGCTAGGAAGGGTCAAGACCAGAGGCTAGGCTGGGCTGGTGAGGGAAGGAGCCAAAACAGTGCCCAGGTTAGAGCAGAGGCTGTGTCAGTGTACTTGTCCGTATGGAAAGGGTGTGTAGTTATGAGGAGGCCTGCTGGCCAAATAAGGTCAAGTCCAGATTGCTGAGCCAGACTGCATACCAGTTTCGAATCCAGAGAGACAGGTTATAGTGGATGTATTAGTTTCCTAGCTCAGCCGTAACAGATCACCACAAACTTGATGGCTTACAATAGATATTTAATCTTTCACAGTTCTGGAGGCTAGAAGTCTAAGATCAAGGTGTTAAAAAGGTTGGTTCCTACTGGAGGCTCTGAGAAACAATCCATTCCATACCTCTCTCCTAGCTTCTGGTGGCCGCGTGGCAATCCTTCAGGTTCCTTGGCTTGTGGATGCATTGCTCCAATCTCTGCCACCCTCTTCTCATTATCTTCTCCTCTTCTGATAAGGACATCTCTCATTGTTTAGGGTCTACCCTAAATTCAGGCTGATCTCATCCTGAGATTCTTAACTATTATACCTCTACAAAGATCCTTTTACCAAATAAGGTCACCTTTTCATGTCTGGGGTTTAGGACTTAGTCATATTTGTTTTTGTTTGTTTGTTTATTTATTTATTTATTTATTTATTTATTTATTTATGCCCATGTGTTGCAGCACATGGGATCTTAACTCCCCAACCAGGGATCAAACCCGCGACCCCTGCAGCGGAAGTGCAGAGTCTTAACCACTGGACCGCCAGGGAAGTCCCCCATATTTGTTTTTGGAGCCACTATTCAACCTACTACAGTAGATACAGAGTCAGAAAACTTGGGTTTTTAACCCCAATTAATAGTATGATAATAGCCACACTTTAAGTTTTTACCATTTGTCAGGTGTTCATTCATGATCAATAAATATTTAGTGAGCATTCACTATATGCCAGGTACTATTCTCAATTCTGTGACTTTAGGAATAAACAAAGCTGGCAGAAATCTCTGTCCTCATGAAGGCTACACTCTAGCAGGGGCGGGTGGAGATAGACAAACAAAGAATAGATTGAAGTATATAGTATGTCTGATGGGGACGAGCACCATAGAGAGAGTGAATTATGGGAGGTGGATAGGAAGTGCTGGGGTGCAAGAAGGGAGCAATTTTAAATAGGATGGTCCAGAAAAGCCTCAGTTAAGGCTACTATTTGAGCAAAGGTTTTAAGGAGGGGCAGGCATGAGCCTGGTAGATGACTGGAGAAAAAGTCTTGCAGGTAGAGGGCACAGCAAGTGTAAAGGCTCCAAGGCTGGAGGATGGAAGATGAGTAAATGGGCCAGCCAGGCAGAAGAGGAGTGAACAAGAGGCGAGAATTGAAGTAGATGAGGTGGCAGAGGTAACAGAGGCCAGATCATGCACATACACCTGGCTATCCACTCTAAGGACTTCGGCATTGGCTCCGAGTGGAGTGAGGAGCCAGTGGCATTTTGAGAAAAGGCGTGACATGATGTGGTTGCATGATTGCAGGATCACTTCTGCAGTGTACAGACTCATGTGGAGGTGAGGGCAGAGCAGGGAGGCCATTGGGACTATTGCCCCAGTGCCAGAGAGGGATGACTGGAACTTGGACCAGAGGAGACTGAGAGAAGCGATGGGGTGCTGCATGTGTTCTGAGGCTGGAACTACTAGAATATGCTGATGGTTGAATGTAAGGAGTCAAGGATACTTTCTCTGAAGGATCTCTCACATAGTTGCAGGGACGTAGTGCTGTGGCCGGAGTCACCTCAAAGACTTCCTCACTCACATGCCTGGTGGGTGATGCTGGCTCTTGGTTAAGACTTCAGCTGGAATTGTCAGCTAGAACATCAGCACATGACCTCCTCATGTGACCCGGGTTTCCTCATAGCATGGTGGCTGGGTTCCAAATGCAAGCATCCTTAAGAGAAAGAATCAGGTAGAATCTGTATTGTCTTTCATTGATTGAGTCTGGGAAGTCACATAGAATCACTTCTATCATACTTTTGATCAAGGCAGTCACAGAATTCTACCAGATTCAAGAGAAGGGATATAGACACCACCTCTTGCTGGGGGAGTAGCAAAGTCACATACAAGTTACATATTAAAAAAAACACATGGGATGAGAAATGTTATTATAGCCATCTTTGGAAAATATGACCCACAGCTAAGTGGAAGATATTATTACAAGGGTAGTTCATCAAGGCAAGAAGGCTTGATAAAATTAGACAGATTGGGTTCTGCGTTTAAACTAAGCACAAGTAAACAGAGGGAGAAATTTAGAGCAAGCAACTAGAAACAGCTTCCCAGGGTTGCAGCAGAGCAAGCAGACAGCATCATACATATAGCCAGATGATGATGGATGTCTAGGCCCAGATCAGGAAAATTCTGCTCATTGTTGCATTTTTTCCTATCATTTTTATGATTTCTTCCTGAACTTATAAAAGGAGCCCAGGTAATAATGTTATAGAAAAAAAGAGAAAAAAAGCTATAGGGAAATGTAACAGGAAAACAATTACCCCTCATCCCACCATAGGTCCAGAGTCCATGTAAATAAATATGCTGGTGTTGAGTCCTGTTGTCTGTCTGGGTGAGCCCCAGTGCAGAGCATAAAAACTTTGGGCTTGGAGATCCCACACACCAGGGTTTGAATTTTCTTTTAGCTGGATGATCTTGGGCAAGTTACTTAACTTTTCTGTGCTTCAACATCCCAATCTGGAAAATGCTGACAATTATGAAATAATTCTATAATGTGTCCCAGGGGCTGGAAAATAGTAGGTTCTCAATGCACATTAGCTTGTAAAATCATTATTAAATAAATACATCATTCTTTTTATAAAAATGGTCTCATTTACAAAAACAGCATTCAGGCTGTTTTTATCGCTTTTTTCACACAATTTTATCTTGAACATATTTCCATATGACTCTGGAAAGAGACACCTATATCACTGTCTTTATGAGATACACACCTCCCCATTATATACATGAACTAGAGCTTGTTTAACAGATTCTAATTTGGATACTTAGCTTTTTTAAAAATTAATTTTTACCTATTATATGTAACACTGCAATAATCAACCTGAATACTTGCCTAATTATTTTCTTACTGTCTGGCACATTTGTTCAATAAGCAGATGAATAGTTACAAATTTCTAGAAGTAGATTTGCTGGCCCCAAACTGTGCCATTCAAGTTTATTTTTTAATTTACTTTATACAATGAAAAATTTCAAACCAAAGAAAATTAGGAAGGATTGTATAATGAACACAAATATATGGCTAACATTTGTATTTAGCCTGTTAACATTTGCCTTGTTTGGTTGATCTGTTTTTCTTGAGTATTTAAAAATAAAACACATCCATCATGACATTTTACTCTAATACTATAGTGTGTCTCATAAAAATGAGGACATTTTCCTGCAAGACCGTTTTACCATTATCATATATAATAAAATTAAGTGTAATACCCTAATATCTAACACATTTATTTTAAAATTTCGGAATTGTCCAAATTGCCTTTTACATCTTTTACAGTATTTTTTTCAAACTAAGACCCAATCAAGAACCCGAATTACCTTTGGTTGTTATTGTCTCTTAGGTGTTTTTAAATCCAAAACAGCCCCTACCACCTTTGCTTCCCACCTTTAACACTGATTCGTTGAAGAGCCAGAGCTGGTTGACCTTTTCGCCTTCTGACCATTAAAAAAAACCCATTTTGAAGAAAGTTCTCAGAAGTGAAATTGTTGGGCCAAAAGGCCGTCCTGGTTGTTGGCAGCCCTCCTGGTGTGAATGCAGGCTGCTCCAAAGTGAGGCTCTACTTGGTAGACAGGTGCCTGAATTGTAAAGGTTGACTTTGGCAGGCTGCTGGGGAGGTCTTGCCCTACCAGCAGGGATTCAGGGGTTTGCTGTTCACTAAAGTTTCCTCAGAAGAAGAGGGACCACTGTAAATTAGTGCCAGAAATAACACTCTGGTTTAATGGACAAGGTGGCCTGAAGTCCGACACAAAAAAACAGGATGTTTTGAGAGATTTCATTTGATTCCAACTTCAGAGGCAGGTGAGTCTCTCCTGGGTACATTTCTGTCCCTGCTGGTGGGGTGGCTGGAAGCAGACCTAAACAGTCACAAATGTGCATCAAAATCCTGGTTCTGCTTGTTACTAGGGTAACTTGTTACCTTGGAAAAACCTCTTAAAATTCCATTCTATTTGGTACTGTGATATGTGCAAGGGACTGAGCCCTTTCTGTTGGACCTGTCTGCCTTACACACATCTGGGTGGCAAAGATATGGCCTCCTTATCGTCCAAGATAGAGCTTCTCAAACATTTACATACATAAGAATCACCTGGAGGGCAGAGCGGGCTCATGATAACCAGCTGAAATTTTGATTAAGTAGATAAGCCCAGGAATCTACTTTCCTTAACAGGAACCCTAAGAGGTTTTGACTCAGGTTGTCCAGGACCATGCTTAAAAAGATCTTATCTGGGAACCTCAGTTTGCTTGTCTGAAATAGGTAACACTTTATAGGCATTACTATGTGCCAGACACCCTCCCTACTACTTTATACACATTGACCAACTCATTCCTGCCAGCCACCTATGAGCTAGGTATTCTTTGTACCCATGTTTTATAGATGAGGAAATTGAGCTCAGAGAAGTTAATTCCGAAGATTCACACTGCTAGTAGGTACTAGAGCCAAGGTATAATACGTGGTGGTGTAAAACTTCAATAAAAAAGTGCCTCTTACTGAATTGTAAATTCAGAAGTTCTTAGAGTAAGAGAGGTTGTTACTACTATTTGGTGATTTGCAAGGAATATTTCCCATTATGGTCAAAAAGATATGTGTGAAGTACCTTTTTATTGAAACTGAGGTCGACTTACAGAAGGTAGATGAATGCTTGGCATATAGAGAGCACTCAATGTGTGCTTATTGAATGAATGACTAAATATATTCTAATACATATATTCCAATACTCTGCAAAGGTTAGTCTTTGACCCCAGGCACTGATGACATACTTCTATGTGTCCTTTCTTGATTTTTCCTCTTTGTCCAGTTCTGCTTTTTCCACACAATACCACCAACTGGAGAGCCAGTTGATCAATCATGTCAACTGTGGATTGCCAAGTGACCTTGCTGCCTTTGCTATCTCCTTTCCATCTGCCGTGTTGATATGGTAGGGAAATCTTTGAACTGAAGCTTTTCAGGGCAGACTGCTAGCACTGACTGAGTCACTGGTCATTGAAACATCCCACAGTCTACTCCCCTAGCCACTTAAGGCTTCCAATTTGTTCAAATAAAAATGATGTTTAAAAGCACAGGCTTTGGTTCAATTTTCAGTTCTGACATCAGGGAAATGGATTCAGTTCTTTGAATGTGAGACACTTGCTCTATCAGGTGATTTGATATCACTATTTAGCAGTGACAGCTTTGGAGATATTTTGCCTGTGTTTGAATCTCAGCTCAATTGTTTATCAGGTCTCTGAATGTTGAGAAAATAACTTGTCTTATCTGCACAATGAGGCAAATAATATCTACTTTAGAGGATTAGTTTGAGGAATGAGTAGTATAGTAAAGCACTTTAGCACACTGCCCAGCGTATAGTAACTAATCACTAACGTTAGCCGTGTTATTTCTATGAAAATGTCATCATACCTACTCTTTTGGGAGTTTGAAAGAATGTTTGTAAATTACTCTAATGTTTTGTAACTGCTCTATAAATAGTAATTGTTAGGACTACTATCACTATACCATGAGGTTAAGCTCAGAAATTTACAAGAATATTTCCAGTGCTAACATTCAAAATAAATGACCTGCCATTTTAACCTTGAGAGATATGGTACCCCCGCAAGAAATAACCATGTGATGTTTTGGAGGCTGCTTGGGTCATGAGGAGCTCTGAACTCAGGGCTGCCTTCCAGAAAACAAGCTGTCGGCTTTAAGAGTGAAGACTGATATAGAAGTTTCCAGTGAGAAATTTTAGTACCTGAAGATTAGACAAGATCATTGAGATTTGCTCTTTTTTCAACTAATGGAAATGTCAGTCCTTTTGAGTGTTGTTACATTATTCAATTTTGGGATAAGAAACTCAATCCTAAAGGATGCTTTTAGAAACCAAAGTGGAGTCTACGGCTACCTTGTCCTGACATTCTGGTGAACCTATCCTTTTTCCTTCTGCACCCTGGGAGAGCCTGCTATGGTGGGATTACAAGATAAAATACAAGATGCCCAGGTAAATATGAATTTCAGGTAAACAATGAATTTTTTTAGTATAAATATATATATAAAATGTGTGTGTGTATGGATGAGTATGGCCCAAATATTGCAAAGATTTATTTGCTAAGTATGGTAACCCTAGGCTGTGGTACAGGGCAGTGCTTCTCAAACTTTACTAGGGATGTAAATCTCCTGGAAGTTTTGTTAAAATGCAGATTCTGATTCAGTGGTTGTGATGATGCTGAGGCTGCTGTTTTGAGGATCACATCTAAGTGGCAAGGATTTGAGTTCCTCAAATTTGCTGGATTAGAAGAATTATCTGCAGTGCTGATTGAAAATATAGATACTTTGCTGTAACAAAACACCACAGACAGGGTGGATTAAACAACAGAAATTTATTTCTCTCTGTTCTAGAGGCCTGAAGTCCAAGATCAAGGTACTGGCAGGGTTTAGTTTCTTCTGAGGTCTCTTTGTCTTGCAGATGGCTGCCTTCATGTTGCCTTTATACATGGTCTTTTCTCTGTGCTCATATATCCCTGGTGTCTCTCTGTGCATCCTGTTCACCAATCAAACTGAACTAGGACACACCCTAACAGCCTCATTTTTACTTAATTACTTCTTTCAAGTCCCTATCTTTAAATAAAGTCACATTCTGAGGGACTTGGAGGTTAGGGATTCAACGTATGAATATTGAGGGGGGAGACAATTCAGTTGGCAACACGATCTGAGACCCACTGAGACAGAATTTGTTTTGGAGGGATTTTCAGGGCCTGATCAGTTTCTCCAGCTTATCAGGCAAATTTAAGACATCTGGTGTAGAGCAATGACGCTTAAACTTGAACCTGAATCAGAATCACACGAAGAGCATTTTTTTTTTAATTTTATTTATTATTTATTTATTTATTTATTTTTGGCTGTGCTGGGTCTTCGGTTCGTGCGAGGGCTTTCTCTAGTTGCGGCAAGTGGGGGCCACTCTTCATCGCGGTGCGGGGACCGCTCTTCATCGCGGTGCGCGGGCCTTTCACTATCGCGGCCCCTCCCGTTGCGGGGCACAGGCTCCAGACGCGCAGGCTCAGCAGCTGTGGCTCACGGGCCCAGCTGCTCCGTGGCATGTGGGATCTTCCCAGACCAGGGCTCGAACCCGTGTCTCCTGCATTAGCAGGCAGATTCTCAACCACTGCGCCACCAGGGAAGCCCCGAAGAGCATTTTTAAAACCCCAAGTTTCTAATTCAGGAGGTTGAAGTGAATCTCCAGATCCTGCTTTTCTAACAAGCAGCCGTCATTAGAATTACCACCTTAGACAAATCCCTAAACGTCCCTGAAGAGCGGGGTGGTAGTAACATGCCCCTTCTGTGGCTGTTATGTGGATTTTCTGACATTAGGAGGCAAAAGTTCTTGGGACCTCTAGAGCCCTATATTAGACGAAAGTGGGTTTTTGTGATACATTTTCTACAAGTTCTAAAACATAGGAAACAAAGTCAGTGTATTTTCATAAACAGAAAAACATTGATTTTTAAAAACTTTCCTTTTGTTCTATTCTTGAGAGTCAATGAACTGTATTTTATTATTGTCACCATAGAGGTCTTTGCTAAGTAGTACATTATTAGATACCATGAGGCCATTTTCCCAGATGTGATGGGGGATTGAAGATCAAATCTACCTACTGTTGGGATGGAAAAGAGTTGGAAGGACCTAAAATCATGTGATTAAACCTTCAGTCTCCTGAGAAACTGCTTTCTTGTTACAACTAGAATTCCTGAGACATGAGTAGCTTTGATGTCGATCCTATTAATAAACATGTAAACAAAATCTTGCAGCAAGAGTCAGGAATTTTGTTTTTTTTAAAATAGTTCTCTAAAGTACTTACAAGACTGACCCTTTCTGGCATATGAAAGATCTAGAATTTAGCCAATCCAGGTAAATACAGAGGTCTTCAGAAAATGTACCTTTCTCTACATTACAGTTTCAAAAGGGTCTCTCATAAAAAAACAATACTCAGGCATTTTCTCTTTTTTTCTGAAGTAAGATGTAAGTGATTAGTTGGCAAGCAATTTTAAATGTCTTGTTTATAATCATAGGACCGTACATTGATGGTTTGACTGTCATAAGTAGCAGTTCAGAGCATCTCTTGGGAGTCCAAGAAACCAGAGATGGGAAATGGTTTCTGCTGTTGGGTGCTGTTAAACGTGTTGTTTTCAGAGCTTAATCTCCCCTTTGGTGCAGTGGGTTTATGAGTACTACCTACCAGGACTTTGGTGAGAATTATATGTGTGCAAAACCACCACTGTGTGCTTGGTGATACATAATAGCTTCATACATGGCAGGTGTCTTATTATTTATATGATTATACGTTGGAATGTGTTGTCACTATTTTTTTCTCCTCATTTTAACTTTTTTGTTGTCTTCTTTTTTTCTTCTTTTCTTTGTCCTTCCTCACTGAACAATCAAAACGAGGTCTAGTTTGAATAAGGGTACTTTGACCAGAAACATTGTGAGTAGGCTTTTTGTTTGTTTTGCTTTTTTTGATCTTTAAATGATAAGGAAACTGGATTATTGGATTTTGGTGTTGAAAAATGATACAGGGAAAAGATGTATAATTCACTGCTGTTAACTTGGGGGCAAACCATCCAGCTGATTGATTAGTAGAGCCCTTTGTCTCTTTGATTAGAGTCTTTGGCTATTGGGTTCATTAATAATTCTGCTAGACAGATGCAAATTATTATGTATAGAATAGATTAACAACAAGGTACTATTGTATATCACAGGGAACTATATTCAATATCCTGTAATAAACCATAATAGAAAAGAATATTAAAAAGAATATATATATGTAACTGCATCACTTTGCTCTACACCAGAAACTAACACAACATTGTAAATCAACTACACTTGAATTAAAAAAATGAACCACGCACTCTGATTTGAACTGTATTAAAATTTTTAAAATTCTCGAAAAACATTCTGCTAGAGATTTACCAAGTTTACAATTTAGAATTCCTAGTTAAAAGGTAAAGTATGATTGAAGAGTAGAACAAATCTTCTGTTGAAAACTGAGATGTGGTATTCAGAATATCTAGTCAGGCTGGTTGCTGGGGTCTGAATCTGTCTAACTGTTAATGCTTTGGTTGCTGGGTTGAAGAAGTTCTGGGCAGCTGGGGTAGAGGTTGGATACTTGGGAGCTTAGGGTAGTGGCTGTTTACCAACCAAGAAGTGTTTAGTTTAACCACTGGCACAGCAACACCAGTGTGAACAGGGTGGATGGGTACCCAGGTTGAAAGCCTAGGTTCCTTAGTATCCCCATCGCTCTGGATAATCGTTAACAATGGTTATTAGTGATCCAAAGTCAAATTTGCAGCACCAAGATTTAAAACTTTTCTGGGATAGTAAGAACTGTACACTACCAAATGTGAAATGGATGGCAAGTGGGAAGCTGCTGCATAGCACAGGGAGATCAGCTCGGTGCTCTGTGACCACCTAGAGGGATGGGATAGGGAGGGTGGGAGGGAGGCTCAAGAGGGAGGGGATATGGGGATGCATGTATACATATAGCTGATTCACTTTGTTATACAGCAGAAACTAACACACCATTGTAAAGCAATTTTACTCCAATAAAGTATAAAAAAAAAACACCCCAAACTGTAAAATAAAGGTTACTATCAGGGTTTTAGACTAAAAATGCCATGTAATCTTAATCATAAGTGTACATCATCATCGCCTATGCAGTTTTCCCAAAATTCTTGGGCCTATGAATTTTGCTATGATTCGATTCAGTAAGAGGGGAGTGTGTCTCTGGAATCTGTGTTTTTGTGAGTCTTCCCTAGACGCCTCTGGTCCCTGCTGTATTGGATATCTTCTGTTTTACCCTCCAGATGTACACTCAACTTTTTCCTTTTTTTAACCATGCTCTATTCTCAGGAGGTCAAGGTCTGTGGATAGCCTTGATGAACTCCCTTATTTTCTGGTGTCCTGTTGGGAACAGCCAATGGAGAGTCCTGGCAGCATATGGGAAGAAGGAAGAAGAGGGAGGCTGGGACATTTTATTCCCTTGGCTCCCTCCTTAAGGAATCACTTGGGACTGGCTGTCCCTTTGACCAAAGATCACAGCTGTCTGGGAGGTGATCCTCTCCATATGTCTCTTTCTTTCCAAGTTCTCATAACTGTTTCCCTTCCTGGCCTCTTCCAGCTAACGGAAGGGAACAACTGTGTTGGCACTAACATCAGGGCACTATTATAGCCTTTAATGGTTTTCTTATACCCTTTGTAAACAGTCCCTTTATTAACTCTCCTCATTATTCTATTTGTGCCATTTATTTCCTGCTGGGACCCTACCTAATGGACGCTGCCTTATCCACTTGCTTAACCTTTCTTTGGACTTGGAGGATATTTAAGGAACTTCCCATTACCAACACTCTGACTTTATCCACAGCTCAGATAAGTCGGGGAATTCTCTGCCATGGTTGGTCTCCCCCAGGTTCAAGGAGAGATATGGAAAACCAGCCGGAGTTCTAACATTTACCTTCTAACATCCTGCCTGCTTTATGTGAACTCTCTGAAGAAAGGCTAATCCCAGATGGCGAAGAACAAATAAATTGAGGATCATCCTAGGGACAGAAAACTTAAGTGGACTTTGTAAGTTTCATTCAAATGATACAATATGGTTAAAATATAAAGGAGTTTGCTCCCAAGGAGAAACAAAAAGGCCTTAACTAGGTCTCTGTTTGGCAGCAGAATTTTATGCCTCTCAGTATTTGCATGGTCAATTGATCCCTTAAAGTGATGACTAGTAGGCAATTTATTTGGATGGTACAAGAGGCTAATTGGTAATTTTGTTACACAAAATCTTGTGGGCAAAAATTATGCCGGGCTTTTAAAAAATGTGCCTTTGGTATTTGAAGGGAGTGCTTTAGTGCGTTGGGCCTCAGAGGAATTCAGCCTGCTGATGTCAGAATTAATGAAGAATATGGAAACTTAAGTGTGGGATGGATGGAATGAAATATGCATTAAAGATTAATGACATTAGACTAGTGGGACAGCCACATTTTCTGGTGATCAGAGATTCTGAGGCTTTCATCTGCCAGTGCCTGGGAGAATGTTGAGCATCTTGGAATCTGTCGCACCTCCGGTAGTTAAGTTTTATCAGCCTGCTTTTCAGCAAGGTGCTCCAAGGAAAACCCCTACCCTCCAGCTCTGATCTGTTCATTCATTCAGCAAAATGTGTTGTGAGTACCTACTCTGCGCCAGCACTGTTGAAAGAAACCTGAAAATGGTAATGAGTCAAAACACATATATTGCCTTCTCTCAAGCAGATTATAACATAGTGAAACGGATGAGTTTTCTTAAATAATAGATTAAGTGAAACAGAGCAGAGCCCTGTGGTCCTTCCCTCCCCTGCCCCCCATGCCCTTAGCCTGCCTTTTGTCTGTAGAAAAACTTTAGTCAAAGAATAAGCTTAATCAGAGAAGTGAGAAGAAAAAGCAAAGGAAAAGGGTCAAACAAGACCAAATACTAATTGTTTAGTCATTAAGCAAAGTCAAGGACCTTTAGCTCCTCCTCAATGGCTACAGATAATATTCTAAGCCATATCCTTTGAGCTGGTTTATAGATACAGAAACCCACACCAGGTGGAAGAAGTTAACTGCACGATGACTAGACTGCAGCCATGACAGAAGCTGCCACAATTCCGAGAACAGGCCTCAAAGAAATGGGAACAAACTCACCCTGAAACTGAAGACTAACTACTTAAAAAAATCAAGATGACGCTGATCAGACCATTTTCAGGATGACTGTCAGAGCTGACTGTGCCGTTTCTACATGCAGCCCCCTCCCTCCATCTATACACCCTTAAATCTCCCGTTTAAAAGCTCCTGCCCACTGATGGTCAGTGCGGGGAGACGGCCTTCGGACTCGAGTCCGCTGCCCTGCCCCCCACCCCAGGCTGCCCGCCTCGGAAGTAAAGCAAACCTTCTTTTCCACCAACCTTGCCTCTTTATTGGCTTTCAAGCAGTGAGCAGCCTGACCCCACATTTGGTAACATAAGTGCACATTTACATTCTGAGGTGGAGAGATTACATTTCTTGTAATAGTGTTTACTAGGATAACAATTCTCCAGTTTCAAAATATCCCAAGCGTTGGATGAAATATGATGAGAAACATTTCACAGGTGGGGCTGAACCCCTCCAAAAGTCAATGGAATTCTCAGAGGCCAGAAAACAAGCAAACAAACAAACAGGAAACAAGAGAGGGGAGAGTGTGTTAAAGTTCTGGTTGCTTTGTGGAGCAAGAGGGGACAATTCTCACAGATAGCGCATAAAGGAAACAGTTCATCATGACTGTGAATCAGCAGACACACTGGGCAGTAGAATTTAAGCCCATCACTAAAGTGATGTTCTGAAAGAACCAAGATTGCACTCTTAGAGCACTGAGCTAAATCATCTGGTCTAAGGTGGGCCAGGCATCTGCTGTGGAAGCTTCCCTGAAGACAACATGCGTGGAGGGGGCTCTGAGGGATGAGTTGGACTGGGGGAGTCGAGGCCAGGGATGGGCAGTCCTAGCAGAGAGTTGACTGTGTGATACATGTCTGGGCCAGATGGGTCCTGGTGTGTCGAAAGGACTGAAAGGCTACTGGGGCCAGAGAGAGAGAATGAGAGGGAAAACTGTACAGTACAAGACTGGGCAGCTAAGGTAACAAAAGTCCAGTGTTCATAGGCAGGATTTTCACCTGCATCTGAAAGGCAATGGGTAACTCTTCAGGGTTGCAGTGTGATAACATCAGAGTTGCTCTTTTTAAATCTCCTTCTTGCCACTTTGTATAGTAGGACTACAGTGGGGTAAGAATGGAAGATGGTCCAGGCAAGAGAATAAGTGCTTTAAACCCTGGTGGGAACCAGAACCCCTACTCTTCTGCTCTTCTGCCAATCTGGAACCACGAAGCAGAGGATGATGAAGAGGGAGAGATGTAAAATAGCAAGCACATGGGGTGTTCTTTTTAAATTTTTGAGGAATACAGAAAATATAAAAATATAAAAAATTGTGTAACAAATCCTGGGATTTTCACATTGATAAAGGGGTTGTTTTTTTTTTTGTCAGTCTTGTTTCATGTTATTTGATGTAAAAGAAACAAAATATAACAGATAATGTTCATTCCCTTTACCCCTCCCTGTTCCCATTTGCTCTCCCACCCGCTCCTGAGTTAGGGAGGTGAACTTCAGGTCATGTTTTCCTATTTCTGGAAAATACTCTTCTATTGTCTAGAAAATTTTTATATACATATGTATAGTATTGAGTATTTAAAATATTCAGAAATTATACTATGCTATGTGCAACAATCTACAATGTATGTTTTTCACTCAGCATTATGTTTTGGATCTCTGTCCATGTTGCATCACATACGTATGGCTTTTTCATTTAAAATTCTACTGCATTCCATCTTAATTATCTATTCCACTACTGATGGATGTTTGGGTCGTTTATAATACAATTTCATGAATGCTGGTGTAAGCATTCTCAAACAGTCTTCCGGGACACAAGTACAATAGTTTCTATAGGTTATATACTTAGCAATGGTGTTGTTGAGTAGTAAATTATGTCCCTTTTAAAAATTACTGATCTGTTGCCAAGTTGTTCTTAAAAGTGGTTGCAGCAACTCAGTTGCTTCCAGAAGGGTACACTGTTATCATCACTGTGTGAGGTCAGACCTTTTTATCCACTGATTCGAGGAGCATGAAATTGTATTCTGTAGTTACTTTAGTAGATGATGCTTTGGGTTGCTACTTGAAGTTGAGCTCTTTTTTTTCCTATTGGGTTTCTACTTTTTTGTTTATATGTTTGGCTCATATTTTGTAACTCGTTTGTGAACAATTTTTTTTTGGCTGCGCTGCACGGCTTTCAGGATCTAAGTCCCAGACAGGGTATTGAACCTGGGCCATGGCAGTGAAAGCGCTGAGTCCTAATCACTGGACCACCGGGAAATTCCCATTTGTGGACATTTTTATCTGTTCTGAATACTGTTTCCTATCTATGTATGCATTACACATAACTATTTGTATTCTGTCACTTGTTTATATTACCTTATGTTATCCCTGAATTGATGCTTTTCATTTGGGTAAATTTTTTTTTTTTTTTTTTGTGAATTGTACTTTTTCTCTATTAATGGTTTCTTTGGTGCAGCATAGCAGAATGGTTAGAATCTTTGTCTCTGGAGCCAGCCTGCCTGAGATGGAAGGTGGGTTGCCACTTTGCCTTCCTATCCTGTCCTGTCCACCTTATCTTATCACATTGCATTTATGAAGACCTTCAGTACAGTGTTGAACAGCAGAGGTGGTTGAAGGAGATGGGTCAGTGGAGATCCTTGTGAGGCGGCAGCATTGTCTTGATTGGGAATTAAGAAATTCTTTTTTAGTTTGCTCTGTGTAGCAGGCATTGAGGATGGCTTTTGTTGCTGATGCCTCATCCTTGTAGGGTCTTTGGTCAAGTGATCATTTGTTCGGAGTGGTGGTACGATACAACAGGATAGTCAGAAATGCTGAAAACTATTTTAGGTCCACCACTAATTTGCTGTTTTGACTTCATATATTTTTAAGTTTCCATTTTATTTTGTGATGTCCCTTACTAGACTCATGAGGATAATGCAGGTCAATAATACTGTTCCAAAAGGCTGAAATAGTATCTGGCATATTATAGGTACTTATTGAATGATTAAATTAATGACCTTGCTTTATTTACATCTCTGTTCAATGATATCTGTAAAATGGGGTCATTGGAACTTGCTGTAGCTCCCACAGTGAGTTGGGAAGATTAAATCAGATGTGCTTTGAAAAGCTACCCAGAGTTTATGATGACCATAGGTCTTGGTGGATAACAGCAGACAAGGAAGCACAAGTAGGTGATACATTTTTCCCACACTAGAAAGTGAATTCTATGAAAACAGGAATCTTGTCTGCCTTGTTTATGGCTGTGACCCAGGTGCCTAAAATAGTGTCTGGGACTCAGATATTTATTGAATAAATGTAATACAGTAAAATTTAATCAAGATCTTTATTTGACTCAGAGAAAATAAAGGAGAACATAAAGTTGAATTCAGGGGTTTGATATGAGAACATACATATGAATGAGGGTGTATATGAGAAGAGTGAAAAAGAAAAAAGCAGAAGAAAAAATGTGTAGGAAAACTATAACTGAGAGTAAAGAAGACATTGTCTAGGACTTAAAAAACTCCTAGACTGAAAATGTGAATTTGATGTTTGCGCTTGTCTTACTAACTGAGTGGGATCGATTGAATCTGACTGCATAAAACTGGTCATTAAGATAGTAAGGGAACCACAATTTAACTGTAAATTCTTGCTTTAGTATTTTTAAGTCTATGAAGAAAGATGAGAGACAAGAGTGCAGATCTCTGACCTTTTGCATTCTTCGGAAGTGGTTTAAGAGCTGGACAGTTGCCTGTGCTCTGAAAACATAATAATGTATCCTGAAGAACTTTGAATTTATACTTGGGTTTTGTCCATCATAACATTCTCTGTATTCTCATAAAAGTAGTTTTTAGTGGGCATCTGCTGGTTTTGCGTACCCTGCATCTATTTCCATTTTTTTCTCCCAATAGAATCCCAATTTGTTTTGTGGAGTAACTTCCCAGCCTCATTCATTTGATTTGTGTTAGGATGGACTACTCTTCCATCTCCTGGAATGGCCATGTGACCCAGGGCAATCAACATAGACAATTTTTCTGGTCTTGCTTGACTCAGAGATGGAGCACAAAGACCAGGACAGGCAAAGACACTCACTCTTGGAACTTTGAGTCTAACTGTTGGGAGAGAGAAGTCATTCTTTAACTAGGGCTTCTGCATTGACCCAAAGAAGAGAACCTACCCAAGACAAGCCAACCCAAAGGAAATGACGCTAATAGAAACTGAGGTCTGAAGACAATGTTTGAGCATCTGAATCCATTCTTCCTTGAAGCTTCTCTAGCCTAGCCATTTCACTTAGTTCAGCCAGTACATTCTCTTCTTCATTTAATTTGAGTACGAGTTCCCTTGCAATTCAAAAGGGTCTTGATTAATACATTTTGATTAAAAAACACTTTTCAGTGGAATTGATTCTTGAGAGCAAAGCCCTCAGACCTAGATTGGTGAAAGTCAGGAGTATATTGGGACTTCCCTGATGGTCCAGTGGTTAAGACTCCACGCTTCCACTGCAGGGGGTGCGGGTTCCATGCCTGATGGAGGACTAAGATCCCACATGACTCACGGTGCAGCAAAAAAAAAAAAAGAGTATATGTGTATATGTCATACACCATATTCTAGGTAATTAGTTATTGAAAACATATCTTTAGAAACTTAACCTCTCATCAGTGTTTGTACCTCTATAGCTAGAGGTGGTCGAATTAGATGATCTCAAGCTTATTTCTAGGTCAAAGTGTAAAAGTCTGAGACAGCTTTTCTTGCAATGACTTTATGATCTCTCTTATATTTGCTGACAGCTCCTGATGACCAAGACTAACTCTTATCATTTTCCAGAGTATACCCTGCCATTCATCCCCCTTTCTTACTTCTGCTTATGTTTCCTAATGCCCCATAACACAAGAAGGCACTGCAGCTGCAATAATGGTGATAAAAATAGCTATCATTTTGAATCCTCACAATACCAAGAACTTCACATACGTCATTTCACTTAATCTTCTGAAGAACTTAATGACATAGGAATTAATATGAAATATATAATCACTGATCCACCATGAGACTCTTGGGGTTATTCAGTTTAACTTCACCTCACCTACCCACCAAGTGCAGATAGGAATAATTTCTCCATCATCACCCTAATTAATGTCCAGAGTCTCGTTACCATTTGAGGGGCTTACAGTTTGGCTAAGGAGTTGAGAGGTGTATTCATGGGGTGTCACTGGGCCAATCAGGTGAAATCTACCAAGTTTTTTTCTATAAATAAGCATCATTCCTTCTGGGTGTTTAGAGGTAATGTTCTGTTCTTTTGGCTTTCAGGGAAGATCAGTTGGTAAGTTCTTCCTTCAGCAATAGCTGGACCATTAGCAATGAGAGTGCTAACTCATCTCTCACATGACTCTCTGCTCTATATGAGCTGTGCCACTCCAAGTGATCCTTCTGTGAGTTTGCCTATCTGGATCTTCCTGAGTAGATGGTCTTCGATCTTTTATGGAAGTTGTCCCTAGGATCAGAATCTACCCTTCCAGAGCTTTTTCAAAATTTTATCTAATTCTTCTGCTTTCCTTTGATCCCTCTGCTGCCTCTTCCCTTTCCTCCTTCTTCTTCTTACTTTTTTTTTTGGTAAACATTTGTTTCTTGTTCTTTAACAGTTGACAGGAAGGTATCAAACCCACAATGCAAATTATTAGCAATCCCTCCAAAGTTGCTTTTTCTTCAAAATCATGAATGTAAGCTTGAAACTATATCAGGAAATAAAGGGAAATTCTTAGAATTGACCTTTCAATTTCATAAAGAAAAAAAAGAAAAAGAGCTAACTTTATTAAACATTGTGTAGAATATAAAACCATTTCAACCCTCATTTTACAGATTAGGAAACTGGGGCTCAGAGAATTTAAGTAATGAGTCAGATCACAGAGTTGTGAAAATGTAGAGTTGTGGGTCAAAGCTCGATAGGACTGAAAACAAAACCCTGCTATTACCCAATGAGCTTAGAGGAAGTGGGCAGGATGTGGCCCATGATCTATTCTTAGGAAAATGATCCTAGAAAAATGTCACAAATAATGGTTTTTAGGAAAAAATCCGTAAGTCGTAAGTTTTGTCAGATACATAGGTTTCATCCTGCTGGCTGATGAAGATGTAGAGTATGTCAGTTGCTCTACACTGGATCATGTTAGAAATCATGTGGACATGGTATGTCAGTTGCTGTGACATCCTAGGTAATGTTAGAAATGCTTCTCCATTTCTTTACGTAAAGAACTAAGAGGTTTTTCTGGGGCGGAGGAGGGAGAGCCATGGGGGGAACTTAAAGTCCATCGTGAAGGATTCCTTGCACTATAGTGGTTGTATCAAAGTTGGGAGGGAGAGCTAATGTGAAAAAAGCCAAAATGCAAATAAAAATCTAATGTGACAAGCTAAAGGTGAATAATTCCCTTGAGATTAATTCTGATTACAATGAAGTTTCAGAGACATCAAAAATCAAAGAATGACATCAGGATGATCTGGATTAAAATCTATTTATGAGGGGAAAAAGTAGAGGTCTTAGCTGACAACAAGCACTGCTTATATAACGCAGCTGCTTTATAGATGATGCAATCTTAGGTTAAGCCTTGAGCCACTGAATACAGTATTGTCAGGTTATATCTAGAATGTAGGCTTCTATTTTAAGGCAGTTAAGAAGGTGAGACAGTTCTAAAATTCTAGGCTGGCTTTATCTAAGGAAGACCAGGGAATGTTGCTCAGAGACACGAAGACCAAGGTAAACCATGTTTTCTCTCTCTAGCCTGTTAATAGTTCAAACTTTCCATATTGTAAATGGAACTGGTAATTTTCCTCATATTTGCTTTTTCTTCAGTATTCTCTATCAAGTAGTAAAGGGAATACCACTAAGATGAAAAGAGATAAGTGTCACTTAGCTGTGAGCCTGGCACATGGCAAGCTCTCAATGAATAGTGGCTTGGAGTTATAATGATTACTATAGATCACTTCATTTAATCCTTTTGAGAACCTTCTGAAGTAAGTACTACTGTTAACCTGCATTTTTAGATGAGAAAACTGAGTGTCACTGAAGTTAGATGGTTGAGCCAAGACAACACAGTTTGTAGGCTTCAGAGGAGGAGGCAAACTAAGGTCTCTCTGAACTTGGAGAGAGCTTATACTGTTAGCCAGTAATCTCTCTTGCCTCTCAAGAGCGTCTAATATGATTGGATAATGATGATGAAGTGGGACTAGGTTATGATGTCCACATTCTCCTTTAACTCGTTCTGAAAGGCTTGTTACTTTCCTTTGGGTCTTTAAATGTTCCCGTACCACTCCTTTGTACTTTGAATGTTCTTCTCAACTAGACAGAGAGGGAACTGCATTAGCTATTAAATTGAATACATGGCCATACACTATTTTCTGAATGAACTTTTTAGCACTTCAAAGACTTGAAGTACAGTTTAATGGTGTTTTAGTTGTCACTGGAATTAACGGTTGAGTGCTGTTGTGTGCTGGGTTTTGTCCCCCCTTCGGCTGATATTTAGAGAAGTAATTATTCTCCTTGAGGCTTGCAAGGGTGTGTGTACCGTGAAACAAACAATAAAGACAGACCTCTTGAGGTGTGCCATGGATTATTTATTTCCCCTTAATATTCCTCTCTGAGAACAACTCACTGCCTACATTTTTGATCTGCTCTTTTTCCTTAATAGAAAGGTAAGGAGACCTTAGATCTAACTCTCCCAAATTTATATCATCACTAAATCACACAGTAAACAACCCCCAGAATCTTCTAGTCCTTAACGTTGCCAACACAGGGGAGCAAAGGCAGAGTTAGCCTTTGCTGGACACTGATTAAACACATCCAAAGTGGTAGCTTTCCTAAGAGGCTCATGGGGTGGACTGAGCAGACTCACAATTCCCCTGTGAGGAATTTATTCTTGTATGTCCCCTTCTTTATCTATACCAAGGGGTAGACATCTTTCCCCTGCTTAAAATTTTCAAGTATTTATTGCCTGTATTTTGCCCTTTGAGATTTGCTGGTTGTTGGCCTGATCTCCCAGTTAAAGCAGCATATCTCCTGCTTTCTTCTCTGTTATCACATGTGTTGGGTAATCATTATGTGCTAGGTTAATGCAGGGGAGCTCCTCCTAGTCTTGAGGAATAGACAGACCGGTTTTCTCCCGTATTATTCAACACAACTCCTGGTTTGAGGCATTCAGGAGATGCTTAATAGATATTTGTTAACTTGATATGCTTAAGAATGAGGCAAGAAGATGATGAAGCCCTGATTCCCTCCCAATAATAACCATGAGAAGCTTTCTGAATTAACCCCACTTGTGGCATATGGAGCACGAGTAGCAGCAGTTGTAACCCTTTTGACATTAAGAATATTTGTTGTGTTCTGAGAGCCATGACCAGATAGGAAAGAAATGGGTGACAGGAAGTGCTCTATAAGACAGGAAGGGGTTGTGGGGTTTGTGGGAACTGTAGAGGGTATGCTACATCTAAAGGTATCCAAATTCCAATCTCTGAAAACAAAACAAAACAAGAAAGCAACACAGACCTATAGGCTGTTAGTTGTTGGGCTCTGATTAAAAAGAAACTGGGGCAAGTTCAGAGAAAAACATCATGAGTATCAGGGGTTCAATTATGTCTTAGGAGGAGTAGTTGGAGCTGGATACTTTATCCTACATAAAGAGAGCTCAAATGGAAGATAAAATTTTCTTTAGATATCTGAAGGACTGACCAGAGTGGAATAAGACTCATTGTCTGAGGCCAGTGTTTGGAATTCAGAAGAAGAGATTTTGCTTGAATAAGTTTTCTTGAGATTTTGAATGAATTCTGATGAGTAATGAGTTCCCATCACCGAAAGTGTTCAGGTTTATCTTGAAAAACTTAACAGCTGGCACGTTGAAGAGGGGTTTAATTTGAGGATATTTATGATCTTTTACCAATTTTGCTACTTTATGATTCCTTGAAGGTCAAGGTGCAGAGAGACATTCTGGGTGCATGGATAGGGTGAGCATATTTTCACACACAGTTCCTTGCAGATGGAGTAGGTGGGCTATTTGTCCACTGTGCCAAAGTGCCCTGGAATTGGATATGTACCAAATGCAAGTATAGATAGATCTCTTCAGTCTTAGGCATTTGTCAAATCCCAGCCTTAAGGTGCATAGACCACTGAAAGAATATCATGTGCTTAATATTTAACAGTAGTCAGCAATGACAAATATTTAGAAAAATTTTCACTCTACTATTAAATAAACAATAGCTTTACAGTCTAGAGAATAAAGAAATTAGTAGGATATTTGCCTAGTAAATTAGTTATATGTCATAGCATAAGAAATTATCCCAGACCTTTGTGGCTGGAAACAACCATAATCATTTATGATCTCATGGCTTCTGTGGATCTGGAATCTGGGAGTGGCTTAGCTAGGCAGTTCTGGCTCACAGGGTCTCATGATATCATAGTCGAGATGTCTGCCAGGGCTGTAGCCATCAAGGCTTAACTGAGTCTGGAGGATCTGCTTCTGTGGTTTACTCACATGGCTGGCAAGTTGGTGCTAGCTATTGGTGAGAAGCGTGAGTTTCTTCCCACTTGAGATTCTCCAGAGGGCTGCTTGAGTGTCCTCATAGTATGGCAGTTGGGTTTCCCTAGAGTGAATGGTCCAAGAAAAAGCAAGACAGAAGCCACAATATCTTTATTGAAGTTGGAAGTCACACTTCATTTTTGCAATATTTTATTGGTTTCACAGGCCAGTCCTCTTCACTGTGGGAAGAGACTACACAGGGCATAAATATCAGGAGGCAAGAAACACTGAGGACTGTCTCAGAGTCTGGCTATAATGTGTCGTCAGCCCTACGTTTGTGGATTCATGTCTCAAATATTCCTCCAAGTTTGAAATATCTTAGTCAAGGACAACTTAATAATAATTCTATATTTTAGGGTTTTTTACTTTTATTTTTTCATTTATTCTTTATAAGGTGTTTTGAAGGACAGCTTGACAACAGTCCATCCTATATGTCTTGGATTGTAATTCCTCACAAAATCTTTTGTACTTGACTACTAGGGGCAAATGGATTGGGAAAAACTCGTAAGACCAGATATTGAACAACCTAATACTATTGGTTGAAACTTTGACTTGTTTGAAAATTTTAACTAAGGGTTAAACATTTTCAGTTCTTATACTTACTGGTATGTAATTAGAAATATATATAAAAGGCATGGAAATTCATGTTGTCCAACATTGGTTACTGATATTTAATATACTGCTCAAATCCTGGCCAACTCTACTAGTTTTTTAGTAAGAGAGTCATAAAAGGAAGATTATATTGAGTCCATTCCATCAGCTTTTTGATGAGCTTACTAAAGCTATCAAAGAATTGCTGTGTCAGAATGTATCACTTTTAAAAAATGGGCACTTGGATGAGATATTTTTGTTTTCCTGGTTACAATTTTACAGCACTGTCAGTTGCTGATTTTTCCCCCTCTACCACAGATTGTTATAGTATTTAACGTTTATGTGTTCTCTCTCAGTACCAACTGGGGCCATGGCCAAAATTCTGATTGAGAGTGGGTGGTGGGGTTGGAAACTATATATATGATGGTTGAACAGCTGTGATAATCTATGTTTTTGAGGCAATAATCATGAATAATGCAACTTTAGCTATTAAAATAGAATGAGGGGATAACATCTTACTGGGTGGGAATTTTAAGGCAAAGTAGTCGTTTTAGAATTATAATGATAATACCTATGGCTAGGTGTCAACATTATTACTCACTGTGCACTCAGTTTGAGGATGAAAATGTAACATCTTTAACCCCTGAAGGACAGGTGACAGGGAATCCATATGATGTTGTCTCCTCTGAGAAGTCTTTCCCTGTCCGATTCCCCTAAATTGGGTCAATGCTCTTGCGGAGTGCCCCCAGAGCTCCCCATATTTATCCACTGTTAGCAATTGTTATGACTCATTGACTCATTGATATCTCTCACAAGAATGTTGATTCAGTGAAAGAGGGTTACTATTTAATTCCCAGCACTGTGAATACTATAGGTGTGTTAGTCAGTAGACCTCTGGCAGAAAGTGAGGGAAAAGTAACTCAGGTAGTCATGCCCATAAAAAGTAATTTATTGCTCAGTATAACTGAAAAGTCTTTTGGTATATGGCTTCAGGCATGATTGGGCCCAAGTACTCAAAAGTATATGTGTCTCCATCTTGAACCTTTTTTCCTTGTGCTTGTGTTAATTTCAGACAACTTCTTACCTTGGGGTATCAAGATGGTGACCAGGAAGCCTCATGCTTCAAGAGAAGAGAGTTTCTCTTCCTCAGTTATTCCAGCCTAAGTACCAGGTGCTAAAACAATTTGCTTTGATGAATCCATCTATGGTCACATGTTCTGAGCAATTCACTGTCGTTGGAAGGACAGAAATCTAGTAATTGATATGAACTGTCTACAAACAATGACCTGCTAAGCATGTGGAACTTGAAGGTTTTGACTAGCCACTTGGTTTAGGTAAAAAGAGAGAAAAAAGAAGACATTCTGACCAGGAAAGCTATAGGAGCAAAGACAAAGAAAGGATCATGAATGTTGAAAAACTAAAGAGGCAAGTAACTGATGGAAGTAGGATTTGAACCCCAGTTTTCTGAACATGAATAACACTTACCCTACCATTGTGCCACACTGCTCTCTTATGAGTGCTATCTTGTAAATGCTTTTTTATGCTATTTTTTATACCTTTATATACTAACGCAATTTCAAGCATTGGGTAGGGTAAGAGATCTCCAAACCATCTGGAGAAGGCAGAAGGAGTTGATGTTTTTAGCACTCCATATATTGGGTGAGCAGATTTTACCCACCTGGGTGATAAAGTTAGGTATAACTCTAAAGCTGCTAAAGTAACAAAAGAAAGATAACAAGTGACTCAAGTGTGATTTCTGAAAATAGAAAGCAGATATATTAATCTATAAAGGCAGTGATTTTCCGGAAATGAATCTCAAAGCAGAAACTAACTTAGGGTTCTTACACAAAGGATACTGAGACAAAGTAGTATGCCATTGTTTAATCCATAGTTGTTCAAAGATCGAAATGTTATTGGTTGGTTCATTGGCTACACTGTATCCACAAAGGAGATAAGTAGTAGGCATTTCCCATTTCACTTTCATTAAGTGATCATATGCCTTCAACGCCTCACCTTCTTAGTTGCTGGTGTTCTTTTTATCCTCCCCAAACAGACACTCACATAATGTTCATACATGTGCAAAAGCACAACATCCAACTCACCAGACATGTGAAATATTACCTGATGCCTGATGTGTATACAAAGAGTACTTTGTGCTGGTGTCTTTGCACTGAGGTCATGTTCTCTGTTAGAATTTTAAATGCATGCAAAATATCATTAAGTAGTTCAGAATATGATTTATTATTAATCGCCACTAAGATTTACTGGAAATCTTATTAGGTGTCAGGTCCTGGTGCCAAGCACTTTATAAGTGCAATCTAATTTAACTGACCAGTATTTGTACAGATTAATAGTGGTCTGGATAGAGTAGAGGCAAAATTTATTTAGCTCCTTCCTTGGAATTCACATTAGGAGAAAGGTTATTACTTCCTTCTCTCCCTTTCGAATTAAAATAAGTGGCCAGGACATTGGTGTCTATTTCTTCCCCAGACCCATATCATTCAGGACCTGTCTGCAACCATGAGCAAGGTGGCTGTGAGTTTCTGTCCCAACCAGATGTTTCAGGCTACACTTGGAGGCAGACAAATGTGTCCAGTGGAATAGTCACCACCTGTACTGGTGACCTTGTCTTTGGCACATCAAAATAACCTCACTGAGCAGTTAGGAGATGCCTAGGCTGTTCTCTGATTCAGATGGGGGATCAGGACCCTCTTTTAACACAATGGTTTAAAAAGCGAACAAATAAATTTTGTTCATACTTTAGTCCCAAGATAAAAAGACAAATACTCAGTTTCTAAATCATAAATATTTAGGTAATAAGTGAGAATGAATTCCCTAATGCAACCAGAAATTATGGTCAAATTTGGAACATGAAGTTTCCACTTGGTGAATAATTCTTATACTAAAACACAAGTTCCCATTTCCCAACTGCTAGTGAGACCTCAGTACTATAACCATCCTTAATTTGTGTATATTTTTGTGGATTAATTTTAGTTAGGTATTATTGTATAGGTTTTGTCTTAATGTTGACACTCTAGCCTCAGTTGACATAGTTTTCATTATCCTATTTGGTCAGATGTATTTCTGGTTATGTTACATAAATGCTAGACCTTTGAGTATAGAGAGATGGCGTGCTAAATGTTCATCAAACAAAAGAAGTTAAAAAATGACCAAAGAACTACCAGTCTGGGATTTTCACCTAGAAGCATAATGATCCACTTCTATGGCTTGGCTTGCTCCACAGGAAGGGAGAATTGCTTCTGGCCAGCTGTTGCTTCTGCAGTATCTTGGCTCTATGTGGCAGGAGGAAATGCTTTTCCTTCCCTCAGGCAGAAAAGAATTTGGAATTTAGGGAAGCATTGAGGAAAAGGTCAAGTTTGATGGGAAAGGGCATTTGTAACAGCTGGTGAATGCTACTTTTGCCCTTATGAATCATTGGCTATTTCATATTCTAGAAAGCATTTTTATTTTTATAAAAATCTCTGAAGTTTGCATAGAAGTACTGGTCTTTGTTATTTAAAAATTCAGATATTAAGATAAGCCCTACTGACCTCAGTGTTCGTTACAGGTAATAATTTTCAACTTTCTTAGATAAGGTGAAAGAATGTGTCACTTAGCTAGTAAGTGAACCTAACTAACTGCCCAGCATCAAAATCTCAGTAAGACTTTGATATCTTTGATGTTTCTTATATTTAGTAACATTTATCAATTGATTAAAATTGATAATAATAGCAACTTAGTTTCTTTGGGAAAATGGCTACCAACTGAAGGTGAATTTGAGGAAAGTTGAAAAGTGGGTTATTGGTGGGGTGAAGCCATGCAGAGGAAGCATGTGTTTCTTGATGTGATTGAAAAAGAAGTAGTCAACCTGTATTTATCAGCTTGAGCATTTGCGGTGGTCTCATTATATATTTCTTTATCAGTGTCAGGACATAAATGTCATTTAATGTGTGTGCTTTAGTAGGCAGTTTTATTTTAGTGTAAATAACAACATAGGTAGAAATATAATCACTATTTGGGATAGGACAAAATGAGTAAAAAAATGACTTAGTCTTCAATGATCCTCATCTTCTAAACAATTACCAAATCTGCACTGGCATCTTTCCCAACCCTGACAGTTTGTATTTTCCTTTAAAAAGGAAAAAAAGAGGGGAAAACCAGCATAGTGCAGGTTAAAAGTCAACCCTGCATTTATTGATGAAGAAAGAAGTGCAGAGGTGACATCATTGAAAATGATGGAGTAAGGCCTTCCAAAAGTTCCCTCCTTCAGAAAAGCAATGAGAAAACTTGATACATTGTCTGAATCAACTTTTTCAGAACTTTGGAAGTTAATAAAGGCTTGTAGCAATCTGAGGAGTGTTCATTCAAGAAAAACAGGTGAATCTTCAACAGAAGAGTGAGCTTTGTTGCATTTTAACTTGCTCTGTTCCCATCTCCCTCCTGGGAGCTCCACAGTAGCATTGAAAAGCAACAGATCACAATCATGGTGAAAGAATGGGAAGACAGAATGTGGCTGGAGCTTCTTGGAAGCCACATTCCCAGAGAACTATTGTTATTTCACCGGTTTGATGGTTCTGGAGGAAACCCCACTTGCAAAGCTGTCTTTATTTGACCTGACTTACAGCTCACTAAGTGAAGAAAGCCTTAGTGAAGAAAGCCTTTTCCCTGGGGACTTTTGTCAAAAATATGTAGAGGCAAATGTTTAACTTTATGGCTGTCTGAGGCAATGGTCAACAATGGGGCAAACAATAGGCTAACCAAAAAGCTTAGAAGGAAAAGCTGGGGAATGAGAAGTCTATAAAGGCTCTGAAAAATTCCTGCATATCTCTTGGAATTTAGAAAATCATGAACATGTGTAGGGCTGTGCACATGCCCAGGGCTGTGTGAATGCATAGGAAAGACCTGAGATATATGTCCTAAGCTCTCACCTCTGGTTCACCTTGAGTTTCTATATAAGCATGAAGTAAAGACTAAGGTAAAGTTGTCAGCTGGCTGGCTGAGTGTTAAGGTATGTCCCAACATGCACACTGAGCTTCTTAACAAAGACTGAGATGCCTATTGGTTTCAAGAGCTTAAAGAAATTTCTGTTTAATAATTAGCAACTACTAAGCTAACTGAGCAGGCATTTCACTTACCAAATAGAAAACAGAATACAGATTTTACAGAATTAGTGCAGAAAAGTCACTAAACAAACAACGGTTAGCAACAATAACAAACCCTAGGGAGGAGGGAAAGTATAATTTTCAGAGTTTCCACGTATGTCCCATTTTCAACAAAAATTATGAGACATGAAAAGAAACAAGAATGGAGAGCCGAAATACAGGAAATAAGCAATTGATAGAAACTGTCCCTGAGGAAGCCCAGATGGTGGACTAAGTAGAAAAGATTTTAAATCAGCTATTTTAAATATATTCAAAACAACTAAAGGAAATCATGTTTATGAAATCAAAGCAAATATGAGAACAGTCTTTCACCAAATAGAGACTACCAATAAATATATAAAAGTTATATTAAAAGAGCCAAATAGAAATTCTGGAGTCAAAAAGTACAATAACTGAAATTTAAAAACTTACTAGAAGGGCTCAACAGCAGATTTGATAAGGTGGAAGAAAGAATCATTGAACTTAAAGATAGGTTAATTGAGAACGATTTGAGGAACAGAAAGAAAAAGGAAGGAAGAAAAATGAACAGAGCCTTAGAGACTGGTGGTATATTCAAGTGTATGAACACACACAATCCCAGGAGAGAAAGGAGCAAAAGGAATAGAAAGAATATCTGAAGAAATAATGGCTGAAAGGTCCCAAATTTGATGAAAAACCTTTATCCACACATCTGAGAAGCTCAGTGAGCTCCAGGTAGGATAACCTCAAAGAGAATCACACCTAGACAAAACATAATTGAACTGTTGAAAGACAAAAACAAAGAGAGAGTCTTGAAAGCAGCAAGAGAGAAGTGACTCTCATCACTTACAAGATTAACCACTGATTTCTCATCAGAAACCATGGATGCCAGAGGCAGTGGGGTGATATATTCACTGTGTTCAGAGAATAAGACTGTCAACCAATAAATCCATTAAAGCTATCCTTCAAAAATAAAGGAGAAATTAAGTCACTCTGACTTAAACAAAAATTGAGAGAATACTGTGTACAAAAATTAAGTGTATCAAAGACCTAAATGTAAGGGCAAAGACTATAAAACAGTTAGAAGGAAACACAGGTCTAAAGCTTTGTGACCTTGTGTTAGGCAATGGTTTCTTAGCAATGACACCTAAAGTGCAAGGAACCAAAAAAAAAAAAATAGATTAAAGGAAACCATCAAGAAAGTAAAAAAAGGGACTTCCCTGGTGGTGCAGTGGTTAAGAATCTGCCTGCCAATGCAGGAGACATGGGTTCAAGCCCTGGTCCGGGAAGATCCCACATGCCGTGGAACAACTAAGCCCGTGCGCCACAACTACTGAGCCTGTGCTCTAGAGCCTGTGAGCCACAACTACCGACCCTTTGTGCCACAACTACTGAAGCCCGCACGCCTAGAGCCCATGCTCCACAACAAGAGAAGCCACCACAATGAGAAGCCCATGCACCACAACAAAGAGTAGCGCCCACTCGCTGCAACTAGAGAAAGCCCGCGCACAGCAATGAAGACCCAACGCAGCCATAAATAAAATAATTAATTAAAAAAAAGAGATTGATTTCTAAAAAAAAAATAAAAAGATAACCCCCAGAATTGAAGAAAATATTTGCATGCACACACACACACACACACACACACACACACACACACACACACACAATGGATAATATACCCTTTTTCAATATATGATGTAATATAATTTTTGTATATGGTATGAGGTAGTCTCCAACTTCATTATTTTGCATGTGGATATCCAGTTTCCACAGTACCATTCATCAAAAAGACTCTTCTTTCCCAGTTGAATTATCCTGGCAACCTTGTTGAAAATCAATTGATCAGACATTTATGGGTTTTTTTCTGGACTCCTAATTCTTTCCCCTTGATCTATATGTATGTCTTTATGCCATTACCACATAGTCTTGATTACTGTAACTTAATATTAAGTTTTGAAATTGAACTTCAGAGGCATTTAAGATGTGGACTTGAGAGAAGTGATCATCAGTTTAACAGGCAGCTGAAACAAAGACGTATTATAATCTTTATGTTCAGTGCCCCAGCTGAGGTATTTCCAAAACTGCATTTTGCCACTTGGGTCCATGTCAAGACATATAGCCAGAATGCTAGTTTGTATGACAGATTGAACAAAGAAACATCACATGGGAGTGTGGCATTTCTGAAACTTGAGTCACAAAGTACCACTGCAATATTTTTTGCTATAGCCACTTACCTACTGTTTTCTCATTTTTTTCTAAGAATTGATTCATGTTAAATGCCTAATTGTTTTAAATGACAACTCTATATTAAGCACATCATAAGAAGTGTTATCTGTGAAATCATGGGCTTTAAGTGCTGGTAATATTTCTTCTAACACATTAAAATAAATACATAATTATTAAAAATAAAGTTTGTACACTTAACATGTAAAAAAATTTTAGGAGCCATAAGGCATACAAAAAATCTATTTTGGGAGACACTGCTGTTTGGGGAGAACCTTCCTTTTATGAGGAGTTACTTAACCAGATTTCTAGTTTCTGTTATATTAGTTTTGTCATCCTTGGTGAGCAAGGCAAATTCAGTGAACCTATCTGAAAGATGTGAGCAAAATATTTTACCCCAATATTAGCCATCATTTACTGAGGACCTCCTGGAAGCCATGGTCTTAGGATGGCCTACCAGAAATTATGTGGTCAGTTTGTCCATTACCTACTGCTGTGGGTTGAATTGTTTCACCCGAGAGATATGTTGTTGTCCTAACCCCTAATACTTGTTAATGTGACCTTATTTGGAAATAGGCTCTCTTCAGATATAATCAAGTCAAGATAAGGTCATACTGGATTGGGGTGAGCCCTAAATCCAATGACTGGTGTTCTTATAAGATGAGAGAAATTTGGACACACAAACACATTGTGAGAATGCCGTGTGACAATGGAGGTAGAGATTTGAGTGATGGGTCTATAAACTGAGTAACACTGAGGATTGTGGTTAACCACCAGAAGCTAGGAGAGTCAAGGAAGGACCCTTTTCCTACAGTCTTTGGAGGGAGCATGGCCCTATGGACACCTGGATTTCAGTCTTCTAGCCTCTAGACAATAAGAGGATACAGTTCTTTGTTTTAAGCCACCCAGTTTGTAGTAATTTATTATAGAGCCCTAGGGAAATAATACACCTACCTTTTCTTTTCTAGGTGAACTAGATGAGGGCCAGTGTTTCTCATTTTTCTCACTGCTAATCCTCAGATTCTGGAACAGTTTCTCATATTTAGCGAATACTCAATTCCTTTTTTTTTTTTTTTTTGATTGAATTAATCAATAAGACTTGTTAACAATCCTGAGAGTTATACATTTATTGTATTATTGAATAAACCAAGCCTAGGAGAGTTCAAGAAACATGTCTAGGTTTACACAACTAGTAAATAGTGAGCCAGGATTCAAATTTAGATAATCTAATTCCACAGTCTCTGGCCTTTTCACCTTTCTCTGTCTACTACAAAATATAGACCTGCTGGAACCAAATGATCTCTTGAAGTCCCTTGAAGCTGAGAGCCGAGGGGGTCTATGATAACATACAAGCTTTTTAGAGATCATTGCTAAATATCAAGTCATTGCTTGTACTAAATAAGGCATACAAAAAATCTATAAGGCATTGCTTGTACCTCAATAAAGATATTTATTTAGGTTTTAGCAAAATTGGGATTCCTAGAGAGAAAAGTAAAATTAACTAGTTTTCATTTTTTTTAATTCAATAAGCAGTGAGTGCTTACTATGTACCAGAACCCATATATATTTTACTTGACAGATCACTTCATTTACTTTTCACAGTAGTGGTGCAAGTTGAAATGATTATCATTTCCGTTTTACACATGAAGAAACTGGAACAAAGTCATGGAACTTGCTGAACATCACAGCTTGGAAGTAGCCAAACCTAGATTCAATCCAGACTTTGAAACTACAAATTTCTATTGCCTAAAATGCTTGTGCCCTCCCCTTAGCTGTTCCACCCTTTCTACAAGTCCTAGTTCAGCATCTTGCTGCCCAGGAAACTTTCCTTTCATGTTTCACATCTTGTGGTATATTCGTCTTCTGTACCACTCTTCTGTCCCTTCAGTTTACTTTGGTGGGTACCTGGTCCACCTCTACAGCTACACTCTTAGCCTCCCACACTTACATACAGCAGATACATAATCCATGTGGCTTGAGTTGGTGATATAAACGGTGCCAAAGAAGGAACTGTGTGGATACCTGAGACACATTGTCCAAATTTGCCTGGATGACCACATTCTGAACTGGTTCAGACTACCATGTTGCCTCTGACCCTTTCAAAATTTTTAATCGCTTGCATTAAAATCTCTTGGGGTGCATGTTAAAAATTCATTTTCGTGGGCTTCACTTCAGACTTATTGAATCAGAGTATCTTAGGGTGGGATCTTCCCAAACTCAGCATATATTATTGCAGTGCCTACAATGTCTTCTCCCCCAGTTCAATGAGTTCACTAGAAAAATTATTTTTGTGTTTTGGGTGTTAGCTTAGATGTCTAAGAATGTCTCTTTTCACCCCAGGCTAAAGGTGAGAAGCTCCTGCATTGTGTTCCCATTGAGCTCTTTGGTATTTAGCACTTTAAATGCTCTAATATGCTTGTATATTTACTTGTAAGTCTCCTTTTGGCATTTCTGTGAGCTCCTTGGGGCTGAGGTCTTTCACTGTCATATCCCAAGTTTTTATCACAGTCCTTGGCATATACAGGTGGTCAATAATAAAATAGACAAATGCACCAATAAAAAGAGATCATGGAATTAATGAGCAATTAGGAACACTTAATTTCTACTCAAATTTCTGCCAAGAACACACAGGGACAGAATGTCTTCTTTATTAACTGTTAGCATGGAGATCACATTTTGCCCCCCACACTCAGCCATTTTCTCAGTTGCAAGATTCGAGTTAGAATTGTCGTAGAAAAGCAGAAGGAAACCACAAGAGTTGATTGGATTGTTTGCCCTACTCATCTAGTTTGAGAAGGACATAAATCCAGTAAATTTAGATATCAATGGGACAACAGCCCTAGCCTCCTAAATAGTTCTGGGCAGGCTTGGCATGGCTTCTGTTGAAATGCATGAAGAAACCAGTAATGACAAACACGTAATTTTGCAAATCATAGTATTTCAAACAAAACACACCCTTTTGGCAATCCAGACTAACTACAAATAAAAGGAGCCAACATCCCTTTCTCTTAAAATCTAGGATGTTTTCACTTTCTATCATGTGGCAGGTACTTTATTGTACAGGCATTTAATAATTGCTTATGGACTGGATTTAAGTAGCTAGTAGCCTTCACACTCATGTGTATGGGAAGAAAAAAATGCTTTTGGGAAAAAATTTCTTTGTGGTCCACACATTTGCACAAGCCTGCCATTGGAGAGGAGAGAAAAATCTGCTCTGTTCACCCAATCAATGAGCTGGTGGTTTGTAGAAAAATTCTTAGGTCACAATAGAAAATATTCTTAGGCTTGGTCTTGAGTTTGTCTCTAACTAGCCAGGTGGCCTTAGATAAGACTTTTGACTTCTTTTATGTTTTTATGTTCTTACTTGTCTGAGGAGGAAAATTCCAGCCCTTTTGTTAGCTCCTATGTTTATTCTGAGGATTTTTAACAAGACAATGTGCTAATGAGGGTTTATCTTGTATATAATAAGCAGTCAGTTAAAAAATATGAAGAATAAATAAATAAGTAAATGAACTGATGTTTATGAAAGGGCTCTAGAGATATAGAACTACTCAAAACTATGAAGTTAAAAGATTAGAAATTTCCAAAGAAAATTATTTCAGAAGGACTCAGGCTTCTTCCTGCTTAGCCAGGATCAGTTAATCTCATCATTTGAGCACCATGCTATGTCAGAGTAAGTCCTGAAGAGGAAGGGCCATAGATTGGATAAGTTTGATAGAAGGAGAAAAGGTAAGGGCTTATGGAAGGAAGAAATGATTGGAGCCCAGGTGGAATGTTCCAGGGTGGGCCCATGGATTGCCACACCTTGGGATCTGAGGCAACGAAAACCTGGTGGCAATAGGGAAGAAGAGTAGAGAAAAACCTAAGCTGAAAAGCCAGCTTCTTTGTACTACTGTTGAGAAAGTTTCCAACGTACATGAAGAGTTCTGTGCTTTAGGCACTGGGGTCATAAGCAGTGATGCTCTGGTTAATACTGAACGATCAGTTCTTCAGAAACAAAAAGGCTTGATTGTAGCTTTAGCTGATTTCCATGGTGTAAATACATCCACTGTGGCTGATTTCAAGCCACCACTGGTTTAACAATAGGCTTGTAAAATTTCTGAAAATTTAATAATCAGCTCTTAGGAGACAATGTGAGCCAACTGTGGCAAAACACTATATAAATTAACTATGGAGTCATGAAAACTTATTATGGAAGGTTTCAAAGAGTAGCGAGAATTGGCTAACAGACTCTCATGTTCCCATTACCTAGTTTCAGTAATGATCAAACCAGGCAAATTCTTTTTTCATCTGTACCCCACCTGCTCCTTCCATCCCCAAATGGATTATTTTGAAGCCTGTACTACAGTATGTCTGTAACAGGTAAGGGCTCTTTAAAAATATAACCACAATACAAAAAACACTAACAGCAATTCCTTAACATCATCAACTATCCAGTCTGTGTTCCAATTTACCTGACTGCATATATACATTTTTGGGGGAGGAGGGGTGTACAGGTGGTTTATTCAAATCAGGAACCAAACAAGAGCTATGCATTGCATTTATTGGATATATCTCTTAAGGCTCTCTTAATCTATAGGTTCCCTCTTTCTTTCCCCACCCCCTTTATTTCTTTGCAATTTATTTGCTGGGGAAACCAGGTCACTTGTCTTGTAGTTTTCCACAGTTTGGATTTTGCTGATTGTGCTTCCATGGTGTTAACTAATGTGTTCTCCTGTCCCTAGTTTTTTTCTGTAGAGAGATAAATAGATCCAAATCCTTCATCTGATTTAGGTTTTATGTGTGTGTGGGTGTGTGTGTGTGTGTGTGCATACACATGGGTCTTTTATGAGGGGACATAATATGTCTGGTTCTCTCTCTTTTACTGATATTAAGATTGATCAGTGAGTTCAGCCTGAAATGGATGACATTCAGCATTGCGAAAAAACCACCCCAAATCTGAGATAAATATTTTCTTTCTGAGTCTTGAAGATGCCTTTTTACCACAAACATATAAATCAATATACAAGTATAAACAGTTACTAAATCAACCCATCTATTTTATTCATGATCACTTCACATTTGAAAGGTCTTGCTGTGTTTATTTTCTTTGAACTGAATTTGGGGCTTTGACTTGGAAGCCATAAATCCATTTTTTGATGAAATACGACTTAGCTACTAATGCCAGATTGGAAAACATTCCTTGCTAATTTTTCTTCTTAACACTGGTTTGGTAAGTAGTAAGCATTCAATTTCATTCTGTTCAGAGTAACACACCAAATTCAGCTTCAACACTAGAGAAAGTTTTTTTCTTTAATGTTTAATTTTTAACGGACAAAGCATTGCCAGGGACATTCAAATCTGCCAGCTTGTACAGGCAGAATTTGAAGGATGCCTGAGGTGTGGGCAGATGAACAAGTTCTATCGCCTGGAGTTTAGCTGCTGCTTCTAACTTTCTCTAGCCACTAGTTAGGCCTTAATGTACTTAGAAGGTTGCTCTTCTAATTTGAACTGTGTGTGACTTTGGCTGGAGGGGAGTCCTGTGTCCCAGTGATAAAAGAACACATAAAACAACCCAGTGCCTGATCATCCTCCCTGGCTGTCAGTGAATCACGTCTAATAGCATCTCCATGCAGTTTGTGCCAATTTGCTTGCAATGGCATCCTTTTCCGTGGGCTTGCTGCTCGGCAGGCCCTGAAGCAATCTATGAATAACTTCCCAACAGATGCTGTTTATGAATTGAAGCAAATGGCTTCCCTGTTTCTCTTTTTTCTCACTTCAATAATTTTCAGTTACATTACGATGAATATTTATAGTCCTGTAGCAGTGCATAAAAATGGAGAACAAGAGGACCTGGGCATTGTTTCATACGTGAGTGCTGTTCTAATGGGTTTTGGCTGAGTGGTTTTAATAATGTTCTGTTGATGGACTGAAAAGAGGTTGAAAATTGTAGATCAGTCATTTTCATTCACTGTTTTAGCAGGATGGGCACTGATGGAGCGCTGGCTGCACCCATCGTGCACATATGACACCTTAACTCACCAAAACAACCCGTCCTGTAGTATGTCTCCTCTTGATACATCTTTTGAGTGATTTCAAATACTTGACTTCACCAGACACTCTTGACACTCATATAAGGGCTCATTAGGTTGATTTTACCACTCTCTACAGGTATGACCATGTGTGATTCAAGTGACTAACTGCATTAGAAGCCATAGCCCAACTAACATCGTATTCCTAGGAATTAAAATGTAAAATCACAAGGAATATGTTGGTTTTGATTTGCTGGCTTCTTTTAGAGAAAGGTTCTGGGCCACATTTTACTCTAAAATGTCTTTTTCAAAATATTTTGTAATTCCCTGTTCTCTTAAATATTACAAAAATGAGAGGACTTATATCTAAACGTAGCTCCTAAATTTGATTCTAAGGAAACGACTCTGTCTTCAGTGGCTTATGTTTCAAAGAGCTGATGTACCTTACTTGCATTTTCTACTTACAATAATGAGTCAGTTAACTAGCCTATATTTTCCAAACCATTGACTGTGTCATATTTGCCCACATACAAATAATTGCCTCTTTGGCTATTTGCTTATAAATAAGAGTGCTGGAAATTGTATGTAAATATGTATATGCATGCACAGTGAATATATACTGAAGCCTCCCCAAATATGCAAATTGTTCCATTTTCTACTCTTGTTTTATGAAATGTTCAGCAACTACTGAAATGAAACCATATCTGTTATGCGTGCAAACCCACAATATCTTCACCACCTATCATTTGTGTGCTGTACGCAGAAGGCTGTGCTGTAACACAACAATCAAAAGTACAGAAGGCAGTTTGAAGAGTGTGTTTCTTGCTCTAACTGCAAAATGTGCAAAGAGTGATTTTCCTTTGAGAAGGGGTTAGTATAACCCACAGTCCTGAAATGTTTTAAAAATTAACTCAAAGCTGGAGAATTTAATATTTGATAGAGAAATGTTATTTTTTAAAAAACTAATACACAGCATAATGTCTCAAAGTGATTATCCTGACACAAAAATACAGAAGTTAAAAAACTCTGGAAAGATTTCCGGGCCTGGAGCAAAAGAGCTAAGAATAGAATAGAGTGAGGTCCCTACTTGTGCAGAACAATTCACCATAGCACTTTTCCATTTGTTTTAAATAATGGTAATACATTGTCAAAGTAACAAATGTAAATGGCACATGTAGCTAATGTGAAAATTGTTCCCCTCACTAGGATAACTGTAGTTAACGGTGATTTGTATATACTTTTAGGTGGTTATATTGAGTTTGTAGCATTTATATAGGTGTGCTTTACTTCATGCGTAAGCTTTTCTCTTTCACTCTTGAAAATTTCTAGATATTTATTTCCTTTTTGCCTCTAGTTCTGTAGTCAACAACTTCTCTGATTTCTAAGTAGGCAAGCCTTTTATTCAATTTGTTTTCTTCCCTATTATCCCTTTACCCTAGAGTAACGTAGAGTTTCATTTTAAGTATGATTTTGGAAAAGCAGGAGGAGACTATCGGGAAAATTGTCTCTTGTTGATGGTCCTTTTTATAATGGCTACGTCAGGGAATGGGGCCACTTCCCAGAGCATGGGTGCTGCAAAAATATTTGGGTGTGGAGGGTTGTGTGTGAGAAACTGACAACTAGAATGTTCCCAAGCCATGCTAACCCTGCTGGGCTTTTGAACCCGGATCTGTACGGCACCAAAGACATCCTCTTGCACAGCGTGCTCCCCCAGCCTCTCACAGGAACTCCCTAGAGACAGAGGTGGGGCAAACTCATGGATAGAAAAGGCCATCCCACAGGTAGTGTGCTCCAGATAAAGAAAACATTCTGGATCAACCTCTGCCTATCAACTAATTCTCCCCTTTCTCTGACTAAAAGAGCTGCAAGTGTCCCCACATCAGGCAGAAACTGGGGCAGTAGGGATTGTGAAAGTCATTTGCAAAATACTTATGTCTATGGATGTCCAAAAATATCTAGAAACATTGGCAAATATATCACTATTATTATATAATATCATTAAAGAAATCTTCAAATTAAGGGAAATAAAATATTATCTGGGTTTCCAGACTTTACGGACACACCATTAGAGAAACGTGAAGATACAGGTCATTTTATTCTCCTTAAGAGTGTGCTTTCATACATTGTGGTCTTAAATATCTTATTCTTTGATTCCAGTATCCAAGGTGACTAAATTGCTTTGTCATGTTTGTCGCGTCTCACCTTTCTCATCTCTCCTGTCATATTCCTCCATATAATTCATCTATCCATCCATCTCTTCGTTTATTTGACAAATAATATTTGTTGAGCAATTACTGGCAGTCAGTGTAGTCAGCGCTAGGGATTCCCTAGTAAATAAGAAAGAGCTTGAACCCACCCTAAGGGAATACTACCTCTAATGGGGTTTTTGGAAAATCACAAAGCTTATTATGACACAGTGAGATAAATATTAGAATAAGTAAGGGAGATAATATGTAAATGTTCCTGGACGGGTAGGTTTGGGGTGGGGGAGGATGGTATATAAACAGAGATCTGAAGGCTAGATAAGAATTGGCAGTGAAATGCGTAGGAATGATATAAAAATGTTCCATGCAGAGGGACGAGGATATGTAAAGACCAAGTGGGAGAAAAGATCATGGCTTTGAGAAGAAACGAAAGAAGGTCTGCATGTCTCGTATCAGAGTGTGATGGGTGAGTGGGAACCGGGGTGAAGACAGAGTCAGAGCAAAGGCATCATTAGAGGTGAAGACTGGAGAGCCGAAGTGGTGTGGATGGGCCTGATTTTAAAAGGCTGGGGAACGCGTGGTAAACACCCTGGGTTCCATTATTCTGAGGGTCATGGGAGTTCAAGATGAGTTTTAAGCAGAGAAAGATTACACTGTGGATACAGCATGACAGGTACATTGGGAAAGCAAGACTGAGGGCAGTGAGGCTGCTTAGAATGCTGCTGTGGTCCAGTTGAGAAGTGATGGTGGTCTGAAGTGAGGGTGTCCAGAGAACTAGATAGACTAGCATCCTAAGTCAGAAACCACTATATTGCTTATTGATCTTTTCCTTAACCTGACATTCAAGGTGTTTCCCAATATGGAGCTTACTCCCTGAGTTAATCCTTAAAACCCAACAGGAACCTGCAGTTGGGGTCCATAGGAATTCTCTATAGTGTTCTGAAAAAACTTCCCGTTCTGTTTTCCGAGGCTTTTAATGTAGTTATTGTCTCCTTTGTTTGTCTTACCCACGTTCTCTATGAATCTTTCAGATAAATTTGTATACATTTATGAATTTCATATAAATTTGGTATATCTTGAAGATCCGTGGTGAAAGGTACAGGCTTTGGTGTTGGACACACATAGGTTCAAGTCCCGGTTTTGCTACCAAGTACCTAAGTGAGTTAGGACATGTTTCTTAACCTCCCGAACCTCTGTTTCCTTACTTTTAAAATTGGTGGCATCATCTTCATCATCATCATCATCATCATCATCATCATCATCATCATATTTATCTTTAAAACCAAACGCTAATCCATCACAGTAACCTTTATAGTGTCTGGTTCATTAGACCTGAAAAGGGGTCCATGATTTATAACAAACACCTCCATGAAATTCCAAGTCATATGTGGAAAAATGGTGTGTTAGTTCATGTTTCTTTTTCACTGGGTGTAGATATAAATTCAAACATTTTGAGATAATGTAAACTACATTTCCATTATTGGGAAAATCAGACTTTTTAAACATTAACACCAATTGACAAGTATAGGTTCTAAATTATTTTAGAAACTGCATGCAAAGTTTATATTATTTTACTCCCATAACCTAATAACTAGAGGTTAGATGTAATTAAAAATGATTGTTGCCCCAGTTATCATAAAAGCATGCATTTTTAAAAAACGTATTTTAAACAGCACAGAAAGTAACTAATGGCAATTTCTCATGGAAATTACTTTTTTGTCCCTGGACAGAGAGTTCGGAGTCAATCAAAAACTGATCAATATAAATGTTAATGTAAACTGTAATTAAGGATGAAAAATAGGTTCTTGTGTGATGTTAAATAATGTATTTATAAAAATGCAAAGTAATACTTAAAAACCAAACCATCAATGTCTAGAGGATGCATGCTGGCGACATTACTGCCAATTTCTGTACAAATTTTTATGGATACCAGCAACTGACTATAAATGCCTTATGGGGCTGCAGATGCTAGAAGTATGAGTCCTGTGATATTTTAAAGGTAGTTTAGGTTTTCATGTAGGGATGACTCATTTTTAGCCAACTCTTGATATTCAGTTGCTGTATTGATAGGGTTGCATAATTCTGATTTTTTTTGTGGGAAGAGAGGGAGATCTCTGATGTATATGGGGCTCCTAGAACTTGAAGGGCTGGACATCTTTCATGTGTTAGCTGAGATCAACACTTATAAGAACTCACACAAAGCAAGAACAAAGATGCTGTCCATTTCAAAGCAAGGGCTTATAGGAAAAAACACAGACAATAAAAGCTTGGAATAATTTTGGATAACATGTCTAAAAGGAAGGCACCACTTGGCAAACCAACAGGGCCGTCATATTGCACACCTCTAGGGAATGCCAGTTCCGTTGTGCTCCAATGAACATCATTCACACTGGGAAGTACTTATTCCCGTGGTATACAATACAGAAAATGAAGGTAGAACACCAGTGCATTCAGACTTTATAGAGATATGATGATAATCAACTTATTGGTAAAGGGGCTGAGCATTTGGAAGAAAGGAATAAATTTATTACATCTTTATGTCAAGTAGTTTATATTTAAATATGAGTGATGTACTAGAAGTATAGCAACGCTTCTAAGCCTTCAGTATTTCTAATGAGTTATTGAATGTTTTATACTTCTAATGTGCTGTCTGATCAATAAAGTATAGATAAAAGGTACTGAACAAAGTTACAGCTTATATTATTAAAGAACACAAATTTAAGTTGATGACTTGAGCTTGTACTACCTAAAAGCAAATTTCTGTTTCAAGTCACCAGCTGTTTATTTTGTATTTCCCTGTTTGAAGGTAATTTTCAAAGGGATTCACGTATCTAATGGAGGAACACAGAGATCATTGTCTTTAGACTTTGGTCCACATTCTATCTGCATGTCTGAATTTGCCTGAATGAAGGACTCTTGGGCTCTGGGCTCTCTGCTTTCAATAGAGATTGAGGGAGGCTGAGGACTTCTGTGCATCAGACCTCGTGAATATAAGGCATGGCTATAGCAAAACCAGCTGGTAAGATTTACCTTGTCAGGAATAAGGATAAAAATATGTGTTCCTCTCTACCGCTTAGATAGTTAAGTGGCAGGATCACCTGATCAATCTATATCGTTAGTTCTTTGCACTCAGTGAGTCCTCAGGTTAAGTTTGCTTTGTTCTTTTTATTACTTGGGTTGGAAAAAGTCTCGCTAAATAACTTGTGATTTCAACTGTACACTGTCTTAGATGTATTGTAACCCTTAGAAGAACGTGCTTCTCATGGGCTTGGTAAATATATCTGGAAAAACTGACAAAGTGTTTCAAGATCTAGATTTCTGTGACTTTCTCTGTCTGTCTGTCTGTCTCTCTTTACTGTATGTGCAGAAATAACTTGTTGTAGTGAACTGGCTTTGTGGGTTCTACTTTTTTTCCAGCTCTACCCAAGGTGATAATAAGAACTATTTATTGAGTGTTGAGTCTAAGAAGAGTGCTGTGCCTTAGCAGTTTAAATATAGTATCTGATTTATTCTATGCAAGAATCCTACAAGAGAAGACTCTGTAATGTTTCCCCCCTTTTATAGATGAATATACTGAAGATCGGAATGATTACATAATTTGTTCAAGGCCGCAAATCCAGTGGGTAAATCTAGGCATGTTAGAACTCAGTTTTTCTGTAACTTTCAATAACTTCCTATCTGCCAATTGTGTAGACCTGGCAGGCGATTTCATTTCTGTAGATATAGTTTTACCACCTTTATAACGAAAGGTCCACAGTAAGTTACTTCTAAGGCTTCTTGCAACAGTACAAAATCTTGATTCCATTAATTTATTACTTTTCTATAGAATATAATTCAGTGTAATGAGTGTCTTTCTTGGTCTCATCCCTATTCAAGGGGGTTAGTGAATAAATTACTAAGCACCTTATTAGGACTTGTTATGGAGGGGGTTTCGCCCGTTAGTTAAGCTAAGAACCCGAGAAACAGCATTATCAAATATGTATAATGTATGATTCTCCTCTCCAGAGGTCAGACAAAGAAGTCCTTCCAAAAACGAAAAACTTAGAGGCAGGTTCATTAGTTACAAGATTTTAAGTGCTCACATTTTATTCTAGGAATCGTCAGGGCAGATTTTTTTTTTAAAGTAGGTCGCAATGCCTGTCTTGCAGGGAACTAAAGCAATCAGTTAAAAATTTATTTTTAAATGGTACTTGTTGCATCTCTAGGGCTTACCCTGGGAAGATTTAAAAAAGAGCCCTTTCTTAACTCAATTAAGAACACCACAGTGATATCTCCATTTCCCTGTGTTTTCTCCCAGTGTGAGATGACTCAGCCAGCAATAGCACAATAATATCGCAGATGTTCCTTTGCTCGGGTAGCTGGTTATTGCTTATCTCAATGATATTTTAATCCAAACACACAACTGTTCACCCTGTTTTATGGCTGTCAGTATTTTGCTTCATATTTAACAAATGGAAGTTTGTGAGCAGATGTATCATTGACTCAGATTTACTTTTTCCCTCATTGTGTTGTGTGGACAAGCTAAGCGCTGCAGAGGGTATTAACCACATCTGCAATGATAGACTATTGGATTCAGGTTGCTCATCTGATCTGTCAGTTCCCACCAGCTCAACAGCCCTGAGCTTCATTCTTCATTGTTAGGACCAAAAGATCAAAATTTGATTCTAGGATCTTAAGCAAAAATTTTTTCTGTTCTTGGCAGTGAACTATGTTTAATAGCACCATGTTCTCCCTTTGCTCCAGGTTACAGAAATACCAAGACAGTTTGCTCACCCATCATCATCTTCAAATGATTTTTTTTTTTTTTCTTATCTGGCTCAGTACACTGAACCAGGCTTTGGAACCAGGCACATGTAGCTTTGAGTCTTGACTCCCTCTTGATTTAACCTTATGACATTGGTCGATTCATTTACACTTTGATCTGGTCCCTTTCTGTCCTACAGCCTCATCTCAAGCTGCCATTTAATTTCATTTCAGTCACACTGGCCTTTTTGCTTTACTGAAACAAGTTGCAGGATTTGTCTCTAGGGGACCCGAAGCCACAGACTCCTAGGGGACTGATACACCTGGGGAATTCATCCTGCATGACACTGAGCTAGGTGCAGGGCTCTTAGCAACGACTTCCACCTACTCCTGCTTGAAAGTCAGTCTCCAAACCCACTGAGATGAGGCAGACGCTTATTGAAACTAACAAAAAAATGAGACTGGCAAACAGAGACCCTTCCAGCTGACCTGCTGCAATTCTTAATCCAATTGCAGTATGATCAGCAGCTGGGAAAATTCATGGGGAAAATTTAAGCCAAAAAAATTTATAGCTCTGACTGAATATTCAGGAGTCCAACTCCAGGCCAAGTTCCCTATATGATCTCTCAGACGAAATCATAGGAAATTATCAGGCTTTTTCCAGCAGGTTGTTGCTTTCCGCACATCAGACTTGGCACACAGGCGTGCACTGCAGTCTTCTGGAGAGAGCTGCAGTCAAGGGTCAGGCCCCCTGGGTCAGCCATGCTCCCATGCATGTCTGCACTCCTATCCCAGACCCCTCCGCTGACACCTCCTAATCAGGGGCCATGGTGGAGACACTTCTCCGCTGGGGCTTGGTTCCTTTCCACTCCTAACACTCTCTCCTTCTCTCTCCCCTCCCTTGGCCCATGGGTCCATAAAGATTCAGGAGGCTTTTGTTCGGGACTCCAGGATGAACTGATTTCCCAACCCCCATGTGCATTGCCTCCACCTGACCCTTGCCCAGTTCAGTTTCATAGGCGGACAGTAGAACTATGGGGACCCGGCACCTCTCTTTTGCATCCTAGTTGCATTGTCACAGTGAGTGAGTGAAGCCTTGATGGTTGCTGTCGTTTTGGCTCGTTGTCCTATCTGACCACCTTGACACCTGATTGCTCAACAGATATGCCACTGTGTTTCCTGTTCTTTGTGCTTTAGTAGCAACAAGAAGGAAAGCTAAGATTTACTGAATACTAAGTGTGTGCTTGGCACTGTTTTAAGTGCTTTACAAAAATGAACTCATTTAACAAACTTCAGAAGTAGGTATCATTTTTGTTCCCATTTTGTAATTGAGATAACCTAGACAACAAATGGTTAAATTGCCTAAATCTTGTACAGATAATAAGTGGGGAAACCAGGATTCGAATCCAAGCAATGTAAGTTCAGAGCCTGTACTCCTGACCTCCAGAGTACATGATATCTCCTTTCCTTCTCTTGAAAGAACTTGTACCTTCTGCCTGTGACTTCTGACATATTCCCATCAATCAATCAATCAATCATGTGAGTGAGCTGCTAGGACGTCACATCTGTGTCATTTCCCTCCTCAGGCCTTGTGCACATGAAGTCCACCCATACATTCATCCTGGTGCCTTGTATTCATCAGCTTAAACATCATTTTCTCAGAGAAACTTTCCTTGACTCTTTTCTGCATTTATTCTTATATCCTCCTGTATCTCTTTATTTATTTATTTATTTATTTATTTATTTATTTATTTATGGCTGTGTTGGGTCTTCGTTTCTGTGCGAGGGCTTTCTCTAGTTACGGCGAGTGGGGGCCACTCTTCATCGCGGTGCGCGGGCCTCTCACTGTCGCGGCCTCTCTTGTTGCGGAGCACAGGCTCCAGATGCGCAGGCTCAGTAGTTGTGGCTCACGGGCCCAGTTGCTCCGCGGCATGTGGGATCTTCCCAGACCAGGGCTCGAACCCGTGTCCCCTGCATTGGCAGGCAGATTCTCAACCACTGTGCCACCAGGGAAGCCCTGTATCTCTTTTTTGAGCACTTGTCAAAACTGCAATCAAATAATTATTTGTTAACTCATCTCTGCTGCTAATGTTAGGTTCCCTGCGGCTAAAGGTCGTGACTCTCCTGGTCATCATTGTACCTCCACAGTGAGGTGTAATGCAAAGCTCATTGCTGAGGTTAATGCAAGAATTGTGGTTGAATAAATCAAACTTTACTGTGTGTGTTTCCTTATCTATAGAGAAGGAAGAAAAACAATGATCTTATTGGGATTTTGTGGAGATGAGATATGATGTATCTGATAGCATATAGAGCAATGCTTGACATATATTGTAGTAGTTGCTCAATAAATACTACTTATTATTAGGTATGGTAGCAACAGAATTATTCTTCAAAATGTTTCCTCCCCTTTTCTGTGGGATGATTATATAACCCTGACCCTTTGAGGTTAGGTTAGGCCTTGTGACTTACTTTGGCAAGTGAAATGCAAGTGGAAGTGATACATATTGTTTTCAAGTTGAAACTTTAAAAGTCACTGATCCCTCAATGCTCCCTTTTTTCCTCCATGAAGTTGGAGTTCAAGTCCCAGACATGGGCTACTCCTTCAAAGATGAAGCATACATGAGATGCTGTGCAGTCCAGCCTTACTTCTATTGATATCAATGTGAAATGCGATCCAGAAATTAAACTTTGCTGTTGCAAGCCAATGAGATTTTGGCATTGTTTTGCACGATAGTAAAAATTAGCTTATGCTAACTGATATCTAAGTTGAATGTCAGTGCCAATAAGTTATTGTGTGTGTATAGTGAATCTTTTTGGAAGTCATTTTATGAGGGTACTTTTTCTAGTATCAAATGCTCTGTTAACAGTTTGAGATACATACATGAATGTGTATACAAAATAAAAATAATAGCTAATATTTATCAATTATGTATAGTAATTTGATAAGTTTTATAAATGCTTTGCAAGTATTAACCCTTTTAATCCTCAAAAGCCTTGTGAAACCAAGTAGAAACTATGATATCCTTTTCACAGGTGAGGAAACTAAGGTGCAGAGCAGTTAGATTACATGCTCTGAGGACATACAACTCATAAGTGACATTCAGCCCAAGAATTTCAGTCCAGGTGTTCCGAGTTCAGTGTCTGTGTTTAATCAGTATACTCCATTGTGTCACATTTATAAATGCACAAATACGTAGACATAAGTAGAAACAAAACACCTACAAAATGCTAAGAACAATGAATATCACTGATTAAATATGATTTAGTTTCATCATATGGAAAATGAAAGGATGGACTGTGTTGAGAGTCTTCTCAGATCTCAAGTTCTATCATTTAACCTTCTTTTCTTTTCTTCTATAAGATGAGTATGATTCAGCCAGGAAAAGGATCAGTCTTATTCATTGGAATCTCCCACCTGTTGCCCTACAGGAGAGTGCGGGTGGACTAATGATTCAAATTCACAGATTCTTGGAAAGTGTACCTTCGTGAGAGTTGTTCTCAACGGGATTATTCAACACTCCCCCTTCATTTACTGATTTAACAAGGACTCTAGGGTGTCCCCAGTAAATATCCAAACAACCACTCTGAAATTGGCTAGATGGCCTAGAGTACTAAGAGAGTCAACCCCCAGCTGAGATTTTTGGGTTCTCTGTGATAAATCATAGAAAGACGTGTGCTTTCATTTTGTTGAAAGTGTAAAATACGCATATACACACATTTTGAATCATTTAGGAGGTAAACGGAAAGTTGAGGAAGAGCCAAAATGCTAGAGTTGTTGGAAGCAGTGAGTTTTGAGTCATCCAGACCTGGTTTCAAATCCTAGCTCCATCTCTGTGTGACGCTGAAGCATTGCTTACAGTCCCTAAGTTTCACGTTCCTTATCTATAAATTGAGCATGATGAATTCCTAAATCATACGATTACTATGAAAAATAAATTTAATTTTTATCATTACCTAGCATATAATAAATGCTCCCAAATTAATAAAGTAGCTATTATTTATAATTACTTATTAATGAAGAAACAAATCTCTTAAAAGGAAAATTCTACATTGTAATATGCTGGCTAGGTACTTATTAACCCAGATATCTCCCAAAGGACTTTTCCGTGGATTGATAATATCATGAATGTTACCGCAGAAAAACTGGCTTCCTTTTAAAGATGTTAGTGCTATTTGGCAAACAGGAAAAGCCCAGTATGCCCCAACTATGATTTAACACAGTGTCTAAGCAGTGCCTGGATAAATAGATATCCCAAGGAAGAAACTGTTTTAGCATAACAACAACATCAGGTAAAGCAGAGACAATAAAATAGAGCAAAACAAATAGATTTTATAAATATAAAGTGAAAACCAAACCACCCTGGTAATTACAGCTTTCATATGATTTATGCCTTTAATTTGTCTAAATCAGTGACCCAAGGAGTATTGGCATAAAAATTTCGAATTCAGCAAAAACCTAAATCACTATAAGGAAACACTGAATTTTTATTAGTTACCTTCTTTCATTGACTTCTCCCAAACAAAATGAATTCTTCCCTGAGTGCTGCAAAATGAAGGATTGTACTTTACTAAAATATTATCGACCTGTGATTCTTAGCATCCAATACGTCACAGAAACACAGAAACACAACTTGACTGTGAAATCGACACAGCTGAATTACCATTCAGAGCTTTTTTTCCCCTTTGCTTCTGTTTAATGTTAACACTTGATATCACATTTATTTGATAGAAATCAATGGAAATGGACTCTGGCTAACTTGGGTTAAAAGAAAAAAACTTTTTTGGAAAAATAAGGTATAGCTCAAAGACTCAAGAGAATAGGTCATATCCAGGCCTCGGAAAAGGACAAAAATCAATGTCAGGGATTTAGGAGGCATGGACAAATGACCAATCATTTCAGGTCCCCTCAGATGTGATGAAATAGGTGCATTGGATTCCAATCTTGAATTACTTCACTTAAAATTCATATACTTCGGGAAAACTGTCTGATTGTCCTTCACAGGCCAGAGGAGGGCAAGGTACCTTGAGTAACAGGGTTCGCAATGAGAAGATGTTCCTCACATTGGAGATCCCCACCAGCCTCCAGAAATGTTTGTAGTCCTGTTAACTAAAATCTTGATTTTAGCCCATAACCTGAAGCTAGATCACTAAAGCCAGACTTGCTGAGACTTGGTTGTTCTGTGTTTTCTTAGATTATGTGTTTGTCTATTTGGAATCCATTCGTTACAGGGCCTATTGAATTAACTATATTTTCTTATTTACTGTATTCTTGATGCCCTGGTACCTGGGAGCCTTATAGACCCAGGGAGAGATGCCCCTCCCAGGGCTGACCACTTCTTAGAGACAGTGAAGGGCTCAACCAGGAAGACATCTCTCATGTGCAAACCCACCAATCCCAAGTCTATAGCCCCAGCCACCTCCTTTATCTAGCTCTCACAACCATGCCAAGATTTCTCCTGCCCTAAATCATCCCAGGGCCAAGTACCAGACACCTCGGGGCCACCCCTATGCCCCACAGCCCACTGGAGTGATTCAAACTAGCCAATCCTAAGCTGTTGACTCTGTCCTGCCTTGTCTTTCCCATGGAAACCCCAATACAGGCTCTGGCTGAGACTTTCCCCTCGCTCCTGTCTGTCTTCTGACTCCTGACCACCCTGATGCTCCCCTTTTGGCCTTTTGTGGTGTGGTATGTCCCCCTCTCAAGGGAAATGTGAGTGCTAAATTCTTCTTTTCCTGGCATTGGCCTTTCCGTGTTGTCACTCAGTCAGACCACTCTAAATTAAATCCTGGGTACAACTTTAGAATAACGGCAAATTTTAAGAATTTAAGAATTACCACCTCTGGATTATCTAGGCAGTTAACGTTGGAGGGAAGAATGAAGAAAACTGTGGGAGTGACGGACCCTTTCGTTTTCACAGCTATCTCCCCACCAGGGACGGGAAGGCTGTGTGTCCTTCCACGTAAACTCAAATGAGATGTGAGGCAAAGGGAACGCCAAGGGGGGTGGGTATCCATCCCTTTTTGATGAGCCCTGTGGTCATAGAGGGAAGAGTAAAGCACAGTGTATGGTTTTACAGAGGCATCGTGAAAGAGACTCCACCCAGGAGAACTTCCAGCAAGGGCCAGATGACCCAGGACAGGGATGAATGGTAGGAAGTCCTGGGCTAGGAGGAAAGTGGCCAACTGGACAATAGGCACAGCTAGTGTCATGGGAACTGTAGTCAGAAGCTCCCAACAGGAGAATGCCCCAGGCTCAGCTCCTGAACCACAGCACCTTCCTGGGTTACATTCTCCAGGCCTCAGAGACCAATCTGGGGAGGAAGCTGCAGAGGATGGGCAGGGGGAAAAGAGAAGCCAACCATACCCTCTGTGTTCCCTATCGACTCTCTGCTCGAAGTGGATCTGAACTGGGGAAGGAGAGCAATTTAAAACATACTATGGTTGTTATAATGTACCTTAGACTGGACTTTTAGTTACTGAAATGAGACAGCTCCTGTAACTTAAAAGGGCTGGGAGAAGCTATGGGACTTGTCCAACTTTTCAGGTAAGAACCAGAAAGGATCAGCACGCAGTCCAGGTTGGGAGAGACAGTGGGAGGAACTAGACCAACTTTTTTCATGATTGTATTTGATTGAGTTCAGCATTTTTCATATGTTGTTGTTTAGACAAACAACAAAGTAATTTGTAGACCCAAGGAAACAAATCTAAAACAATGTCATTACAGAACAGACACAGTAATTAGGAATACTAAGGGAGAGAATCAACACTGAAAATTAAATTATTGACAGAGAGGGAAGACTACACATAATCATAATGAATTCTGATGAGAGTAAAACAGTAAGAACGCGAGCAGATAAATAAGACTAAAACAACCAGCATAAGAAGAGCTGATCTCTCTGAGGTGGTACTCCTCTAAAAGAAAGGAAAAGAAAAGAAAAAAAAAAAAGCAGATGTGGGTATTCCTCTAAAAGAAAAAAAAAAAAAGCCTAAAATGAAGAAACACATCTTCAGATCAGATCAATGAGCACACATTTACACACTGATCCAGGGACACATTTAATCCTTTAGGTTTCTATGCATAAAAAGAAAATCATGTACTAGGGTAAGAAATCTGGCTGGCCTCAGACCTTTCCATGGTAACACAGTAATATCCAATGCCAGAAGATAGAAAGCAATGTCTACAGTGTTTTGACACAGACAGGGTACCACACAGGGAAATATTACCTGGCAAAGTTGCTTTAATTTCTAATGGTTACAGAGAGACATTATCAAACGTAAAGGAAATCAGGGAATGTAATTCTAGGAGCCCTTGCTGGAAGAAAAATATCTTGAAAACTAAAGCCAGCCAATTGGGAGACCAATCAGACTAAGAATTCAGAAATGACAAAGCCAGGAATGATAAAAGGTCCTATGGAGAACACTGATTGCATTTAAATATAAATACAAAATCTCGTAGATACAGGAGAGTAACTCAGTCAGTCTCCATTCTACCCTCCTTTCATGGTGCAAAGTTGTGAAAGTAGAGCCTTTCTTCTGCAGCATCCGTTGGTTTAGGTTGTGCTAACGTTCTTGAATACTGTTCTCTCTGCCTTCAGGCCCCCACAGGGAAGTCTTGAGTTTTCGGTCGAGATGCTGCAGTGAGTGATCAGGAGCTTGTGGCTTCATGTGAGGGTGAAGGACATCCCATCTGTCTTCTTGACATTATGGATCTAGGAAGTAGGGTGTGGCTCTGAAACCGGTAGTTGTGATGGCAGTGGTTTTCTGATATCTGTCTGTCCCTGACTGGAGTTGACCATTCCAAGGTGGCTTTTCAGCACCCCATTTTCATGACACTGGTAGAGGCAGTAACTCTCATTCTGGACCTGTTCTTTCATATTCTAAAGTAGTGTTACATTTTGAGTCAAGTAAGTCTGTCCCGGGAGCTGTACTGCACATTGTAGGATGTTGAGCCTCTATCATTGAGGTGCACATTGCACCTGTCCCTCTCCCCAGCTTTTACAACCAAAAATGTTTCCAGATACTGCCAAATGTCCCCTGACGGTTAAAATCAACTCCTGTGGAGAACTACTCATCTAAAGTCATACAACCTATTCTACAGTCCTTGTGATCCTCTTGCTTGGTTTTGTGCTGTGTTAAGATTTGAAAAGAGGAAGAAGCTTTCAAATATTTACAGAGAAAGAATTTTGGAACAAGGATCACAGCATGGCTTTCTATGACTGGAACAGCAGGGCTCTGTTTAGGGAGGCTGAATTACTTTCTTCCTGGGTGTGTGACATGAGCAGTGGCTGAGCATACTATACTATTCTCCCCAGTCCTCATTCTAGGAGTCTTTGAGGAGTCTCTTCCATCCTCACCAATCTCATGGTGCAGATCTTGGGATGTTAGAAAACCATATAGCAGAAGCATGTTCTAGGCAGAGAATTTACTCTGCCTCACCCTGATGTCGAGTGCATTATTTTGTTTCTTATGATTATTATTTGTAGTACCCTAAGGGGTACAGTTCTTATATTCTGATAAATTATAAAATAGCTATTTCTTATTCTAGTTCCCTCTCCTCCATTCTCTATTGAATTTTGGGCAGACTTTTTATAGCATCACTTTTCAAATTATAAATTATAATAATACATGTTCATTTTAGAGAATCTGAAAAATATAAAGAATACAATAAAAATTACCTATAATCCATCTGGCCACAGATATCTATTAAAAAATGTCATCCCTTACATACCTCTATATGTGTGCATGCATATATTATATTTGTGATTATATGCTCTTAAACCAAGTTTCCATGTTAGTGTATAGTTTTCATGGTGCTTATTCACATAAGTGTATTTTATGTAATATTCCACATAACATTACAATGAAAATGTAAATTTTCTTCCCAGTATTCTAAGTCTGTGCTTTTTACGGCCAATCTTTGCCATCTTGTCTGTGCCATTCATTTATTCAACAGATATATATTGAGTAGTCCCAGTATGGCAGGTTCTGGCTTAGGCACTGAGTGCGGATACACAGCTAAGCAAGAAATGGTTCCCGCCACTGAGGAGCTGCTCAAGCCGAGACACAGGAAGGAACAATTTCAATGCCGTTTTCATTGCTGTCACTGCCACTGAAGCTGGGTTTTTTTTTGCCATTATTTAAAATTAGGTATCAAGTTCCTGATTGCACAAAGGACTGATTTAGGCGGGAAGCTAGAGATCTCGGGAAGACATGCCGATCAGACACAACAGTGAGCTGTTGACCTCAGTTGGAGGTTAAGGACAAGGGCATTTTTGCAGATGAAGGCAGGGGTCAGTACCTAATTGGGAGGAGAACTGGAAAAGTGATCAGGGGCACACAGCACAATGAGTCGTTTGCCCAGCGAGACCTTGGAGAGGCTTTGAAGCAAAAAAGTTGTAAAAGAAAAGGATGGACCCGTAGCATCAGTTGGTGGAACATATTTTAATTCAGAATGTTACCTGTTGCTTTAGAGTTCAATGTCTGCAACATTTCTTAAAAATAGGATTGTATCAGAAGTAATTTGCATCCATCCCCCGCTTCCAAGCAGCCATGCCCCTCAGCCATTACGAACAGGCAGGCTTGACTTGGATTCACTAGACGTGTAAAAGGAGTTCTGAAGGTCAAAAATCCTGTAAGTCAAGAAGACCATTGGTATCTTACTGTGGTTCTCCATATCTAGGGTTTAAATTGTCTAAATAATAGTGCAGTTAGCTCTGGCTGCCATATAATCACAATGACATTTTGTTGCTCAGAGACACCTTGAAAAGTATTTTTGGCCAAAGTCTTCTATCTGTTCTTATGGTTCTGGAGTTTTTGTGGACTTCCATCCTCTTGGGACAAAACCCAGACTACTTACTGTGAACTGCATTGCGATTGCTGTGGGCAAAGCCACAGCAGTTCCAGCCCTGGGTCTAGACCCACAGAGCTCTGGCTTTCCAGAGCTGCCTGGAAGGGGTTTGTACCATAACCCAAAGGTGCAGGAAGGTAATAGCCCATCCGGAGAACTTTGGCCAGTAAGTGACAGGAGAGGGGAATGAGCCAGCAGATAAAGTGTTGGTACTATTGCCCTTGATGGACTGTTCTTATTCATAGCCGTCCCGTATGGTATCTGAGGGACTGGCTGACTGCACTGTGTTCTTTTGAGAAGCTGAGGCCAGCTTGGTGATCCACCACCTGGTCTTGGTTTCCCTTCCTTTCTGCCTCACTTCACCCTTTCTCTCAGTCTTGCTTCCCTGGGATTAAACACCCCTCCGTAAAGTGGGAACACATTTTTAAAACGTATGTCCTACTAACCAAAATTGGATAGTTACAGATAACTCTTAATTTTGAATTTTAATTAATTTCAGAAACGTAAATGAGGAGTTTAGAGACCATCTCCGTGAACATTATTGCAAAAATGACAGATTTCACCTCAAACTAGTGGTGACACTGTAACTAACAGGTCAGTCAGTCAGTGGCAGCAATTTGCCTACAAGGTCACCGTGCCTGTGGGGTGAAAGTATAAGACTGGAATTAAAGACCATCCATCTGTGTTTGGAGTGTCTTAGAGAAGTGTGCTTTAAGGTGCTAGCATTAGGTCAGTGGGCATCCCTGTTGGGGATAAACATAAATGTTTATAGTCAGAAAGGTCAGTACACTGGAAGTGAGCTTGCACAAATTCCCAATCCTTCAACTCTGTCCCTGCAAAATGTGTCACTGAAAAACATGAAAAGACCATTCATCCTACTGATACCTACTACCTTTCAAGCAGCCAGCTGGTATTTCTACCAAGGTATGACGTGTACCTGTTCAACCATATTTTCCTAAATGGAAATGGCACCAAGAGGGAAAAGTTCTCAGGCATAAAATCATAATACACACTTAATACTGAAGGGGATGTTTTCAAATTAAAGTAAGGCCCCTAAACCAGAAACTAACATTTCACTAAGTGAAGTAAATTGAGGCTATTGGCTGCTGAGAAATCTTTGAAGGACTGTCTGAGGTATCTAATATCAGTATAACCATATTGCCAATTTTCACTCTTGTCAACGAATGACTTAAAATGTCTTTCAGAAGCAGCAAGTTAAATGCCTAACTCTCATCCCCTGGGGACCAAGGAAGCAAACCAGAGCTCCCACATTCTGGCCACTGCTCTATCTGTTGGGGTCAAACTTTTCAGTACTAAAAAATATTTTTCTTGTTCCTCATTTTAGTCCCAGCTCCAAGATTACTTTACTGTAACTTTTCTTTGACAGCTTATTTCCTTTGAATAGTTTTGTGTTATAAAAACCAATGGGAAATGAATAATATATACATTTAAAAAACTACCCCTTCTCAACTCTCTCATTATGGCCCACAGTGTTTTTAGTAGCTTGTGTGTTAGAGGAGTGTTTGCTGTATTCATAACTTGAACTTCTAATTTATGAGCCCTTAAAGCTACACTAATCATCAGCACACTATTTATATTGTACTCTAGGGATTCTCCCTCCAACTCCTATTCCAGACAAAAAGAGCATTCTTAAAAGTAATATTCAATGACTTCAATAAACAGGCAGGTCAGGTTGGAACATGAGCCACTGGCATTGATGTGTGGACGGTAGTATTATAAGAAGTTATTTACTACATGAAATGCCAACCTTGCCAATTTTTAAATGTTAATGGCCTTATGGTGAAGATGAAAGGTTTATGCGTTCCACCTAGGGATTTCAGAATTTTGCAATCTTGGCATGGGAATGGCTTGATTATCTAATAAGTCACTTTTACTTCTCTTTTAATTATAGGTGTTTATGAACTTTTATAAATTTAAAAGCCAAACTTTCTGGTATGTTATGTATAATAATTGAGCCTACAAGACTGAATTTGAGATGCTGGATTTACTGATTTGGGGGGAGGGCAAATTTTTTTTGTTAGTCCTGGGGGGAAAAAATGAACCAAAATAAACTTTAAATGGATTATGCAGATTTGTTTAAGCAAATCCAGAGTGTTCGCTGCATTTATAGGAAATTCTAATTGACTCACTGTAACTTGAATGTGTCATCTTTAGCAAATTAGAAAGACTTGTCCAGGGCCCAGCTTATTCTAAGAGACTTTGCCTAAATGTTCATAAAATTTTAGTTCATTACTTAATTTTTATTTATCATTTACGAAGCTACTTTAAAAAATGTTCAACTCAAAAAAATATCTTATATTTGGATAATATTCCTTACATGTATTTCACCTTGATTGATTGCATACTAATTGCAATATTTTAGAAAGCTAGCCTTAAAGTCCTTATTTTAAAAGATGATTAAAACTTGCACAAATTACTCATGAGATGCTACTATAGTTAATAATGTGCTATGTGCATGTTATTTGTATGGATGATACCACTAAATCTATCAGGAAGCATTACCCAAACACATGCTTAATAATAGAAAATCTATATGTTCTCCTATCTGAAGTTACTTATAATTTCAAGAGATTTAGAGAAATGTATTACCTTTTCAAAGTTGAATTCAGGAATAGGTAGAAATTTCTGTGACCATACATAATATTCAAGTTGGAATTTTCATTAACTTTTTGAGAAACATATTTTGAGCAATAATTAAGTTGTAAGCTAATAAAAATGCTGAAATAATTTAGTCATTATAGAGGATACCTTTCTATCCACCCACTAGTACAAAGAAATGGAATGTAGACAAAAGGTACTCATGTTAGTATCATCAAAGATAATCGTTGTGTCTTTTGGTATATTTATTTTTAGTCTTTTATCTATACAGAGCCTGTTTTTGTTTCAAATAGTGCTACCTTCAAATATATAGTGAAATTCTACATTATACCTATGCTATACATGTTTTTCTATGTAATTTCAATGCAGTAATGGTGACATGAAAGTGTCAGGTAATTCCTCTTGCAGAAAATAGTTTTAAAAGATTCATCTCTAGAATTTGCCATCTGTATATCCTCTTCTGTGAAATGTATTTTCATGTCTTTTGCTTGTTTTCTTATTGATTGTTTGTTAAGGTTATCTATATACTCTAGGTATGAGTGTACCCGGAAAATACACATTAAAACCACAATGAGATATCACTATATACTTATTACAATGGCTAAAATAAGAGTAACAACGCCAAGTGTTGATGAGGAGATGGAGAAACTTGAGAAATGGTACAGTCACTCTGGAAAACAGCTTACAGTTTTTTTTAAAACTAACCATTCAGTTGCTATATGATACAGCAATTATTCTCTTGGGCATTTGTCCCAGAGAAATGAAAACCTGTGTTCATATACACAAAAATAACAAACTATACACAAATGTTTAAAGCAGCTTAATTCATAATAGCTAAAAACTGGAAATCTGCCAGATGTCCTTCAACAGATAAAGAGTAAACAAAATGTGTATGTATTTATTCCATGGCATACTACTCAACAATAAGAAGAAAATAGCTATTGATATAGCCCACAACTTGGATGAGTCTCTGGGGAATTATGCTAAGTAAAGTCAATCCCAGAGGATTACATAATATATGATTCCATTCATGTAATATTTTGAAATGACAATATTCTAGAAATGGAATACAGATTAGTTGTTTCCAGGGGTTAAGAAGGGTTGCGATGGGAGGGAGGTGGATATGGTCATAAAAGGCAACACTAGGGATCCTTATGGTGATAAAACTGTTGAGTATCTTGACTGTGGTGGTGGATACACAAACCTACAACACAAGTGATAAAATTTAATAGAAGGAAACACACACACACACACACAAACACAAGTGAAATTGGCCAATGTGGAGAAGGTAAGTGTATTGTATCAGTGTCAATACCCTGTTTGGGATATTGTATTGTAGCTTTCCAAAATGTTCTTATTGAGGGAAATTGAATAAAATATACATGGAATCTCTCTTTATTATTTCTTACAACTTCATGTAATTTACAATTATCTCAATAAAAACTACCCTAACCTCCCTTACCAGTATGAATGAGCAGGTGATAGAGTTCAGAGCACAGAAACATCTGAACTTCAAAGAGGAACTTTTGAAAGTGGAAGAGCTCCAAAGGTGCTAATGTCCAAAATCTGAGTATAAACTCTCCTCAAATTCCTAACTCACCACAAAACTACATATGCTTGGAATTAAGACAGCCTAGAAAAAAGTGAAATAGAAACTAGAGAATCAGCTGCCACTAAAATTCAGAACCACTGCTGGTGAGGTTTGTGACTTTGCTGCATTTTTGGCTGAGTGTGTTCTCCAAAACACACAAAACTCAAGTGGCAGAAAGCAGGACACTTCCTTATCTTAAGTGTCAGAGGTATGAAGTTGAGGCTGGAAAAACATCTGGAAATTTAGAGGAAAGCCCCCAGAAACCAAATAACCGCAGAGTGAGCCCTAAAATCTAAATGTAAAGTATACCCAAATTTTTGGCTGACAGCTAAACTCTGCAGGCACAGGGAGACTCCCAGGGCATGAGCCAAACAAGCAGCAGCTGGAAGCCAAAGAAAATTGATCAAACACCAGCTGCTGCACATTGTAGGGAGGACTATTTCACAGGTTGATTCTGGGCAAGTAAATTGCCTGCTGGAACAAAAAAATAAAACAAACAAACCAGTCATCCTCAGAATATCCCAGAGTCACTACAAAGTATAATCTACAACATAGTCTCAAAGCAAAAATTACTAGATATGCAAAGAAGCAGGAAAGTGCTTCTTTGCCTAACTGTGAGTGACAGTCTATAGAAACTGAAACTAAGTGGACCCTGACAATGTATTGAGCAAAGATTTCAAAAAGGCAATTTAAAATACATTCAGATAATTAAAGGAAAATATAATTAATGAGTAAACAGATAGGAAATTTCAACAGAGAGATATAATCTGGAAGAAAAAAAGCAAATGAAAATTTTAGAACTATAAAGTATGATACTGGATATAAACACCTCACTATATGAAATCATCAGAAAATTTGAAATAGCAAAAGAAAAAAAAATCAGTGAAATTAAAGTATCAGTAGAAATTACCCAATCTGAACAGCATGGAGAAAAATATTTAGCAAAAATGAACAAAACCCCAGAGAACTGTGGAGCAATATTTAACAGTCTAATATATGTGCAAATGGAGTCACACAAGGCAAAGTGAGAGAAAAGGAAAAAAAAAAACTGAAAAAAGATTGGTCAAATCTTCTTAAATTTGCAAAAGAAAACCCATTAACTTAGAAATCCAGGAAGCTCAATGAAGCTCAAATACACACACACACACACACACACACACACACACACACACACACATAACCAACAGTTTTATCTCAGTATCAGTACACCATAGTAGAACACCTGAAAACCAAAGATAGAAAATGTTGAAAGCAGTGGGAGAATAAAAACACATCACGTGCAGAGAACCAACAATATGATCAACAGCTGACGTATCACCAGAAATGATGCAGGCCAAAAGACATTGGACTTACATATTCAAAGTGTAGAATAATTAAAACAAACGAAACCAACCAACCAAAAAAAAAACCCCCCCATGGCTATCAAGAAATCTATAGTTAGTGCAAGTGTTCTATAAACATGAAAATAAGATAGAAGTTTTTGACAAAATTTAGAAAACGTATTGCTAGCAGACTAGCACTTCAAGAAATACTAAAGGAATATCTTTAGGTTCAAAGGAACTGACACCAGATGGTAACATGGATATTCAGAAAGAAATGAGATGCACTGGAAAAATATACATATGTGGTGAAATATAAGAGGTTATACAAGTAATTTTTTTCTTCTCTTAATTTCTTAAAAAATGCAGTGTAGATGTATAAGATGTATTAAGATACATGACAACAATGGCACAGAGGAGGGTGGGTAAATGGAATTATACTGTTTCAAGATTCTGATTTTTTTAAAAAGTCATAATTCAATATTAAATATAAGTAGATTATCATGAGTTAACAATGCATGTTGTTATTCCTAAGCAACTAATAAAAAATAATGCAAAGAAATATAGTCAAAAGTTAATAGGGATTAAAATGACTTACAAAAATATTTTCAGAAAACCAAAGAAGATAGGAAAGAAAGAAGAGAGGAACAAAAAGGAGATGAGACAAATGGGAAGTACATAGTACAATGGCAGATTAAAATACTGCTATACAACAATCACATTGATATAAATAGATTACCTATTCTAATTAAAAGGCATAGCTTGTTGCATTAGATTAAAGAAAAAAGATCCAACCATATTCTATCTACAAGAGATATATATGGTACATAAATAAATTGGAAGTAAATTGATGGTAAATGATACAGTATTCAAATAGTAAGCATAAGAAGAAGGGGATGGATATACTAATATCATATAAATTAGACTTTAAGACCAGGAGTAATAGAGACAAGGAGAGATATTTGATCCTAAAAAGATCAATACAGGGGCTTCCTTGGTGGCGCAGTGGTTGAGAATCTGCCTGCCAATGCAGGGGACACGGGTTCGAGCCCTGGTCTGGGAAGATCCCACATGCCGCGGAGCGACTAGGCCCGTGAGCCACAATTGCTGAGCCTGCGCGTTTGGAGCCTGTGCTCCGCAACAAGAGAGGCCGCGACAGTGAGAGGCCCGCGCACCGCGATGAAGAGTGGCCCCCGCTCGCCGCAACTAGAGAAAGCCCTTGCACAGAAACGAAGACCCAACACAGCCAAATAAATAAATTAATTAATTAAATTAAAAAAAAAAAAGATCAATACAACAGGAAGATAAAACAGTTATAGATTCTGTATACCTAATAAAGCAAGAAATGACAGAACTGAAGAAATAGACAATTTAACAGTTAGTAGCAAGTATAGTTAAAAGTTTCAATATTCCCCTCAGTAATTGATAGAATAAAGAGAACAACAGTAAGGATATACAACAGTAAGGAATCAACTTGACCAAACTGACATAAAATAGTCATACCTAAACAGCAGAATATACATTCTTTTTATGAACACGTGGAACACTCACAAAGAAACACTAATACAGGGCTATAAAACAAGTCCCAGTGATGAAATAATAAAAATAAAAGGAGAAATCAAGAAAGAGAATATTATGAACAATTTTATGCCATTAATTTTGACACTTTAGATGAAATGGACAAACACCTTGAAAAGCACTATTTGCTAAATCAGCCTCAAGAAGAAATAGCCGTATGTACATTAAAGACATTAAATTCATAATTTTAAAAAGCTCCGGGAAAGAAAAAAGTAGGACCATCTGGCTTCACTAGTGAAATTTATCAAACATTTGATAAAGTATACCAATCTTTCATAAATTCTTTCAGAAAATAGAAGAGTCCGCTTCCCAATACATTTTATGGAGCCAGTATTGCATTGACACCAATACCAGATTAAGATATCTCAAGAAAACTGCAGACCATCTATCATGAATATAGATGCAAAAATCCTTAATGTTATATTAGCAAATCACGTTCAGCACTATATAAAAAGAATAGTTCATTCCAAACAAGAAAGTTTAATCCCAGGAATCCAAGATTTGTTTAACATTCGGTATCAATCAATGTAACTTATGTTAATGGAATAAAGTAGAAAAACTGTTTGATCATCTCAATAGTCATAGAAAAAATATTTGAAAAAAATTTAACACCCATTCATGATAGAAATTCTCATAACACCAGCATTAGAAAAAAAAAACTTTCTTAACTTGGTGAAGAGCAGTTACAATAAATTCACAGTACATCATACTTAGAAAAATATTAAGCATGCTTTGCCTAAGGTCTGCTATGAGTCAAGAATGTCTGCTTTCACCACTTCTACTCAATATTATACTGGAGGTCCAAATCAGTGCAACAAGATAAGAAAAAGAAACAGAAGGCATCCATGGAAAGGAAGAAAGAAAACTATCTTTATTTTCAGATGACATTATCATGTATGTAAAATTCTAAGAAATATATTTTAAAAGCTGTTAGAACAAGTAAGTTTAGTAACTTCATGGCGCATGAGGTCAATATACAAAGTGAACTGTATTTCTAACAGCAGTAATGAATTGTTAGAAAATGAAATTAAAAGTACAATTGAATTTACAATGACACCTGAAATAAGCAGAGTACTTAGGAATAAATTGAACAAAGATTGATATGTGGGACCTGTATAGTAAATACTACAAAAGAGTACTGAGATAAATTAAAGAAGACCTAAATAAATGGAGAGAGATAATATGTTCACAGATTGAAGACAAAATATTATTAAGATGTCAATTCTCCAGTTGATATATAGATTCATTGCAATTCCCACCAAAATTCTGTCAGGATTTTTGTAGAAAGTGACAAGCTGTTTCTAAATTTATATGGAAATACAAAGGGCCTGAAATTGCCAAAGGAACTTTGAAAAAGGGTAATGTTGAAGGAGTTGTACTACCTGATTTCAAAACTTAATATCAATCTTAGTAGAAATCTATCGTGAACAAGATATATCATGGTCATGTTTAAAAGATAGACAAATCGATCAGCGGAACAGAGTAGAGAAAAGGAATAGATCCACACATCCATGGTCAACTGATTTTCAACAAAGTTGCCAAGTTCATTCAATGGGGGAAAGGAGAGTCTTTTCAGCAAATGGTCCTGGTATAGTTGATGTGGTGGGCAAATAATGCCCCCCAGAATGCCTGCATCCTAATCCCCAAAACCTGTGAATATGTTTGGTTACATGGCAAAGAGAAAATAAGGTTGCAATGGAATTAACTTTGTTAACCATAACATAGGAAGATTATACTGAATTATCAAGCTGAGCCCAGTATAATCATAAGGATCCTTAAAGGAGGAAGAAGGAGGCAAAAGAGAACCAGAGAGATGGCAAGGTGAGAAACACTGGGTCCAATGCTGCTGGTTTTAAAGAAACCATGAAGGAAGACGGCCATGAGCCAAAGAATGTGTGCAACCTTTATAAGCTAGAAAGGACAAGGATGTGAATTCTCCCCTAGAGTCCCCAGAAAGGAACACAGCCCTGCTGACAACTTGATCTTGACTCAGTGAGATCTACATTGTACTTCTAACATAAAGAACTGTAAGGTAATAAATTGGTGTTGTTTTAAACCAGTAATCTTGTGTGAATTCCCTATAACCATAGAAAAGTAATATAGCTGGATATCTGTATGGGGGAAAATCTCAACTCTTATTTTATGCCATTCTCAAATTGAATGGAAATGAATCATAAATCTAAATGTAAGACCTAAAACCATAAAAATTCAGGACAAAACCAGGAAAAAAATCTTTGCATTCTTGGTTTAACCCAAGATTTCTTAAGTATGACACTATAAGCATGAGCCACAGAAGAAAAAATTGATAAATTGGACTTCATCAAAGTTTGAAACAATTTCTCTTTGAAAGCCTCTGTTAAAAAATAGAAAGGTAATTGATTAGTAGAAAATATTTGCAAAACCATATATCTGACTAAGGACTTGTGTTCAGAATATGTAAAGAACTTAGAAAACATGCAACCCAATAATAAATGGGCAAAAATTTGAACAGACACTTCACTGAGGAAGATACATGATGACCAATAAAGACATTGTACATGCTCCATATCACTGGTCATCAGGGAAATGAAAATTAAATTCTCAAAGAACAATCACTTGATACCCACTAGAATGGCTAAAATTTGGAAGACTAATGAAGACTAAATCTTGGCAAGACTGAAGCCAATGGAACTCTAATTCATTGCTTATGGAAATATAAACATGTCACAGCCATTCTGAAAACAGGTTGGCAGTTTCCTATAAAGTTAAATATTCACTTGTTTTAATGATCCATCAACTCTTTTCCTAGGTATTTACCCATGAAAAATGAAACATAGGTCTATCCTAGGATTTCATAGCAGCATTATGTATAATATCAAAAAACTAGAGTAAAGCAAAATTTCCATCACCTGGTGAATGGATAAACAAAATGTGACGTATCCAAACAATGGGATACTATTCCACAGTAAAAAGGAGCAACCTATTGATACATGCAATGATATAGATGATTCTCAAAATCATTATGCTGAATAATACAACTTAGGTACAGAAGATTATATACTTTATGATTCCATTCATATGCTATTCTAGAAAAGGCAAAATTACAGTGACAACGCACATTGGCAGTTGCCAGGCGTGAGGGGAGAGAAGTGATTTCAAAGGGGTAAGCGGAAGCTTACTGAAATGGGAGAAATGTTCTCTGTCTTAGGTAGATGGTAGTTACAAGGCTGTGTATTCGGGCAAAACTTGTCAGACTGTGACAAGTTAAAATGGGTGCATTTTATGAAATGTAAAGCATATCTCAGTGAAGCTCTTAAACAATTAAAATATAATGACCTTGTGTTTGTCATGTTTATGCTCTGATGTAATTAACGCTAATAATAATAATTACTGAGTACCTACTAGTGGGTTTGTACTTCTTGAATTATGAGACTCTGTGAGCCTCAGTTGCCTTATAGAAGTGTTGCAAATAACCATGATTGGTCATTCAAAATAGATCAGCTGGAGTGCATGGGAACCAATTAATTGAAAGGGGCATAGGACAATTAAAGGCTCCTGGTATGAATATCTGGTGTAGATAAAATGGTGCATCATTGTGTATCATTCCTGGAAATAATGACAGTAGTGTCTCCCTCAAGATTATTCTAAGGATTAAATGAAGTGAGTCATGTGAAATGCTTAGCACAGTGCTTGACACCTGATTCATCCTCTGTACAAAGCAGTTGTTACCTTCATGCAATGTGAGCTTTTTTCATGGAGAGATGTGCATCCAGACAGTAGCAGTCAAATGTTGTTTCTGCCTGTCCAGAATATCTTCCCCTTTCTTCAGGCAACAAAACATCCTATTTTTCCTTTGAGCAACTGCCCTTTTCCCAGTCAACGGGGGTCCTAGTAAGGCAGTGAATCCCCTGAAGGTACAGGCAGGCAGGCAGGCCCAGTTGGAATGTTTGATCCCTATGCTGCAGTGATTAGATCAAGAGAGGCTCTTGATCCAAGCCAGGCCAATTAGAAACTTACCTGAGATTTAGCAACTCAGTGATGTAAGTTAGTGTTGGAGTGACTTGCAGCTTTTTGAGCCTTGTTGGAAAAGCCTGAGAATGCAGCCCTCACCATGGTAGAAGAATTAAAAGCTAAGTACAACAGAGCCCTAGGGACAGTGTTCGTGCTGCTGCAGTCAGCTGAACCTGTGACTTTGCAGTGTCATGAGTGAATGAAACATGTCCTGCACACCTCCTTTTGCCTAAAACCAGTTTGATATAGGTTTCTGCCATGTGCAACCAAAAGAATCCAGTGTTTCTAACATTAATTTGAGAAAGACCCTTTTCTCATGCATACAGTTGTTTTCATTTCTTTACTTTTTCATTGAAGTATAGTTGATTTACAGTATTGTGTTAGTTTCAGGTGTACAGCACAGCGATTCAGTTATATGTATAGGTGTGTGTATGTACATAGTCTTTTTCAGATTCTTTTCCCTTATGGGTTATTATAAAATATTGAATATAATTCCCAATGCTATATAGTAGGTCCTTGTTTGTTATCTGTTTTATATATAGTAGAGTGTGTATGTTAATCCCAACCTCCTAATTTATCCCTCCCCCAACACCTTTCCCCTTTGGCAACCATAAGTTTGTTTTCTACGTCTGTGAGTCTGTTTCTGTTTTGTAAATAAGTTCATTTGTATCATTCTTTTTTGATTACACATATAAGCAATATCGTATGATATTTGTCTTTGTCTGCCTTACCTCACTTAGTATGATAATCTCTAGATCCATCCATGTGGCTGCAAATGGCATTATTTCATTCTTTTTTATGGCTGAGTAATACCCCATTGTATATATATACCATATCCTCTTTAGCCATTCATCTGTTGATGGACACTTAGGTTGCTTCCATGTCTTGGCTATTGTAAATAGTGCTGCTATGAACATTGGTGTGCATGTATCTTTTCAAATTATGGTTTTATCTGGATATATGCCTAGAAGTGGGATCGCAGGATCATACGGTAGCTCTATTTTTTGTTTTTTTAAGGAACCTCCATACTGTTCTCCATAGTGGCTGTACCAGTTTACATTCCCAACAACATTTTAGGAGAGTTCCTTTTTCTCCACACCCTCTCTAGCATTTATTATTTGTTTTCATTTGTATGGTTTGTATTTTTCTATTTATTTGAAATTTTAATTCTCATGATCCATTATTGATGGTAAAAGTTGAATATTGCATAATAAACTAGATTTAACAGAAAATATTATTAAGCCATTGCATGTAAGGCTATCTGATATTTCTGACATTCAGGCCCACTGAGGCAGTTTGCATTTGAACTGGTTCTAGGCAAAGCCAATACCTTGGAACAAACTATGACAAATTTTGGAGAGTTTTATACATTTATTTAAACTTAGGTATACCACATTGATAGTTCCAGATCTAGGATAATTGGCATTCATGATACTTAAAATATATCATTAATGTTCTTTAAAAATCCTTATTCATGGTTATGCTGATTATCTCCTCCCTGTGAGCGACTTTGGCATTTGAAACCTGGTTCCACTACTTACTAGCTGTGAGATCCTGAGAAAATATCCTAATCTCTCTGTTTGTTTCCTCATCTCCAAAATAAGAGTGATAATTTTTCCTATTTCTCAGGAAGGTGTAAGGACTAAATGCAGCAATATATAGAGGGCTTAAAACAGTGCCTGAAACTTACCTAGTGCTAGATAAGTGTTTGCTATCATCATTGTAATCCGTTTTCCTTGTTAAAGCTGTGTTTTGATAGGATGAGGAAGAGGATGTAGGCATAGGTTTCAAACATTTCTAAGAGCCACTGTAATTAGTGACTGGATTAATGAATTAATTAAGTTGAATGGATGAGAAAGTTTAACTAGTATTTTTAATAAGGTCATTCTTTCCCAATGCATCTTCCTTAGCAGGTGTCTTGCCTGGGATAGGGGCTCAATATGGGTTGAATGAAATAGATTCCTGGTAGTTCATGATCCAAGCACACACAATAACCTTGTTGACCCTATGATATTGGAAAGTCTGAGTCCTCATAGGCGACTTGGTTGCTAATTATAGTTATCTCTTCTATGAGTAAAACCTTAACAGTGACAGCAAAAACTTAGCCATAAAATGAAAGCCTTTCTATTAATACAATGAATTATAGCTTTCTCTGCTAACTTAAACAGTATTTTGAACAGAATTTTGTGTTTTGTGTAAGATACCTTAGGATCATCTTTTCGCTGTTACTGAACTCTGTGGACAACAGTGGTGTCATGAGATGCACTTCCTGATCCCACAGAGCTATACTTTTGAATACCTGTGTCAGATGCTATATTATTCTCTCCTTTCCCTCAGTGTTAGACACCACTTCTTGCTCAAAGTGTGTCTTACCAGCTCCCCTTCCCTTTATCATTTGTCTTTTACAATAGCCTTTGTACTGGGAAATGAAATAACTAAAATTGTTCAAAGTATGTCTAAAAGAGTAAATAAGTCATTAGTGAGTACACTTTCCTAGGAGTAGAATACATTAGCTGATTTATTTTATGCATGGTAGTGCCTCTGGGTTCTGTTTGGTGTCTTATTTAGCCCAATCGTCCACCCCCAGGTGAATTCCGTATGTGAGTTTACTTAAAAAGCTTCTCTCTCTGAATGAACTGTTCTTGTAAGGTGTCTGGTAAATCCATGAGTGCAATTGGTGGGGCTTGTATTTAATGTTAGTTTTTAAAACAGGTGATATGGATAATATACCTTGTGTTTGATTATGTAGCACATGAACAGGAAAACCTGAGGATTTAAAGATAAAAATTCCTAAATAATGTCTACAATATACCACTTGGACATGCAGTGGATTTTTCAATATTATAAAAACTTAGTTTTTAATCGGAATTGTCTAAGTGTTACGGTCTTCGTTAAGCATCTGATTCATGCCCAAATTTGCATTTTTATCTTGCTAAATGTGTAAAATAGTTCATAGTTATAGTGATTTAAACTTAAATTAGGATTTGGGGTAAAAGCTTCACATGGCCCTTCTGTAAATAACAATAAGAGATTATGATTAAGAAAATGAATCTATCACTTGTGGTCAACTGTATAATAGCAAAGTGAGTCTCCCTTACTAGGAAATACAATATGCCATTATTTAAAATAAAGGATGAGGGATGTTCAGTGACACTGACAACATACAGACTTGATATAGAGCTTCTTTTAATTTTTTTCTCACTGTTTGGGCTCTAGGCAACAGCTATGGAAGTAATGATGGCATTTTCATAGATGCTGGTATGCTTTCAGAGGAGACTGTCACAATATGGAGAAGTCACAACTTTCACCATTAGTTTAAACTACGGGGTCTGATCTTGCTTCCTCTAAGTCACATAATTCGGAGAAGTCACAACTTTCACCATTAGTTTAAACTACGGGGTCTGATCTTGCTTCCTCTAAGTCACATAATTCTCATTTTATGTTAATACAAGTTATGTATCAAGGGGAGAGTATATTTCTGAATTATAGTCTCTTCCAGAAGAGTTATGAGTGTAACCTCCATTAACACTGGGGAATATTAAGAAGGCAACTCTTTGAATGTTGAGATAAAAATATGTCCCTCTAGTGGAGGGTTATATTTTATCCATAACTGAGTAATTTTGACTCAAGTGACCCATACTGAGAAATAGATTTAATAGTGGAAAGATTGTGGATTGATGTAACCCTGCCAGGCAGAAACAGAAGGTTCAGAGCATTAACAGTAAGTGGAGGAATATAGGACATGATGTTATTCCCAAAATTATCAGGAAGAGAAAATATAATAGAGGGAAAAAAATAGTGTGAACTATTTCCCACCCCTACCTTCCCGATGTTCATGTCAGTGTTTCCTCAGACAGAATTTTTGATTCAGATTTCTCTTTTGAAACGGTCAGTGTTTTATAGGTTCTCATCTAATCAGAAATAAACCCAAAGCGTTATTTTTGTAGCAGTCACTGTGTCTTCAGTGTACAATTCTCTGAAGCCTATTTGCTGGTGTTCTAAGAAAATTTGCTGCTTCATCTGTGATAAAACCAGCATACACAGTAATCTTCCAATTTAAAGTCCAGATAAGAATATTTTCTAGCCCTCAGAGCAATCTAAGAGTCTCTCTCTAACAGAATTGCTTCTTCATGGAAGGAAGTTTTGGGAGTAAGTTAAGTTGGTTCGTTCTCTTCCTTCCTTCCTCTCTCCCCTCCCCTCCCCTCCTGCCCTCATCCTGCCCTCTTCTTCCTCCCCACCCTTCTCCTTTCTTTCCTCTCCCCTCTTCCTCTTTCCCCTCCCTTTTTTGTACCTTCCCCTCCCTTTCTTCCTCCCACATTAGTTCCTGTAACATTGCTGAAAAAATCTGTCCCAGATTTTAAGTGCTTTGAAATTTTTATGATAGAAAATGCACCCAGAATTTAATCTGATTACGTAGAAAAGAGCTGCAGATTCAATTTCTTGTAATAACTTGCTACTATCTTATTGACTTGATGTCTTTAGGACTTAGCTAGTGTCACCTGAAGTGGGTGGTAAAATGAAAACAAACCAACAAATAAAAAACCCAAACAACTTGTATTTCTTCAATATGTAATATAGACTGAAAACTGTTTCAAAAATTTAGGAACTGTATCTCTGACTTTTTTCCTTCCTGGGTGCATAAAGGAATTTAGATGTGTGGGTGTGGTGCATTAAACTATTTTTAAGGCTAATTTCAAGAAGAGCAATCATCAAGCCACAAACAAAGCTCTGAAAGGTGTAGAGTCCTGAGTTGTATAACTCTGCTTCTGAGTAGTCATGGCCTTTGATCTTTGAACTGAGGGCTTGTATCTGCACCATCACTTCCTGAATGATCTAATTACTTCCGGGCTTTGGTCTATAAATCAGACATTTTGACATTCAATAGCACAGCTGCCTTCTTTAGAATCTAAGGATGTAGATTGATTCCTCACATAGGCGTTCTTAGAAAACATAAGACTTGCTAATATCATTAAGGCAATAAAATGTTTTGGTTTTTTTTTTTTAAAGAATTATATACTTAAAGGAATTTGATTCAAGTTGAAGCTCAATCCTTTCTGCTCTTTCATATTCTGGGGCTAATTTTATTAAAATCAGTGACTCCTGCAGGGCTCAACACATAGTATAAGTTCATTAAATGTTGGTTTATACGGAGTGGAAGAAGTGATCTCTAATGACCCCCAACTTTCTGGAAATCATACCCTGTCTCTTTCTTCAATGAAAGGAATAAAAAAAATTGAAAGTTGAATTGAAAATCTGAAGTTTTTAACAGCCTTCCAGACACTGGAAGACTTGTCATCACAGTCACCCAATAGCATTAACCTCTGTATCCCTTGACTTGGCTTGTCTTGTTGAAGGTTCCACCTTAAAATCTGTCTATACTGATATGATGTGATTCCCAAGATAAACTGTAAAATGCAGAGGAGCAAGAAGGGGAGCAAGTATACATCTATACACATAAATATACATACATATACTTTTGTGTATATATATACATTATGTATACATACATATACTTTTGTGTATACATATACATTATGTATACATTATGTATACATATACATTATATATACATTATGTATACATTATGTATCTCTGAAAGGATGCATAGGCGTTGGCAATGAGATTGCCTTTAGAATGAGGCAGAGGGAAGAAGACAAATTTAAGTTTCACTCTATGTGCCTATTTAAATTTGAAAATAAGATTAAAAGTAACTTCTCCTACGTAATTATTCACAGTACTAAGCTGATATTAAAGCTGATCTCCTCAATTAGGTGTTTCCTAATTATACATCAATAATAAGGTGCCTACCCCAATACCTTGACAAAAATCTCTTGTACATATGTTGATTAAATAATTTTTTTTATAATGTGACAGATGGAAAATGACCAGATCAAACTGTTAATTACTGTCTAAGCATTGGCTTTATCACTGTAGGTCTACAGGAGTTCCACTGAGAAAGAAATGTAGAAGGTTCTGATGCAAGTTGAGGCATGTTTATAAAACCAGCTCCAGGTTTGTGTGTACGAATGTCTCATTGGAATCTTGTGGGCTCTCTGAACATACTATTGTAATATAATATATAGTATTCCTATATATTATGTATTGTTACAATACATGATATATTATGTTATGTAATACATATATAGGAATTATGTTATATTGTATCATACAATACATGATATATTATGTTATGTTATACATATATAGGAATACTAAGTTATGTTATACATATATAGGAATACTAAGTTGTAGCTGAGCCTCAATGCAACTAATGATTTAGGGTTAAAAGAAAATTTTGAAGAACTGATGAAAAGAAGGGTATGGTCTGTGTCAGTTAAGTACAGTTGAGTAAAGAACCACCCAAAATGTGATGACTTAAAATAACAAGCATTTATTTGGTTCATGACTCTGCTGGGCTGTCCTAGTGTGGGCCGGTCTCCCTCACGTGTGTGCGGCCATTTGGGAGTGACCATGATAGAGCTGCAGGTTGGCTCTGCTTATTAGTTTGGGCTCTCACATGCGTATGTCTGGGATCACAATTAGGCTGACTGGCCTGTGACTCACATTGTCTTCCCAACTCCTGCATGCTAGCCAGAGGTTGTTCCATGCCCAAGGCAGAGTACCCAGAAACAAAGTGGTGGCTCAGGTGATCTCTTGAGGCCCAAATTTGGAAGGGGCATTCTGGCCCTTTTACTGCCTTCTCTTGCCAGGCACACAACAAGCCAACCCAGCTCCAAGAGGCTGGGAAATAGACTCCTCCTCATGCTGGAAGGCCTTCAAAGTCAGTCTTCCAAAAGAATGGGCCCTTGAAAGGAAACCCCTTTTGTCACATGGTCTTGAGCTTTATGGCAAGGGCCCTGAGTTGGGTGAAATGTGTGTATTTTAAAATTTTTAAATTGTTTTCCAAAAAGTTTTAAAAAAGAGTAATTAATTTTAACTCTGTTTTGGGAATATGTCATACTAATTCCATATCTTTTATTTGTTTTCATATCCTTCTACCACAATAATAAAAGTTGTAATTTACTGAGAACTCCAAATGTGCCAGATACTATACAACTCATGAGGTGTTTATATACATTTATCTCTCAGGTTTACCACTACAATGTGAGATATCATTCCCATTTTTCGGATCAGTAAACTAAGTTTCATCAGTTGACAGTGAGTGACAGACCAGGCCATTAATCCAGGTCTGTGTGGCTATAAAATTCAGGCCTTTTCTTAGTACAGTGGAGTTCCATATCTGGGATTAATTTTTGTGAATTCAACTATGGGTGTACCACAGAGGGGCCAGATCTGGGGATTGGGAGAGAATGAAAGAGAAAATAATTTAAGTATTATGGATAACTAGCCAGCCATTTTACACAACGAATATGTGTCCTATAGCAACTCTGATTTGGGAACTATAAATCTACTGTTAGCTCAGGTAATTACAGCTCCAGGTACCTCTGAGATGGATGTGATTTTGATATTTTTGTTTCTTTTTAGTAATATGGCTCTAAATGCAAGCCAGCTCCTTTATCTCATAGTAAATCAGAGGAAAAAATGGTCAAATTAGTGTTAGAGGAAAAATCATCTATCTTGTAGGGTTGTGAGTTGTGAGTAATTCAATCTCTGGTCTGTCACATTATCGGAGAATTTTCAGGGGTAATTTCGACTCTACATACTTTTTATTTTAAGAGCAAAGTTCTGACCCTAAACCTCAATAGTATGCAAATCCAGTTAACTATGCTATATTTTCTAGAGGAACAGATTTTAATGTTTGTGTCATAAAATGCCTTTCTGAAGTGGGATACAAAATATTTATTTTGCAATCTTCAGGTGTGTTAACCTAGTTAAGCCTATCAGGAAAATAAGTGGCAGAACTACAACAATGCTACTGCAATGCTATGAAAACACTACTCCATCCATTTTTTAGAAGAACTAGATTTTGCATTGTGTTTTGTGACTGTATCACTAGTTAATTTTTAAAGAATATTCTAGAAGGAAGAAGATAGTCTTATTATTAAGTACACAGCTGTTTATTCTCAAATTAACATAAAGACAGTGTATAAAGTGAAGTGAGCAAATGAGATTATCTTGTCACAAGCATTTTATTTTTATTTTATAGGCCTACATTTTTATTTAGCTATAATTTACAGAGAGAAATGTACACATGGAAGTGTACAGTTAAATATAGCTTCACAAACTGTATACACCTGTGTGAGCAGCACTCACAAACAAGCACATTAGAAGCCCCTTCATGCTTTTGTTCAGATATGACTCCCCTAACCCCCAGAATAACAACTCTTCTGGCTTTTCACAAGATAGACTAATTTTGCCTACACTGTACTTTATATAATGGAATCATATGGTATGTACTTTTTGTGTGTCTGACTTTTATTCAGCATTGAGTTTGTAAGCTGATCCATGAGACTGCATGACATTCAGATGGTTCATCCTTATTGCTGATGAGTGAATATACTGCTATGAATCCATTCCAGTGGCATGAGCATTTGCATAGTTTCCAGTTCAGGGCTACTAAAAATAATGCTGCTATGAATATTCAAATACATATCTTTTATGAACATGTACACATTTCTGTTGTGAATGTACCTAGGAGTGGAAATTTTGGGTCATGGACCATGCATGTTTTCATCTTTGGTAGAAAATGTCAGTTTCCAAAAGTGGTTGCCAGTTAACACTCACATCAGAAATATATGAGGGCTCCTAACCCATGTTATTTTCCATTGCTTTTATTTTAGCCGGTGTGGCTACCTTACCTAAAATATTGTAATGATTGAAGTTTCCTATATTTTACATATATCACTATATACATATATATAATATATTTATATTAAAAATATATTTTTTATAACTGCTAACCTGGAACACTGAGATTATATATATTTATAATCTATTATATATGTATATAATATATGTAATATATTTTATAAATATATAATCTCAGTGTTCCAGGTTAGCCAAGAAGATAATTATTCAAAGAAAACTCTGATTAGATGGAAGATATTATTCTTCACAGAGTTATAACTCTATTCAGAGTTATTATTCTTCACCTGAAACTCACCTTCATGGAAACAGAACACAGAAAAATTATAGATTTAAGTCAAGAGTGATAGCAGCTAGATTGTGTGTGGTTTTTTTTTTACCTCCCTTATCTCATCAAACTGTCAGGAATGACTAACCCATGCTTTATATTCATTTAAAAAACAAACTTTTTAATGCAACAATCTTTTTTTTTTTCAGATTTCCTAAATATGACCAAGGTCTGATTAAAGTTAGAAAACAATCTTTTCAAAGTGGCCTTTTGCATTACAATCCTAAAACCAATTCTATGTAGAAGAAACACCTATGTGGCTTCCTTTTCTTAGCATATGCTTAAGTTAAAGAAGAAGCCCATGTATACATGCCAGTTCCCCTTTTGCAGCTCAAACAATAAACTGTTTATCAAAATAGTAAATTTCTAGAGAACATGTGATTTTTGGAGACTTAAAGTTTTCATTAGTATTTGATTAGGGAAGTATATATTATAAAGTCAATAATAAAAACAGAAATATAGATCAAAGGAACAGGATAGAAAGCCCAGAGATAAACCGATGCACATATGGTCGTGTTATTTTTGATAAAGGAGGCAAGAATATACAATGGAGAAAAGACAGCCGCTTCAATAAGTAGTGCTGGGAAAACTGGACAGCTACATGTAAAAGAATGAAATTAGAACACTCCCTAACACCATATACAAAAATAAACTCTAAATGGATTAGAGACCTAAATGTAAGGCCAGACACTATAAAACTCTTAGAGGAAAATATAGGCAAAACACTCTATGACATAAATCACAGCAAGATCCTTTTTGACCCACCTCCTAGAGGAATGGAAATAAAAACAAAAATATACACATGGGACCTAATGAAACTTAAAAGCTTTTGCACAGCAAAGGAAACCATAAACAAGACAAAAAGACAACCCTCAGAATGGGAGAAAATGTTTGCAAACGAAGCAACTGACAAAGGATTAATCTCCAAAATATACAAGCAGCTCATGCAGCTCAATATCAAAAAAACAAACAACCCAATCCAAAAATGGGCAGAAGACCTCAACAGGTATTTCTCCAAAGAAGATATACAGATTGCCAACAAACACATGAAAGGATGCTCAACATCACTAATCATTAGAGAAATGCAAATGAAAACTACAATGAGGTATCACCTCACACTGGTCAGAATGGCCATCATCAAAAAATCTACAAACAATAAATGCTGGAGAGGGTGTGGAGAAGAGGGAACCCTTTTGCACTGTTGGTGGGAATGTAAATTGATACAGCCACTATGGAGAACAGTATGGAGTTTCCTTAAAAAACTAAAATTAGAACTACCATATGACCCAGCCATCCCACTACTGGGCATGTACCCTGTGGAAACCATAATTCAAAAAGAGTCATGTACCACAATGTTTATTGCAGCTCTACTTACAATAGCCAGGACATGGAAGCAACTTAAGTGTCCATCGACAGATGAATGGATAAAGAAGATGTGGCACATATATACAATGGAATATTACTCAGCCATAAAAAGAAACGAAATTGAGTTATTTGTAGTGAGGTGGATGGACCTAGAGTCTGTGAAACAAGTCAGAAAGAGAAAAACAAATACCGTATGCTAACGCATAAATATGGAATCTAAAAAAAAAAATGGTTCTGAAGAACCTAGGGGCAGGACAGGAATAAAGATGCAGACGTAGAGAATGGACTTGAGGCCACAGGGAGTGGGAAGTGTAAGCTGGGACGAAGTGAGAGAGTGGCATGGGCATATATACACTACCAAATGTAAAACAGATAGCTAGTGGGAAGCAGCCGCATAGCACAGGGAGATCAGCTCAGTGCTTTGTGACCACCTAGAGGGGTAGGATAGAGAGGGTGGGAGGGAAGCTCAAGAGGGAGGGGATATGGGTACATATGTATACATATAGTTGGTTCACTTTGTTATACAGCAGAAACTAATACACCATTGTAAAGCTATTATACTCCAATCAAAATGTTAAAAATAAATTTTAAAAATATAGCATTTTTGTGGATTGCTCAATAAATTATAAATAGATAAGAAAAAGTTAAAATAATAGAAATTATAGTAAGACAGCATTACTCTACAGAAACTGGCGGCAGGACTTTAAAAGTTGGTGTTTCTTAGTTTAAGTATTGTATTGCAAGAGGCTTTATAAATCAAGGATATAGTCATTTTTAGGTGATATTATTTTGACTTGCTTGTATGCATTGGTTCATTTCTAGTAACCTTAGTGGAAAGGTCACAAGAAGCATTGAGACAAGTACACTTAACCACTAATTATTTTAATTATTCTTTAAAAATAAGCCATATGAAAAGGGACCGTTCATATTCATTTGCAGGTCATGACTTTTCTGAATGGTGTTCTAATCTTATGGGTAAATAGCAACTGAGGCGAGCAGAGTGTCTTTTAAACATGTAAGCCATCTTTGGGGGAAGACCAAAAAAATCCAAAGAATATATTACTCAGCCATAAAAATGAATGAAATATTGCCATTTGCAGCAACATGGATGGACCTAGAGAATATTACATTTAGTGAAGTAAGTCAGACAGAGAATGACAAATATTACATAATATCACTTATATGTGGAAACTTAAAAATCTCTATACAAAACAGAAACAGGCTCACGGTCACAGAAAACAAACTTATGGTTACCAGATGGGAAAAGCAAGGGCAGAGGAATAAATTAGGAAGTTGGGATTAACAGTTACAAGCTACTATATATAAAACAGATAAGCAGTAAGGATTTACTGTATAGCACAGGGAACTATCAATACATTCAATATCTTATAATAACCTATAATGGAAAATAATCTGAAAAAATATATATATATATAACTGAATCACTTTGCTGCATACCTGAAATTAACACAATATTGTAAATAAAATATACATCAATTTAAAAAATACACATTTACCAAATAATATGGAAAACACTAACATCTATAAAGAAAAGAAATATTAAATGTAATATTTCCTAGGCATTACCATATTAGCATTTTTAGCATCCTACCTGGTGTAAAAGTGCCTAATGAGTAATAACAAAAAACAAAACAAAACAAAAGCAATGCTAAGTGCTGTTATTAGCTCCACTTCACAAATGAAGATGTAAAGACTCAAAAAATTAGAATAAGTAATTTGTCAAATCACACAGCTAATAGTTTTCAGATGTAGGATTCAAATGATTAAACGATGGACATGTCATCTTTTAACCTACATCGATGTACAGTCAGAGGGACTTAGTGAAGGCAAACTTATCAACATAAATGAGGAAAGGGATTGTGATGAAAATAGGAACGTGTCCTAGAGGAAGTGACATCAGCAAAAAAATTCACATTAAAGGAGCTCTTGGAGATATTTCATGACTTTGAAACTCAAGGATAAAATGTTGGAAGCTGATTCATACTTAGAAAAGGGTATGACAATTTTCCATAGAAGAGATGCTGGCTCAGTATCGTTAAGTTGTATGATGCAAAGAAGGCAAGCGGAGTTTAAACTACTCTTGATAGGATTTTTTTTAACAAAGAAATAAAACACCTTGTCTTAGCTTGGAATGCCATAACAAAATATCACAGACTGGGTGATTTTTAAAAAACGGAAATTTATTTTTCACAGTTCTGGAGGCTGAGAAGTCCAAGAACAAGGTGCTGGCAAGGTAGATTTCATTCTGATGCATCTCTTCTTGCTTCGTAGGTGTCAGTAATCTCCCTCACGCTCCCATGCTTGTGTGTGTGCTTGCACACAAGGAGAGAGATAGAGATCCTTCGCTGTCTCTTCTTATAAGGCCATTAATCTTAATAATCTTGATAGACTAGGGCCCCACCTAAGCTCTCCACCTTAAGGATGAGGACACATTTATCCATCTGCTCCCAGCCCCCAAGGTCAGAAGTAGCCCCATGGACATCAGCTACCTCACAGGCCCAGGAATTAAGCAGCTTCTTGTAGGTACCACATGCCATGACTTCTTAGATAAATTTTGGGGAAAGAAGCAAGAGATACATGAAGACTGGCAAAAACTTCACATTAAAAGAAGTATTGGAGCTATTTCATGACATTGAAAGTGCAAAGAGTAAAATATTGGAAACTGACCCAACCTTCAAAACGAGTGAATCACCGTGAGGTTGTGACAGCACAAAGCTGGTCAAAACTTGGAAGAAATCCATGATGACATCAGTAGCTGGAGTGAATGATGGGACGAGGAGGATATGAAGTGCTGTAGAATAGTTACCTTATACACTATCAGATATACTATGTCTGTATATACTTGTGTACTGTTTATCTCTAGATTTATTGGAACATGACTGTCAAGGGTAATTAGACAAGCCAAGCCCGAGATTCTTAGATTAAGCCAGTGGCCCCCTGAGGGGTCTACAATCCTCCCAGGCTAGTAGTATCCCCTGACTTTCAGCAGAAGCAAAAGCAAAGCCTGCATACTGCAAGGTATCCTCACTGTAGTGCACCACCCCCACCCCCAGGTTCCCAATTCATCAAGGTCAACCAATAGGAGCTCGTAAATCACCACGAGGGAGAGTCAGCAAAAGCAAGCTAGCAATCAAATTTAAGCACCTAATTATTTGATGTAGGAATATCAGATACAGAATATAAATTACTATATGAACTATTTAAAGAAATAAAAGGTGGAATAAAAATGAGCAACCAACTTTTAAAAGTTGTCAAAAATAATCAGATATTTGACAAATGAAAGTCTATTTTTGTATCCAGTGTGGCCAGCTCTTTGACATTAGAACTGTGCTAGAAAATAAACACGTGTGGTTCATGCATGTAAATGTATACAGAAAAAATTAATTCAAAGATTATTAGGCATAAAAAGTCATTAAATAAAAGTCTCAACTCACTAGGAAGAGACAATAATTCTAAACACGTACCCACTTCACAAAATAGCCTCACAAAATATAAAGCAAAAATTGTTAGACTCACAGAGAGACACTCTAACATCACATTAGGATATTTCTATAGCATTTTCATTTATGAAAGGGCTGGCATGTGTCCATCTTATTAGATATTATTTATTTTATTAATCTTTTCAATATTGCTAGTTCTTTGAAAATGACTGAGTCTTACTTTTGGCATAAAACATGGTAATATATTATAAAAGTTCCATGTTCACTTAAGAAGAATGTGTCCCATTTAGTTGTTAGGCACAAGGTTTAGTGTGTATTTTCTATAGAGTCAGCCTTATTAATTGTATCCCTCAAATCTTTTATAAATTTATAAATTCATTCACACAAAGAAAGCACCAGACCCAGATGGCTTTCTAGGAGAATTCTACAACACTCTCAAAGAACAAATCATTCCAATTTCATGCAGATTCTTTCACAGAATACAAAAGGAGAGACTACTCCACAATTCCATTCTATGAGCCCAAGTGGAAACAAGAAGTGATGTCATTCATAAGTATAAATGCAAAGATATTAATTAAAATAATAGCAAAATAAAATTTGGCAATCTATACAAAAGACAGTGCATCAAAACTAAATTGAATGTATTCCAGGGATTCAAAGGTAAGTTAACATTAAGTGTTTCTTCAATGATTTCTTGGGTATGACACCAAAGCCCAGGAAACCAAAGCAAACATAGACAAGTGGGACTATATCAAACTAAAAAGTTTCTGCATAGCAAAGGAAACAATCAACAAAATAAAAAGGCAACCTGTGGAATGGGAGAAAATATTTGCAAGCTATGTATTTGATAAAGGGTTAATAACCAAAAAACATAAGGAACTCTTACAACTCAATAGCAAAAAACACATAACCCAATTTGAAAATGGGCAAAAGAACCGAATAGACATTTCTGCAAAGAAGGCAAACAGATAGGCAATAGGTATACAAAAAGATGCTCAACACGGCTAATCATCAAGAACAGTGCAAATCAAAACCACAGTGAGATATCATGTCACACATCTTAGGATGGCTATTATTTAACAGACAAAAGATAACAAGTGTTGGCAAGGGTGTGGAGAAAAGGTAACCCACGCGCACTGTTGGTGGGAATGTAAACTGGTACAGCCACTTTGGAAAAGAGTATGGAGGTTCCTCAAAAAATTAAAAATAAAACTACCTTATGATCTAGCAATAACACTCCTGGGTGTATATCAAAACAAAGTGAAATCACTATAGAAGAGATCTGTGACCTCATATACATTGTAGCATTATTTGTAATAGCTGAGACATGGAAACAACCTCAGTGCCCATAACAGATAAAAGGATAAAGAAAATGTGGTATATACCCACAGTGGAATATTATTCAACCTTATAAAATACGGAAATCCTTCCATTTGTGACAATGGATAAACCTGGAGGACATTATGTTAACTGAAATAAGCCAGACACAGAAGACCAAATACTACAGAACACCACTTACATGAGAAGTTTAAAATAGTCGAATTCATAGAAGAGAGTAGAATGGTGGTTGCAGAGGCCTGGAGAAGGAGAAAACAGGAAGGTATTAGTCAATGGATACAAAGTTTCAGTTATGCTAGATGGGTAAATCCTGGAGATCTTGGGTACAGCATAGTACCTATAGTTAACAATATTGTATTATATACTTAAAAATTTGCTCAGAATATGATATTATGTACAGTGTTTTTATAACACTCAAAACTAATGATAAATAAAGAGGGTGGGGGAAACTTGGAAGTGATGTATTTGTTTATGGCATAGATTGTCATGATGGTTTCATGGATGTATACTTAATGCCAAACTCATTAAGATGTATACATGTGTACAGCTTTTTGTGTGTCAATTATACCTCTTATAAAGTGGCTTTTAAATAAGTTTATTCATATATTTTCCACATTAATGCATTGAAGGATAAAAACCACGTAATTTCAATAGATGTCAAATAAGCCCTTAATAAATTCCAAGCTCATTTGTGATAAAACTTTTAGCAAACTATGAATAGAAAAGGATTTCTTTAATCTGTTAAAGAGTATGAAAACCTACAGCAAACATAATTCTTAACAGTAAAACAGTAGAAACGTTACATTTAAAACTAGGAACAAGACAAAGATGCCCACTTTTACTGCTACTATACAGCATTATACTGGAGACCCAGCCAGTACAGCAAGGAAAGAAAGAGATGCAAAGAGTATAAGAATTGGAAAGGAAGAAACCAAACTCCCATCTTTTTTTGGCATGTGATTATTCTCGTAGAAAACTGTGAGTTATGTATAAATAAGTTAACACAATAGAATTTAGCAAGGTGGATATAATACTGGCAATCAAAATTGCAATTATATATAAGCAAAAAGTTTTAAAACACAATTTTGAAAAGATGTTACATGAGTAACAAAGAATATATGGTACTTACAGGACTTCTCTGGTGGTCCAGTGGTTAAGATTCCATGCTTCCACTGCAGGGGGGTGCGGGTTCAATCCCTGATCAGGGAATTAATATCCCACATGCCATGTGGCACGGCCAAAAAAAAAAAAGAATATATGGTACTTAGGAATAAATTCAATAGTAAGTGTGTAAGACTGATGTGCAGAAAATTATAACACTTTATTTATTTTAAAATATAAATAATAATAGGTAATCACTTTTATAAATAGAAAGCCTAATATTATAAAAATGTTAATTCTTCCAAGTTGACCTATAGATTATATAAAATTCTAATCAAAATCCCAACAGACTTTTAAAAAAGAGCTTTACAAGCTGATTTTAAATTTAAATGGAAGATCAAATGCCTGAGAACAACCAAGAGACTCCTGAAGAAAGAAGAGAGGAAAAACGTGAAAGTATTAGCTCTACCAGATAGGAAGAACTACAATACATTTATAATAATCAGCACAGAATAGTGTGATAGGCAATTTGACCAATGGAACATACTCGAAAGCCCAAAAGGAAACCCAGACTTATGTGGCACTTTCATATGTAGTGGAACCTTTGCAAAGTTCTGGAGAAAAAATTGAACCTTTCAATAAATGGTACTGGGACAATTTATTACCCAAATAGGAAAACAAACAAACAAAACAATATAATGGGTTCTCTATCTCATGCCCATAAACAAAATCAGTACTTGATGAATTAAAAATTTAAATGTGAAGGCAAGTATTTCAAATTTTAGAAGAAAATATAGTGAGTATTTTGATAGCTTTAGGATTAAAAAAATTTATAACACAAAAATTGTTAACCATTGTGTTAGTTTCTTGTGCTTGCTATAATAAATTACCACAAACTGGGTGGTTTACAACACAGAAATTTATTCCCTCACAGTTTTGAAGGCTAGAAGGCCCCTGTGCCTTCTGAATGCTCTAGGGAAGAATCACTCCTTGCCTCTTCCCAGCTTCAGGTCCTTGCTGACAAGCTTTGGTTTTCCTTGGCTTGCAGTGGCCCCATTCCAGTGTCCGCCTCTGTTGTCATGTGGTCCTCTTCCCTGTGGCTCTTCTCTCTCTCTGTCCAAATTTCCCTCCTGTAAGAGACCAGTGATTGGATTTAGGGCCTACCCTAATCCATTGTGACCTCATCTTAATTTGATTATATATTTGCAAAGACCTTATTTCCAGATAAAGTCACACTCACAGGTTCTGAGTGGACATGAATTTTAAGGGGACACTATTCAAGTCAGACCAACCACGAAGGAAAAGATTGATAAATCTTTTCACTATTTACCATAAATAGAATGAAAAGAGAAAACACAGCTGAGAGAAGACATTACCAATACATGTAATGGACAATTTTATATAAATATAATACATATAACTGATATGAATCAATAAGATAAATCACCCAGTAGGAAAATCGGCCAGGTCATGAATAAGCAGGTGACAGAAAAGAAAACATATATGGTAGATTACCTAAGAAAAATGTGCCAAAACTTCTTAGTAGGCAAGGAAATACAAATTAACATCACAATAAAATATTATTTTACTTCCCCTAAATTATGAGTTTGACAATACCAAGTGTTGGGAAGGATGTGCCGCACAGGAGCTCTTACACATGACTGGTGAGGTTGTCCACAGAAGCTTTATTTTTAACAGCATTACACTAGAAGAAACCCAATATTCATTGGTAGGATAATTGATATATTGTGATAGAGTCACTAAATGCACTATTTTTTTATTTTTATTTTTTGGCCACACCGCGTGGCATGTGGGATCTTAGTTCCTCAACCAGGGATCAAACCTGCGCCCCCTGCATTGGAAGCGTAGAATCTTAACCACTGGACCACCAGGGAAGTCCCTAAATGCACTATTATGTAACAATAAGAAATGGATTAACTATAGATACGTATGACAGCACAGTTGATGTTTCAACCAAGCAAAATTATTTGACACAGATATATATATGATAATCTGTTTAAAAAAGCACATGAGTGATAAGCACAACATTCAAGAGAGCGGTTATCTTCAGCGAGGAGGCAGAAAGGTGATACAGAGACAGAACATACGACGATATGGCAATATTCTAGATTCTGGGTGGTAGATTTATGTGTTGATTTTATTAGACATCGTAGGGTAGATGCATGTTATATATGCTTTGTGCAGAGCAAATATCTCGTAACATAAATAAAACAAAATTCATATATTTTTTAAGTGTCATGGTGTGGGAACCCAGATGTATTCAATGCTTTGAAACTAGGCCCATTTTAATTGCAGTGTTGATGGATTAAGGATTTAAGCAGACAATAGAATATACTGGCAAATCCCTGGAGTCCCACTGCCTATATGAGAATCCTGACCCTGCCACTGACTAGCTGCAGGATACGGGGAAAGTTTCTTAATTTCTCTTTACTTCCATTTCATTGTCTTTAAAACGAGGATAAAAATAGGCCTGGCTTTACAGGATTGTTACGAAAATTATATGAAAGAATGGGGGTAAAGCTCTTAGTATACAGTTGCTTATACACATAGTAAATGCCTAGTGACTATGACCTAGACAGATTCAGAGGCCTGAAATGTGCTGACACACAGTCTCCCTTGCACCTCTGACATTGCTTTGAAAAGGCCTTGGCCCCAGTAGCTACTGCCCCCTTTGCCTCGGCTGCAGAATGAACAGACATGAGCCTAACCCAGATGAGAAGCCAAGCCCCAGTGGGCCTCTGTCTGAGTCAGGGCTGCTTGTCTGAGCTCAGCCAATACGCAGTTAGAGAACTAAGAATAAATGTTCTTAAGCCTATGAATCTTAGAGCATTTTGTTTGTAAAAGTAGTTAACTGATACATGAGCTGCAATTATTGTTGTTGGCATTATTACTATTAAAGATTTCAAAGATAGTTGCTACTGGGCCTGCAAAGGTTGTCTCATTCACATTAGTTGTACCTAGACAGGTTGGATTTAATGCCTTAAAAGAATAAGAATTTTCTGTTTCTATCTCAAGCAGCTGCCAGAAGCATGAATATCTTATTCCCGTTGACCTCGTCTCTCCTGTAGCTCCAGAACACATACGCTTGAGTCAGCTCGACTGCAGCACACTGCCATTGTCAAAAAGACCTGAGGACAAAGATGAGATGTGCTGTCCCCAGTTCAGTAAAGAGTCAGCTGTGTAACAGCTGTTCGACATCTCTAGTATGAATGTTGTCCTTTGTTGTTAGAGCATCATCATACAGTCCATAAACCACCCATGCATTCATTGTTTTATTGATCTGCACTGCCACCTGCCTGGTAGCCAGGGTCAGGATGATGTTGCCTCCTGCGTAATGAAGAGCCCTAATCTCAGAGCTGTTGTAGTGATTTGCCCAAGGCCACAAAGCTTGTAAATGGTACAGCTGAACCCAAATCTGCAATTTCTGATGCCAAGTACTGGCTTTCTCTTACTGCTTCATGGATGCCTTTTAATACCTCCAATTTTTTTGTTTGAGAATACACACTTTTCAACAGATTGCATCACCAACAGATTGGGTCAATCTCTTAGGTCACACTGGTGCCGCGGGAAGTGTGCTGACACCTAGGTAGTAACAGTCTGTCATTCTGACGTCAAATAGACAGATCCCGAAACAGTAACTTCTGCAACTCTAGGTCTTTCTTGATTCCTCAAATGGTGTTTGGTTAGAAGATCTGGCGAGGGAGTACAGATGGGGTAGCAACAGATCTTTACCTGAAGTAACGTGGACATATCTGAACTCGTTAACTGGCCTATGCATTAACAAGAGGCTGCAGAATCAATGCACAAAGCCCTCTTTTCCTACGCTTATTTAGAAGTTAAGGTATCATGTGAAATGAATTAATAAGTGAATTTATCATATTTTCTTTAGAACTACTGCACAAACAGAAACACAGTAATAGAGGCTTTCCAAGGGATTGCCTCTGCTTAGAACATTATCAGACATCTTTGTGAAAGTCTTTTAAATAATGTTGCAATATTTTCAATCTTATGTCTTATTTTTACAAAATAAGATTATGTAAGAGTTTCTAAAAGTTTCTTGTTGTTGGAAGAGAACTGTGTTCTATGATTTAGAGTTAGTGAGGAAGACCTGGGCATTTGACTATCTAAATTACAATCTCAATTCTACCACTTACTGTTTGTGTGACTTTGGACAAGTTAGTTAAGATCTCTGGCCCTCAGGTTTCTCATCTATTAAATGAGACAACTGATAAGACCTTTCTTGTGGGTTTTGTGAAGATGAAACAAGATAATGCATTTACAGTGCTTAGAAAAATAACTGGCACTAGTGGGTATTCAAATGCTAGCAATTTATTACGAATTATTCCTCAACCAGACATTAGCTGGGAATCACCTTTGTCAGTTTGATTCATCTGAGCAGTATATAGTATTGGTTGATTTATCTGAGTATTATGAGGTGGTTCAGAGATTGGACTTGAGTCAGAACTACTTAGGTTTCAGATTCCATGGGCAAGTAACAGAATATCTTGAGACTCCAGTGCTTTTTTTTTTTTTTTAATGCTGCAAATAAGAGAATCTACCTTATAGGATTGTTCAGAAGATTAAATGAGAAAATCATTTAGAACAATGCCTCACACATGACAATATTTTTTAAATGGTAGTAATGGTACAACAATGAGGGAGTTGGAATAAAGAGCTAAAGTTCATTATCTTTGTCTTTACTGGTCTGAAAGTGTTTCCTCTGTAAACCTCTAACAAGAACGTATTAGGATCAAGCCATTGACATCTTTGTGCTGTTAGCAGCCTGTCCCTGGATTACTGGTCTCTGGCTCCTGTCAGGTAGCTCAGCCTGCACTTGGCTTTGGGCCCTCCCTCCCTAAAGGGGGTACATTTGGGGCTGAACCAGAGTCCATACACATGCAGTGGGTCCCCCAGCTCACAGCTGCTGTCGGTATGTCGCCTAGAACACTCTCTCCTTGAGCGCGTTCCTCTGAATTGTCATCCCAGTGGTGGTTGGAATAGAGGTTTCCCCTCAAAAGTCCCTTCTTCCTGCATTAGATTCCACATTTCTGACAAGTCTGCAATTCCATTTCTGCACCTCCTTTGTTCCACCCCAGACAGGTTCTGTCCTCTCTGATCTGTTATCAATCCCTGGAGTGCTTCTGTCTTTCACTCCAGCCTGTAACAATCCAGGCCTATCCTCCTTTAAATGTCTAGCTAGAAACATTTCTTCCTTCACAGTTAACCTGAAATTCTCTCCTTCATCTAAACTTCTCATTGCATTGAAAAAAAATCTAAACTTCCTACCACAGCCTGTAAAGCTCTATCTGTTCTTGTCTTGTCTGCCTCTCTGATACCATCTCCTGCTTCTATGCTTTAGTCAAACAAGTCTCTGTCTTTTCCTTTAGGACTTCAAATTCATTATCACCTACTGCTTTAGTACTTACTGTTCAACTCTGCCTGGAAAGGTTTCTTCCAAAATATTTCCTGGTTGGCTTTTTTTTTTTGCCTCAAAGAGGTCTTTCCTGACCATCCAATAAAAAAAAACAAAACAAAAACCCCACAAAAACAAAAAAACTTATTCTCATTCCCATCAGTCTTGCACAATGGTTCTCACCTGGGGAGGAATTTGCCCCCCAGGGGATATTTGGCAATGTTTGGAGATCTTGCTAATTGTCATAACTGAGAAGGTGCTCTTGGTACCTAGTGGGTAGAAGCCAGGGATGCTACTACACATTGTACAATACACAGTATCACCCCGCAGTCAAGACTTATCAGACACAATATGTCAGTAGGGCTGAAGCTGCAAAACTGCAGTCAACGTATCGTCTGTTTATTTCCTTCAAGGAATTTGGCACTCTTTGAAACTAACTCATTCATTCATTCTTTTCTTGATTTGGCCTGTCTCCTGAACTAGGATGCAAGCTCCAAGAGAGCAGGAATCTTATCTATCTTGGTCAATGGTGCATCTCCAGTGTCTATAATGGTGCCTGACACTTGGTAGAAGCTTTAAAAGTTTTAATTGAATTACTAAACCAATCAGTGAATAACTTTCGGCAGAAAGTTTTACTATGCATAGTACTTAACCACATTGAGTCATGCATGGTGTGTGTGTGTGTGTGTGTGTGTGTTGGTTATTTGTGCATGTTCTTGGATTATATACTTGCTGGCAGGGATATGACCCCACAGTGACTAGCATAATGAATAAACATATGATGGCTGAAATGAACTCATTAGTAGGAAATACCCAATGTGAGCATATTTGGCTATTCCTGTGTGTCTAAGCATCTATGTAGCAATCTTCAGGATCATAGGCTGGTGGTTTTCTTAACTGTGCTCTGCTGAGAATGCTTCAGTGGTTCTTCGTACATTTAATTATGATTTTATTTTTAACTGTATTTTTAACTACATAAAAATTAATAAAACCCAACATACACGTTCATAATACCTGTGAACCAGTTTTGAACACGTTGAAATTCCAGGTTCACCATCTTTTTTTGTGAAGACTTTGAAATACCACCCCTGCCCTCTGACACACACACCCTATTTCTATGCATAGGCAGTGTTTGAAAATCTTGAGAACATGCTAGTGATTAGGGATTGTTTAACTCTGCACGGTATCATTGGATTAAAGTTCAGAAGTGCACTCGTCTGCTCATTTGAAACCAGGCAGGTGAGAACAAGGTCAATGAAATGTCAGTGATACCTCTGACATAGTTCTCCTAAGGGCAGAGCAGCACACACTGTGGTGACAAGAAAGTGTGTGGTATGTATTGGCGCTGTCCTGTTCTGGATAGTTTCAGCAATTACTTTAAGCATGATAGAATGTGGACTTTACTTGTCATGGAATCAGGGGACTATGTACCTCTTTGTTCAAAAGGGAACCAGCATATCCGTGTGATGCTTGTTGAAAACTGTGCCTCCATCACTCCCACACTTCTGCAGTCTAGGTACACAGGAGACCAGACGCATTCAAGATAACAGGGACCTGTGGATTTTCCCCCTTCCTCTGGAAAGGAGGTCAGGGAATCAAGACCACGTAGACATTAGGAATTTCTGATCAAGCTTGCTAATTGTGTTGTTTAAATTTTCTATATCCCTAGTAAGTCTTTTCCTGCTTGTACAAAAAGTACACCATCCTTCCAGTGTGATGGTGAACTTGCCTATTTTTCATCTTGTAGTCGACATTTTTTTTTTGCTCTTTTTAAAATTAATTTTGATTGGAGTACAGTTGCTTTACAATGTTGTGTTGGTTTCTGCTGTACAGCAAAGTGAATCGACTATACATATACATATATCCCTTCTTTTTTGGATTTCCTTTCCATTTAGGTTTTCAGTCGACATTTTTTACTTTATGTACTTTGAAGTTGTGTTTTTAGGTTTATACAAGTTTCGAATTGTGTATCTTCTTAGTGAATTAAATTGCTATTATGCTTAGTACTAAACTATTACTATTTGTATGAATTATCTTTCTCTTAAAGTCTATTTTGTCTAATATTATTATTTCTGTACTCATTTTCTTTTAGTTAATATTTACCTGATATATCCTTTGTCTTTCAATTCCTCTAAGTCTTTAAATTTAGATCTATCTCCTGGAAGTGGCAGATAGCTGCTGGATTTTTTAAAACCAGTAGGACAATTTTGTATAACTAGACTAGAGATTTTAGCCCATTTACATTCATATGATTTCGAACGTATTTACATTTATTGTTGTCATCTTATTTATGTGCTGCAGGTCTTTTTTTTTTCTTTGTTTTTTCTTTCTTCCCTTATTTTAGATTGATGATGGAGTTTTCTCTCATTCTACTTTATCATTTTATTAGTTTAGAAGGTCTGTGTTGTATGTCTATCATTTTAGTAATTACCCAAGCTATTGTAACATGTCTGCTTATCTTAATGACATCTGGAGTTAATATTTTTATCATACTGCAGAATGATACAAGACCTTACAGCAATTTACTCTGATCATCTCCTCCCTACTTAAATATTACCATTATCCAGTGTTTCAGTTTTAATTCCTCCCAAAGTAGACAATATTATTATATTTTATAGTGCTAGTGATTTTTTAACTTACCCACATATGTGCCAGTATCTTTTCTTACATTTCTTCTTGCAACTTAGCCTTTCCATGTGACATAATTTTCCTTCTGCTTGATATACATTTTTAGAGTATTTTTTTAGTGAGTCAGAACCTTCAGTAAAACCTACTAAGTTGTAGCTGTATGACTCTTACTCTTATGATAGTGTGGGTGAGCAAATTCTTGATATTGTTAGTGATCAAACTTTAAAACAAGTTTCACTGCATTTCAAGTTTCTGGGTGCTCTAAATTAAGAAGACCAGAAAGATCACAGGTGGAAATCCTTAAGAAACACAAATACAATTACTACTGTTACCTTGAACTACATGATGTTGTCATATTTGCTGGTTATCATTGGTCAATATCAGGAATTTCATATCATTTATCCTAATATTTATAGCAATTCATATATAAAGGTACAAACACAGAAAGTGAGAACCCAAGCTTGATAATAATCTTAAACTAATTCTAAATATTTTAATTGATCAAAATTGCCTTCTTATTGATGGACACTAATAAGAAAATATAAATTTGAACATAAAATTAATTTACATTAAAAAGATATCACTTTAGATTGTTTTACATATTGGGTTTCCGTAGAATATTTCATTTGAGAACCCGATTCCTCTAACTAAACCAAACCAAAGGAGGAAGCATGAATTTTGTCCTTAGATATGTAATTCTTTACCTGTTTATTATTCTTTGATATAGAACCTTAAGATATGCTGTTGTTGTCTTCTCAAATCAGGACTATGTAGTCTCTGCTTCACTTTGACTAATATACACAAAGCTTTTGAAAAAACTTCTGCAAACCTGTGAGTTAATTCAGACTTTTCACTCATATGCTATGTCTGACATTTCTCTCACCAAAAGTGAAGGCTAATGACAATTTATATCTTTCACTGCATGCTTTTCCTAAAATTCTTTAACTGCCTTCTAGCACACAATCACATACTCTTCTTAGAAGAGGATTTGATGTTTGTGACAAACCAGTCTAGAATAAATGAATTGCTAACAATCCAGCTAATGACAGTAATTAATTAAACTATTTATTAAAATTTCTTGCTTCCTGGTAAAAGATAATATCCCTCTAGTTTATCTGTTTCATTGGCACAGAATGTTAACATAAATAATATTGTGACAAATGACAAATAAATGTCATTTATTATGACAATGCAGTCAAAATGACTTTTCCCTTGCCTATAATATACTTCCAATTCATATAGCTCATGGAAATAAACATCACCATTCCCATTATGTTCTTCACGCTTACCTCCTTTATCTCTTGACATATTTTTAGAACTAAAGATCTAATTTTGGTGAATAAATAAAATAAGAACAACCGTTAAGGAAATTCAGTAATTATGTAACTGGTTGACAGTTCTACTTTTAATAATTTTATAATTCAAAGATTTAAGTAAAGATCTATTTTTAGAATTATTTTCCTATGGAAGGATTATTTAATATAGATTTTAGTTTAAAAAGAACAATGATTCTGACATCATCTTCCTCCTCACCAACCATTAATCATCACCATTATCTTAACAACAATCGTCGTTACCGTTCTTTATATCATATTCTCTGCAAATTAACTTAAATTAGTTCATTTAATCCTCAGAACGATGCAGAGAAGTACATAGAATATGTAATATTCCCCAATTTAGAGGTGAGAAAAATGAGCTCTATGCATTTTAAGTGACTTAATCAAGCCGAGACTTGATTCTAGACCCTCTGTTTCTGCCTAGTGTTCTTTTTCCTCCCTCCTACGATCCCAGTATTTGCAAAGCTGAAACCTATCACCTGTAACTAGCAGTGATTTCTATACAAACTATAGATACCTTCTTAAAACAATTCTTGAATCTCAAAATTGAATACATGATTTTAGTAGATTAACCTATTGTAATACCTTAGACATCAGCCACAGTTTGGACAGACCTAAACCTGTATTGTCCAACTTGGTAGTCACCAGTTATATGTAATTGTTGAGCACTTGAAAAGTGCATAGTCTGAATTTAGCTGTGCTGTAAGTATCAAAACCACACTGGATTTCAAAGAGTTATATACGACAAAAAGAAAGTAATATATCTCATGAATAATTTCTAATATTACATGTTGACATGAAAATATATTTTGCATGTAAAGTGTTTGACATATTGTTAAATTAATTTCAGCTGTTTTTAAAAATGTTACTAGAAAGTGTAAAATAATACACATGGTTCACATGTATGCCTCACACTATATTTTTATTGGACAATACTGCCGAAGAGTTGCCGTTCTCCTTGGGCATAGCTTCCTGATTTCACTCTTTATTTAACGCAATTTCCCTTTAAAAGTGATTGAAACTTTTATGCCAGTACTTAAGCCTCATATTAACATAGTCATCTGTTTATTTCCCATATTTGGCACTCTACACTTTTATTTAGACCCTGCTAGGCTATATAAAAATTTATTAGAGCCTTCCTAGATATTTGAAATAGTTTTCAAATTAGAAATTCAGGTATGTCCTCAAAGTCCAGTGTGTTCTTAAAAAACAAAGTGTAAAGGTAGAGAGAGGGTTAGATCACAAAGCAATTTTATCCTGCAAGGTTAGAACTTAATGATAAATGATAATGATAAAAATTTAATGCTAAAGCAAAATTTTGCTGAATAAATACATTAAGAAAGTTCTGCCTGAGTTTCCTCATCAACTGTATATAATATATATATAATACATATATACTTTCCGCATATATATACACACATAAATATTAGGGTTTTATATCAATTATTTATAACTATATAATATATAAGTATATATTATGTATAATAATGTGTGTAATATATATTAGGGTATTATTTTAGGGAGATTTTATATATATACATATATATATATCTTTATATATATACACACACATGCATACAACTTTCTCACACACATACACACACATACAACTTTCCCAGTGTGTGGGTGTGTATATTCATATATATGTGTGTGTGTGTGTTTCAAGGATCAAATGAGTTAGTACACATACAACACAGAACAGTGCCAGCCATAAACAATAAATATTTGCTTTTATTTTATTATAAATTTTTATCAAAGAACCCTCACAGATCATTCATTATATTCTCAAATGATCTATGGCATGGTAGAACTTCATAGGTAATATGGGAGTGATTGTTAATAAAAGACAGTTGTAGAAACATATCTAAATAACATTGTTGTCTTTCCATATCCTTTTACCTAAATATCCCTTCATTTTTGCAACTATGCTCTTTATGTTTATATTATTCTTAGAATTCCACTACTAAAGGGAAAATAACTACTAAACGTTATTATTTAGTCACACTCCCTTACTTAACAGATGAAGATGCCACCCAAAAAAGTTGAAAGTTATGTTTTGCACTCAGTTATTTAAGAGAAGCAAGAGTAATAGTGGTGTTTTATTGAGCAATTGCCACAGGCTAGGGCTGTGTAAAAGCTTTGAAGACTGTATCTCATTTAAGCAACTAAACAAGCAACTAAAATACTGTAACTTCTCCCTGACATATGTGAGAAAATGGGAGCTAGAAGAGATTGACTTAGTTGTCCAAGGTCACATGGCAGGTAGTCTGAGAACCATTGTATAAACTCTAGTTTGATTTCAAAACTTGTGGGCTTGATCTTGTATTTTGTTGCTTTCCTTGTTGGTTTTGTTGTTGTTGTTTTTAAAACAAAGTAATAACATAAGGGATTATAAACTCTCTACTTTTGGTTAGTCTTGGATCAAGGGGAATTGGAGGCATTTGTTGAATCTAAACTCTAATGGGCAGCAAATGCCAACACGGAAAGGAGGCAGTCCCAGATTTATGGTTTTAGAGCCCTGGGCAAACACCTCAGAGAGGCCCTTGATCTGTTCATCTCAATGGGAACAAACATACAGGATGAGGAATTAACTGGGTTATGATGGACAAAATATATAGACACACTTCCTTGAGGGACATGTAAAGTGATTGAAGGAGGAAACCCAAAGAATGTCACGTGGACTGTGAAAATGACTTTTTGCTTCTTCTCAGTTTAGAGACACCAGAGCTTAACTTTTATCTCCCAACAAAAGCATTAAGTGATCAAACAAATTTCAGGATCTTTAATCTAACAGACCTAGTACAAATGGATTAAATAAGTTTAAAATTAGGTAAAAGAAAATTGAATTAATTTAATTGCTTGCTAATGTAGGAAAAAAATCAACTTCTCCCTTTATTATTAAACTGGTTTAAAAATGTATCTTAAGTAATGTATCTAAGCTAATATGAGATCTACTGGGCTGAATGATTTGAACAGCCAAATTTGACTTGGAAACGACATGAATGCTTTGGATCCTTCTAGCTTGAAAAAAATCCTCCACAAATAAATAAATTGTTCATTCCTAATTTAAGGAGATGGAAGGAAGAATGGAAGATGAATACATTTTATTCAAACCAAAAATATTGTTTCTAGTGTACTGGATCCAATGAGTACAAAATAAGATCGTTCCAGAAAATTCACATGGAAAGTGGCTACTGGTGGTAAGAATGGGTGTAATAGTTTGCTATTACTGCTATGACAGATTACCACAAACTTGGTGGCTTAAAACAATAGAGACTTATTTGTTCTATAGATCAGAAATCTCACTGGGGTAAAAATCGATGGGTCTGCAGGGCAGGGATGCTGCTAGAGACTTTAGAGGAGAATCTGTTTCCTTGCCTTTGCCAGCTTCTAGGTCCTGCCTGCACTTCTTGGCTTGTGGCCCCATTCCTCCATCTTGAAGGCCAGCAGAATAGCATGTGCAAATCTCTCCCTCTGACTTCCACACATACTCTCTCTTTCTTGTCTCCCTTTTCCACTCATCAGGTCACTGATGCAACCAGACTTCATCGCAGAGACACAATTCCCTTGTGCTGTGCCTGTCTTCCTTGTGATCAGCTTTACCCATTCCTCTCTTCCCATCTCTTCAGTCATCAAGTCTTAGTAGCCACAGATCCTGCTTTAAATTACTGTTGTTTTCATTTAGATAACTTATCATTTTATGCTACTCCATTATCATCCTAGATGTTTTATCCACCAGATTTATCTGAGATCAGATTCATTTGGTCATCTGTCCTCTTGGGACTTTTGACTAATGCATAAACTTGCATCAATACTGTTGGATTCTTTTTCTGCATGATTACTGTGTGTCACCACTGGCGCTGTTCATTCTATCCTCTCCATATAATTCCTACTATTCAAAGAATTTCCTGGCTTAATCCTAGTTCTCTGTTTCCATTGTACCATCTGTAAACTTGCTCACAATGTCTCTGTGTGTACGGACACACATAATATGTGTATACAGCCATGTGTATACAGATGCTCACAATACCCAGGTGTGTGGATAGATGTGCATAATATCTGAATATGTCTACAGACACACACCTATAATTATATGTAATTTGTGGACATAAATATTTGGCAAGAAGACCCTCACTTAAGAGAAGAATAACATCCAGTGCTTGTGCTAGATATTTGGAAAATTTGGAAGATGAATTATATGGAAGCAGTTATGATGAAATTATGGAGATAGTTTTCTCAGAAGACACTGGTTGACAGAGGAACATTCTTTCTGTGTAAAAACCAAACCTTGGTTTCTGGAACCCAGGCAAGTCTCACTGACAAGAGGTAAATTTCATCACAAGATCCTAGGAATACTTCATCACTAGGGCGTCAGCTTATGGAAGACCCACAGTCTAGTATTAAAATGGATCACTACTGGTGAATTAATGTTAGACACTAGACGTTATTTTACCATATCCCTTAATATAAACCATGGTGTGAAATAAGTAAACCTATAAGTGCAATATTCAGATTCAGTAAATGGTAATTTTTTCTGTTGAAGTTTACTAAATAATTTAATAAATTTCCCACCAGAATCCCATGAAATTCCAAATAAATCAGTAGATTTTCAGTTAAGCTGTTCAGTGCTTGTAATGAAACCTTAATGTCTAACAGTGTCTACTGTTTACATTTGCCTGGGGTCTCTAAAACATTATGAGATGAAACGATTTTTCTGGTCCTTGGTGTACGGCTGTCATAGAATTAAAGTGTTTCATAATTTCATATTTGAGAGAATAACTTCCATTCTTCAGTCTCCTGTGGGAAAGAAGAAATAGGTGCGGCTGCATTGAATGGTATGCTGTCTTGTCTAGATTGAATTTGTTATGAATTGCATGGTGCTCAATGGTACTCTCATGCATCCTTAAAACAAACCACAAATTCTATGGGACATATTTTCTTCTTTGCTGAATACTGAGAGTGTATAAACGATGATTTAAGGGTCATGAAACTGAAGTTGGTATAAGGCTACAAACAGCATGTTAATTTTCTTTAGAAACATAAAAGAGAGCTTGTTTTGAATATCATTAAAAGTTTAATAAGAGTTCCTTTCAAGGCACTGCACAAAAGCAGCTCCACAGAAAAATAAATATGTACCCATTAGCCTTTGCTAAAATATACCCAGATTTCCAATTATACAATGCTTGTAAAGCCAATGATTTCCTCCTTTTAGAATCACTTAAAACAAGTGGTAAGAATTATATTGTTATTTAAATAGGGAACATTCATGTATAAAGAACCGATTCCTGTCTAAACTTAAGAGATTGCAGAACTTAAACATGACTCTATTTGAACACTTTGGACAGTTCAGAAGGAGGAATCAAAACAGCACAGAGGAGCGAGTTAGCCTACTGGGCTCTGGGGAACAACTGGTCTCTTAACTTTTCTATGAGCTCAGATAACTGAGTTCATTCAACAAATCTCCGCTGAAGTCCTGTTATGGCTACACTTTGTTCTAGGCACTGGGGTATAAGGCTGGACATGTTAGCTGATGTCCTGCCTGAAACCGACTGCATTTACTTTTTATTGGGGTGACAGACAAAACTCATAAACAAATTGATATGTAGTGTAATGTCAGGTTGTTAGCTGTAAGTGCTACGAGAGAAAATGAAGCAAGGTCAGGGGCAAAATGATAGGAGTGTGACCTAATTGCCCAGGTTTAACTTTCCTCACAAGGAACTTACCTTATGATTTTTATTTGCAGGAGAATTTAAAGCAGCTTATAGAAATACACAAGGCACAGAATAATTATATAAATATTCGAGGAAGTTAGGCATAAGGTTAGGAAAACAATTACATTCTGGGGTTAAGTTAGATCACAGAAATAGAGATCTTACAGCCTGGTATAGGTGCTGCATGTGAGCCAGGAACTTGGCACAGAGGAATATTCAAGCAATCCTTAAGACTGTCTATCTTCAAAACATGAGTACTGCCAAGGGGTTCAGGAGAAGAACAGTTTGCTGAAATAGAGACCCAGAAAGTTTTTCTATTGTGGATCAGATAATATGTAGTAGAGTAGATGACTCTTTGATACCCCTTGATGAAGGCCAGTGGTTCATCACTTAAGACCTGTTCAACAATAGTAATTAAAGGTCAAATTATCTCAGCATTGGTTGTTCATTTTCTCCTGACCTTGTTTTTTATTTGTTTGTTTTTTGTGTGTTTGTGTGTGTGTGTGTGTGTGTGTGTATGCTGTGCAGAAATGTCTCAGACCCCTCTGAGAATTTAATGAAAGCTATGGATCCTTTCCCCAGATTATGTCTACCCATAACTGGGCACACGGTATCAGAGTGTCAAGGAGGTTCTGAAGCACAAGCAAAAATCCCAAGATGTCCATTTCCCCCTTATTATAATATCATGAGAAAGAGAGAAACATACTCACTGTTGTAGGCTCTGATTTAAAAAAGAAATTCACATGCAAATATTCTTTGGCCAGTTATTAATAGAATCATATGCTTTGAAAATTAAGACCTTCTGAGAAAAATTAAGGAACCAAGAAAGATACTGGCAGCTCTGACCGTATGTTAACAGGTTGGACAAGACAACTTTCATATTGCATCCAAGTCCATCGCCATTTATCGCTACATTGTTTAGGTGTCTCCTTTTACTTTCTCTTTTATTCACTTTTATATTTTTAAGCAACATGGGAAGAATTTCTGTGGCAGTGTGTATATCTGCTTGTCAGTATCATTTCGTAGCCCAGGAAACTGAATTAACTAGGTAACTAATAGAATAGAGTTGAATACAGTTTAACCAAATCCCTCAAGTTGAGCCAGAATTGAAACTCAAATCACAAAAAGATCTATCATGAACAGCAAAGAAAATAATACCAATCTAGGAGGATAAATGTCTTAATTGCCAAGCATCACATTTTAACAGTTTGGTTTGGCATCATTAAGAGGATTTCAAATTATAGTATCACCTACTGGGACTCATTCAATCCTGCCCACATTTACCCACCTGACCTGCTTAAAAAAAATTAAATGAATCAGAATAAAAATGCTCATTGGAACATGATATAACTTTACCCATTATTTTTCAGCGGTGCCTTTTCCATTCTTTCTTGTTTTTCCATTTTATTCCCTGTGGTATTCAAAACCTATATTGGAAGCCAAGAAAGCAGAGAGTGGGGGAGTTATTAGTTACCACAAAAGAGAACTAAGGTCTCTGCATGGGGCCCGCAAGTCTTTGTCACTCAAGTGGTGCTATTGAGTTAAGGAATTGTAAAAGCCTGCTTCTGTTTTAAAGACCCACAATGGTAATACACAGCAGGAGAGAAAAATACTTTTTTTTTAAGAACATAATTCCTTTTAGTGTGAATTTCTCTTCAGGTACACTTGCATAAGCACTTGTTTTATATGAGTGGATCTTCTGATATACAGTAGGTGTGTTTCTTGACAATTCAATACCCCTGAGACATTTCTAACTTGAGTCCTGTTTTCTCAGAGAATTTGACTAGATGTTGCGAAAACTTTTTACTTGTGACTTGCTAGGGTGCTGGTATATTAATATTGGTATATTAAAATACTGTGACAATCTCCCTGATCATTAGTTTGCTTATCGTTAAAAAATGGATTAGGGTAGCTTCTCCCCGGCTCTCCTGACCAGACGTAAACGTGGAGGGCGCGCTGCTCACCCAAGGCACCATGACGTTTGCGACCTGACTCAGAGCTTTGCCATCCCTCTGTCAGGAGGTAGAGGCTAATTCGGTCCCTTGAAGCTGGGGAGCCTTGTGGCTCAATTATAGCCAGCAGAAGACATCAAAAGTGACAGAGCATGACTTCCAAGGTGATGCAGCTTCTGTGTCATCAATGAGGACACTCACCTTCAGAGCCCTGAGTCACCGTAGAAGAAGTCCAACTATCCTGAATCCTCAAAGCTGCAAGGAAGCCCCGCTGTCTGGACAGTGGCCCTAAATTTCAAGTCCTCCCCATCCGGACTTCAGATCTCCGTGTGGACGAAAGGCTCTTGGTGCTCCAGCCAGGCATCAGGGCCGTGCCTCTGAGGTGGGAGAGCCAACTTCAGAACACTGGTCCACAAGACACCTCCCAGCTCCACGTAATACCAAACGGCAAAAATCTCCCAGAGATCTCCATCTCAACATCAAGACCCAGCTTCACTCAACGACCAGCAAGCTACAGTGCTGGACATCCTATGCCAAACAACTAGCTAGACAGGAACACAACCCCATCCATTGGCAGAGAGGCTGCCTAAAATCATAATAAGGCCACAGACACCACAAAATACACCACCAGACGTGGACGTGCCCACCAGAAAGACAAGATCTAGCCTCATCCACCAGAACTCAGGCACTAGTTCCCTCCACCAGGAAGCCTACACAACCCACTGAACCAACCTTAGCCGCTGGGGACAGATACCAAAAACAACGGGAACTACGAACCTGCAGCCTGTGAAAAGGAGACCCCAAACACAGTAAGATAGGCAAAATGAGACGACAGAAAAACACACAGCAGATGAAGGAGCAGGCTCAAAACACACTGGACTTAACAAATGAAGAGGAAATAGGTAGTCTACCTGAAAAAGAATTCAGAATAATGATAGTAAGGATGATCCAAAATCTTGGAAACAGAATAGACAAAATGCAAGAAACATTTAACAAGGATGTAGAAGAACTAAAGAGGAACCAAGCAATGATGAAAAACACAATAAATGAAATTAAAAATACTCTAGATGAGATCAATAGTAGAATAACTGAGGCAGAAGAAAGGATAAGTGACCTGGAAGATAAAATGGTGGAAATAACTACTACAGAGCAGGATAAAGAAAAAAGAATGAAAAGAACTGAGGACAGTCTCAGGGACCTCTGGGACAACATTAAACGTGCCAACATTCGAATTATAGGGGTACCAGAAGAAGAAGAGAAAAAGAAAGGGACTGAGAAAATTTTTGAAGAGATTATAGTTGAAAACTTCCCTAATATGGGAAAGGAAATAGTTAATCAAGTCCTGGAAGCACAGAGAGTCCCATACAGGATAAACCCAAGGAGGAACACGCCAAGACACATATTAATCAAACTGTCAAAAATTAAATATAAGGAAAACATATTAAAGGCAGCAAGGGAAAAAAAACAAATAACACACAAGGGAATCCCCATAAGGTTAACATCTGATCTCTCAGCAGAAACTCTGCAAGCCAGAAGGGAGTGGCAGGATATACTTAAAGTCATGAAGGAGAAAAACCTACAACCAAGATTACTCTACCCAGCAAGGATCTCATTCAGATTCGATGGAGAAATTAAAACCTTTACAGACAAGCAAAAGCTGAGAGAGTTCAGCACCACCAAACCAGCTTTACAACAAATGCTAAAGGAAATTCTCTAGGCAAGAAACACAAGAGAAGGAAAACACCTACAATAACAAACCCAATACATTTAAGAAAATGGGAATAGGAACATACATATCGATAATTACCTTGAATGTAAATGGATTAAATGCTCCCACCAAAAGACACAGGCTGGCTGAATGGATACAAAAACAAGACCCATACATATGCTGTCTACAAGAGACCCACTTCAGACCTAGGGACACATACAGACTGAAAGTGAGGGGATGGAAAAAGATATTCCATGCAAATGGAAATCAAAAGAAAGCTGGAGTAGCAATTCTCATATCAGACAAAATAGACTTTAAAATAAAGACTATTACAAGAGACAAAGAAGGACACTATATAATGATCAAGGGATCGATCCAAGAGGAAGGTATAACAATTGTAAATATTTATGCACCCAACATAGGAGCACCTCAATACATAAGGCAAATACTAACAGCCATGAAAGGGGAAATTGACAGCAACACAATCATAGTAGGGGACTTTAACACCCCACTTTCACCAATGGACAGATCATCCAAAATGAAAATAAATAAGGAAACACAAGCTTTAAATGATACATTAAACAATATGGACTTAATTGATATTTATAGGACATTCCACCCAAAAACAACAGAATACACATTTTTCTCAAGTGCTCATGGAACATTCTCCAGGATAGATCATACCTTGGGTCACAAATCAAGCCTTGGTAAATTTAAGAAAATTGAAATCGTATCAAGTATCTTTTCCGACCACAATGCTATGAGACTAGATATCAATTACAGGAAAAGATCTGTAAAAAATACAAACACATGGAGGCTACACAATACATTACTTAATAACGAAGTGATTACTGAAGAAATCAAAGGGGAAATCAAAAAATACCTAGAAACAAATGACAATGGAGACACGACGACCCAAAACCTATGGGACACAGCAAAAGCAGTGCTAAGAGGGAAGTTTATAGCAATACAAGCCTACCTCAAGAAACAGGAAACATCTCGAATAAACAACCTAACCTTGCACCTAAAGCAATTAGAGAAAGAAGAACAAAAAAACCCCAAAGCCAGCAGAAGGAAAGAAATTATAAAGATCAGGTCAGAAATAAATGAAAAAGAAATGAAGGAAACAATAGCAAAAATCAATGAAACTAAAAGCTGGTTCTTTGAGAAGATAAACAAAATTGATAAACCATTAGCCAGACTCATCAAGAGAAAAAGGGAGAAGACTCAGATCAATAGAATTAGAAATGAAAAAGGAGAAGTAACCACTGACACTGCAGAAATACAAAAGATCATGAGAGATTACTACAAGCAACTCTATGCCAATAAAATGGACAACCTGGAAGAAATGGACAGATTCTTAGAAATGCACAAACTGCCGAGACTGAACCAGGAAGAAATAGAAAATATGAACAGACCAATCACAAGCACTGAAATTGAAACTGTGATTAAAAACCTTCCAACAAACAAAAGCCCAGGACCAGATGGCTTCACAGGCGAATTCTATCAAACATTTAGAGAAGAGCTAACACCTATCCTTCTCAAACTCTTCCAAAATATTGCAGAGGGAGGAACACTCCCAAACTCATTCTACGAGGCCACCATCACCCTGATACCAAAACCAGACAAAGATGTCACAAAGAAAGAAAACTACAGGCCAATATCACTGATGAACATAGATGCAAAAATCCTCAACAAAATACTAGCAAACAGAATCCAACAGCACATTAAAAGGATCATACACCATGATCAAGTGGGGTTTATCCCAGGAATGCAAGGATTCTTCAATATACGCAAATCAATCAATGTGATACACCATATTAACAAATTGAAGGAGAAAAACCATATGATCATCTCAATAGATGCAGAGAAAGCTTTTGACAAAATTCAACACCCATTTATGATAAAAGCCCTGCAGAAAGTAGGCATAGAGGGAACTTTCCTCAACATAATAAAGGTCATATATGACAAACCCACAGCCAACATTGTCCTCAATGGTGAAAAACTGAAACCATTTCCACTAAGATCAGGAACAAGACAAGGTTGCCCACTCTCACCACTATTATTCAACATAGTTCTGGAAGTCCTAGCCACAGCAATCAGAGAAGACAAAGAAATAAAAGGAATCCAAATCGGAAAAGAAGAAGTAAAGCTGTCACTATTTGCAGATGACATGATACTATACATAGAGAATCCTAAAGATGCTACCAGAAAACTCCTAGAGCTAATCAATGAATTTGGTAAAGTAGCAGGATACAAAATTAATGCACAGAAATCTCTTGCATTTCTATACACTAATGACGAAAAATCTGAAAGTGAAATTAAGAAAACACTCCCATTTACCATTGCAACAAAAAGAATAAAATATCTAGGAATAAACCTACCTAAGGAGACAAAAGACCTGTATGCAGAAAATTATAAGACACTGATGAAAGAAATTAAAGATGATACAAATAGATGGAGAGATATACCATGTTCCTGGATTGGAAGAATCAACATTGTGAAAATGTCTCTACTACCCAAAGCAATCTACAGATTCAATGCAATCCCTATCAAACTACCACTGGCATTTTTCACAGAACTAGAACAAAAAATTTCACAATTTGTATGGAAACACAAAAGACCCCGAATAGCCAAAGCAATCTTGAGAACGAAAAATGGAGCTGGGGGAATCAGGCTCCCTGACTTCAGACTATATTACAAAGCTTCAGTAATCAAGACAGTTTGGTATTGGCACAAAAACAGAAATATAGATCAATGGAACAGGATAGAAAGCCCAGAGATAAACCCACACACATATGGTCAACTTATCTTTGATAAAGGAGGCAAGCATATACAGTGGAGAAAAGACAGCCTCTTCAATAAGTGGTGCTGGGAAAATTGGACAGGAACATGTAAAAGTATGAAATTAGAACACTCCCTGACACCATGCACAAAAATAAACTCAAAATGGATTAAAGACCTAAGTGTAAGGGCAGACACTATCAAACTCTTAGAGGAAAACATAGGCAGAACACTCTATGACATACATCACAGCAAGATTCTTTTTGACCCAGCTCCCAGAGAAATGGAAATAAGTACACAAATAAACAAATGGGACCTAATGAAACTGAAAAGCTTTTGCACAGCAAAGGAAACCATAAACAAGACCAAAAGACAACCCTCAGAATGGGAGAAAATATTTGCAAATGAAGCAACTGACAAAGGATTAATCTCCAAGATTTACAAGCAGCTCATGCAGCTCAATAACAAAAAAACGAACAACCCAATCCAAAAATGGGCAGAAGATCTAAATAGACATTTCTCCAAAGAAGATATACAGATGGCCTACAGACACATGAAAGAATGCTCAACATCATTAATCATTAGAGAAATGCAAATCAAAACTACAATGAGATATCATCTCACACCGGTCAGAATGGCCATCATCAAAAAATCTAGAAACAATAAATGCTGGAGAGGGTGTGGAGGAAAGGGAACACTCTTGCACTGTTGGTGGGAATGTAAATTGATACAGCCACTATGGAGAACAGTATGGAGGTTCCTTAAAAAACTACAAATAGAACTACCATACGACCCAGCAATCCCACTACTGGGCATATACCCTGAGAAAACCATAGGTCAAAAAGAGTCATGTACCAAAATGTTCATTGCAGCTCTATTTACAATAGCCAGGACATGGAAGCAACCTAAATGTCCATCGACAGATGAATGGATAAAGAAGATGTGGCACATATATACAATGGAATATTACTCAGCCATAAAAAGAAATGAAATGGAGGTATTTGTAATGAGGTGGATGGAGTTAGAGTCTGTCATACAGAGTGAAGTAAGTCAGAAAGAGAAAAACAAATACAGTATGCTAACACATATATATGGAATCTAAGGGAAAAAAAAAAAAAAAAGGCCATGAAGAACCTAGTGGCAAGACGGGAATAAAGACACAGACCTACTAGAGAATGGACTTGAGGATATGGGGAGGGGGTGGGGTGAGATGTGACAGGGTAAGAGAGTGTCATGGACATATATACACTACCAAATGTAAAATAGATAGCTAGTGGGAAGCAGCCGCATAGCACAGGGAGATCAGCTCGGTGCTTTGTGACCACCTAGAGGGGTGGGATGGGGAGGGTGGGAGGGAGGGAGATGCAAGAGGGAAGAGAAATGGGAACATATTGTATATGTATAACAGATTCACTTTGTTATAAAGCAGATGCTAACACACTACTGTAAGGCAATTATACTTCAATAAAGATGTTTGAAAAAAAAATGGATTAAAAATTTTGCCTGTGGCATAAAGTTATGGTCAGGATTAAATGAATTGATACATGTAAGACACATGGAACACACATAGGCACATAGGCAGCATGCAGTGGAACTGGCAGTCATGATATGAGGATAACAGCTTTTCTCTTGATTGGCAAATTCATAGATTTCTCTTTATACCCCAATTCATTTCTAGCTGCTCTGAAGGATGGTATCCTATGTTTTTGGTGGGTCCCAATTTTGTTTACATAATTTAGCATCTATGTATATTTGTAGTCTACCTGTAATTACAGCTGCAAATTTGATCCTAAGATGCTGATGGCATCCTACCTCAAATGCCCCCAGGATCTCTCTGTTCTTCTGCCTGAAGACTTTTCCTAAAGCCATGAACAGTTATTATATACAAGGTAATACCCACAGCAAATCTCAACTATTGGAGGCTAAGAGTCCATGTATAAATGTCTCAGACACTTTGGTTTTTGGTGGAAGCATTCTGAGACACATTCTACCTTGTTCTCAGATGGTCCCCCAGTAGGAATGAACCTAGCTGCTTACAACCATCACCAGTTCAATAATATAGCTTAATTGGCTTTTTCTCCTTTCATGCTTCCTGCTTCTGGGATCATCTCTCAGATAAATACCCAAGGCTTTGTCTCAGGCTCTTTTGTGGAGGAATCCAACTTTAGATGCAGAACATAGCCTATATTTTCACTTGGACCATCACAACTGTATTGTCCAAAATTAGTGAAAATTCTTGCAGATATTTTTTTGTGTGATGTAATAGCAAGGAGACAAACTGAAAGAAAGCTAATTTTACTTATATAGAAAATCCATAAATCTATGAACCTTTTCTTAAAATTTTTATAGCCCTCCATGTATTAAATGAATTATCAGTAGATAAATACTTAGATATACTAAAGATGCTAACTTCTTTATTCTATTAATCTTTCCATAAAAGAAACAATCCTATTTATAGTGTAAATTATGTCCTCACTTGTTTATTTTCTAGGTGTGAGTTTGGGGGCAGTGCTTGGGATTTATGACCAATGAGTAATTTCACTACAAAGCTGGAAATGAATGGAGACTATGGGGAGATATACATTGGAGGGAAGAAAAAGAAAATAAAGTTTCATCCTGTGGCCATGTTGATTGACCAGTCAGCCCAACCATGACTTCTGCTGTTCACCCGTTGGCCAATGGAACTGACCAAGAAACAGAATATCTTGACTTAAGCCTGTACAGCTCAAATCTCAGTTGGTTAAGCCACTCTGCAAAACCAGTTTGTGTTGCCCTGTAGGCATTTTTACAGTATCCTGTGTCTATCTTTCTGGCTGTCAGTCTATCTCTGGTTATTATAAATGCTTTATTTAACCTTTTCCTTGTAGGGGCATGCGTGAGATTAGTAGTTATTTTTTTAGAGAGAAAATTAATTAAGATAAGGGCTCAGGCTACCTGATCCTTCCCTTGTGGAAACAGCATGCAACAATAACCCCTGAAGGGATAAATCTTATCCAATATGGCTTTCATCATGCAAACTAGTAGCTTTTAGATTGGATTGAGCTGTAAGACATGTTGGTTTGGTCTGCACGGTGATGATGATGTCTTTAATTTGAATTACTTGTCAATTTAAAGATCAAGGTGGTGCCAACAAAAATGAATCTTTTGAGCTTCTGAAATACTGGAAGCTTTAATAAACCCAGGTCTCCATTTCTACAATGCACACATAAGCTAGAGCAGAGTATCAGTGTCCTTCAGTCAGAGATCCCCATGGTCCCCTCATAGGTCACCATGGTCTCCTCATCGGTGGCCAGTTCTTGATCCTTGACTCTATTTTCTTGCTCCTCATCTGATTCACTCACTTATACTACCAGTCTAGCCCCCAGAAGATTTGAATTTAGATCTCAGTTTCAATATCAGACAGGACACAAAATAAAGTAACCTCCCTTTTTTAAAGCCAAAATAAATCTAGGATACAATGGTACAATTTAAATCAGCTCATTCTAGAGCTTGCTGGGGCCTTTGAAATTTCATTCAAACTCCCTTAATTTACTGATACGGAAACTAGGAACAGAGAAGTTAGTTTCTGCATTAGGGTCACACAGCTAATTGATATAGTGTATCAACACTAAAGTGTTCTAAATAACACTTTGAAGATGCTTCACTTTTCACTTTTCCCTTGGTGTAGAAAGGTCATAGGCTATGTCTTTCTCCAGGATTTTGGGTATTTCAAAATTTACCTTTTTTTTAAAAGTCAAGGTATTTATAAAATACAAATTACAAAATTCAGAACCTTTCAAACAGCCAAGAAATAAAACCATTATGTTTTGAAGCCGTCTGTGTAGCTGTTGTGAGTGTATCATTAAGATGATAGATCCACAGGAAGGTGAGAGCACACAGGAAGTGGAAAGAGAAAGTGTTAATAGAAATCAAATGCTTTAAAGAGGTTGGATGTATGATTCTCTTCTAAATATTACTTTTTTTGGTCATCATTAACCCTAGTATTTTGTTTCATTCTCTACATTGGAAATTTCTTCCACTGTAAGATTTCAGCTTTATATAAAAAGATAATAGGTATTCTAATCTATTTTAGGACCTTCGTAAAGGTCACTCTGGGAGTGATCTGAGAGCTTTAACAGATGTACACACCGAAGTCCTCATTAGCTACTCAAACAAAAATTCTTAAAATTCAAAGAATTCTGAGTTGGTGTTAGGATCGAGTAAAGGGACCCTTTACTCTTTCAAAAGCAAAAAACAAAAAAACAAAAAAACCCTCCAGCCGTGACCTACAGGGCCTATTAAGAATTTCCAGATGTGACATGTGTTTGGTTGCTAAACTGGCTGTGCATGGACATGAGTGGAGAGGAAGCTGGTGACACGCAGACGTCATATAGCTCCTATTAAATAAGTGCTGTTCTCCAAGAATGCCAGGCTTTCAAGGCCAGGGTAACTCAAATCTCTTATTTATATATTAGTTTTCTCTGAACTAACCCAAATGCTCCTCCCCCATCCAAAAAACACCCTGGGTCACACATAACACATACTGGTTCATAGCTCCTTTTAAACAGGTGCTTCGGGGCTTCCCTGGTGGCGCAGTGGTTGAGAATCTGCCTGCCAATGCAGGGGACACGGGTTCGAGCCCTGGTCTGGGAAGATCCCATATGCCGCGGAGCGACTAGGCCCGTGAGCCACAATTGCTGAGCCTGCGTGTCTGGAGCCTGTGCTCGGCAATAAGAGAGGCCGTGATAGTGAGAGGCCCGCGCACCGCGATGAAGAGTGGCCCCCGCTTGCCGCAACTAGAGAAAGCCCTCGCACAGAAACGAAGACCCAACACAGCCATAAATAAATAAATAAATAAATAAATAAATAAATAAATAAAATTAAAAAAAAAACAAAAAACAGGTGCTTCACATTATGTACTTTTTATTCCAATTATCTTACAACTGGCCTCTCTGCTTCCACCGGTCCCCCGCTTAGAGTCTATTCCCCACCCAACAGGCACAGCATCCTGCTAAAACAGAAGTCCTCCCGTGTCACTCCTCTCTTCTAACCCTCGAATAGCTTTTAGCTCACACACAACAAGGATCTAAGTTGTTATGATGTCCTACAATAAGGGTTCTCAAAAAGTGGCCCCTGGACCAACAATATCTGCATCAGGAACTTGTTAGACGTGCACATTCTCAGACCCTACCCCAGATCTACTGAAACTCTAGGGATCCAGGGGTGGGCCCAGCAATCTGTGTTTTAACAAGTCAGCCAGGTAATTATGACGCTCAGCTAACGTTTGAGCACTAGACTCCATGGTCTTTAGATCTTATTACATTTGGACTTGAATACTCTCCCTCTCCTAAGCCGACCCCAACCACTCTGGCCTCCTTGCAACCACACAAACATGCTAGGTCCACTCCTACTTCAGAGGCTTCGTACTTGCTGTTCCCTCTCCCCCCAGATAGCCATGTGGGTGGCTCCCGCACCAACTTCAGGTCTTTTATCAGATGCCATCCTCACAGTTGAGGCCTCCCTGCCCACTATATTAGTTTCCTAGCACTCCCGTTACAAAGTACTAAACTAGATGACTTAAAACAACTGATATTTATTTTCTCTCCCAGGGTTCTGGAGGCTATAAGGCCAAGTTAAGGTGTCAGCAGGGCCACATGCCCTCTGAGGCTCTGGGTAGAATCCCTCTTTGCCTTTTCCTAGCTTCTGGTGATAGTCCGAAGTCCTCGTGTTCCTTGGCTTATGATTGCATTACTCCAATCTCTGCCTCTGTAGTCACATGGTGCGCTCCCTGTGTGTCTTTACACTATTTTCCAATCAAAGGAAAATAGTCATATTGGACTAAGAGCCCACCCAACTCCGCTATGACTTCTTTTCAACTAATTACGTCTGCATATATTCTATTTCTAAATAAGGTCACATTCTGAGGTACTGGTGGTTAGGACTTGAATGTAGCTCTTTGGAGGAGGAATACAATTAAATGCTTAACGCCCACCCTATTTAACGTTGCATTCCACTGTCAGCAGTTCCTATCCCACTTCTATTCTTTGTTTTTCTTTTTTCTGTTTATCACCTCCTAAAACATCCTATGTTTTACTCTTAGTTTACTGAGTGGCTCCCTTCTCTGGAATTTAAGTTCTATAATGGCAAAGGCGCTCGTCCTCTTTGTTTTCATCCTCACAATACCCTCAGCTCTTACAACTACCTGGCACACAGTAGGAGCTCAATAAACCTATTCTGAATGAATGAAAATGATAGACCATTAACAAGACCATTTCATTGTTAAGAAGTCTGATTACCATAAAAACAATCTCTCTTTTCTTTTCATTCCCTGGAGGCTATGGTATGCAGAGGGTAGTATGAAAGTAACCCCCCTGAGAAACTTTAAGTTCATTCTAAAACTAATGGTAAGCTTGTAGGTGGACCGGGCTTTCTATCAGGGAGAGAGACGCAAGGGAAGCGCTGGAGCTGGGGATCGTATTGGGTTAATAATGCAGAAACCAGGAACCCGGGAATGGGCTGATATCAGCAGTACAGTTGGTGAAAGCAGGACACGGAGTGAAAGGCTCCTACACTGGGGTCTCTTGTGCCTGGATCTTGAAGTTTCTGTTCACTCACTTACTCATTCATTAATTCATTCATTCATTGAACAAATACTTGGATATCTAAGTGCCACATTCTGGGCTCCAAACTTGGGATATAAGACTAGGTCTCTGAACTTATGGAACTTGCGCTATATGAGGGGATTAAATATAAGTAAGTGCATGGGTGCACCACAGCCGGCTTTTTCATGGGACAAGACCTGCCTGAGGTGTCTTTGTATTCACCCCAAAGAAAATCAATTTCCTTTCTTCCAGTCCAGGCACAAAATAATACCGGCTTTTAGTGGCCAGGTGGGAATTCGCCAAAACAGAAGCCTGGATTGGACTGTCAAAGGTAAGGCTGCTGTTGATCAGGCCTTGTTTCTAGACTCAGTGCTTAAGCACGCCCCTGGGTAATGGAATTAAAGAAGGAGCTGATCAGTGAGGTGGGTTAGCATGTGGGGCTATAAGCTTACACCCAAGTTTGCATTTCTGCTCAGCCAGGTATGAGCCATATAACTTTGGGAAAAGGCACCTAACCTATCTGAGGCTCCATTTCCTTATCTATAAAATGACATTAATCTTTCCATGTCGTGAGATGGACACAGCTAAAGAGTATAAGCATGTAGCTCAGTGGCTGGTCCAAGTCAGCACTCACTAATCTTATTCAAGGAAAACACAAATCCAGATGTGGCAGATTTAAGCATTTGTTGGATCTTTGCTTCTCTTTAGTGACATCATGGGATAAAAGAGATGGAGCCGTGAAAACAAGATGAGCCAGAGATCTGCAAATGTGAAACACCTGCCCAAATCAAGAGATGGACAATTGTGTCAGAAATGACCCAGAAAATTACAAGCTTCTCTTGTACTTCTGTTTTAGGAGAGTATCTAAATTTGACCAGGTATGAATTTAGGGTGACAAATTTAAGGCAAGTTTCATAAAACACTACAGGGAAGTGACCCATAGTATGAAAACACAAGGTTTCATCCTGGTATTGCTAAAATTAGGCAGAATGGCTTTAGCCTCTCTCTTTAGAGGCTGTCTTACAAAAGACAGCAGTGAATGAGAACTGAACAGTAAACTGCGCTTTCACCATCTGTCTTGAGAGAAGTATGACCTGGGCCTGGCTGTCATTCAGGCTATTTGGGAAGGAAAACCATTTATAAGCTTTTCCAGCCTCTGGTTGGGCACCCTGTACAGAGTTGGAACCAAACTATTAAAAATGCCTCCTAAGGTTATTTCCTGGGCTTGCATTTCAGTAGAAATACTTTGACAGTGAAGTTGAAGTCGTTGATAATACAGATAACTTTATTAGACTGCTCTGATTAAAACACTGAAGGTAAGAAACTCTCTGCCATGCTCTCCTGTCCTGTTTCTCCTTCAGATTTTCCCCAACTGATCACTGAAATATGGCTAGGCTGTTGGGCTGATGTAAATGGTCATTAATTAACAACCATGGTCTTTGAGAACCTGATGCTTTTGAAAAACTACATCTGTAGCCAAAAGCAGGCTTGAAGTTGTGAGAATAATAGCACGTTTTTAAAAATTCTGCACCTGGACAAACAAAATGTCCTTTTTTAGAGCAAGGATGTCATCGGTGTTTTAGAGGCAGAGGCAGGGAAAAAGAAAAACCCAAGAAGCCGCCGTCCTCCTTTGCTAGAATCTCCAGCATGCTGTCAAGATATTAGTTTGCTGGCCCACTTCTGACTAAACATAAAGATCTTTTCTTCCAGGTAAGGCATTTGACATACATTATTCTATTCTGGAAACACGAGCTTTGGCCTTTTTAGGTCAGATATATAGGTCTACATTATGGATCGCACCCAGTGCCTGCTTTTATAAACTGATGGCTGTTCTGTCCTTGCTTGCTCTAGAGGAAGGAGATGTTCAATCCAAACAGGCATCTTTCTGCTAAATGACCTTTGCTCAGCCTTCTTCTTGTTATAACTTCACAACATGTCGGCAGCGTTGGATTAAACTAGGTTTAGCATCTACTCAGTAATTCCTTGAGCAGTAGGTTTTCTTATTTAAAGCAATACAGGAGAACTCTGCTTTGTTGCCAGTGCTAGGGGGATGGTTTTATGAGGAGACATAATTTGACTTAGAATATTCCCACTTCCTTTAACAGTGTGCTGTATTTTAATAGAGTTCCCATATATTATGCAAACGAAATGTTTTACAGACTTGTCACAGATGGCAGTTGGAAGTGACTATTGGACGATCACTCCATACCATCTTCTTAAAAACGACGGGCTTGATTTGTCTCCCTGTGATCCCTAATTTGAGGCGCATAAGCCATAGAAGTAAGAAAAACTTCTAAAGAGTTATGCAGGGGTGGGAAAATACAAAGTTCTTTGAGGAGAGACTAGGAGAAAATATCTTCCTGTATGTTTCCTGAAAGAAGAATTTTATGCCTCCACTAATAAATATTAGTTGTTTTTTTTTTTTACTATATATTATGCATTGTGCTGGGAGGAAGGTGAGTGGAGAGAAAGACCAACGTATCTGAGAGCTTTTGGGGCTATTTCCTACAGAGTTAAGCACTGCTCATTAGCAAAATTGTAGGTCAAATTTTCCCATCCTACTCATCTCTTTGAGGTCCTTCCAGACCAATTTTGGAGCATCCCCCAAACTGCATATTTTCTGGAATCCATTTTCTGCTTCAGGTGCCATTCACCTCTCCCTATGCCAGCCTCTCATGGCCATCTGACCTCTAGTTCATGAAAGCAGAGCCTTTCCCCCATTTTCATTTATTACTGCTGTTTCTAAATCAGGTCACCATGAACATTTCCATGGAGCTTAGCTTATTGATTGAATGAGCCACCCTTTGTTTTAGTGAATGCAATTTGGCGGAAAGAAATCCAGCTAAGCTAGTTTGGTAGAAATGGGGATTGTTCATAGGACACAGAAAGTTCATAGAAATAGGGGACAGGAAATACTGTAAAGCCAGGGTCTCATGGGAAATGAAACTGGGGGGTGAATCTGGATCTAAACAGCTCTGGGAGCCTCAACAATCACAGAGGCCACAGACTTCGTTCGAATGCTTTGTTATCATTATGCTTTGGCAGTCTTTCATGTGTCCTTAATTTTTTGCCCTGCTATCAACCCATCCAATGTTTCACAGTCCCAAATCCAGCTTCCTTGGAAGTGGATGGGTTGGCCTGAACTCACCTTTTCCCTTTATTTCCCTGGTCATTGGTCAGCCTATGGTTGATTCTTCCTTGAATTGGGTGTTCACGTCTGGTCCAATCAGATGAAATTGGATTGGGCTGTGTTGGGGGGAGAGTGTGGAAGAAGAGTCACGCACACTTGGAGTATCAGAGGCTATGGCCAGAGACCGGTAGTTTGAGAGAGGGGTGTGGGTATATCGTCTAAGGTAAGGTAGTCGCATTTGTCCCCAGGGACCTTTATAGAAAGGATGAGTTTTGGGAAGATGCTAAGGATAGATATGGTGGTTTTCACTTATGTTGAAATTATATTGCATGAGCATTTCATATTTTGCCCAGAGTTTATTCCAGACAACAGTTAGAAAATAGGAGACTTACCTATGTCCTCTGTGTGTGGGGGGGGGAGGGTGTGCGTGCGCGCATGTGCTCTACGCACACACATGCCGTAGGGACAGGGAGGATTAGTATAAACTTTTCGTGCCAGAAGAGACCTTAGAGATCCTTGGGCTCAACCCACACATTTCACAGATGAAGAAATCAGACTCGTAAAGTTTATGTGACTAGCTTAAGGGCATACAGCTATTAACTGGCAGAAAAGAGACTCAGTTATCTTGATTCCTCATCCAATGAGCTTTATAACCCAGCTCTATTATATTTTTGTCTCCAGAAAAAAGTCTTTGTTAATTGAAACAGGACCAAACATATATTATGCTTTGTCATCACATGGTTCGCTTATTACCTTTCAAGTCCTAGCTAAAAGCCCACCACTCCAAAGGGCCACCTGGACACTGCCTCAGGTGGGTCCCACTCCTTGTCCCTTGGTTTTCTATTACATTATTATTTTCATAGCTTTATATCACTTAGTCCAATCTTTAATCACCTTATTTATTTTTCTCATTTTCCTCCTTCGCTAAAATAGGAGATTCCAGGAAAGTAAAGGTTGTTTCTCTTCACGCCTGTATCCTCAGCTCCTGTGATCATGCTCAGCACATGGTAAGCACATATCCATAATTAATCAGACCTCTGTGAATTTAATAAATATAAATATTAAAATATCAATAATAAACCTTTGGGGGGAGCACATAAATATAAATATTAAAATATCAATAATAAACCTTTGGACTCTTTTCTGGTCATACATACTTCTTAATTATTGAGGTCACGCAAAGTTTTATGTTCCTGTGGTATTAAATTTCTCTAAAGGTCTCTACATATTTTTGTATGCTGTGTCACAATTGTAGGCTAAAACAAAACCTGGAACTCACAGCAAAGGGAACGAGCAACATCTGATTCAGATGTGGCTTTACCTGTGTGGGTGTATTCTATATAAACTGTGAGTGCGTTCATGACAGAGAGTATCTTGGCTTAGAGATGCTGCACCCCCAAATATCCTTTTTGTTTGTGAATGTTCCTGTGACTCTCTGACGATAAGAACTGTTCATTCTTATTTCTGGCTCTTGGCAGCCTACAGATGCTTCCTGTTAGTGCTCCTGGCAGGTTCCTGGTGGGGCCTGTTGTTTATTGCCCTATCTATCGAGTCCTATTTATTTTTAAAATAAACTTTAAGTATACTGTAAACTCCCTTCACAAACAGATTTTTCCTCCTCTTTCACACTTGACAAGCCTCTAAAAGAAATAGTAACTCTGTCTCATATATATTTGAACCTGAACCTTTTAGGAAAGAATTATACTTAAAGTACCCAAGAACAGGGATGGTCTCAGCCCAAAATCTCCCTTGCAGCTATTAATTCTCTTTCCCTCAACCTCTCCTTCTCTCTTTCTCTTTCACTCCCTTCTTTTTTATTGTATTATCTCATTCCTGTTTCCATACTGCCCTCTCCTCCCTGTAATCATCCCACCCCAGGCCAAATTCTCTGGTTGAACTGCCATCTATATCTTTCTTAAATACTGCTTACATAATGTAAATGTCTTTATCAAAAAGTTTAAAGGATTTGCTTTTTGCAAGCTCATCAAGTCTAAACATTTTACATCTCTTTCTTGGTCCTCAATCATGTAAACCTACTATTCCTTTCATCAGTAATCTCTACTATTTTCCAACACAAAGATGATGAGAAAGGACATTGACGTGGTACAACATAAAAGAGCTTGGAATTTAGCATCATACTGACTCGGGTTCAATTCAAACACTACTACTTATTAACTCTGTCTTTGACGAAGTCTCCTAACTTCTCTTGTATTTCCTCACTGGAAAGGTTTTTACCCAGTATTTATTTGGGTAAACGTTCCTGGTATTCTCTAAATATTTCCAGCTCTTCTTCTGAGCACATGATAGTACTTTTCAATTTACGCATGATTATATGACTTGTTTTTGCTAATGCAATCTGAGTGGAAGTTCTGTGTTTCAGTTGTGCATAGAAGTTTTTTAGAGGCAGCGTGTGATTTGCTATGGTCCCTTCCCTCCGTGAAGCAAATATGGAAGCATGTGTTGAGAAGGAACCTCCATTATCCTGAGGTCTTGGCTGTTAACAGTAAGCAGAGCCTTCTACTGATCCACCATGGATATGTAGCAAGAGATATTGGGGTCATTTGTTATTGCAGCAAGTCTTGTCCTATCCTAACTGACACATTTACTTTGCAAGATTGTTTGGAGGATGAGTGAAAATATCTAATATCTAATATGTAAAGCATCAACATAATATGCAATCAGTAAATGGTAGATGCCTTCATCAGTAGTCTAATTATCGTCTTTGTTACCATTGTTTCTTTGTTAGGTGTTGTGTGTTCTTTTTATTCCATATTTTGTTTTTTCCCATTATCTTATATGCTATAAATACGTATTTACATTTCTGGCCCTTCAATAAATTACAAGATCTTTGAAAAGGACAAGATACTTCATATGTCCTAATTCAGGCATTCTCAGTTAGGTTTGGTATCTATTCCAACTAAACGCTACCATGGTAGCATAGAAGCATTTATAGACAGTACATTAACAAATGGGTGTATTTGTGTTCCAGTAAACTTAATTTACAAAAACAGGAGGCAGAACATAGTTTGCTGACCCCTGATTTAGACTCTCTTCTTATCCCCTCTTTCTCCTTTTCTGTCTTTCAGTTTTAGTTTGTCTCTTTCTTTTCTGGGTGTGACTGTGCTTTCTGCTGCCACAGGCAGAATTTTTCTAATGGCAGATAGAAACAGTCACCAGTAGCCCCAAGTCTATGTTATAAAGGGAGCAAATCCCTTTCTCCCAGTGTTCTTCTTGGATAATATACCACCCTTGGACCAATTTCTGCTGGCAGGACATGGGAATTCCTGATTGGTCAGGCCTGAGTCATGTGACTACCTCTGTGATCACAGAATAGTTGAGGCACTGTGGTTGATGTACCCTTTGGGACCACCTGGGTTAGGGATGGGAGAAAGAGGGATGTTTGGTAGAAATAATAGGATGCTCATTATAAGCCTCATTTCTCCTACCTATGCAGAGAAGCAGGAAAGAACCTAGTTCAGAGGGCCATCCCTAACAATTCTTCATTGTGTAGTGGACTTATTATTTTATAGCCAATCTCACTGGTCATTCCTCAGAGACCTCCTGTGGGGTCTGGAAACAAAAGCATTGGCTGAGATTTTGGATAGATTGTATGTGAGAATCAGGAAAGCGAGCAACAAAAGACTCTTAAACTTCTACCTTAAGCACTTGGGTGAGTAGAGGTGCCCTGTATTCAGATGATTAAAAATCATTTCCCAAACTGCGAAGGGGAAATAGCAACATGCATAATCCCCAATTGGCTTCTAAGTATTTTTCTAATGATCTGAGAAAACTCACAAATCTTTATGAAAGGTAATAAACAAAGCAATATGATGGTATATGAGTCAGGACTCTCTGGAAGCTATCCAAATCCTTCTCGGCTATATGGGGAACACCTGAAAATTTCTAATATGAAATGCCATAATAAGGGAAAAGACTTATTCTTGTTATTCTTGGGCACATGAGTTCTGCCTAAAGGGCATTACTGGCTACCATGGATATGTGTTGGACACTCAAAATCTGAGTCAGTTTGAGATACCAGTACTTCGTCTATTTTTACTTGGCTCAGAAAATTTAATGAAATTATACAAATCCCTGAAATCTAATATTTTTATGTGATAAGATTGTGTAAGAGGAGGGGGTGGAAGAGAAGTTTGGAAAATGTGGTGACAGATGGTAAGTGGGCTCAGGCACATAGCATTCCTATATATAGGGGAGGGGACAATCTGGTTAATCAAGGGGTGGGGGAGCATTTTTAAATTTAGATTCAAGTATTTTATATATTCAGCAACATCATTTACTGAAGCAGCCTAGCTGGATAGAACTTAAAAATTTTTTTTTGGTTGGGGTGGCTTGTGTGATATATATTTTCAACAGTTTTGCATATTCTTTCATGACGTCTGCATTTGAAAAGCAAATGGTCTGTATAGGCTTTGAGTATGTCTTTTGAGAGAGGGCTGGGAATATGTATTTCTAGAGAGTTCCTTCCAAGGAGATTTAATGACATTTTAAAAATTAGGGTCATCACAGCTAATTTAGCAACATTTGAAAATTAAAGTGAATGTTTTCAATGAAGACTTTATTCTTCAGTAGAACGAACAATGGGCTGGAAATGAGGACACCTGAAATCTAGGCCCAATTCTATGTAACATTAAGGCCAGGTAGATTGTGCTACCTTGCATGAGTCATTTCAGCTGTTTGGGTCTTAATCTTCTCATTTTTAAAATGAAAGTTTTGATTAAACAATCTTTGGGATATTTTTAGTTTTATATTTCCGTTGTTGTAGGCTGTCTCTTAATGCTCCATTAATTCGGATGCTTTTGGTTGCAAGTAACAGAAAGCCACGCTCAAACTGCCTTAAACTATTACAGGGCAAGTCTAACACTGAGTGGACTTTAGCACTTGCTTGATTCATCAAAGGACATTTTTCCACACTTGTTCACTCTACTTTTCATGGTATCAGTCTTGTGTTAAGGTTGGTGCCTCTTCAGAATCTCCAAATGCTTGTTAATGACTCTTATTAGTCAATGACCTGCTTCCTTGTTTAGGTCTGGAAGAAAAGAAAAAAAAAAAAAATCACTTCCTAAAGCTGTCTTGGATGAATTAAAAAGTGTCTTTCCAAGAGATCTCTGGAAACCTGTCCTTGCATATTATTGGCACAAACTGAGTTTTGTGCTTATCCCTGATTATGGCCAGGGGATGGGGCTACCCTGAGCCACAGGAGAGCCTCCTAGAACCAGCAGTTAGCTCAGTACGGGGGGGTTGTGGCTAAATGATAGAAAATCAGGGAGAGGGGATGTATGTAAATGGAGCAATCATGATGTTTACTAACCATCGCTTGGAACACCTAAGGTTCACATCATCTATGCAGTTAAATATGAGGTAGGAAAAAACCCCAAATTAATGAAATAGAGTTCTTATATGGTAAATATTATCATATCAAGCACATAGTAAGCTTTCAATAAAGATGCATACACTGGGCTAACCTTCAATCTGTTAAACACAGAGAACGTGCCTCTTAGTTGGCAACTAATTAACAAGAGATCGCAGGTATTTGTGGGGTTGCCACAGTGACCAGAGACTTACTGCAGTAATTTTTTGTTTTAGTCAGTGGTTTTCAAACTTGGCTGCACATTGGAACCACTCAGGGAGCTTTGAGAAACACTGTTGCCTGAGTTCCACCTCCAGAGATCCTGTTTTGAGTGATCTGAGGTAGGGTCCGGGGCATTTAGAGTTTTAAAATCTCCCCAAGTTATTGTAACTCAGTCAAGACTGAGGACCTCTGGTTTAGGGAATCTAAGTATTCCCTAAATACTTGGGTGTGTATTGGGTGTGCTCAAGTACTTTGTCCTACCTGCTTCAATCATGTCCAGCATTTCCCTTGAACTCCTTTTTATAATTCTCTTTTCCTCTACTCTAAACTAGCAACTGCTGTATTCTCCTCTCTGAGCTGGGACTCTTAGAGATACCACATGCTCATCATTACAGTATGAACGTGAGGGTGGAAACTAAGAGTGGGAAAAGCCTACTTTCAATATGGTGTAATAGGAGAAAGGGACAAAAGGGTGGATGAGAAAAAACAAGCCATGCAAAAAACCTTTCTCTCTGGCACTGGGATGTGGATGGAGATGCACATTTAGGCGTTCTAAGACTCAGATTCCCACACAGACACCCATACGTGTACAGACACATCATCTGAAATTCTTCCCAGCCTCCTCCCTGCTCAGCCCACTGCCAACCGCTTGCTTAGAATACTGCTGCAAATTCATAAAACACCTAAAACATGAATAAATGAGAAATGGCTGTGTTTATTCATTCACTGACACGTTCATTTATTCATCTAGTCTATAAATACTGATTGAGCACCTACTATGTGCCAGGTACATTGTCCGATGGAGAGTGAACAGTGATGAATAAAACAGGAGTTTAGAGCCTGTACAAAGGCCCTGAATCTAGATAGTATTTGGAGTATGTGAGATGGGGCAATGATTATCTTGTGAACCAGTTCTTGAGTTGTGTTCTCTGTACTTGGTTTGTGGCATGAATGCTTGCTGAATGAATGGATACCTGAATGCATTACTGAGAGAAGATCAGAGTGACTGGAGCATGGTGAATGTGGGAGTAGGTAGGGAGAATGGAATGATATTTAGATTGAAAATATGGGCAGACATTGGTTGTGTTGGGTCTTGTGGTCTGTGGTTTTTATTTACTTAAAAAAATTTTTTTTATTAATTAATTAATTTATTTTTAGCTGCATTGGATCTTCGTTGCTGCATGCGGGCTTTCTCTAGTTGGGCTACTCTTTGTTGCGGTGCATGGGCTTCTCATTGCGGTGGCTTCTCTTGTTGAGGAGCACGGGCTCTAGGTGCGCAGGCTTCAACTGTTGTGGCTCGCAGGCTCTAGAGCGCAGGCTCTGTAGTTGTGGCACACAGGCTTAGTTGCTCTGTGGCACGTGGGATCTGCCTGGACCAGGGCTCAAACCCGTGTCCCCTGCATTGGCAGGCGGATTCTTAACCACTGCTCCACCAGGGAAGCCCTGGTCTGTGGTTTTTAAACCACATTATATTCTGTGCATTGGAAAAACATTGCATGTTTTCAAAAAGGGAATGATAGGGTCAGGGAAAGTCTCTCTGAGGTCAGAGGGATAAAAAAAGAGCCATCTGGGAAAAGAATAAATGGAAGAATGTTCCAGAAAGAGGGAAAAAATTGTGCAAAAGCTTTGAGTCAAGAAGGCATTATGTTTGAAGGCCTGAAAGGCACTATGCTTTATCTGGGGATTTGGAAATGAAAGTTAGTCTAGTGAAGTGAAGAGAAAAGAAAAGAAAACAGACAAATATGGCACCGAGCAGTAGATGCTGTAGCACATGTGGTTGGCACTGAATCTTATCGAGGTGGAGGGGAGGGGTGTCCACCCTAGACTTGGGAGGCCAAGAAAAACTCCATGGAGAACAGTGCACCAGAACCAAATCTAGAAAAGTAGGTCAATTTGGGAGAAGGAAGGGGAATAGGAAAGGTAAGTGGAGATGGAAGGGGAGCAAGAATGTCTCAAATTTAAAAAGTTGAGGTTGCAAAGGCATAAGAAAACATCTTAAAACTTAGAGCTAAATCTTAGAGCCTAGATATCAAATTTAATTTTAAAAGTTTATAGAGATTTGTAATATGCCAGACATTCTGATGTGCATCTTAATGATAATCCTTTGAATCGGTGAGGCAACTCAGGGAAAATTACTTAAATAGGACTGGGCAGTTAGTAAGTGGTGTTGCTGAAAGAAGGACCCAAGCTGTCTGACTGCAGAGCCCATTCTCTTAGCCCTTCTATTATACTGCCTCACTGACCAAGTCAAAACATAAAGAAATCAAAGGAGGGAGGCCCAAGGAGATATGGATTAAAAGATACGTATTTCTATTTTTCAGTTTTTTTCTTTTTCTGAAAATTATCTCTTTCCCACAATTAAAATTCAAACCAGATAAACGAGAATAGATAATCAGCCACATTAATAATAAGACAAAGACCAGAAGAGAAATTTACTTGAAGGCAGATCAAGTACAAACCTAGAGTGTCAAGAAAATTTCACAGGATTTAAACCCACAGCAGGCAAAAGGGATTTATGTTTTTCTGTTGTAGTTAACCATTGGCGTCATATAGGATCCTATAGAGAAAAGAAAAATATTCTTGTTGTTAATTCTCTGTCTTGCGTAGAAGGAAGTTTCCTGCCACAAAAGTAAGATTAACCACAATTTACAAGCAACAGAGGGATGAGGAATGTTTAGAAAAAGAAAAGTACTTTAGGTTGGTTATATAGATTAAGGTCACCATTAGAGGAATAGTTATTGACATTGGAAAATGTGATATTTTCAGAGAAAAAAAAGCAGATTATAAGACCTATGTGTGTGTGTCTGTGTGTGTGTGTGTATATATATATATATATATATATATATATATATATATATATATATATGCAACAAAACCAACCAGGCATTTTTAGAAAGTGAAAGGAGAATGTGCACTTAAATGCTAATACTGGTGACTTTCATGTGACAGATTCTAGATGAGTTTAAAAATTTTCTATTTAGATCTTAAGTTTACTACCTTTCAAAAATACTAATATATTACTTTACAAGTAGAAAAAAGTTATAAAAATGGCAAAGTACTTTAGTCCTAAAGGGACATATGAAAACATTACTAACTTTTGTCCACACTGTGATTGTCTTTAATATTCATCCTTTCTTCCTCATTATTGTCTTAATTTTCATTTAAGTATCAAACCTCCCTCACTCCATTCATCTCTTTTGGAGGAAGCTGATTTCTCTCTTGATTTGGGTCTGGGGCTTATGGTGCAGCTCAAAGTCCAACAATGTGACCTTGTCCCCCTGGCCAAGGTAACTGGCTCAAGGAGGGGCAAGTGACCCAAGTCAAGCTAAGGAGCCGTGAGAAATGGTTTGCTGGGGGATGCTAAGAAAGACTCTTGTTCATCTGAGAGAGCTTCTTGAAACAATCCTTTCTGTTGCCATTATATGGATGAAGAAGCTCATAGCCCAGACAGCTGTTGGCAGCTATGTTTCATCCATGGTGGGGAGCCTGCCTTAGAATGACACCTTGAAGGGCAGAGAGAGAGTTGAAAATGAGCTAGATCCTTGATAGTTTAGTGGAGTTACTGGGTCAAACCCACCTGGAGGTGAGCCCCACCTGTGAACTGTCTACCTGCAAGAAGCCATACATCCTCTTTATTATTTACTGCAGTTTGCATTGTTTTCATTTGTTTATTTTTTTTCTATTACTTGTAACCAAGCCCATTCTACCTTCTTCTATGATATCCTAGTTTTGGAAGGTTACTGTCAGGTGATTCAAATTTTTCTTCTAGCTTACTGAAAATTATTTGATGTCACAGGGTTTATTTTCCATAACCTAGCTGGTATATTTTAGAGCTGTGCTGTTCAGTAAAGTATCCGCTAGACATATGAGGCTATTTAAGTTTAAATTAGTTAAAATGAAATAAAATTAAAAATTAAAAAATTCATTTCCTTGGTTGCACTAGCCACATTTCAAGTGCTTGATAGCCACACGTGGATAGTGGCTACCATCTTGGCCAGCACAGATACAGAACATTTCTAGTATTGCAGAAAGTTCTGCTGGATAGTGCTGTGAGAGGGAGAGAAAGAGAGAGAACATCAGATGAGGAGATGTATTCTAACGTGACCCACACAAGTGAAGTCAGTGTATTCCCTCAGGTAAGCCTCTTCCTGTTCTTAGGTCTTTTTATTTCCTCTAGAACAGAGAGGCTGGACTAGGAGGCTTTTGGGGGGATTTCTTCTAGGTTCAGTATAATGAAATTCTAAGTGCTTTCTTTTTATTTTTAACATTTGTAGACTTTTCTTTATTCTCCAGGGATCAACTGTGAGTTCTACCATCAGATCATATTTGGATATCAAATACTAAGAACCAGGGCTGAAAATTCAGGACAGTTTCATTTTTTTCTTCTAGCAAAAAAAAAAAAAAAAAAAGAAGACTCCAACACAGATTTAGTGGCAGGTAGCTAAGGGTTTAAACAATATACGGGCCAATTTCCTTTACTTAGTGCCATAACAATAGACTCACACAGAACAAGGGAGTCATCCTTAATATGTATCGCCACTTCATACGTGTGTGCTACCAAAAAGAATGAATAAAGGCTACTGAGGAGGGTACAAAATCTACTTATTTCTAGAAAAACAGTTTGCTGTGCATGCCATCTTGATAGTGGCCTTATATTTTATTTTTGATTCATTGATTATTATTTATTTATGATGCCAACATTTGAGTGCCTACTATATGTCAGGTAGTATATCTAGGCTCGATTCTGAAGATATGGTACTGAGCAAGGTGCCAGTTTTCCTTCTCTCATGGTGATTCTGGTAAAGAGGTAAACCAGATATCATAAATAATTCCAGAAATAGTTATTTACAATGGTCGTTAACCTATAGAGATGATATCCTGAGGGCTATGAGAGCATAACCACAACGAGTTGATCTGGTTTGGAGCATTCCAGAAGACAACTGGGGGAAAGTTTCCCTATCCTACTCAAGGATCCAAGAGAGGAGTATAGTAGGAGCCGAGAGTGAGAGTGTTTGTAAAAGATGAGGCTAGAGAAGTAGAGAGGGGCCAACTCATGCAGAGCCCTGTCAACCATGGTCATGAACTTGGGCTTTATTTTAAGCTCAATGAAAAACCATTGAAAGATTTTCAAATAACAAGAGTGGCATGATCAACACGCACCTCAAACACATTCCTTCCGGCTGCAGAGTGGGGAAGAGATGGGTGGGATGTACACATTTGAAGGCAAGTGGACTAGTTAGGAAAGTATTACCATAGTTCAGGTGAAAGATGGTGGTAACTTGGGTGAAGATGTTTGAATGGAGAGGGAGAGAATAGAGAGATTTAAGACATAGACTGGAAGTCAAATTGATAGGAAGTGACGTTGAAAGAGGGAGTTCATGGAGAGGGAGATGGCCGTCTTCATTTCTGGCTGAACCATTGAGAGGGTGAAGGGCCATTTCTTAGATCAGAGTAGTTATGGGGGATAGCGATTATGAATCCGGCTATGAATCTGAGAGTTTTATAAACCATAGAAATCATGTTATTTTCTTTATTATCATCAAAGCAGTCATTTTCATGACCTTTACGTGCTTATAAAATATGTTCATATTCTCGTAAGGAAGAGACCACTTGGTCTCTAAAAGGACAGTTCATTTATTACTTTGATTAGTGCAATGGAGGTGAAGCTGTTTGTGGTTTCAACTTTCTTTCTGTTCTAAAAGCAGAATAAGGAGATGAGATGTGGAAGAACAAAAGAAATGACCTTATTCTTTCTTTCTCTGCTGCCTGGAAGACAGACAAGATAAGCAATGAGGAATTATAATTGATAAAGTGATTGTAGAGATAGGCTGCTGGAGGTGGAAAATGAAACTCCGACACAAAGGTTATCTTTTCTTCCAGCCTAAGAGAAATTTTGCCTTCCATTTCCCTTTTCTTACAGTTACGGAAAATTCTGCATTATGTATCCAGATCCAAATTACAGAACTGAGAATCACCAGTTTTATAGAAAATGATTCAGCCTCTGCTCATTTGTCTGTTACCATTAATTTTTATTCCTTCTGGAGCAGTTGTTTGGCTTTTTTTGGTTTGTGTGCTTTTGTTTGGTTTTTTACCTTATGGATGCTGTAAATTTTTAAGAAATAATTTTTCTCTTCTTCACTTCTACTGCTAGGAAGCTTAGAGTCAAAATAGTGCTTCCTTTGTACCACTGATGCTTGCATTTCACGTTCAAACTTCACATTAGGCTCATCTTACTTTTCTTACTTGGTCTTTTATCTTTATCATGTAAAATTTTTTATTTCTTGCCAATATTGCTTGCCTAGAATTTGGTTGCTTAGAGCTTAGGCTCTGAAAATCAAATGTGAGTTTGCATCAAAGTTTTTCAACCTTACTAGAGGTGTGGCATTAGTTCAATCACTTGACTTCTCTGAAATTTGTATTTTCACCCATAAAATAAAGATCACTGTAATACAGACCTATTAGCATTTTTGTGAGAATTAAATGAGACACAGCATGTGAACGCTGAACCAGGGCATGGCACATAGAAAGAGTCTCCCCTGCCAAAAAAAAAGGGTACTAATACAGTAGTATCGTCATCATCATTATTATATGATCATCAATCACCATCAATATTATATATTATTTAAACTGCCATTCTGTTGTTGTACTTCACCTGCTTTCTCTTCATTATCCTTTTCCTCATCTTAGCTGAAATGTATTTTGAAAAAATGCCAGGTACAGAATAGAGTAGTAAATAAGACAAGTATATAAACTTTATTTAGGCCCCAAAGTAAGACTGACAAGCTAGGGGTGTTGCTGTGTATCTGGTATGGGGCACATACTAGGACACCAGGGTAGACAGGAAAATTTTAAGTGAGTTCCAGAAAAAGAGTGATGCAACACAAATGATTTATGCAATTGGGTTATGGGAGAAAGATAGGGTAACATTATTACTTAGCCAAGGGAAAAGGTATATTGTCTTCTCATGATCAGGGACTGAAAATAGACATTGTCAGCCAACTGATAGGTAGCCCCAGTGACTACAGAAAAGAGAAATTGGGCTTCAAAGTTACAGAAGGCATATAGATTAGAGATAATGGTAATGATCCTCTCATCCACGCCTTCATTTCCATCAGCCATTGAAATGGAACAAGAAAAAACATCAGCATTGTGAAATCACAACCAAAATGCGTTATTTCAAGAAATACTTAGAACTGTTTTAAATGGCATACATCTAAACCACTTTCATTTGCATTGGACCAAAACTTGGCATCTTTCTCAGCCCAGATGTAATTTATTTAAATTCCTTTAGTTGTTTTTCAATTTAGAAATATGCATAGACATAAAATCTTGCATGTCTCAAATTTGTTTTCCCTGCACATTTGTGAATTCAAATTAGCCAAATTATTAAGTGGATTGTTCTTAAACTAAAGTAAGGATGGCTTTTATTTCTAATGCCGAGAAATGAAAAGTGTGGTCATCAGGGGAATGAGGGATTTTCTGGTGGTACTTTGGGCCTGGATCCAGGATTTTACCCCTTCAGTGGGTTTCCCAGTTAACTTAGTAACATGTAGTATACATGAGTTTTTTGTATTTTGAAGCTTTTGTAATCATTTGAAGAGACGCAGGGTGGAGTCCTATTCCACAGGATATAGTTTTCCACCAGGAAATCCCCTTTGGACATTTCTGTTCTCAGTTCTTTTCTTCCAAGCCTCTGGAGAGCCTCTGCATTTCTCTCTCTCTCTCTTTATCTCTCTCTGTGCTTCTCTGCCCCCCACCATTTTTTCCTCCCTCCAGGTTTCTGCCCTATTGCATCCTCTATCTGCCATTCCTCCCTCCCCCTGCCTTTTATTATGTGGGGCAATATGCTGAACATTCTTGGCTATTTAAGCATTCTGAGTGTTTTATCTTTCACTCCCAATTATTTTCATTGGGCCTTTCTTCTGAGTAAATGTGGGTTTCTCCATGGGGAGAAGTTCTGGTAAATAGGATTTTCTCTCTTTTTTACATAAACAAATGTACATATACATAGATACTGTATTTGAAATGTATATATTTAGGAGTTTGGCCCAACTGAGTAGGTATCTTGAATTCATGTAACTGGAAGAACTAAAACAATTGTGCTGTAGTCCATTGCCTTTTGCAGTATTGTGCTTGTATAACCGAATGATTGAGCAGGGCATGGCTGTGGGCACGTAAGTGATCAGTTTATAACTCCTGACTTATAAGAACCTGAAGGGATTCTAGCTGCAATCATCAATGCTCTGGATTTATCACTGCTCTGATCAAAAATCTCCAATGGATTTCTATAGCAGGGGGCTCTGTGAAGGCAGGAACTGGGTCTGATGTGTATACTGCTGTCTCCTCAGAGCTTAGGGCAGTATATGGAACATAAAAATTCAGTTAATACATGATCAATATAGGTTAAAGTCTTCATCAGTCAGGATAGACTAGGTTATAGTGCAATAACAAATAGCCCCCAAATCTCAACTGCCTAAAGAACAGAATATTTCTTATTTACTACCTACATCTATTGTGGGTGGGTAGGGGAAGGGGATGCCTCTGCTCTTTGCAGTCTCTCAAGAATCCAGGCAGGTAGTGTAACTAGTCCCTGTTCCAGAGGCAAAGAGGGATCTAGAGGGTGTTACTTCAACAATTAAATGCTCCAGCCGCAAAGAGATACCGTCAGTTTTGTTGACACCTCATTGGCCAGAACATTATGGCCCACTAAACAATAAAGTGATCAAGTGATGGAGTCCTACCATGGTGAAAAGTGCAAAGGCCTAACTTCTTTGAAAGGTATGAGAGTAATTTTGCTTTGAGATGGAAGAATGGACTAAATTGCCTTAAATGTCAATATCCGTTGATGCTTATATTATTAGGGAAAATGATCATTGGCTGCAATACAGTGGACAAGGTATTTGGAAGAGGAAATGGAACTAGGTTGATATTCTTGTTCCATCACATATATAGAAGCCACTTAAAAATGTAAGGGAAAGTCTTTATTCCAGTTGTTTAAAAAAAAATCTAACAATGCCTGAGTGCCTTGAACATAATCCATGAGTATGTGTTTCAAGTTTATTAAATTGAATTGTAGATAAGAAACTATGTTGAGCCTTAGTTTAATCCCTAGAAATGAAAAATATAATGTACAGTTTTCAAATGGTAGCCTTTATTAGCAAATGTGAACTTCCTTTTATTTTTAATGCATTAGCATAACAGAAACAAACCAAAAACAAAAACAAAAACAAAGACATGGGGTAAGTACTACCTTCCACATTTCTATATTTCAAATGCCTGGAATGCGCTCCGTATATAAGTCTTGAATGAATGTATAATAATTTTTTGAGTGTATCTTAATGGTAAAGAAATGAGAAAATATAATGGTTAATTTTGGAGGGTTGTTTTTTCCATGAAGTGTTTAATCCTAGTGTTTAGGAGGTGGGCTCTTGACCCAGATCATTGGGGTTTGAAATCTGCTCTATCACTTAGTAGCTATAATACCTTGAGCAAGTTTCTTAATCTCCCTATTCACCCTCTGGTTCCCCATCCATGAATGAAGACAATAATCATTACACCTATCTTATGGGGTGGTAAAAAGGATTAAATTGCACCTTATAAGCAACATACTATAGAGTAGTGCCAGCACATGGTGAAGGTTCAATAAACCTTACCTGCTGCTACTGTAGTTATTATCATTTTTGTCTTGATATTGAACAGTCGGTGTGAGCTTTCTATATATACTCACCAACTCAACAATAATGAATGACAGAAATGAAACACGCAACACCATCTAGAACTTTGGCACTCTTGACTTATTCTCATTCTAAGATTTGTATTTACTGTTATCTTGAACTTTGTTTAATGATGAGCTTTAATAAATGGTTGTTAGGGTCCAAAGAGCTATTCTGTGTGTATTGTGCAACTGTGCAGGACCAGTGGGGAAGACTGATGCGTCTGAAGGGTCTCTCATTCTCTCACTCTGTGTAACAGGAGAGGAGAGAATGGCTTCTAAAGACACACTGCAGCATCAAACCTTCCTTATAATGCCTGTGAAAGGCAAGAGAGTATTCTGAGGCACTTGAAGAGGTTTCTGAGGCTGGAATATTATGAGAACTACCTTGATTTAAAAAAACAATGAAAGACTAGACAGTATGATCTATGACAGTGGCAATCACATCAGTCTTGTTTTCTGCCTTGTCTCCAAGCATCTAACACATAGTAGGTGCTTTATAAGTGATTCATGAAATAACTGATTGAGTTATTGGAATGAATCATTACTAGTGCAATCTGTAAGTGAAAACTAGGTCACCTTATATGCATCGATGATGTGTAGGTACAATGACATTATATTTCCAAAGAAGAAAGTGTCTAAACCATAATACTAGAAACAAAATGTTGAACTTCTGAGTGTTTCCTCTCCCCACCCCAGCATGTTATTTGAGGGAAATTTTTAAAAAATGTCTTGAGCATATTTCTTTATCAAAATCCAGTCGTCGATGCTGAAAATGACATACTTCTATTTATTAAACATGTTAAAAAACTCAGAAGGTTTGCTTTGGGCTTATGCTTATAAACATCTATATTGTAGTCTAGATAGACCATATTCCCAGATTTAGCTGCCAAAAACAATCGACAGACTTAAATTTGTGTAAACTCAACAATATTTTGGGTTAACTTACTGGTTAAAAGAATATTAAGAGGTAAGAAATGGCTTACATTTCACTTTCCCATTTGCTGTTAGAGTCTAACACCCATTAACACTATCAGTATTTTGCAGAACGCTTTTTTCTTTTGTTTCTCCTTCCCTCTTTACTCTTTCGGCAAATGAATAGTATCTGTAAAATCTCTAAGAGAACGACGTACCCGGCAATACAGTGTTAAAGTGCTGCTTGAGTTGTTCAAGAGTTAGTGGGCAGGTATTACAATTCACTGTAGCTGTAATAAAGGGTAATGTCACTTTAAGACATGTGATACTTTACAGAGGAGGGATGTATTGAAAGAGACTATTGCTACTTACAGCGCCATATAGCAGCCCTGCTCCTACATTTTGCTGCCTTACTCTGCCCTGAATGCACTGGAGTGGGGATGGCCCCTCATTAACTATAAACTGATTCTCATCAGGAAACCGCACATTATCTCACCATCACTTCAAAGGTCTCGTCAGGCAGAGGTGACGCCAGGAGATGATTTAAAGGTGAAAATGACAAGGTTTCCAGCCCTCAAACCTTGGTTCCTTTTCTGACAATACAGTCTGAATGAACCCAATGTCTTCTTTACTGTGGGAGTAGCATCGGAAGAGAAAAACATATTTTTTAAATCCTGATAAAGAAGATTATTGGAAAGCTCTTTTTAAAAAAATCTCCAATTGTGGCACAGATGGATTTTAGAAAGTGTTAGAGCTTTCCAATGAACACTAATAGAGTACTCTGCTCTTGGCTGGATTTTTCAGGTAAGAAGCCTCTTTAAGGATTTAAGATTCAGAAAGCAGATTTCAAACCTATTCAGTCAGGTCTAGAGAACTATGTAGGGCTGAATGCATTATTTTGGGTGGGGGAAACAACTATTACCGTAGAGACAACCTCTTGGTAAGAGAGTGAGCAAAGAGAGCTATATGCAGGAACCTTGGAAGTAATGCTGAGAATTAAAGAAAGTTAAATGAAAAAAAGGAAAAGAAGGAAAATACTGCAAACGTCAAGTCACAGCAATCTTTTTGAGTGCTAAGATCTGTGTGGAAAGCTGTCATTGAAAAACTGTTTTGCTTGTGGTAGGCTTTCTTCAAGTTTAGATGAATTCCTAGTGCATTTTAACTGAAATTCACAAGCAATCATTGCATGCCACAGTCACCTCTATTTTGTCTTTCTGTAATTTGCAGGGTATTTTGAAAAGGCACCCAAATGCATTCATTCCAGAATTCATAGGAGGGGTGTTGTTCTTTATCTTTACTGAAGAGAATGCATCTGTGGTACACTGATAGTTCTGAAGACAATGAGGTTAAATCCGTTGTACACAAAAGTAAACAGTGGGCTGTGAAACTAATTATAAAGTGAATGGTCTATGTGAATCACCTACCGGGGCATGAAAGGCACCATGCTGTTGAAAATAATGTTTTCCTACTTTGCACTTAATTATGGTTGCCACCATTTGTCTATTATAGTTCTAAAACCCTTCTTAAAGACTACATCACTCTCTCTCCTAAAACCCATAAATTATCTTGTATTATGTCTATATACACACACACATATAATGTATATGTTTCGCTTGCTGAACATCACAGCTTTGGAAAGAGTACCAATTTCCACGAATAAAGAAGCCACACTGGGAGGTCACTAGGAGGTTTTAAATGTAGCGTTGAAATACTTGAAGTGTGTGATTTGACAGTGGAAAGATGAAAAAAAGAAACAATCTAGGTTCCAAAGCTCTATCTAGGAAAAAAGCATATACTTAACTGGATTCCTGTATAGAAAATGCTTCCATGTCACTGGCTAAGGGTGATGCTTCAAGTTTGACTAATTTGATAAATATGAAATGCAGCATAAGGTGTTGTTTGAGAAACTGGACAATATGCAGCACAGTTGAGCCTTTGTAGCTCCTAAGATTCTCATAGGTGCCGAGAAGACTGTCAAAGTTTCAGCGCTTAAGAAAAGGTGGATGTTCATCCATAAATACATATACCACCTGTATATGCATATTCATCAACACTACAACAAATGCCACGATAGGATCTTAGGAGGCAAAGCAATATTGTAAATTATGGTTTGCTCTAGGAGAGATGCTTAGATCTTGTATCCGAAACTCATTTTGGCTGAAGATAATTCTTTCTGGTTTTAAGTCCAGCCAAAAAGACCAGCTCTTTTAGGAGATTACAACATGCCTCTGAGAAATGATTACTTAGTTTAGGCGACAGCATTGGAATTAAAAATTCATGACTGTAGAATTAAAAAAAAAAAAAAAAAAAAAAAGAATCCACTATTTCCTTCCAGGCTTATGTCAGACTTGCAATGAAGTTAGAATGAACAGGAGCGTGCAGCCTTTCAATGCCTGGAATAACTATAGCTTAAAGATCATTGTGTAAAACTGCATGTTTAGTCAGGATACAGTGTTTCAAACTGCCTAACAGATAGTCAAAAACTTTATTTCTGTATTTTGGCCATCCTAAGAGTTTGGTTTTGAATAATTTCAAAAATGGATTCATGATCTCGTGGAGAGTGACCTCCCTCAATCCCACTTTGTGGCATGACCTCTGCTGGGTCATTAATTCTAACCAGCAAAGTAGCAAAGGCACATGACGTCTGAGACCCCCCTTCTCTCACCAGTGGGACTGACGGAGCTGGGGGCTCAAACCCGGGGGTAATCCTTCCTGTCTGATGTTCTCTTTAGAGAATGGCAGTGGTCTCTGCGATGCCCTGGGTCCTGTATTTGTGGATAAGTGCTTGTGCGATGCTGCTCTGCCATGGATCCCTTCAGCACACTTTCCAGCACCATCACCTGCGCAGACCAGGTAAGTTGGAAGCTGGCTCCACAGCAGCCTCCCGTCTCACCGCTGTCTTTTAACAGATGGTTGAAGGCAAGTGACAGAAAGTGCTACAGGGTGGGCAGCTTGCCTCTGAATTTCAAGACTTGTTGGCTGGATGCTTTGGGGCAAGAGGGGGAACACTAAAATGTCTTGGAGGTATTTCTAATAACTTCTCAGAAAAGGTGGTTTTCTCTAAGAGTCCCACCACCCCTTGGCACACACCTTAAAAAGTAGAAGTCGTTTGTTTTGGGATACTTTGGCCAAGAGCGAAATATTCTGCAAAAGGTGGGATAACTTTCAAGACTTGAGGAATTTTTAAGGAGGCAAAATATGATCTTTGCAACCAAGAAAATAATGTGTCCGTGTTCCTGGGATGCATTTTTATCTGGCATAGATACCATAATCTTGGTGTGTATGTGGCTAGAGATTTTGTGCGGATGTCAGTGCCAAAATTAACTTTGTAAGTAGTTTTTCAGTGAAAAAGAAATTAAAAAGTAACTTACTATTTCTTGTCTGGTTTGTCTCCTCTCCTTTCTCCCTTCTTTCACTTTGTTCTTGCGGTATGCTCGATGCCTTTTTTTTTTTTTCCCCTATCTCTCCGCATTTTCCGGGGCAAGTTCTCTTTAGCGTGGTTTTTTTTTTTTTTTTTTCTTATATCGAATTTTGAGTTCCAGACGCATTTTGCTTTCTTCGGTTTTCTGTTCAAAGTATATTTCTTACCCTTCCATGGCCTTACTCTTCAATCAGGATTTTTCTCTCCTTCTGTGCCTCTCCAGCTTTCTCATTATTGTTCCCCCAGCTCGATTGTCCTCACCCGCCCTGGTTCTCGGAAAGGTTGCCTTCCATTTTCTGCTTAGCTTCAGCCTGTGCATCCATTTACTCCACCCGTCACCTTCACCGCACCCCTCCCCCTCCCCCTCCCCCTCCCACCCGATCGCCAAGACCGGGCTCTGGGGACCAGTTGCGCGCCCAGGCTCCGGATCCTTAGTTCTCTAGTGCTCCCAGCTCTCCATCCCCACCCCTCCTTCCTTCCAAATCCCTTCCTGGCCTCCTCCCATCCGCCAGGCTTCCTCCAGCTGCGTTGTCTAGCCTTTGCCTTTTTCTGGCTCTGCAGCCAGCCTGGGCACCGATCCTGGGCTCCTCGGCATTCTCCTCCAGCAACACCTCCCAGGGCGCTCGCTGCTTGCTGCTTTCCCGGGTTCTGCTTCCCGGCTGGGGGCAGGATCGAAAGAGTACGTGTACAGCCCGGGTCCTCCCACGCGGGCTGCAGTGGAGCGCGCCAGCTTGCTGGATGCTAGACCTTGGGTCGCTCCGGGAGGAGGGGTTTGGCGGGGGCTGAGCTTGGGGCATAGGCCCAGGGCTGCCTCTGGGCCTCAGCCGCCCTCTTTCTCAAAGCCCTGAATCCGGGAGGGAAGGCGAGGGGAGGTTGGTGCCCCTGCGGGAGGGCATGGAAACGGCTCTGCCGATGCTGCGCGCTGGTGTTTCTGCCTCGCGTGTCCTGAGCCTGGATCAGCCACTGCCAGAGTCCGAGACTCCAGTGCCGAGTTGGAGGGAAAAAAAAAAAAATACAAAAAACGTGGAATCCCCAAGTTACCTCCAGTCAGTAGATCTCCAATCTGTTCTGGCAAAAAACGTCTTTGACTTATTGTAATAAGTCATACAAATAACGCGAGAAATCTGCATTTAGTGTAATACTTAACGATAAGCACACGAAACAAAAACAACTAATGTGAGTGTTTTAGGCACACTGTTAAGGTTAATTCACCTTGCTTGGCTTAATTCTTATTCAAGTAGGTGTAATTTCCCACCCTGTTGCTCAGGAGACTGAAGTTCTGAGGGTCTGAGCGACTTGCCTGAGGTCACACAGCTAATACCTGCCCTGGGGGACTTTGATCTGATTTCATCTCCAGAGCCTGTTTCCCAAGGAGGAACGAATGGCTCCCAGTACAGAGCACAATCTTGCCAAGGAGCCTTTTTGAAGAGATGTGAGCACCTTCATGTAATTCGTGAAAATTTCAAGTTATGTCAATACACGGACTCATTTGAACTGCAGACCCATTCTGAAAGGTGGCCATGGCAGAAGTGGTGAGGGGTGGCACTTGAGGATGGCAGAACTTAGGCTGGGCCATCATCTCTGCCACTTAACATTAGTGACATGACCTTGGGCAAGTCATTTTTCTTCTCTGGGCCCAATTTCCCATTTAGGGATATTGTGGGGAGTGTAAATAAAATAATCTTCATGAAAGTGCTTTGTAAAATGTAAAGCTCTTCAGAAAGATCAGGAATTACTGGCATCCCCACTTAGTAGACTACAAATGTGCATATCACAGATGTTGAATGAGTGACGTTTTGCTGTTCACACAGCTAATTATCCACATAGTGACAACAATCTTGTTTTTAATCTTGCTGTCATTTTTAACTATGTGGTACCTGGCTAGAATATAAGACCAAATGCTACCTGTCTTATTTTGTGCCCTGTGCATACAGTCAAGAAATACGGTACAGTTTGCAATGAGCTTTCACGTAGACTGTCTCTCTTTATCAGTAAATATATTAGATATTTTTGGTGGAGGGTTATGGCTATGCTACTTATAACAATTAAACTTATGTCTTTATGGGGCTTATTATCAAAATACAGTAATTTTAAACTGGGAAATACATCATTGGGTTCTGTCTGCAATTAAACTCAGTATTTTTTTTCCTTTGTCTCCTCTTAGTAATTGCTTATTATTGTCGGTGCGTGGTTCATCTGTACCTCAAATACCCCAAAAAACTGCAGCACTGAAGCCAGTTTCAACCCCAAGCGTTTATACATTTGAGACCCATTTCAGATTCATCGATGAAATGAAAACAACTATAAATACTCCCTTCTAGATGCAGAAAGATGAAAATGATATTAACTAAAGTCCAATGGTTCTAGGTATTAGGTTTATTCAACTTTCTTGGGTTTTTCAACAATCACTGCAAAGATTAAAGCAATAGATCTTGGACATAGCAATATTCTAGATTATTTCAGTCAGAAATACAGTCTTCTTTAATGCAATCTTAGGTTTTGATTTTAAGAGTAAATATATGCTTTTTGTGATGAGACTTGTGATGTTTCCCTTCGTAGGTCTTAAATCTTCAGGGACACTAATGAAATGTGTATGAAAACAAGAGAGAAATCAAGGCTAGTTATCTGTGATAATCCCCCCTTCAATGAGCAAATAAATAAATAAATAAATGGATAAATGAGCAAAAAGGAAAAACATAATCTCATTTTCTCAAATCGGTTAAAACAAGTGACATGATGAGAAAAAATGAGACGCCAGCAGACCCTGAGCTTTGCCACATTTGCCTAAGCTTGAAAAATCGCCTCTTTCATAAAGCAGGAGCAGGCAGACACCACGTGCATATCAAGTATCTGGGAAATGTGAAAAATGACACATCTTTCACTCAAAGCCCCAGATGGAGTGAAGGCTTTTCAGCTGCCTCCTCACCTGCTTAGGAACGGCTGGTCCCCCTCTTTCCAGGCTCTTACAGGCAGCTTCACGTCCCCTACGTGGTAAGATGGATGGTGCTCTGATCCCAAGCAGCCAATCTCAGTATCTCAAGAAACAATCCACTACACTGACAGATGAGTGGAATTTGACGTGATGTTCCCCTTGTTCAGACAGTGCCGCACCTGGATAGCACCAGCCAGTCAGGGTCCTTTAGGGGAAATGGTTAGAGCTTTGGGCCAATTTCTGCTGTCAGAACATGGTATCAGGACAATGTTTCTGTGAGGCTGCAAATTTGTGATCTGTCTTCTCCATGCACTGGGTTTGCACACAAACAGAATGAGAATACGTTAACTAGAAAACGGACTGATTGTAATGTATTCCCCTGCAGTCCCTAAGTACTTCCTATTTTTCATATTTATCGTATTAGGATTGCACCATTTATTTTCAGTGACTCACTAGTTAAGGAAGATTAAAACAGTCAATCAAATGAAAGTGAATTTTAAAATTACACAAATAAGTAAAATGTGCTCTAGATTAACAGATTTGTAATATCAATAATTTAATATTTGGCTAAATCAAGTTTTTTATTTTGGGAACGACGTAGGAAATTACCTTAATAACTTGAAGAATACTCATGACTTTAAAAAAAATACGTACAGTGAAGCTAGAAGAAGGACACTTAATTTAAAAAAGATAGACCGAACAATGCAAACTCAGAGTGGTGTTCCATTGTTTCAGGATATTAAAATAGACAGCTTCAACTCTTTATAATCACTAGTTCTTGTATAACAGGTAAAAAAAGATGAATGGTTTGCTAAACGCAACTTTCTAATGTAGGATTAGTTTTTTCCCCCTACGGGTATACAAATTTTCACAGCGATTTTAATGGTTACTTAATTTTGAATGTGGGTGTGGTGTGGGGGTTGTCCTTGAAACTTAATAAAATATGGATGACTTCACAGTACTTTAGTGAGAAAAGATCTTTGGGGTTCTTTAGTAATTTAAAATTATAAAGATAAATTACATGAGACAAGAAGTTGTAAATGCCTTATGAATCATTTATTCTTGAGTCGATGCTATTTTATTGACAAGGGTGTATGGAAGTATAAAAAGATGACTCTGAATAGAATTGTCTGTGTAACTTATCCTCGGCCTGATTTAAAGCTTTATGAAGCCAACTGTGTATTTAGAGGTATCCGTTTGTGACTTATTACATACTGAACATCACCATCCATTTTAAAGCGTGATTTTTTTTTTTTTGGTAAATATTAAAAAAACATTCTTACATGCCTTATAATTATTTTTGCTTACTGTTCAATATCACTTTATTGAAAGCTGCCTAAGGAATATGCATTAGAATACCAAGGTTCCTTACAATAAAGGATTGTTTTATAACTGTCGTATAAAAGAAATAGTGAGAATAACAGTGGTTGCATATTGGCTTTCTCAGAATATGTAGCAATACTAGATTGCTAAGTGTAGTGAACTGGTCTAAGGATTGGAGCAGACAGGTTGTTATTTGGTGTAACTGGTGCTGGTGATAATCCATTGATCATCTGATTGATGATATTGACCTCACCCTAGAGTCAGAGTGCAGCCATGGGCATTTGATAAGACCCCAAAATATCAAAATCAGGTAGAGATGCAAATAAAGATCTTCTGACCATCCCGTGAACTTATAAGAGAATTATTACAATGCTATCAAAGTAGTTACTTATGTGAGCTCAAGCCCATGGCCTCAATTTTATACGACACTGCGAACAGATTTTTAGAACTGGCACTAATGAACATTAGTCTTCAATTGTTCATTTCTTAAAGTTCATTTAAGATGAAAACTCAACTCCTTTTTAGTCTTCCAATTTTGAACTCTGTGTAAAAATTTCAAAGCTTGAGTGTATAAATTGGTACATCGTTTTTTTGAAAACAGTTTTGCGGTGTTTTCCAAAATGTAAAATGTGCCAGTCCTGATACAATTCCATTTTTAGATGCTTATCCTAAGAAAGTGATTGGACAGGTTTAAAAAGATGTATGTTTAAGGTTTAGTCACTGCAACAATAATTTTAATGGCAAAAAATTAGAGAGGAGTTTCATCTCCATCAAAAGGGGACTGGTAAAATAATCATGGTGAATCTGCTCAATGGCATTCAATGTAGCCATTGCAGTGGATGAGATATGTTCATATGTACTCTTGTGGAAAAGTGCCCATGATTTACTGCCGAGTGAAGAAGACAAGGAACAGAATACTCAGCTTCAAAATAGTTTGGAGAAAATAAATATTTGCACATGCATGAAAAATGTCAGAAGAGATATAAACATTCTTTATATAGTGTTAGTTAAACCTGGTGGGAGGACTGGATTGACTTAGACTTTTTATTTCCTACAATTTTGAAATTTTTTCAGGTTCATTCCTAGGATGGATATATGTTGATTTTTAATGAAAAGCTTAAAATATTTGCTATAGAGAGTTTTATGATTAAATTAGAAATGTATCAGTGTTCCCAGTTTAAGGAAAAAGAAGGAAATATAGGTAGCAAAGTATCAGGAGCCCCTTTTCCTTCTAAGAGCCTTAATCCTATAAAATGTTTAGGCCAGCATTTCCCAGTTCACAAAGCACTGTCCCCTCAAAATGCTCATTGGAAAAAAGCTACTAACTGTTGGGGAAGCACTCACTGCATGGTATGTTCTTCTCTTAGAGATTTCAGTGCATGTGTGTGTATGAAAGTTCTGGAAAGATTTGCAGATAGGAATCCTGATTGTGTTTAACTAAAATTTTCCAAACTTCTTTTATTTGGACAACAGCTACAGTGCCTATTCATATCATATGCTTTGAGAAGTGTGAGCCAAGATAATCCTGGAATCCTATAAAATTCATCTTTTTATCTCTTGCTTCTAGTAAGGAACTTGGCATGTAGTAGGTGCTCAGAAAATATGTGTTAAATTATTAAGGAAAGAAGGAATGACTATTCTGGTGGAATCTTGAACTCTCCCTTATTTTTTCCAACTTGTGTGTGAGTATTTGTGTGTATATGGTTGGATGCATGTGTATCTGTATGTGTGTTTATAAAAAGGAGATACCTCAAATGGAGAGTGGTATAAACACTAAATTGTCACTGTAACATATGCACGTACATATGTGTGTATCTGTGCAGTATCTTTGGGTAGATATTTGACTGTATTTGATATTTGACAACCATTACATTAATCAAAATGGTCCAAAGAACATAACTTAAAAATGCAGTAAAAAATTAAATCCCTAAGGTTTTCAGTCACAGCATGAGGTTTTTGGGTTTTTTTTTCTATAGATTAGAAAATATTATAGGTGTGGCCTTGAGGATCTGAAAAGGAAACTTCACTTAGCAAATAGGGAAAGGCCTTTTGCTTTCAAATCTTTTGATAACAAGAAAAAAATTCACTTCATCTTTGCAGAAGGGAGAAAATAACACCAGACAAGCAATTTTTCCTTTCTTTAGGATAAAAAGAAGATGAATTATTTTGTTAACAGTTTGTATAAATTAATTGGATTCTCCAAAGATAATGTCCTCAAAGCATTTAGGGAACCCTCTTGGCCCACTGTTTCTTTCTCTTTCCCGAACTTTATATAATAAAATTCCAGAGAAAGAAAAGAGAAAGAATATTATCACAGCAATTTTCTCTCAGAAGATGCATAGATATGCAGAGTGATCTGCTTACTCATTAAGTGAATCCATCCTCCATGCAAGGAAGGAGACCAACCAAACTTCCCCCTCAATCTAGAAGGGAGGAAGACCTTCCCTCAGCAAAGGCCATTGTTCTGTTGTTAGAATTACCTGTGTTTACCTTTACTATGCCCTTACTAGACCTTCACTTCTAGGCATGCTTCCTTTATACCCAAGAATAAATACAAACTGAGTCTTTGTACATCCAAAGGGTTTTTCTGATTTTGCATTCATGTGGATGAAGAATGGACCTATTGAGTCATATGCTTTGAAGTGAATAAATGCCAGCTTCCAGATTTAGATGAATTGCCACACGGGGTCGGGGGTGGGGGGGTGGTGCGGGCGGGGAAAGGATTTCAATGCTCCTGAAGTTGACAACAGATCCTGGATGAGAGTCAGCAGGCCAGCAGGTCATCCTTCCCACTGAATAAATATTGTGTAGGTATTCAATCAATATTTGCTGATCAACTAGGCAAGAATTTTCTGTCTTTAAAAAATGCAAATATTGGTGGGAAAGCACCACATTAAGCCTTTTTTTATACCTAATGGTGATGAAGAAAGAGCACCAGGGTAGGAGTAGGACGCTGGCGCTTTCAGCGTCTCACGTTAAGCTGTCAATTGCAAGGCTCCAGATGAGAAAGTTGGAGGGAATCAACGGTTTTCATATTGTTCCTAGCAGCTCCGAGGAGGTGATCTATGCATTCCACAAATAGTGAAGTATATTCTGCCAAATAAAGATGCTTTAAGCTGCCCAAGGAATTGATTCATTGACTTCATCCATTTGATAGAGCAAGAAGCTGTACAAAATCACCTTTGTATATTTAAAAAGCCCTCTGCTAAAGCTATTTGAAAACTTTCTGGATGATTTCATAGATGAAGAAGGCAAATAGCTTCACAGACCAGGTCGTTAACAAAAATAATTGGATCAGCCTAGAGGCCAGACATTATAAAATGCTGAAAACTGTGGCAACTTGAGAGCATATGCACATCTAGAGGACACAGCGCATCCTTAGCTACACCTGAGATGGGCTCAAGGTGACCAGATCATCTGATATTGCAAGGCAAGTCAGAAACCTAGAATTTTATCTGTAATTTCTTTATCTTTTAAATGTCAGGTGGGCCAAACAAAACTTAATTCAGGGATATATCCCACCTGCAGGCTGTCAGTGTGTGACCTCAGATAAGACTATCTCCAGCTCCAACATTTTATGATTCCTAATGAATTTATGCAAGCACAGTGGAGAGAGGTGGAGGTGATGGGGCTAAAAGGGGAACTTCTATGCAGATCTGTTTTGGCCTGCTTTAAAATTATGCCCACAGGTGAGTCCTACTCTGAGTTATAACCGACATACTAAAATGCTGTGTGTCTCTGAGCCTTTTATATGCAGCTAACTGGTATTACTGGGGGGTCTGATAAACAGAGAGAATTAGTGATACGAGGCCAATGGCCTAAACAGAGGTCTTATTTGAATCTTGGCTAAAAATCAATTAACTTTCCTTTAGATTAAGGCTAGGGAGAAAGAGTAATCTGTAAATGTAATAAAACCGAGGGAAGCATCAGGCAGCATAGTGATGCCTATATAAAACCCTTTATTTAATACTTTATTAAACTTCTCAAAATCTAGTCTGTAGTCCACTAGAGGGTTATAAATTTATCTTGAAACCCAAGGGGTTTTGTTTTTGCTGTTGTTGTTATTCTTTTGGGCAAATGATTTAAGATTTTATGTACATTCATTTTGTATATGAACGTAGGCTACTTATTAGTATACCGACTGAGTTATCATTCTACTAGAACGACATGTAACTAAGGTTTACTGAGCTTCCTTAATTCAGTATTCTGCTAAGAAAACTGGCTGTAGCTCTTGGAAACATTGCAAAGTGCCTGCATGCAAATAATTAGAATTCATGCAATTTGGGGAAGGATAATTTGTTATCAGTGTATCTTGAGTGTTGTTTGAGTTGTTAGTGATTTTCCATTGCTGTGGTCCTTGCTTTTTAATTATAAATTAGTGTTGCTTTAGTTTCATCATTATCAATTAAGTTTGCTGTGGGCTGTTTCATTAACCCTATAGTCTGTAATGATGCATATTTGCATATTTAGGCTTTTAAATTTGCTAAGGATTAGACTTTAAGATATTCTTGAGTTGTGGTTCAGAAATGATTCATCCATATTCTTATTGTAAAACATGTATATGTAATCACTCTCAAACTTATTTGTATGGTGATACTTGTCTAGTGGCATTGTTTATATACTGCCCGTGAACCTATGCAACATAAATTCTCAAGTAGTAACATTTTTGGATTATTTTTATGTCTGTAGGGCATCATTTTATAACATATTAGCATATTAATAAGCTTAACTTATTTTATAAAAACAATGAGTGATTCATGAGTGATTCATAAATGCATCTTTCCAAGTATTTATTACCTAAGTATTTATTATCTAAATATTTTCCTACTGAAAGTGGAAACAGGTAGGAATTGGATATTTCACCTCCTTGGGGTGCTGTAATCAGGAAAATTTGAACATCACTGTTCTATGAAGAAACTGTATCTAGAGACCAGCCCTACTGAAACTCTGAATTAAAAAATGTGTGAGATGGCAAAAAATTTTTTAAAGCCCATTTTTTCTGAAATAAACTAAGATGTAAAACAGGAGAAGATATTGTTTGGAAGCGTCTCAGATGAGACCTTATTAACTTGAATTGTTTTTGTATCTTCTTAAATCTCTTTATCTGATGAAAAAGCAAGATGCCATGTACTGGACATGTGCTTGAGAAACTAGGTCACTGGGTGAACATTTGTAGGGCAACATTTTTGACAGCTACTCCCAGGATCGTTTAGAATTAAAAGCAGATTTATGGCATACATGCTGCCAGTCTCCAACCCTCTATCTATCACAGGCCTAGGGAATCAATCAGTGTTTGTTCCCACAGAGCCTAGATGTGATTTCAGAAAAATTTTCAGTCCTTCTCTGGGCACCACCTATCAATTGATTGACGCGGGCATGCAAGTTGAGAGTCTTTGACTGTCCCTGTTGGTTCATTGACTGACCATCTCTAGGATCCCTCTCCTATCCAAAAATGCATGCCATGAAACATTTCATTTAAAAAATAAGAAAAAGATCCAAAAGTGTGATTAAATCAAATTTAAATAGCCACAAATGTCTAGTAACTATGGTTTAAAATAGTGGATCTTTAGCAATTCTCTCAACTGCTAAGAGTTGCAGAACTTTCTTTTTATTATGTCCAGAAATTTTTGATTCCTTTCCCTATTCTCCTCTTACTCTATGTCAGTGACGCAAAGCTGCTTGTTATAAGAGCTCTAACCAAGCAGGTGCTCTTGATCGTAAAACATGAAACAATTCACTCTGATCAGAGAGGATTTGGGAAGCCCTCATAAAGGACTGGATTTTGTGTTGGGCTTTGAATGTTGGGTAGGAATTGAGTTTGTGGGAGAGGATCAAGGGGTAGCATACCGAACTGGAGGGAACAGGACAATTAAAGTCTTATTGGCAAGTAAGGGGGGACGAGGTAGGGCAGTGACCTAAATGTCTATATGCCCTAAACTAGCTGGAGAAACTTTATATTATTGCAATTAAAGGGAAAGCAAGATTTTATTGTTGTTGTTACTGTTTTGTAATCTAAAGGCTGCCTTACCAATGTACACTGATGATCACAGATGAACAGCTAGTTAAAATGGAAGAAAGAAGCCCTGTTTCCACAATTTGAGTCTCTGTGGAAAGCAAGTCAGTTAATTAACAACAAATGCAGCAACTGTGTTCTGGCCAGACTCTCTGGGTCCCATGAGGCCCTTCACACCTTTGAATTATTGTTACCTTTGTGTAATACAAGACAAAATATGTTACTACCGTTGATTTTTAAAATCTGGTTATTATATTAGAGGAAACTGCATATCTCTAAATCAAATCCTAAGGATAATTTTATTTTTAATATACAACAAATTTAATATGTTATTCAACAAATGTTTATGGTCCACCTACTAGGTGCAGAAAACTACGCTTCCCACTAGTAATAGCAATGCCTCTTTATTATAATTACTGGTTTAACACTACCTTTCCTGATCAGATCGTCAATTCTGTGAAGGTGGGGAACCCAGCAGTCTGGGGATGCCTGACTCACTGTCTGGCTCATGGTGAGGGTCAAATAAATACTTGAATGAATGAATGAATGATCCTAAGCATTTGATATTTCATTGAATCTTTACAGTTACCTTATGAGTTAGAACATCTTTCCATTTTACTCATAAGGAATATCTTAAAGAATAAGATAATTGATTTGTTCAAGGTCATCTAGCTTGGGAGGGTAAGGTTGAGAATTTTGTTGGGTCCTGAGTAATGGCTCAGGTTCCTGAGTCTCTACTGTGTGTAGCCTCTGCTATGGACGGTTCCTTCCCATATGACACGTGATCTGTATCACAACCCTACGTGGTCAGTTCTGTTATCCTCATTCTATAAAACACTGCAAACTGTGGATAGTAATTAAAAGCTGAGAGGAAAACTTAGGTTATGCCTTGACTTTCAGTCAGGTGCTCTTTCCATCGCAACCAAGTACTACTTTTAGGAATATCAACAAGTTAGTCTTGGTTTAATTTAATTACAAAACAAATTTCTCTGTTATGGGGCGTTGTTCTACATCAGCAGGCAACTAACTGTGTCTTGGGCTTGGCTATATCATGCAATAATTTTAATTTAATGTGGCTGAATAATGCTTTAGTCTTAATGTTGCTTTGCAAACAGGTCTGGCTGAGAGCATACTTTCGTTGCTTATTGGATTAAGAACACCTCATTTTCAAGTATTTTTTACAGAACTATTGTCTCCTGATAAGTTTTTTTAGACTTTGGAGGCCCTTTCTGTGCTCTAGGCGAGGAAGCAGCAGCATAGGATAAATTTGCATTTATTAGACTCAGTCTTAGTGTAGTTTTTCTGTTTTACTTAAAATGAAGTTACAAATCATTCACACTGGAAAAGAATTCTCTCTAACGGCAATTTAACTTTCTGATAAGATTTTTTGGCATTTATCATGTTGAGACTTTATAAATTATCTAGAATGTTGTAAAGTGGGCTGACCTTTCGGGTAAGTGGTTTGATCATTTGCAGCAGTATATTTGCTAAAATATGGAATTTGCTGTCTTTCAAATAAAACTTGCTAGACCCGTAACTCAATAACATGTTTGGTAGAAATTGCTTACATAATCAGACCTGAAGTCTCCCTTTCACATTCCTCTCATCATCAGAACAAATCCTCTTGTTTGTTCTAAAATATGCCCATGGCCAGTGATGGCAAATTCCTGACACACAGCCCACTCTTCCTATGATCATGCATTGTGGACGTGACTGCTAATCACTTATGGCACTCTTTGTACTTTTACCCAGACTCACCCTGTGAACCCTTCCAAGCACAGTGCTCCAATCCCTGAGTCGTTAAACAAGGTAGTATTTCAGAAACAACCACAATAACCACCACCAGAAGAACCATCATCGTTCAACACCTACAATGTCAAATACTGTGCAGAGTGCCTTCCCTGGACTTACCCGTTCAATTTTGAGATGAGACAAGTTGTCCATTCTTGATCTAGGCTGTTCTTATACGTAACTGAATTGCAGGTTCTTTGCCTGACCTCACCCTCATTGTCACCAGTGATTCTTGGCCAAAGAAGCTGTAGGAATTAGAGCAGTCTGGTGTACCAGGCAAACCAGGGGCTCCCGTCCGAAGTTATACCACTCTTAGCTCCGAGTGTGGGCAAATCATGGTAACTCTCCCTGCCACACTCATAAAATGGGGATCCCTGTTTATATAATTCCTACCTTTCAGGCTTGAGTAAGGTATAGAGATGGTGTCTGTTTATATCTGCCATAGAGTAGGTGTCCAGCACAAGGCATCTCGTTATATTGTCATGTACATATATGAATGTCAAAGCAAAGATGATACAGAAGGACTGCTTTATACTAACACATATACCCATAATATTTTATTCTATAAAAATGGTGCATATAGAAACTTTACAGCTTAGACTTATTTAGTCACTTTATGATCACATCTGAGACTTCTGACAATAAAATCCATCTACTCAGAACAGACAAAAGATAGGGATTTTATGGCTAGTCTCTACTCTGGAATACGTAAGGGTTAGCCATGAGTTCTAAGTCAATATGACCAGGTCAATACTCACAGTATCCTTCCTTTCAACAGCAGGTTGTGTAGGTAATTACTGATGAAGGTGCTCTAATCAGTAAGTTTGGTAGAGTCTGTATGCTGCCACATAATAGGGAAGTTTGGTTAATTAATTTAAACATCTGGCCAATAATTCATTAACAAAAAATGGTCCAAAAGTCAGCATTGGTGCTTTGTGATTCTCAGAATGGGTTATAATTCTATTAAAACTCTATTAAAATAGCCACTAGTCAACTGAAATCTTATACGATTTATCCATACTTCCTCAGGTGTTTCTTTTTCCATTAATAGTGTTGCCCTTACAATAACCCTTCACCTCTATCATAGGACCCAACAGCTAAAGGAAGAAACCCAGGTATATACTGATAAGCACATTAGTACCTAAATGTCCATGGGTTTCATCCCAGGGTACCATTTGTGTGTACTCTTATGTGTACCCTATATTTTTACTCTGAATACAAAATGATGTCTTTGTGTATCAGTGACTGCTTAAGTAGCATGGTGTCTAATGTTTTGAGCCTTAGCAAAAGCAACAACAAAAAATGAAGTGCCAATGGTCAGTTTCTTATGTTTTAAGACTCCAGGGAATTTGAATTAGCATGAGAGAATAGCCTATACAGTTAGAAGCATGGATTAAAGATATCATAAGATGATGATAAATTTGCAATTAGTGTTTCAGAGTCCCTTAAGAACCATATCTAACTTGCAAGAGCTCTCTACTGAAGAGGTCAAAGCCTTACAGAAGTCTTGACGAATCATTTGATAAAACTTTATTATCTCTTTTTTACTGTTCTCATTAACATACTTCAAAATGCTGTTCAGTATTTCTGGCAAGCAGAGCATCAGACTAATTTTACAGTAGTGTAAAGGATTTATTAATTATAATCTTTTCATGAGCCTATTTATATTCAATTGTGACATTAATAGGTTGCCAAAACAAACTAGAGTTAATTGTATTTAATTAAATTGTTGAAAACGTGTAAGGGTAGTTTATTATTATTGTAAGCAGAAAGCTCTATTGATGTACTTATTTGTGTGAATAAGATCTGGTGTAAAGTTCTTTCTAGTGGGTATGGTAGTATTCATCAACAGAAAGCAATATAAAAATGCTAATTTGAGAAAGTTGTCATTATAATAGAACATTTGGAAGTGGAGGCTTCACGTAGTGTTTGTCATCTTATAGCCAGTGTTAGATAAATATAGTGGGGTTCCTGCCAAGACAGACATTACCCTGTTGTCCTACTAAAGCACCCTGAGGAGCTCCAAGACCATCTATTCATCCCCTTCCTTCCTTGGAGGGGTTATTTGGTGGAGGAAAGGTCTAAGATCTGAGTCAAGTGTTCCATGAAAAAAAATGCTTTAAATGAGACTGGGAAAAGTAGAAAGGGTCAGACCAAGAGTTAGGGATGGACTTTGGACAGCAAAGAATTCCAGGTAAAGATAACAGCATTATGAAGGTCTGGAGTCAGAAAGGAAGATGCATTAGAAAAATGTGAAGGTCAGAAGATCAGGTAAAAGGCACTCCTTTGTCATGGATTAGTGCATATAAGTGCTTTGAAGATAGCAGGAGACAAAGAGTGTAAGCTGATTTTAATAAGTTAATTTAGCACTCCTGGTCCTTGATTGTGTCTAAGATTTATCAGTATATACACACTAAATGTAGATTTTTACTATGTACTATGTGCCTGGCACTGTGCTAAGAATTCTGTATTATTTCATTAATCCTTACACTTACCACTGTGAGGCAGCTACTTTGTTCTCTTCTTTCTACCAGTGAGGGAAATAAGGTTCAGAGAGTTTGAATAACTTGCTCAAAGTGCACAGCTAATAGGTAGTGAAGCTAGGATTTGAACTAGGGTAATCTGGTTCCAGATCCCATGCTCTTAATGACTATAATACTAAAATTCTTTGCCTCTCCCAGTATCATTAGTTTTAGTTGTGATGGACAGAATTAAGAAGGAAATGAATGTGTTTCAGAGTAGGCTAGGTGATGCTATGATAACCAATCAGCTCCAAATTTCAATGGCTTAAGGCAAGTTATTTATAACTTATAGAAGTTATTTCTTGCTTGTGGTACTGTCCCCTGGGGTTGGCTGGAGTCTGTGCTCCATGCTATTTTCAATCCAGAATTAGGAGGAACATCTACTATTCATCATGGAAGAAAAAACAGAGAGTCTGAACATAACATTAGCAAATAAATGCTTCAGCTTGGAAGTGACACATGTCACAACTCATTGGCCAGACCTGGTCTTGTGGTTCAACCCAATGGCAAGAGGCTGCAGAGTGCAAGCCTACCAGGTTCCCAGAAGGCAGATAGCAGGAGATATTTGGTGAGCAGCATTCATGGTAACCACAAAATGCCTTAGTGGTTAGGAAATAATATTTTTTTTTGTTGCAGTACTCTTTCATTCTTAGATAGCCAAGCTTAGATATCTTCGTTTATTTTAGTATTTGGATAAGACTCCAGAAATTTCAGTTATTCAGTCTATAAAGAAGAGAGTAATCCAGTTAGTGAATCCAAAAAGCAAAACAAAACCAAATGCAGTGTGACACCAAGCATCCAGTTTTGTTTTGTTCCGTTTTCACACAGCTGACTTTTGAATGAATAGGTGTCACAAGACCCAGTTCCTCATGTAAGTGAATGTGAAGCAAACCTTCGGGGCCATGGGAGATCCTTCACTTTCCTCCACTGAATCCTTTCCTATAGCAAACACCTAAGGCTCTTGCTTGCTCACTCTCTCCCCTTCCCTCCCTCCACCCTCTCATTTGCGTGAGTCTAATCTGTGAACTGATCCCTGTTTTAAGAAGAATTGCTGCCTGTGACAGAAAGGTCAAAGCATTCAATACTCTGCCATCTGGGATGCTGCTCTTGGCTGTAGATGAAATATTTATATGGCATATTTAGTAAGTAGATGTTATTTTTATGTTATCCTAGGTATTTTTTATTCTTCTTATTTTCATTTTCAGAACTGTATCTGTTTCTAGTTGGCAGGCGGAGAAATCAGTTATGGATCAAATGCACCCATTTGTCATGGATTAATGCTTAAAATGCTCTGATGACAGCAGGAGAGAAAGGTTTGTAAGGATGGATGCTGACTTTGGAAGAAAAAAAATTAATGAAGCTAGGAAAACAGTGATAGCAGAGAACATTGCAATTGCAGGCGCTAAATGACTTATTTTCAAACCCTAGGAGTATGGTAATATTATTCCTCTCCTCCTTCCTTTAATGAAGCACTCTCATAATCCATAGTGACCCCAGCTGAAGAAAAGTTGTTTTAGGGAGAGTTCGGCTTCCTGGGAGCTGTTATTTAACAAACAGGGTTTTTTTTTTTTCTTATTAGCTAAAAAAGTGTGTGTTGATGGGCAGAAAAAACTGTAATTCACCACTGTGTGTCTAAAGGAAGAGAAGAAAAAGATAGGAAGACTAGCTGGGTCCATCAACACTTGTCACAAATGTCATTAGCAACTGTTGTTTCCCATGGATGGTTCAGGAAGATGACACACATATCAGGTTTAGTTCTGTTAAACTTGGCTTTGGTATCTAACCTCCCACCTCTTAGAGGTGGAATAAGGCTGAGGGAATTATTTTGTCAGGATTTTAAAGAACTTTCAAGACTGTCTCCTTGGTACGTGCGTGCATGCGGGCACAGACACACACACACACTCCATTATACATTGTTAAATTACTTAAAAATCATACTTAGGTAACTTAAGAGTTAGAAATTACTTTAGCAGTTGTCTAGACCAAGGTTTCATGAGACACTTCATTTGCCTCAAATACGTCACCTGCCAAGCGGTTGTGGATTCACTGGTTGAGTCCTCTGAAGTATTGTTTTGGGGCATGCTGAAATTGGGACTCCTTTTTTGACCTAGGTAAAATTCTTTTAATCATAAAACTGATCTGCCCCCATCCCCAAGCCTCTTCCATCCATAGTTTTTTTCATCTCAGTTAATGGCAATTCCATCCTTCCCATCCTTCTCATCAAAAACCTAGGAATTGCCCTCCACTCCCTTCTTTCTCTCAAATTTCATGTTCAGTCCATCAGCAAGACTATTACTTCCCTGAAGGAATGTATGCATATGTATAACTGAAGCACTATGCTGTACACCTGAAAGTAACATTGTAACTCAACTACTCTCCAATAAAATTTAAAAAAAAAGATTATTACTTCCCTAACTTCAGAATATATCCAAACTCCAGCCACTTCTCACCTTTCCCCTATTACCTCTGGGACAGCTCTTCCTACTGTCTTCCTTGCTCATCTCCTACATCCCCACTGGCCTCCTTGTTGTCCCTTCAAAGACAGATACACTTCTGTGTTTGTTGGTTATTGCTCTGCCTGGAAAGCTCTTCCCCAGATATCTACATGGAATACATTCTCGCCCCCTTCAAGTCTCTACTCGAGTATTGCCTCCCCTGTGAGGTCTCACATAACCACTTTATATTAATTGTTAATTTCACCCTCCTCCCAGCACTTCAGGTCCTGTACCCTGCTCTCCTTTTGAGGTAGCATTTGTTGTCTTTTAACATAATACGTCATTCCCTTATTTGTTAACATTATTATTTGTCTCTCCCCATTAGAATCTAAGTTCCACAAGGGCAGAGATTTTTTTTTTAAAATCAATTTTAGTCCCTGATGTATCACAGGGCACAAAGAAGGTCCTTAAGACACATATGTTAACTAAATGAATAAATAAATAAAAGAAATTTTAGGACCTCGTGAGATGGAGATCATTCCTTCTACTCCCCATCAAATGTTACATAATATGTATTCACATACTCCCGACTACAGCCCTCAGCCCTGTGCTGAAAAGGAAATTCTGTGCTAGCTTCAGTGGTCCTGGTCCCCTGAACTGGCATGACTGTGTTGGCCACAGGAGTGAGCACAGGGGTTGGCCTGAAGCCCACAGTCCATGGCCAGACCCTGCAACAATAACTTGAGGAAGTAGGAACATTTATTATCCCAATTTTCCAGATGAAGAAATAGAAGCTCAGAGAGGTTAGGAATTTGCCCAACGTCACACAGCTAGCAAATGACAGAGCTAGGATTCAAACCCAGATAACAGTTTATACTCCTGACTACTGCCCTAACTCTTGCTTGTGTGACCTTGTTTCTGGAAAGGGGTACACAGTTATCTTGGGATGTCACTCTTATGGAAAATGAACAATATTCTCAGACTTTTTTGAGTCTCCTCTAAGACCTGGGATGTTTTACCTTTTATGGTAGCCTTTTTCAATACTGGATAGCTGAAATGATTAGATTTCTACCCCACCATGATGCTTAGCAGAATCCTGGGGAAGAACATCCGGATGGTTTTTAGTTTTGTGGTAGGCTTCAGAACAAGCTCAGTATGTCTTCTGTAAAAGAACCATTTAGATGTAAAGACCATATATCTCTCCTAGGTCATCCTTTTCCAGGCTAATTGATTGTCATGTGAATTAGTGCGGCTGTGAGCTAAGCCAGGACTATTTGCTTGTGGAACCCCAATTTTTATTTAAACAGCCCAAGGTCACAGTAGCTGTTTTGGCAGTTCTACCAACCTGCCAACTCAGATTGAGTTTATCATCAGTGAAAACCCCCAGGTCTCTTTCACACGCCACAGTGAAGTCATATCTCCTCAAGTCTCTGTTTTCACAGTTGGCTGTTTGGACCCAAGTGTGGACTTTAAATTTGTCCCTGTTACTTTCTATCTTGTTAGATTTCAACCTTCATTTCATCTTATTGGAAACTTTCAAAATTCCAATTCTCTCATCTCATACATTAACTAGACTGTCCAGCTTAATGATTTTGAATGAATCGAAAAATCTACAAATTAAATATTAAAAAATTAATTCCTAAACATGAATTGAACACTCCTACGTTCTAGGAGTGGTGGTAGCATGTTAACGTTTCATCATTTTGTGAATTTAAGAGTTTTAAGCTTCTTCTTACATATGTGACCTAAGAGATGGAAATTCCATGAAAAATATTATTTGGAAAGATAGCTAATCTCTGAGACCTTATTCTCTAGTAGTATAGTACAATAGAAATACAATGAGAGCCACATAGGTAATTCTAAATGTTCTAGTAGCCACATTACTAAAACTTAAAAAAAACCCAGAAAATTAATTTTAATAATGTTTTTAACACTACATATCCAAAATATGGCTGTGTAACAAGTTACCAGAGACTGGGTTGCTTAAAGCAATAGAACTTTATTCTTCCACAGTTTTGGAGGCCAGACATTCAAGCTCAAGGTGTTGGCAGGGTCACACTCCCTCTGAAGGCCTTAGAGAAGAATCCCTTCTTTGCGTCTCCAGGCTTCTCATGGCTGTGGGTGTTCCCTGACTTGTGGCCACCTCTCTCCAATCTCTACCTTGCCTCCTCCTCTCCTGTCAAACATCTCTTGGCCTCACTCTTAAAAGGACACTTGTCTTCGGAATTAGAGCTCACCTGGATAATCCAGCGTAAGTGCCACCTCTCAAGATTCTTAATCACATGTGTTTTGCCGTGTAAGGTAGCGTTCCCTCATTTACACATGATTCTGGAGGTTAGGACGTGGCCATATCTTTTGGGAGAATACCATTCAGCCCGCTACAATTATCATGCCCATTTGTAATCAACATAAAGACTTGTTAATGAGATAGTTTACATTCTTTTTTCTGTACTAAGTCTTTGAAATCTGGTGTGTGTTTTATACTTACAGCACATCTCAATTCAGACCCTACGTTTTCATTGGAAAGACTTGATGTCTGTTTAGATTTTATAAAATTTAAAGTTGAAAAAATTGGTCCACATACTTGAGTTGTTTCACAGGTATTGAAAGTTTTCTAGTAAGAAATCACACACCAGTTTTAAAATTTAAATTAAGTAAATTAAATAAAATTTGAAATTCTTTTCCTTGGTCTTACTAGCTACATTTCACGTGCTCAGTAGTCACATATGGCTGGTGTATTGCACAACACAGTGCTAGAGCTTACTTCAGTTATTAAATATTAATTGTAATGCGTAATAGCTGGTGTACTCTGTTCTATAGTGCTGACAACTTTAAGAAGCATTAAGTTTTGTCATTTACTGTGCAAGTATATTTGAGTGCCTTCAGTGTGTCAGGACTTGGAAGTACGGCATTAAACAAGATGGACAAAATCTCTCCCTCATGGGGTTTTCTGTCTGAATTCACATTGGTTTTCTTACCTTGCCTGTGTGCCAGTTGAGATGAATTGGTTTGGGATGATAGGGAAGGAAACGAATGGAAAATACATCTGAAAATGTTTGCTTAAGAGGCCAATTGAGTCTAAAGTGTTACTATGCTGAGAACCTTGGCAGAACTTTGTTTTGCACTTTCCATCAAGTGTGATCTGAATGCCCTTTAAGTTCCTCTAATTAACTTCTTTTCAGGACATTAACTTGATGTTTTGTAAGATGAAGAAATAAGAGAATATACTTAAAATGTCAAGAGAATGAATGTAACTGGAAGTAAAATGGATAGCATTAGTAATAATGGCAAAAAGTAATGTCACATCAGTAAAACAACTTATAAAGATAAAACAAATTTATGCCTTTCTTTGACCAGCACACATCTTAATGGAGTTTTAAGTTATCTATCTTTTATATAGTATATTTTGTCTGAGAGTTTTCCCAGATAAGATGCTGATTGTTTGTAATAGCAATCCTAGGCTGAAATATACCCGTCTTAGGAAGAGAAAGGATGTCCTCTTTTTAGTGGTTTTGAAAAGACCACAAGTCAGCTTATATACCATATTACAAGAACTTAGATTCAATACCAGAAAGAATTGCACCAACAAAAACTATTGTGGCTTTTGAGATGGTCAGGCTACTAGAACCTGTTGCAACTATTTGGCTGGCATGCATCAATTCCAAACTTTGAAATTGTTTCTTAACTCACAATTTCCTATTTAGAATCAATTCCCAGCAAATTTTAGGGGGGTGGGGAAAGCTTATTTAGGAGCAGAAACCTGCAGTCAGTTGGAAATAGTTTAATACAATCATTATTGGAAAAGGATAAATATTCAGTAGGTATCTGGGTCTGGAATTATCCATATGGAGAGACTGATGTTAAAATAATTTTCTAGTGGGATGTCTGGTGACTTATTTTATGTTCTACCTGGATTCCAGTTTCCTCTTTCCAACATTTACGTGGTCCTGTGCTAACACCATTAGGTACTGAAAGAGAAGATGAATAAAATTAGACCTTATCACCAAAGCTCTTACATTGTAGTGAAGGATGCCTAAGGAATGGACAGTTATATAAGGCAAGGAGGAGGAAGGGCTGAATAGAGGTGTGAGGAGGAGAAAAGAATAATAATTCTAACCTAGAGTTAGACCAAGGTTAGAGGGAAGACCTCATTCATGGAGTAGATGGCAGATGAGAGGACTGGGCAGATAGATGAGATAATCATTTCCATTTGTCTAGTTGTCCCTGTTTGGGGGGCTTGTCATAAATCTCAAAACCTAGCATCACAGAGTGGCCGATAGTTAAAAAGAGTCGTGAATAAATGAAAACAGCAATTTAAAAGTTTTATTTAAAAAACACTTCAGGCTTCTTTGTGTAAACATCCATTCCAAACAATGCAGAGCTGTACTATTTTGTCAGAGGGTTCATTTCAGTGACTTGTGTCTTCTGTTATATTTCCTGTGGCCTCTATTTTCAGTTCTAATCTAAATACTGCTTGAGTCATATTCCACTGTGATAAACCGAGCCAGAATTGAGGAGACACGGTTTTCCTACTTAATCTCTAAATTATACCTATTTGAATCTTCTTATAGATTTTCCTTCTCTAAGCTGCAGGTTTTATTTACTTATTGGACGCACAAAAAATTGAGTCTTGGTATTTTTGTTTTCTCTGAGATTTCATTGTGTTTTTAATCTTAAGCCTCAGGCAGGTACCGTCGCATCTTTTCAGACAGTTTTTGGGTTTGGGCGGCCTCCTCTTGGCAGAACGAACCAAGGGCTTATCTTGAGATTCACCAGTTGAAGCTCTCAGAATACTTTCATATTTTTACAGAGTTCTAGAAGGTAGACAAATCTCGCGGGATGAGCAAGTGCACACACACACAAAAAAAAAAGAGAGAGAGGAAATATGCAAGAAGATACTCGTGCTAAAATTATGAAACAAGGGCAAGTTCAGTCTGCTGTTGTTTTGATCTCTTGTTCCTAACACCTCCCACCTTCTGCCCCTCACCCCATATAAATTGTGGACATCTAGCTCCCACCCAAAAGCCCATCTCATCCCACTAACGCATCTAAAAGAAATGCCAATCGGATAACAAAAGTTTTAGAAGGTAATGCATACCTTTGCTGACAGACAGCATCTTGCAGAGGTAATACAAAGAGAATTAACACCATTTAACGTGGAGTGAGACTATTCCAATCCTTCTTTTCAGCCCAGTCCTCCCAGCAGCTGCCTGTGTCCTTGTCCATGTTTTTCCAAACCCCAAACCACTCCTGTTCCCCATCACCTGGCTCCGCTTCCCTCTCCACACTCCCTCCCCTCTCTTGCCTCTGCTTCTCCCCTCCAGGCTCCTCTGTTTCCATCAGGGGAACCCCAAGCCATTTCTCAAGTACAGAAATCTCTTCCTCTGGAGACTAACCCTCATACCATCCTGCCCAGTAAAACAAAAGGATCTTTCTTAGGACACATATGTCTAACACTTCTTAACACTTGTAAATTCATCATTTGCTCTGTTGCTTTTCCTTCTTCACCTCCTCACCCTTATGCCTTCTCTCCCCGCCTCCCAATTCTTCATTCCATTCCTTTGCTTTCCTGTGTGTAATATCCTTTTATTTCTTCCAAAATTAAGTCCGAGGAAAGAACATTGATATATAGAGTCGATGAAAAATATGTACACTTAACGGTCATTTAGGAAGGCAATGTCTAGTTGTGAAACACTTTTACAATCATGAAAAAGTGGCTAAATTGCCTTCAATTTTCAACAGGAATAGATAGCATCTCTTGTAATTTTCCACATTTTTCCATTGACTCAGTTGCTATTTGACTGTATGAATGTGGGAACTCATACATTTTTTTGCGTCTGAGCTTTCATACTCACTTCCTTGTCTGCCAACTTGCTCAGCTGTTCCAATCTTCACCTTCTCTCTGTCCTCACAGTTGGGGACTGTACTTTTGCTTTCAACACCTGAAATATCTGGAACAATCTATCTCAAAGTCATTCATCTTTTTATCTTTCTTTTAGGAACCCTGGATTACTAGGGGTCTGTTTTTTAGATGTGTGGGGTGTTTTGGGCGTGTATGTTTTTGAAGGCATTCATAATGCAAGTATTTAGCTTCTGATGTTGATATTAACATTGCATTATATGTTAGACATTTCTCTTTTAGACAAGAATATTCTCCATTCAATTTTAATGTCCGTCTGATAGCATATACTTTTGTATACATATAAGCCAACATGATATGACAAACATCAGTTTATGACTTGTTAAATTAATGTATGCTGGGCACTTCCTTACTAAGGCAATAGATAGAATAGAAAAATTCACATCTAAAGAATTTTTTGAAAGTGGCCAGTATTTATTCTTCAATGTAACTGAAATATGTTTCCCTGTCAAAAAATCTTTAGTAGAGGACACATTTATCAGTGTATAAAAGCTGGAAATATACTTTATATTCTCCCTTGGGTTAGAGTAGGTGAACAAAAAGGCAGTATGTTTGGATTTCTGATGGAAACTTTCAGTTTGGAGTTTGGTGTACTTTTCAAATCAGTTATTTTAAGAGCAGAATGGGCATGTGACAGTATCACTGTAAAACAAATGGGAACGTGAGCAGACTAAAGAAGAGTAAAGCAACATAGTCAGAAGCAAAAATGCGAAGTGGCCTCTCACCTTTGATCTACTAACTAGATACAGCGTGTCTTTTGTAGGTATAGCACTGCCTCCTTGCAAACCTATACCTACCTTTAGTGCAGGTGTTACCTAATTTATAGATTGAGCCAAATAAATAGGACCTTGGACTTACAGAAAAAATAAAGGCATGTGATTTTAGCATGAAAGGGGACTTAGGCCCTAGAATATTTCCTTCACTTGATAAATGATGATATTAATTATGATAATAATAATCAACTTAAAACTATAAGAGCTAACATGCAACACATCATGTTCCAGGCACTACTCTAATCTCCTTACTTGTATAAATTCATTGAATCCTCACCACAAACCTATAAAGTACTAATATTATTAACCCCATTTTACTTAACAGGAACCTGCAATACAATTCTTTATTGTTTTGCCCGGCAACATCACATGCCCAGTATGTGGGGGGAGAGGGATTTGAGCCCAAACAGTCTGATTCCAGACCCCAGGCTCTTAAAGATGACCTTAAATGGGCTACTCCAGCCTGGCCTATTGCAGGAAACCCAGAACAGTTTCTTTATGAAGTGGTGCTTTCAGCTTCTAGTTCTTGTCTTTTTTGGGATGGAGAATGAGAAAGTCACTATTATCCTTTCATGTCCTTGCTTGGTGAGTGAGAACCCTTTCTGTTCCACGATGTAACCCCCGAGGCCCCTCTGTCTCTGTCCATGTGATAGTTTGGAGGAGAGAGAGACTGAGAATATTATCTATCGGGGAGGGCAGGAATGCAGGGAGGAATGTTTGCCTGAAAGTGTGGGCTGGTAACTATATGACATTGTCTTAGAAAGGGGAAATAAACAAATCTGCACGCCAAAGCAGATGTCTTATCTATTCATTACTGCTTACACATCCACCCTTATACTGGTGTCCAGGTTGGAGGCATCTTGGCTGATCGCAAATCCTCTTTATTTCTACATGAAGATTATGCCTCTGAGTCACCCATCCAACATTTACAGATAAGGCTGCTGATATAGTGGACTTTGATATGTTCTCTATTCCACCAGGACCCTAGCTTGGCTTTTTTTTTTTTTTTTTTTTTTGGGATTTTTTTTTTTTTAATTCAGACAGAAAGTCACAAAAATTATACTCATCCTCATCAGTTCACTCAGTCCCATGTAATTAATTTTTTTTTTCATCTTGATCTTTTGTTAGCACTTTTAAGAGTTCATCAGTTTTTCATTAGAGTTCTGAAAATGCTTATTCATTCAGTTCAGCAGTACAGTCAGTTACCAGAAACCTGTACTTGTCAGTCTTTTCCATGAATTTCTTGAAGATGAAACCCTTTTATAGGAACATATTTGCAAAATCATCAGAGTACACCCAGAACTGTCTGTAAATGACAAAAGACTTAAAAATGACCATGGTTAAAGAGTTGATGAAAGTTCATAATAATGCAGTTGACAAGAAAATTAGTTATTTATGAGATATACATTTTAAAGTAATAACTAGGATTATTACTTATAACATTATACCAGAACATATAAGATTTTCAGAAGTTTCCTGTAATGTCTGAAACATTTATATTAACATATTTCCATACAAATACAAATATAAGATTTTTAGAAATTTCATGTAATGTCTGAAACATTTATATTAACATATTTCCATACATATTTCCATACAAATACAAATATAAGATTTTTAGAAATTTCATGTAATGTCTGAAACATTTATATTAACATATTTCCATACAAATAACCCAATGAAAGTTTAGTATTAGTTGTTTTGTTTGTTTTTTTATACTGCAGGTTCTTATTAGGCATCAGTTTTATACACATCAGTGTATACATGTCAATCCCAATCGCCCAATTCAGCACACCACCATCCCCACCTCACCACAGTTTTCCCCCCTTGGTGTCCATATGTCCATTCTCTACATCTGTGTCTCAACTTCTGCCCTGCAAACTGGCTCATCTGTACCATTTTTCTAGGTTCCACATACATGCATTAATATACGATATTTGTTTTTCTCTTTCTGACTTACTTCACTCTGTATGACAGTCTCTAGATCTATCCACGTCCCCACAAATGACTCAATTTCGTTCCTTTTTATGGCTGAGTAATATTCCATTGTATATATGTACCACAACTTCTTTATCCATTCGTCTGTTGATGGGCATTTAGGTTGCTTCCATGACCTGGCTATTGTAAATAGTGCTGCAATGAACATTCGGGTGCATGCGTCTTTTTGAATTACAGTTTTCTCTGGGTATATGCCCAGTAGTGGGATTGCTGGGTCATATGGTAATTCTATTTTTAGTTTTTTTTTTTTTTTTTTTTCTTTTTTTTAATTTATTTATTTATTTATTTTTGGCTGTGTTGGGTCTTCGTTTCTGTGCGAGGGCTTTCTCTAGTTGCGGCAAGCGGGGGCCACTCTTCATCGCGGTGCGCGGGCCTCTCACTGTCGCGGCCTCTCTTGTTGCGGAGCACAGGCTCCAGACGCGCAGGCTCAGTAATTGTGGCTCACGGGCCTAGTTGCTCCGCGGCATGTGGGATCTTCCCAGACCAGGGCTCGAACCCGTGTCCCCTGCATTGGCAGGCAGACTCTCAACCACTGCGCCACCAGGGAAGCCCCTATTTTTAGTTTTTTAAGGAACCTCCATATTGTTCTCCATAGTGGCTGTATCAATTTACATTCCCACCAACAGTGCAAGAGGGTTCCCTTTTCTCCACACCCTCTCCAGCATTTGTTGTTTGTAGATTTTCTGATGATGCCCATTCTAACAGGAGTGAGGTGATACCTCATTGTAGTTTTGATTTGCATTTCTCTAATAATTAGTGATGTTGAGCATCTTTTCATGTGCTTCGTGGCCGTCTGTATGTCTTCTTTGGAGAAATGTCTATTTAGGTCTTCTGCCCATTTTTGGATTGGGGTGTTTGTTTCTTTGATATTGAGCTGAATGAGCTGTTTATATATTTTGGAGATTAATCCTTTGTCCGTTGATTCATTTGCAAATATTTTCTCCCATTCTGAGGGTTGTCTTTTCGTCTTGTTTATGGTTTCCTTTGCTGTGCAAAAGCTTTGAAGTTTCATTAGGTCCCACTTGTTTATTTTTGTTTTTATTTCCATTACTCTAGGATGTGGATCAAAAAAGATCTTGCTGTGATTTATGTCATAGAGTGTTCTGCCTATGTTTTCCTCCAAGAGTTTTATAGTGTCCAGTCTTATATTTAGGTCTCTAATCCATTTTGAGTTTATTTTTGTGTATGGTGTTAGGGAGTATTCTAATTTCATTCTTTTACATGTAGCTGTCCAGTTTTCCCAGCACCACTTATTGAAGAGACTGTCTTTTCTCCATTGTATATCTTTGCCTCCTTTGTCATAGATTAGTTGACCATAGGTGTGTGGGTTAATCTCTGGGCTTTCTATCTTGTTCCATTGATCTATGTTTCTGTTTTTGTGCCAGTACCATATTGTCTTGATTACTGTAGCTTTGTAGTATAGTCTGAAGTCAGGGAGTCTGATTCCTCCAGCTCCATTTTTTTGCCTCAAGACTGCTCTGGCTAATCGGGGTCTTTTGTGTCTCCATACAAATTTTAAGATGATTTGTTCTAGCTCCGTAAAAAATGCCATTGGTAATTTGATAGGGATTGCATTGAATCTGTAGATTGCTTTGGGTAGTATACTCATTTTCACAATGTTGATTCTTCCAATCCAAGAACATGGTATATCTCTCCATTTGTTGGTATCATCTTTAATTTCTTTCATCAGTGTCTTATAGTTTTCTGCATACAGGTCTTTTGTCTCCCTAGGTAGGTTTATTCCTAGGTATTTTATTCTTTTTGTTGCAATGGTAAATGGGAGTGTTTCCATAATTTCTCTTTCAGATTTTTTATCATTAGTGTATAGGAATGCAAGAGATTTCTGTGCATTAATTTTGTAACCTGCAACTTTACCATATTCATTAATTAACTCTAGCAGTTTTCTGGTGGCAGTTTTAGGATTCTCTATGTATAGTATCATGTCATCCGCAAACAGTGAGAGTTTTACTTCTTCTTTTCCAATTTGTATTCCTTTTATTTCTTTTTCTTCTCTGATTGCCGTGGCTAGGACTTCCAGAACTATGTTGAATAATAGTGGTGAGAGTGGACATCCTTGTCTCGTTCCTGATCTTAAAGGAAATGCTTTCAGTTTTTCACCATTGAGAATGATGTTTGCTGTGGGTTTGTCATATATGGCCTTTATTATGTTGAGGTAGGTTCCCTCTATGCCCACTTTCTGGAGAGTTTTTATCAGAAATGGGTGTTGAATTTTGTCAAAAGCTTTTTCTGCATCTATTGAGATGATCATATGGTTTTTCTTCTTCAATTTGTTAATATGGTGTATCACATTGATTGATTTGCGTATATTGAAGAATCCTTGCATCCCTGGGATAAATCCCACTTGATCGTGGTGTATGATCCTTTTAATGTGTTGTTGGATTCTGTTTGCTAGTGTTTTGTTGAGGATTTTTGCATCTATATTCATCAGTGATATTGGTCTGTAATTTTCTTTTTTTGTAGTGTCTTTGTCTGGTTTTGGTATCAGGGTGATGGTGGCCTCATAGAATGAGTTTGGGAGAGTTCCTTCCTCTGCAATTTTTTGGAAGAGTTTGAGAAGGATGGGTGTTAGCTCTTCTCTAAATGTTTGATAGAATTCACCTGTGAAGCCATCTGGTCCTGGACTTTTGTTTGTTGGAAGATTTTTAATCACAGTTTCAATTTCATTACTTGTGATTGGTCTGTTCATATTTTCTGTTTCTTCCTGATTCAGTCTTGGAAGGTTATACCTTTCTAAGAATTTGTCCATTTCTTCCAGGTTGTCCATTTTATTGGCATAAAGTTGCTTGTAGTAGTCTCTTAGGATGTTTTGTATTTCTGCGGTGTCTGTTGTAACTTCTCCTTTTTCATTTCTGATTTTATTGATTTGAGTCCTCTCCCTCTTTTTCTTGATGAGTCTGGCTAATGGCTTATCAATTTTGTTTATCTTCTCAAAGAACCAACTTTTAGTTTTATTGATCTTTGCTATTGTTTTCTTTGTTTCTATTTCATTTATTTCTGCTCTGATCTTTATGATTTCTTTCCTTCTGCTAACTTTGGGTTTTGTTTGTTCTTCTTTCTCTAGTTTCTTTAGGTGTAAGGTAAGATTGTTTATTTGAGATTTTTCTTGTTTCTTGAGGTAGGCTTGTATAGCTATAAACTTCCCTCTTAGAACCGCTTTTGCTGCATCCCATAGGTTTTGGGTCGTCGTGTTTTCATTGTCATTTGTCTCTAGGTATTTTTTGATTTCCTGTTTGATTTCTTCAGTGATCTCTTGGTTATTTAGGAACGTATTGTTTAGCCTCCATGTGTTTGTCTTTTTTACGTTTTTTTCCCTGTAATTCATTTCTAATCTCATAGCGTTGTGGTCAGAAAAGATGCTTGATATGATTTCAATTTTCTTAAATTTACTGAGGCTTGATTTGTGACCCAAGATGTGATCTATCCTGGAGAATGTTCCGTGCGCACTTGAGAAGAACGTGTAATCTGCCGTTTTTGGATGGAATGTCCTATATATATCAATTAAATCTATCTGGTCTATTGTGTCATTTAAAGCTTGTGTTTCCTTATTTATTTTCATTTTGGATGATCTGTCCATTGGTGTAAGTGAGGTGTTAAAGTCCCCCACTATTATTGTGTTACTGTCGATTTCCTCTTTTATAGCTGTTAGCAGTTGCCTTATGTATTGAGGTGCTCCTATGTTGGGTGCATATATATTTATAATTGTTATATCTTCTTCTTGGATTGATCCCTGGATCATTATGTAGTGTCCTTCCTTGTCTCTTGTAACATTCTTTATTTTAAAGTCTATTTTATCTGATATGAGTATAGCTACTCCAGCTTTCTTTTGATTTCCATTTGCATGGAATATCTTTTTCCATCCCCTCACTTTCAGTCTGTATGTGTCCCTAGGTCTGAAGTGGGTCTCTTGTAGACAGCATATATATGGGTCTTGTTTTTGTATCCATTCAGCAAGCCTGTGTCTTTTGGTTGGAGCATTTAATCCATTCACGTTTAAGGTAATTATCGATATGTATGTTCCTATGACCATTTTCTTAATTGTTTTGGGTTTGTTTTTGTAGGTCCTTTTCTTCTCTTGTGTTTCCCACTTAGAGAAGTTCCTTTAGCATTTGTTGTAGAGCTGGTTTGGTGGTGCTGAATTCTCTTAGCTTTTGCTTGTCTGTAAAGCTTTTGATTTCTCCATCAAATCTGAATGAGATCCTTGCTGGGTAGAGTAATCTTGGTTGTAGGTTCTTCCCTTTCATCACTTTAAGTATATCATGCCACTCCCTTCTGGCTTACAGAGTTTCTGCTGAGAAATCAGCTGTTAACCTTATGGGAGTTCCCTTGTATGTTATTTGTCGTTTTTCCCTTGCTGCTTTCAGTAATTTTTCTTTGTCCTTAATTTTTGCCACTTTGATTACTATGTGTCTCGGCGTGTTTCTCCTTGGGTTTATTCTGTATGGGACTCTCTGCGCTTCCTGGACTTGGGTGGCTATTTCCTTTCCCATGTTAGGGAAGTTTTTGACTATAATCTCTTCAAATATTTTCTCTGGTCCTTTCTCTCTCTCTTCTCCTTCTGGGACCCCTATAATGCGAATGTTGTTGCGTTTAATGTTGTCCCAGAGGTCTCTTAGGCTGTCTTCATTTCTTTTCATTCTTTTTTCTTTAGTCTGTTCCGCAGCAGTGAATTCCACCATTCTGTCTTCCAGGTCACTTATCCGTTCTTCTGCCTCAGTTATTCTGCTATTGATTCCTTCTAGTGTAGTTTTCATTTCAGTTATTGTATTGGTCATCTCTGTTTGTTTGTTCTTTAATTCTTCTAGGTCTTTGTTAATCATTTCTTGCATCTTCTCAATCTTTGCCTCCATTCTTATTCCGAGGTCCTGGATCATCTTCACTATCATTATTCTGAATTCTTTTTCTGGAAGGTTGCCTATCTCCACTTCATTTAGTTGTTTTTCTGGGGTTTTTTCTTGTTCCTTCATCTGGTACATAGCCCTCTGCCTTTTCATCTTCTCTGTCTTTCTGTAACTGTGGTTTTTGGTCCACAGGCTGCAGGATTGTAGTTTTTCTTGCTTCTGCTGTCTGCCCTCTGGTGGTTGAGGCTATCTAAGAGGCTTGATGGGAGGCTCTGGTGGTGGGTAGAGCTGACTGTTGCTGTGGCGGTCAGAGCTCAGTAAAACCTTAATCCACTTGACTGTTGATGGGTGGGGCTGGGTTCCCTCCCTGTTGCTGTGGCGGTCAGAGCTCAGTAAAACCTTAATCCACTTGACTGTTGATGGGTGGGGCTGGGTTCCCTCCCTGTTGGTTGTTTTGCCTGAGGCAACCCAACACTGGAGCCTACCCGTGCTCTTTGGTGGGGTTAATGGCAGACTCTGGGAGGGCTCACGCCAAGGAGAACTTCCCAGGACCTCTGCTGCCAGTGTCCTTATCCCCACGGTGAAACAGAGCCACCACTTGCCTCTGCAGGAGACCCCCCAACACCAGCAGGTACGTCTGGTTCAGTCTCCCCCGGGGTCACTGCTCCTTCCCCTGGGTCCCGATGCACACATTACTTTGTGTGTGCCCTCCAAGAGTGGGGTCTCTGTTTCCCCCAGTCCTGTCACAGTCCTGCAATCAATGCCCACTAGACTTCAAAGTCTGATTCTCTAGGAATTCCTCCTCCCGTTGCCGGACCCCCAGGTTGGGAAGCCTGACGTGGGGCTCAGAACCTTCACTCCAGTGGGTGGACTTCTGTGGTATAAGTGTTCGCCAGTCTGTGAGTCACCCACCCAGCAGTTATGGGATTTGATTTTACTCTGATTGCGCCCCTCCTACCGTCTCACTGTGGCTTCTTCTCTGTCCTTGGACGTGGGGTATCCTCTTTGGTGAAGTCCAGGGTCTTCCTGTCAATGATTGTCCAGCAGTCAGTTGTGATTCTGGTGCTCTCGCAAGAGGGAGTGAGAGCACGTCCTTCTACTCCGCCATCTTGGTTAATCCCCTAGCTTGGCTTTTTAAAAAAGCCTTTAATTGTAATTCCTTTCCCAGACCTTCCCTTATTTCAGACAGATTTTAAGAAACCAAGCATCTTTCTGATTTATCATTTGAAATCAGACCTTTCTTTCCAGACATTTGTGGTCCAGTCCGGCCTGTGGTCTTAACACCATGACTACTGTTTCTTCCATGCATTGTTGAGACATTTCTCACTTAGCACAAAGCTTCACCTATAATCCTATTCTCTGTCTTCTTAAACCCCAGACTCTCTATGTATATATTTCCTCACATTTTCCTTATATCGTTACATATTTAATGTGTTTGGTAAAAAGAACACTCTCCATTGTTGCTGTGCCATTGCTCCAGTAACTTATTTTATCATACTTTAGATAATTTCTGTTAAAATGTCACCTACTGTTTCCAAGTATACCATCTCAAAGATCCTGTGACTAGAATGGCCAAATCCAAAACAGACAAACAAACAAACCCCCAAACCTGGCAAGACCCAAGTGCTGGTAAGGATGTGGAGCAACTGTACAGGAATGAAAAATGCACACTTTCTTCAGAAAACAGTTTAGCAGTTTCTTATAAAATTGAACATACACTTTCTTCATGACTCAGCAATCCCACTTCTAGGTATTTGCCCAAGAGAATGAAACTTATGTTCACACAAAAACCATACATGAATATTTATAGAAGTTTTCTTCACAGTCACTAACAAAGGAAAATACTCCAAATGTCCTTTAATGGGCTAGGGGACATAAAATTGTGGTACAACTACACAGTGGAACAGCAATAAAATGGGGCAAACTACTGAAATGTACAATAACATGGCAGAGTCTTAGCTACATTGTGGTAAGTAAAAGAAGCCAGATTCAAAGGACGAAATCCTGTGTGATACCACTTATAGGACATCCCGGAAAAGGCAAAACTATAGGGACAAAAAACTGACCAGAGCTGTCCAGGGCCAGGGTTGGGTAGGGGTTAACTACAAAGGGGCAGCATGAGGGAATTTTCCAAGAGGTAATGGAAATGCTCTGTACTGTGATAGTGGTGGAGGTTGCATGACTATTAATTTGTCAAAACTCATAGAATAGTTCACCAAAAAGAATACATTTTACCATAAGCAAATTTGAAAATAGTGAATAAAATATACAACAAAAAGATGCCTTGCCATTATTTATAAGTTGATTGTATATTTTGCCTAAAGTCATGGAGCCTGTCACCTATCTTTATTTTAACCTTCTATCTTTTGAGTTGGATAAAACGCTATGAGTCCACCAATTCCTGCATGTGCCATTGTTTCGATGTAGGTGACCTTCAGATCGGGAGGGCTTGGTGTGTTCCTGCGAGGCCAGGCTAATTGCCCAAGTACTGGTGAAGGTGGACCACCTACCTTTAGTCTCCTACTCATCTATCTGCTCTGTCCCCCCCCAGGTCTTTCCCTTTTCTCCATAGTAAATGTTAGAGCACAGAGTTTACTTTGTGGATCTCCCCAAAATTATTGGCTTCTAGGATAATCCTTCCCATTTCTTTGCCAGTATGGTTCCCAGAAATCCGGAAATTTTTATAATAAAAAAATAAGAAGAACCTAGTCTGAGAATACTATGCTGAGTCAGAGAGAGAAAGACAGATACTATAGATCACTCATATGTGGATTTTAAAAAATAATACAAATAACTGTATATTCAAAACTAAAACAAGCTCACAGACATAGAAAACAAACTTATGGTTACCAAAGGGGAAAGGAGGACAGGGGGTGGGGGAAAGGGCAAATGAAGAGTATGGGATTAACAAATACAAACTACTATACTTTTTAGGAAACAAAAGAAAGAAGAACCTAGTCTGTGGTCATTCTGAAATCAACAAGATTTTGAATACATTCCTGCCACATTGGAATTCCTTTATTTTTTCATTTGTACAATTATTCATTTATTGAACGCTTATCAAGCACCACTGAGTGCCAAGTCCTGGGGTAGGAACTTATGAAGTGGAATTAAGTCCTGCCCTCTGAAGTCCCTAGTCAGGTGGGGCAGACATGCAATGGTTAGATGCAGCATGAAAACTGCAGGATTGCAAAGAACTAGGAGGAGGCTGTGATTAGTTGGTTTTTTTTTTCCCCTGGGAGAGGTTAGGGCAGAGTTAACCAAAATGATGGCAGCTGCAGTGAGTCTTGAAGCATGAGTACTTGTTTTCCAGGCAAAGAAAGGTGGGAGGAGGGCACTCCAGACAGAGGGAAGAACCAGTAGAGAAGCACCAGGGCATGAACAAGCGCAGTGTGTTTCTGGAAATGTGATAGTGTGGAATTGCCAGAAGGTGACATACACAGGGGCTTGCGTCTGGAGATGATGTCAAAGAGGTGAGGGCCAGATTTGCAGTGCCTAGTATATCATGCCAAGGAATTTGTACTTTTATCTTGCAAGTCTGTGATAAGTAACCCATAAGCCACAAGTCCCATATGACTCTACCTGAGCCCACAATCCAGTTTCAGGATGAAAGATCAGAAAGCTACCCTCCAAAAATGTCTAGGTATTAAATTTTTATGGATAAACTGCAGCTTCCATCTTTCCCAATGACATTCTCCTGTTCAATAAAGTAGGTAATCCATTTTGGGGAAGAATATACGGTGCATGTATGAGCTTTGGTAAAATTATTTTCAGTTGTAGTGGAAAAAAAAATTCAGCCTGTAAGTATTTTAATCTTTTCCTGCGTTAGGTGGAAGGGGTCCTTTTAAATGGTTTTCGGCAGGGAAGAGACACAGTGATATGTGCGTTTTAGAAAGATCTTGCCAGAGGCAATGTGGAGAGGGAAGGTCTCAGGCAAGATGTATTTTACTGCTCTGGAGGCTTAATTTAAGTAAATCCTTTTTCAGCATCTTATAGCCAGACAGGACGACACAGGAAGAAAACACATTCTCACTCTATTCCATGCTATGCTGGTGGGAACGCGATCTGAACAACAGATCTCTCTCTTTCCTTCTCTCTGAAACACAGAAGTAAGGAAAAGGCAAAGAAAACCACAAAGAACCTTTCCATATAATTGCATAAAAGCCTGATGTCATTTGAATTATTATTATATTATACATGATTCTCAACTGATTGTACCATTAACAGACCACAGAAGAAGCATTAGGAAATTCCAGAGCAATGCTGAATTTTGCCTACAGTATATTTAGCTTAATGTACTCTTGTTTTGCCTTGTAGAATACTTTACCATATTTTATCATAATTTTAAAGACCATCATTTTCACATTTAAGAACAATAGATCACTGAGTCTGAAAAGTCTTCCTTGGGCTTTTTTAATGAGTCACTTTGGGAAGGTGATGGGAAAGAAAGAATTTGAAAAAAATTGAGACAAGTAATTAAAAGTTTTTGAAAACCAAGGTCTTGTGTCACAGGAATCTCTAGTCAATGTTGTTGGAAAGGTCTAGTTTCAGTATAACCAATGTAGAATTCTCTATTGAGGTCAGTATAATAATTTATCCAATTATCCAGCTTTGCATAATCAGTCTTCTTTCCTGGACTGTAAGCTCTGTGAAGCTAGGATCCACATCTCTCTCTGCTTACAGCTGAATGCACAACATGTGGCAATAGAGCATGGACTCTAGCAGAAACTCAGGAAATGTCAATTGTATGAATAAATGATGCCTGGATGGCTGCAGACTTGGTCTAACCACTGAATGGTTCAAAACAATGATGAGATAAGAAAAGGAAAAGCTAAAATATGATGTGGAGTAAGATGGCAGCTGGTCAAATTATGAACTACAAGTAGTTTAAAGTAGAAGCTGTCTTTTAAAAAAAAACTTAAGAACTAAACAAGGGTCAAGGCTTGTAGGAAAAAATTTACATTAACGGTAGAAAAATAAACAGTTCTACTTCCTTGTAGATGTTTAACCAAGATGGTGTTGAATGAATCTCACTACCCAGGATCATTACTGTTATCATATCATCATATAACCTCCTGTCTTCTTTACAATGCATCAACATATTTGTTTTCACATTTGTTTTTCTGAGAATGGGATGCTATTGTACAAACTGTTTAGTAGCCTATTCTTCTACTGATCTATCAGAAATATCTGCATTTAGTTCATTTATAACTTGCACTGTGTGTGATTCTACCTCAGTGTCTTTCTTCCTCAATAGACTGTAAACTCTAGGTGGGCAGGAACTGTACCTCCCCAGTCCTCAGCTCTGTATCCAGGCCCGGCATCAGCACTGGTTGATTGATGACTACTGTTTTTTTGTATTGATTGCATGGTTTCTTATTTTCTGAAAATACCATCATTCATATGTTTAATCTTCTACTGTTAGAATCTTAGACTTTTAATATATGTTTTTCACAGGAGCATCTATGAGTGCTTTTATTCATATAAATATTAGGAATTACACATACTTTAAATTATTTTAGTAATTATTAATTATAGAATAATGCATGAATACATTCACCATATAAAAATGAGTATATTATAAATAATGCCTAATTATTTTTAACCAACCACGTCTCCTTGAAGGGAGGGTCGTGGCTATCTCTTTGATTTGAATCTTTTTTTTTATTGAGGTATAATGGACTTACAATACTATATTCTTTTCAGGTGTACCACATAGTGATTAAATATTTTTATACAGTATGAAATATCACCACAGTAAGTCTAGTTACCATCTGTCATCATACAAAGCTATTAAAACATTATTGACTATATTCCTTATGCTGTACATTACATCTCTGTGACTTTACATCTTAATTTTACAGCTGGAAGTTTGTACCTTTTAATCCTCTTACCCTATTTCACTCATCCCTCCCCCCCCCCACCTCCCTCACCTCTGGCAACCACCAGTGTTCTCTGTATATATGAGTCTGTTTCCATTTTGTTATGTTTGATTTTTGTTTTGTTTTTTAGATTACACATATAAGTGAAATCATACAGTATTTGTCTTTGTCTGACTTACTTCACGTAGCATAATACCCTCTAGGTCCATCCATGTTGTTGCAAATGGCAAGATTTCATTCTTTTTTTATAGCTGAGTAATGTTTCATTGTGTGTATGTATATTTATATACATACACACACACCACTTTTTATCCATTCATTTATCAACAGACACATTACTTCTATGTCTTAGCTATTGTAAATAAGGCTGCAATGAACATAGTGGTGCATATATCTTTTCTAATTAGTATTTTTGTTTTTTTTGGATAAACCCAGGAGTGGAATTGCTGGGTCATATGGTAGTTCTATTTTTAACTTTTTGGGGAATCTACATACTGTTTACCATAGTGGCTGCGCTAATTTATATTCCCACCAGCAGTGCATGAAGGTTTCCTTTTCTCCTCATCCTCACCAACATTTGTTATTTCTTGTCTTTTTGACAATAGCTACTCTGAGAGGTGTGAGGTGATATCTCATTATAGTTGTGACTTGCATTTCCCTGGTGATTAGTGATGTTGAACATCTTTTCATGTCCCCATTAGCCATCTGTATGTCTTCTTCGGAAAAATGTCTATTCAAGTCCTCTGCCCGTTTTTAATTGGACTGTTTCTCTGGTACTGAGTTGTATGAGTTATTTATATATATCAGATATTAACCCATTATCAGACATATCATATACAAATATCTTTTCTCATTCAGTGGGTTGCCTTTTCATTTTGTTGATGACTTCCTTCACTGTGTAAAAGCTTTTAGGTTTGATGTAGTCCCATTTGTTTATTTTTGCTTTTGTTGCCCTTGTCTGAAGTGACAGATCCAGAAAAATGTTGCTAAGACCTATGTCACAAAGCATACTTACTGTGTTTCTTCTAGTAGTTTTATCGTTTTAGGTCTTACATTGAGGTCTTCAATCCATTTTGAGTTTATTTTTACATATGGTATAAGAAAGTGGTCTGTTTTCATTCTTTAGCGTGTAGCTGTCCAGTCTCCCAGCACCATTTTTTGAAGAAACTGTCTTGTCTTTGAGTATTCTTGCCTCCTTTGTCATAGATTAATTGATCATATAAGTGTGGGCTTATTTCTAAGCTCCTTAATCTGTTCTGTTGATCTATATGTCTGCTTTTGTGCCAGCATCATATAGTTTTATATACTATAGCTTTGAAATCATGAAGTGTGATACCTATAGCTTCCTCAGATAATGTCTCTTCTTTCTTAAGATTGCTTTGGCTATTTGGATCTTTTGTGGACCATACAAATTTTAGTATTATTTGTTCTAGTTCTGTGAAAAATGACATGGGTATTTTAATAGGGATTGCATTGAATCTGTAGATTGCTTTGGGTACTGTGGACATTTTAATAATATTAACTCTTCCAGTCCATGAGTGTGTATATATTTCCATTTATTTGTGTCATCTTCAGTTTCTCTCATCAGTGTCTTATAGTTTTCAAAGTACAGATTTTTCACTTCCTCGGTTAAATTTATTCACAGGTATTTTATTATTTTCGATGCACTTGTAAATGGGATTATTTCCTTAATTTCTCTTTCTGCTAGTTTGTTATTAGTGTATAGAAATGCAACAGATTTCTGCATACTAATTTTGTATCCTGCAACTTTACTGAATTCATTTATTAGTTCTAATAGTTTTTTGGTGAAGTCTTTAGTGTTTTCTATATACAGTATCATGTCATCTGAAAATAGTGTCAATTTTACTTCTTCCTTTCCAATTTGCATGTCTTTTATTTCCTTTTCTAGTCTGATTGCTGTGGTGGGAACTTCCAATACTATGTTGAGTAAAAGTGGCAAGAGTGGGCATTCTTGTCTTGTTCCTGATCTTAGAGGAAAACTTTTAGCTTTTCACCATTGAATATGATGTTAGCTCTGAGCTTGTCATTTATAGCCTTTATTATGTTGAGGTATGTTCCCTCTATACCCCTTTCTTTAGAGTTTTTATCATACACGAATGTTGTATTTTGTTAAATGTTTTTTCTGCATATATTGCAATGATCATATGATTTTTATCCTTTATTTCTTAACATGGTGTATCACATTGATTTTTTTTTTTTGCAGATATTGAACCATTTTTGCATCTCTGGAATAAATCCCACTTGATCATGATGTATGATCCGTTTAATATATTGTTGAATTCAGTTTGCTTATATTTTGTTGAGGCTTTTTGCATCTATGTTCATTAGGGATATTGGCCTGTAATTTTTTTTTTTTTTTTTGTAATGTCTTTGCCTGGTTTTGGTATTAGGGTAATGCTGGCCTTGTAAAATCAGTCTGGAATTGTTCTTTACTCTTCAGTTTTTTGGAATAATTTGAGAAGGACAAGTATTGATTTTCTTTGAATGTTTGGCAAAATTCACCTGTGAAGCCTCTGGACAAGGATTTTGCTTGTTGGGAATTGTTAGATTTTTGATTCAGATTTCATCACTAGTAATTAGTTCGTTTAGATTTTCTATTTCTTCCTGATTTAGTCTTGGAACATTGTATGTTTCTAGGAATTTATCCATTTCTTCGAAGTTGTCCAATTTGTTGGCATATAATTGTTTGTAGTAGTCTCATGATTCTTTGTGTATCTGTGGTGTTGGTTGTAACTTCTCTTTCATTTCTGATTTTATTTATTTATGCCTTCTCTCTTTTTTTTTCTTGAGAAGTCTGGCTAAAGGTTTATTTATTTTGTTTATCTTTCAAAGAATCAGCTCCTAGTTTTATTGATATGTTCTCTTGCTTTTTAGTCCCTATTTCATTTATTTCTGCTCTGATCTTTGTTATTTCATTCCTTCTATTAACTTTGGGTTTTGTTCTTCTTTGTCTAGTTCTTTAGGTGTAAGCTTAGATTATTTATTTGGGATTTTTCTTGTTTTTGAAGTAAGCCTGTATCACTATGAACTTCTCTTTTAGAACTGCTTTTACTGCATCCCACAGATTTTAGAAATTTGGGTTTCCATTTTCATTTTCTCAAGGTAATTTTTGATCTTCTCTTTGATTTTTTTTATTGACCCATGGGTTGTTTAGTAGCATGTCATTTAATTTCCATGTTTTTGTATTTTCTCCAGTTTCCTTTCTGTAATTGATTTCTAATTTCATACTGTTGTGGTCAGAAAAGATGATTTCAGTGTTCTCAAATTTATTGAGAATTTTTTTGAGGCTTAACATGTCATCTGTCCTAGAGAATGTTCCATGTGCACTTGAAAAGAATGTGTATTCTGCAATTTTTGCATAAAATGTTCTGTATATATTAAGTCCATCTGTCTAATATGTCATTTAAGATCAAGGTTTCCTTATTCATTTTCTGTCTGGATGATCTATCAATTGATGTAAGTTAAGTATTAAAGTCCCTACTATTCTTGTATTACTGTTAATTTTTTCCTTTATGTCTGTTAATATTTGCTTTACATATTTAGGTGTTCCTATGTTGGGTTCATACATATTTATGAATGTCATATCCTCTTCTTGGATTGACCCCTTTATCATTATGCAATGCCCTTCTTTTTCTTTTGTTATAGTCTTTGTTTGAAAGTTTATTTTGTCTGATATGAGTATTGCTACTCCAGCTTTCTTTTTTTTTTCCATTTGCATGAAATATCTTTTTCCATACTTTCACTTTCAGTCTCTATGTGTCTTTAGATCTGAAGTGAGTTTCTTGTAGGCAGCATGTAGATGGGTTTTTTTTAAAATACCTTCATACACTCTATATCTTTTGATTGGTGCATTTAGTCCATTTACATTTAAAGTGATTATTGATAGGTATGTACTTATTGTCATTTATTAATTGTTTTCTTGCTGTTTTTGTAGTCCTTCTCGGTTTTATTCTATTTTTAAATTTTTTTTAAATTTATTTATTTTTGGTTGCGTTGGGTCTTTGTTGCTGCACGCAGGCTTTCTCTAGTTGCGGAGAGCGGGGACTACTCTTCGTTGCGGTGCACAGGCTTCTCATTGCAGTGGCTTCTCTTGCTGCGGAGCACTGGCTCTAGGCATGCGGGCTTCAGTAGTTGTGGCGCACGGGCTTAGTTGCTCCGCGGCATGTGGGATCTCCCCAGACCAGGGCTCGAATCCATGTCCCCTGAATTGGCAGGTGGACTCTTAACCACTGTGCCACCGGGGAAGCCCCTCAGTTTTATTCTTTTTGATGATTTTCTTTAGAGTTATGTTTGGGTTCCCTTGTCATTATTTTTTGTGTATTTATTGTGGGTTTTGGTTTGTGGTGACCATGAGGTTCATTAATATCAACCTATATATATATATAGGAGTATATTTTAAGCTGATAGTTGCTTAAGTTTGAATGCAATCTAAAAGCACTGGATTTTTACTTCCCACCTCATGTTTTATATTTTTACATCATATTTTTTTTTTTTTTTAGAAGTATCTTAATTTTACACGTATTTATTTATTTATTTATTTTTGGCTGTGTTGGGTCTTCATTTCTGTGTGAGGGCTTTCTCTAGTTGCGGCGAGCAGGGACCACTCTTCATCGCGGTGCACGGGCCTCTCACTATCGCGGCCTCTCTTGTTGCGGAGCACAGGCTCCAGACGCGCAGGCTCAGTAGCTGTGGCTCACGGGCCTAGTTGCTCCGCGACATGTGGGATCTTCCCAGACCAGGGCTCGAACCCGTGTCCCCTGCATTGGCAGGCGGATTCTCAACCACTGCGCCACCAGGGAAGCCCTACATCATATTTTTTATCTTTTGATTTTTTATATCCCTTAACTACTTATTGTAGTTATAGTTGACTTTACTTCTTTTGTGTTTTAGCCTTTGATCTAGAATTTTTAAGTGGCTGATCCACTGCCTTTGCTATGTATTTGCCTTTCCCAGTGAGAGTTTTTATTTCATATATTTTCTTATTTCTATTTATGGCCCTTACTTTTTGGCTTAAAGAAGATCCATTAACATTTCTTATAAGTGCTGATGAACTTCTTTAGTTTTTGCTTATCTGGGCAGCTCTTTATCTCTATTTCACATGATTTATAATCTTGTATGATAGAGTATTCCTGATTGTAAGTGATTTTTTTCTTTCAGAACTTTAAATATATCTTGCCCCTCCCTTCTGGCTTGCAAAGTTTCTGCTGAAAAATCAGCTGATAGTCTTATGAGGGTTCCCTTGTATGTGACTAGTTGTTTTTCTCCTGCTATGTTTAAATTTTTCTCTTTAACTTTTAAAATTTTGATTATTATATGTGTTGGTTGGATCTCTTTGGGTTGGTCTTGTTTGGGACTCTCTGTGATTCCTGAATGTGGATATCTGTTTCTTTACCCAGGTTAGGGACGTTTTCAGCCATTATTTCTTCAAATAATTTTTCTGCCCCTTTCTCTCTGTTCTCCTTCTGGGAACCCTATAATGTGAATGTTAGCATGATTGATGATGTCTCTGAGGTCCCTTAAACTATCTTCATTTCTTAAAATTCTTTTTTCTTTTTACTGTTCTTATTGGGTGATTTTCACTATTCTGTCTTCTAGATCACTGACTTCTTCTTCTGTATTACCTATTCTGCTGTTGATCCCCTGTAGTGTATTTTTTTACTTCATTTATTGTATTCTTCAGCTCTGATTGGCTCTTTCTTATATTTTCTAACTTTATCTTGGAGTTCTCATGTGTTCCTCCTTTCTTCACCTGAGTTTAGTGTTACATCTATTATTTAGATGCTTTATCAGGTAAGTTACTTATCTCCTTTTCATTACGTTTTCTTGGGCAGGGAGGGCATTTATCCTGTTCTTTCATTTGGAGCATATTTCATTTGGAGCATATTCCTCTGTCTACTTATATTTTTGGCTTTCTGTGTTTGTGAATTAAGTCAAAGAGCTACCTGCATCAGTCTTGAAGACATGTCCTTGTGTGAGATGATCCTCTGTGTAGACTGTGTGTGTGTTAAGCAGCTTTGGAAGACACACTGGAGCCAGAGCAGGTGCAGTCCATGAGGGGCAGAGGGGGGATCCTGGGGCACACTGTGTCAGGACTGCCTTGGTGAGATGGCTAGAGTTGGAGCAGGTGTGAGCCAGTTGGGCAGGGGGTCCTGAAGTGCATGGTGCCCAGGCTGCCTTGATAGGATGGATGAAGCTGAGGTGGCCATGCCAGGGCTGCTTTGGAGGGGGTGGCTCTAGATTGTGTGGGCCATGTACCTGGGTGCACTGGGACAGCCTTGGCAAACCTAACAACAGGGCCTGGGTTGTGTTCCTGTCCACTCTATCAAGGTAAAGGGAGAAGGCAAAAAATGACACCCTCTGCTGCCTCCAGTGCCTCTGACCTCAAAGAGAGTTCCAGCAGTTCCCTGCCCATTTGGCAGGTGGTATAGGGTTAGTAAATAAATTTACTTCAGGTATAATCTAGCTGCCCTTTGAACCACTGTTTTTTTCCACTGTGCCCCAGGCAGGCAAGTCTGCATGTGGACCCCTAGTGGTATCCCTCCCTGCTGCAAGTCATTGAGTCAGGGAAAGGGTTCCCATCATACTGTGTCTCTGTTTCTCCTACCCATCTCTCTGTGGTTCCTCTGTTGTTTTTTGTGCAGAAGCTGTTCAATCAGCCCTCATCTCTTCCTCAGGAGGAGCTGCTCCATATGTAGGTGTAGATTCAACGCGTCCACAGGAGGAGTTGAGTTCAGGGTCTACCTAGGCTGCCATCTTGGACCTCTCTCTAATTTGAATTTTTGTAGATCACATTCTTGGCTTTTACTTAATATACACTCATAAAATTATATACTATTGTTTTGTGTATATGTGTTTTATATAACTAATATAATGTCATCATTCTTATTTGACAAATTTCTACCCACTCAATGATTATGTTGGATTTTATTTTGTAATTATATGGTGATAGACAATTCATTTTTCTTTCTTACCACTTCAAACAATGTTTCAGTGAACAACTGGGTTCCCCCAGATGCAGACCTTGAAACAAGGATTGAAGTGCAGATAGTTTCCTTGGAGGTGATTGGTTATCTCAGGAAGCACCAGAAGGGGAGTGGGGAAAGGAGACAAGAAAGGGGAGGAAGCCAGTGTGTTGCTTGCATAGCAGATCATTGCTCAAGACAACTGGGACTCAATTCCACTACGGCCTTCTGGGGGATGGTGTAGACCATGTCTCCGAGAAGTCCTAGTTAAGGGTGGACAAACAAGTATGAATCCATCAACTCCAGCTTGTTATTGGCTGGGGCTGCTCCCAGGGGTATTAACTCCACAGTACTTCTGACCTGTCCTGTGAATGGGCTGAGCATGTCCCTGCATTCATGTCTGTAGAAAATTCCCCATCAGGTGCTCACAGGAGGAAACTGTCAGCACGATGGCATAGCGGTTACTGAAAGAATATGGGCAGGGCATGGAGAACATCTGCTACAACATCTCTGTGCATGCATTCTTGTGAGTTTGTGTCCTTGTCTCAATACATATTTCGGGGAAAATTTTTGAAATTATTCGTTTAGTACTTTTAACTGGACCCTACATCTTGGCTCAGTGTGTTTTCTTGTGGAAAATACTCTTTAGCAAGGCAATCTTACTCACCTGCTGCATTGTTCAGTTCTATGCAGAACTGTTTCTATTCCTTTTGAGCTTCCTCCCCTGCTGAGTCAGTCATTCACTTTAATTGTCTTGAAACACTCTCTGGACCTCCTGATAAACAATCCAACTCTGTACCTTTCTCCCAGGGGAGGTTTACTGCTCCTATAGGTGGGTTTCAAGTGAATAGTCAAAAAATGCAGTCACTGCTTTAATGACTCTGAAGCTGAATGCAAACTGTGTGTCCAAGAAAGTGTCTTTTTTAGTACTGACTAAGCAGAATGTAATTTTTGCTGGTGTTCCAATGGTGGATTAATGATTTATCCATAGCCACTACAGCTTCATTTTGAAAAGGGTGTTAGGTTTCCTCTAGTCTGGAGGCTCATGAAGTGTGGTCCTCATACCAGCAGCATCAGTATCACCTGGGAATTTACTTGAGGTGCACATTCTTGGGCTCTCCCTCCTTCACACCTACCAAGTCAGAATCTCCTGGAGTGGGACTCAACAATCTGTTTTAACAACCTCTCCAGGAGATTTTGATGAGCACAGTTGTAGCTGTTTACATTTTACATTTGTCCAAGTATTTATGGCCAATTAAGTTTTATAAAGTAAAATTTCTTTTTTTGAGGAAAATAGCAAATTCATTCCCATTCTAACAACTTCTTTTTAAAAAATATTTATTGATTGATTTTCGGCTGCATCAGATCTTAGTTGGGCACACGGGATCTTTTGTTGCGGCATGTGGGCTTCTCTCTAGTTGTGGCATGGGGCCTCCAGCGTGCGGGCTCAGTAGTTGTGGCGGGCGGGCTTAGTTGCCTCGCAGCATGTGGGATGTTAGTTCCCTGACCAGGGATCGAACCCCTGCACTGGAAGGCAGATTCTCAATGACTGGACCACCAGGGAAGTCCCACAACTTTTCTTTTTTTCATAACACATCACTAATGAAGATTTCATCCAGTGCCTTTAATCTCTGCACATTTATGGACTATGCAACTGTGAAAACAGTGTTATTTTGAAAATCATATTAAGCCAATGCCTCTGTTTTTCCCAGCACATCAAGGATTATTGCAACCGTAAAAATTAATTATCTCATGATTATATCTTTTAAATTATTTTAATAAAATGGCATGATTATATTTGCAAGTATCATGGCTAGTAATAATAAAGGCATGTGTCTCACTATAAAAAAAAATCTGTAGTCCAAAACCAAAACACTTTTATTTCAGCACCTTTCCCCACCTTTGTATCTGATCATTCATATTCCAAATAGTCTCTTTGTTGAGGTTCTTTTACATAAAGCATATACTTCTTGTTTGTCAAATGATCTGGTTAAAAAATAATGAAAGTAACTGATTTGGTTTACCAAAATTCAATTTATATGCTTTCCAAGAGTTTATACATGGATTAAAGTAAGAGAAGATGTGTATTTGACTTTGAGTTTGTCTGGAAACACACTTGTTGAGAACATGAAGACATTCATCAACATGATTTTATGAATCTTTGCTCTATCCTCATGAAAGATACATTTTTTGTCTCTCATTTTCCTAATATGAATAGATATGAATAACTCAACTGTGGAGAGGCTTAGAAAATGCACCTGCGTTGAAAAGGTTTGGAACCTAACACTTTGCTCACTGCATCATTCAGTTGAAAAATATTTATTGAGCGTCTACTGTATTAGGCATTGTGTGGGGTACTGGGGCTGCGTGGTGAAAGAGGACAGACACAGAGTAAGCTTCCAGTCCGAGATGGGAAAAAACCATGCTCCCTTGTGCTTTCCCCCCTACACACCAGCGTTCTTCCAACTTCTTACAAGCGTTGAACCCATTGATTCAAAATATATCTTATCTAGAAGATAAAATTTGAGTTACTCTGGAGAAAGGGAATATAAGGGACCCAAGAAGGTATGGTTTGTTGAACATAAGCCATGATTCCTAATCTCCCAGCCTAGCTGTTGATCTTCCATGGAGTATGGTTTGAAAACTATTGACCTAGCCTGGACGTGGCAAACATATCTCACAGAGAGCTTTTGTTGGATACTATCAGCATTGTCATCATATTAAAAAATTTCAAATTATTTGCTGATATTTTAAAAATTCAGACAGATCCAGGGTTCTAGCTTTTCTGGAAAAATTGGCAGATCTGGCCACAATGAACTTTCATCTCCCCACATTTGACTGTAATTCACCATGGACTCCACCACTCCCGGTTTAATGACTACTCTTCTCTTACCCTAATTTTTACCACCTGCCTTGAGCCTGTGGTGTATTCTGTTTCATTTCCTATCTGGGAACCAAAACAATACCTAATATTCACAATTGCTTGAGATCATAATAAACCTTTACATTTATCTAGTGATGACATTCCTGTGAGTTATGCATAGCAGATATTGTTTTCAATTTTGATAAATGGAACCATAGAATTTTACTTTTTTTATATTTAAATAGAGCATCAGCTGTAGTTTGCATTGCCTGTCTATGTGAGTATACTCATTTAATCCTAACTACACGTCTCTTATAATATATCTATTTTTCTCTTGTTCTGCAGATGAAGGTACGAAAGCTTATGACTGTGGATTTAGTCCCCAAAACTTCACGCATACATTAATTTCCATTTCAATCACCATTTATATTGTGCTTTTCTGAGTTTACATGTTAACAGAAAGAGAGTGGAGTATTTCATGTGAAGAACTAGCAGGTTTCATTTTCGCCTCACTGTTTGCTGTATGGCTCTGTTACTGTTACTGCCAGGTAAATTTATAAGTAAACCAAGGTCCAGGGAAATTATGTAACGTAGCTGGCTAGACAGCCAGCAAGTAGCAGAGCTGGGAACTAAATGTAGGTAGACTGATTCCAGATCCTGAGCTGTGGTTGCATGACCATAATAAGGTAAAATCGGTTGATATGAATTTATCCTTTGTAAGTAATAGCACTTACAGCATTAGATCTGCCCAGTTCCCCTGAGTCTCTTTAAGTTCTATTTGGGGTGAGAGAAGAACTGTTTTTAAGAATTGATTAGAAGATTAACTTGCTAAAAGAATTTCTTCCAAGATAAAGAGCTATCCAGATAGAATAGGCAATATTATTCATTTTCTAAGAAATTACTCACAAGTTTTTATTTTTGGTGAAATATGTATTTGGTGAAATACTTATTTTAATGTTTTTAAGAAAAATGATTAAAAGATTAGCCAAGCCAAAACACATAAACATTTAGTATTTTAGAAACTAAACTCATTTCCCTTAATACATATCAGAATTCTTCAAAGTGGATTGATTTTGCTTTTGCTTCTGAAGAAAAAGCCAAATTTACAACATGAAAAGTAAAAATATGAGTTCATTATTCATAGAATTATCTATCAGTTCTTTTTCTCTGACATCTAAAAGTAAGGGTGGAGTTTTGCTTTTTTTCCTTCTGGATCCTAAAAATGGCTGGTGCTACTTGTAGGATTCAAACATTTTTTCTCTCCTAGATTTCTTTCTTCCTGGGCCATTCTATATAGGATGCTGCTTGCTAGAGTCAAAAACTGCCTATGTTGTTGCTGATGGCATTCATTTTGAAGTAAGCTATTTCTAAGGGATGCATACAGTATGGGCATTTTTCAAGGAAAACTCATTCCTGTTTTCTGACCTGGATCCCTTTCCCATCATCCCAGCCACCCTTTCCACTCAAGTAAAAAGGTAAGAAAATTCATAGCCCTCAGTATTATGATTCTACTCTTTGAAGCTTCACATTTGGTACCATGGATGACAAACATGTCATGTGCTTTGATTTGGATGCGAATCGTTTCTATCAGTTTGTTCATTCATTTGTTCAGTTATTAATTCATTCAACCACTGTCTACTCCAGGATCTCAAAGAATTATGTACTTCTTCCTTCTAGCACCATGACAGTTCTATTTTTGCCTTAATTTTTGGTTCTTCAATTAGTATCTTGCTCTCATTCCCTCATAAACCTGATGATGCTAAGGACTTTTGTACTTTTATTGCTCACCATTGGAAACCTAATGTCTATCAAGGTGCTTATTAAATATCTACTGAGTGAATACATGGATGAGCACATTCTTTTTTCCCCATTTCTTGGCCCTCCACTTTGCTCTGAACTTTCTATATGGCCTGAGAGGCCCTGGATAACCGAGCCCTGGTCATCTCCCTGACTTCTAGTCTTACTACCTATTTTCCCCTTTGCACACTTCAGCTTGGAGCTGTGTTTTCTTATGGTTAAAGAAACATATGTATTTTCTTCAGGGAAATTTTATTGTTTCACATTGATATATTGATATTGATAGCTAGATAAAAAAAAAAAAATAGAGAGAGAGAATAAGTCTGGTGTTTAAGAAGGAACATGGGTTTTGGGAATTGGACCAGAATTCAAACCATAGACCAGCCACTTACTAGTTGTTGGAACTTGGGCCCGTCTTTAAAACTCATTGTGTCTCATTCCCCAATCTCTAAAATGGGAATAGTAGTACTGTTGTTGCAGAAATGTTGTGAGGATTAGAAATAAAATGGCAAAATGCCTGGCATATAGAAGTTATCTGAGATAGTAATCATCACGTCATCATATGCATCATAATTATATTAATCCACTGCTGCTGTGTAGAAAATATCCACATAACCTCGGGGCATGAAATATTAGCATTGTTTTCCTTCAAACTTCTATGGATTAACTGGGGGCACCTTACAATTGATCTTAGCTAGCCCACTGATGCAACTGGGAGTCAGCTGATCTTGGCTGGGAGGTTTGGCTCAGAGTTGTGAAACTAGTCTGCTCAGACAAATTATGTTTCACAAGGGCACTAGACAGGGGAGTGGCAGTACAGGTGATTTGTATTTATTATTTATTGTGATTTATTTGTCACTTGGCTACTGGATGATCTCTTAAATCCTTTTTAGCTCTCTAATCATTCATTTTCTTATTTCCCAAGTTTTATTCCATTTTGAAAATGTGCTAAAATTAGCAAAGGGGAACATGCTTATGGTGAGAACACCTTGTATTCCAGAGAAAATTTCATTCATAAATGACTTTAAACTGTAAATAATCTGAAGTAGTATTCTAGTGATATTGTCATAAATTAATTACTAAAGTTTGGGGAATTAGCTTAGTGACATGTTTTAATTAACTTGCCCCATTGGCAGCACATTTTCCCTAATAGGTTTACAGTTCCTCTTAGGCTTACAGTAATTCCTTCATTTTTCCCTTATCTCCATTATTTGTGTAAGCCATATTCCCATCGAGGATATTTGCTTTTGCAACCGCAGAAGTTGGATGGGATACAGTTATTTTGGCAGTGGTTTTCAGTATTTGAAACAAGTCCGTATCTTTATTTAATTTCTCTACTACATGAAAAATTGAAATGCAGGTCTAGATAAATTTTTTTTGTATTGTTGTCTATAACGATAAGGTTATGTTTAAGTGACTAATTGCAGAGAATAAAATAATTCATCCTTGAAGACATAGCTAAGTAGACCTTTGGAAGTTGTAGCTTCCTTAATCTGAGAATTTACTTAATTTCAACTTTATTTAAAACATTTTTTCATTATTAGAACAATCTCCCATAGCTGTTACTGATTTTGCAATCATACACTTTCAACTTTTTAAGCAATTGATTGGTTATAAATAAGCATTCTAGAAATAAATCAACAAAATTGACCAAGTTAGGGTCTAATTGTCTTACTGTTAAGATCAATATTGAGTAGGTTGATTCTTTGATGATAGTAAATATTGACTAAGTGCTTACTATGTTCAAGCATCATGATAAATGTGGTCTGTGACTTACCTCATTTAATTCAGACAACACCCTATATGGTAGGTATGCCAGGTAAATTTATAAGTAAACCAAGGTCCAGGGAAATTATTTAGCTTAGATGGCTAGACAGCCAGCAAGTAGCAGAGCTGGGAACTAAATGTAGGTAGACTGATTCCAGATCCTGAGCTGTGGTTGCATGACCATAATAAGGTAAAATCGGTTGATATGAATTTATCCTTTGTAAGTAATATCACATACAGCATATTGATTTTTAAAATAAAAGTACAGGTAAATGTGCACCAGTTGTATCATAATTTTTAGACATATAATGTAAGTGCTGTACTTAATAAAAATTAGGGAATAGCTTTTGCCTCATTAGTCATTCTAGTGTAATATATATGAAAAGCTGTTTTAGTATTTTAAAGAGTTTTATCTCCTTAATATCTCCATCTTCATGAAGGTAAGCAAGCTGTGGGTTGCACACATTAGCTCCATAAAGTATTTACACTTAGGACACGTTTCCTCTCCTTCCAATAACTCTAAGGTATGATATGGGGTACTGTCACATCTTTCAACATACAAAGCTCCTGTACAGATTCAAATTGACCCTTTTCAGATGGCAACATAAATTCACATCCCTGAACTCAGGTATGAAACAATCTTCCAATTGAAGTAAAACACACAGACAATATGAGAAAAATAAATAAATTCAAGACAGAGTTCATCACAAAGAATTAAACTTTCCCCACAAGGGAAAGTTTATTTTATATGAGTAGCAGGTACTTTTAATGAGAACCGAAAGACCTCACCTCTGGAATGCACCAGAATTCATGGATTCTGTTCTTTCTTTTGAAATGCCGTGTAATTTCATTGGATTCAAACGGCAGTGGGAGAAACATTCCTTTCTGGTAGCAGCCAACTGAGTTTTTATAGCAATTTGGTTACAAGGAACAGAAGCTCACTTTAGTTACATTAAGTAATAGACGATGTGGATATACCAGAAAAATTTACATTTGCAGAACCAAGGAATAAAATAACCAGGCTCCAGGAAGATACCACCTCTTGGTGATTTTAGGTATGTGATAGCCCTACAAACTTCAGAAACCTAAACTTCTCACTCTACTACAAGTGAGGGGCACTCAATCACTGTAAGGGCCTCTCAGTTTAAGTGAACGGATAAAGGTGGCCAGGTGTTTTTGATAGATGATGCTGAGAGCTGTGGTAGCCATTTTGTGACCACGAGGCAGAAGCTAAGGTAATTGCAGAGGAATCAACCCAGAGCCCTGATATCCTGGAATCATTAAGGTAACAAACTCTAGAATGCCCTGTTTCCTTTCTTCCTGCTTTATGAAATATAACTGCCATTAGTTGAGTACTCTGTTACTGCCAAGTGGAAGCATTCTGATACCCTTTCTGAAAATCATTAATACTAAAGAATACAATAGTTATGATTACATGAATGTATTGGGCAAGGCAAGTATATATAGGGTTCATGGACCTTGGAAATGGGTTTAAGGCAGGGGTGCCATGTAGAGTCGGACAGATTTTCACTGCACAATTGTAAGGAGCACCAGTCTCACAGTCTACAGTGTACAACTCTGTGTATTGGCCCTGGCTGAGTTCCTTATTTTCTCTTTCTGATGAGACCACTCATGGTCTCAGAAATCTGCTTTTTATAACACATAGGCCATTAAAGGAAAATAAACCCCAAACCTTTGCCTGTAGTGCCTGGGATAGGGGCAAGTCAGAGGTGTCTATTAAAGAAGGAATTTTCCCCTTGGGGAGCAGCTCTTAGCCACCAGGCAGGATGTATGCATGACAGACAGCATGATTTCAATGATTCTCATTATGTGAGGATTATGGGCTGTGCATGAGGAATTACGGTACTGGTAATATCAATCAAATGTGTGATTTTTTTAATCCCTAAGAAAAAAGGGAATGATAGTCTGTTTTCCCACACTGAAGAGGAATAGAAATGTGATTTGTGTTGGTGGGCACACATGGATTCTGCATCTCAGTAATGGAATCTGCACAGAGTTTCATAGCTATTATAAGGCCTGGGGAAATGGTAACCCCGGTTGTTTACTTGGAGCTTAAGGGAGTATTCTGGGCCATGGCTGGTAATGGAGCACAAGCAAAGGGAGGGTATAGATGTTACTTTCTAAGACTAGAGAGAGGAAAATTTGCCTATGTCCCTCTCTCTTGGGTGATGGCACGGAAATTGACTGTCCCTCCTAGATAGGGAGGGGAAGAAGCAGAAAGAAGGCATCCTCTGTGTGTGTGTGTGTGTTTCTCCCTGAAATGACTTTCATCCCTCCCAAAACAAGCTCTGAGATAGTGTTGATGGTTATCTATTTTTCCTGCATAGTAGAGAAAGGAGAACAGGAATATCCAGAATGCCCCCATAAGTGGCTATTACTTGGGAGTGGTTTGGCTGAGAGTGTGGACTCTGGAACCAGATGGCCAGGTTCAAATCCCGATACCACTGATTACCAGCTCTGTGACTTTGGGCTACGTACATAACCTCCCTGGACCTTAGTTTTCTATCTATAAAAATGGCAGAAATTTTAATTCCCTGAGATAAGAATTCAAGTACAGGTAGTTTATTTGGGAAATGTTTCTAGGAAACATAGGTTGGGAAATGGGGAAGTGAGAGAGGGAAGGGAGAAAGCCAACAGAAGATGTGTTATCAAACCTGTTACCACTGTGGGAAACAGGGAACTTGGGGAGTGAGTATAGAATAGACCTCAAATATATTCCATGACAAGGGTAAAGACCCTGAAGAATTTATTGCTAAGCTGTTGAAGGTTGCTTCTGTGTCACTTGTCCTCTGGTGCTTCCCACTTGCCCCATGCTTGGGCCAAATATGCTCCCAAGGCAAGGGAAGAAAAGCCCTCACTGTGTAGACGTGAATGCTTAGGGGATGTGGGCTGGGCACCAACAGCATCTGCTACGGCACGTCATAATGCCTCATTAGGTTATTCAGAGGATTAAATGAGTTTACACATATGGATGCTTATAGGAGCACCTGGCACATGGTAAGCTCCAGCTCTGTGCTGCCACCACTGCTGTTGTGCTTAACAGAGCTCTGTGGGTTAGAGCCTGGGTGTGGCACTGGGCTGGGTTCAAGTTCTGGCTCTACCGCTTACCATTGGAGAGACCAGCGCCTCAGCCTCTAAACAGGGACTTTTTGTGTAAAAGGTCAGATGGTAATTCTTTTCATCTTTGTGAGCCCAGCAGTCTCTTGTCTCAACTGCTCAACCTGCCTTTCCAGAGTAAAAGCAGTCTCAGACAAAACATAAATGAATGGACGTGGCTGTGTCCCAATAAAAGTTTGCTTACTAAAAGAGGTGATGTGCTAGATTTGACCCATGGACCGTTGTTTGGCCCATGAGTCAATTAACCTTTTTCCACAGCTGTCTAATGTGAAATAAAAACAGTGTTTACTTCACAGGGGACAGTAGAGCATGGACCGTAAAATTAGAATCTGTATCAGCCTGCCTGGTTCTGTATCTCAGCTGTTACACTTTCTACTTTGATGATTTTATGCAAAGCATTTATTCTCTGTAACCCTCAGCATTTTCATCTATAAAATGGGCATGATAAGAGTACCTGACTCATAGGGTTGTTGTGAGGATTAAATGAGTTAATCCATGTTCTAGGCTTAGCATGGTGTTTGACACATAATGAGAACTCAGTGTTTCCCATACGTTCATTTTGATTTCTGTTACTGCTCTGTGTTTTCATTGGAAGAATCCACTGGAATTCTGTTTGGGGAAAAGATAACAAGATAGTTCTTGAGATCCTTGCTGAGACTCAGATCTTGGACAAATATTTACTAGTTAAATTTGAATAACCTATTAGAACTGCATGGGCTTAGGTCAGTGGTTCTTAACTAGGGGTGATTTTGCCCCTCAGGGGTGATATGGCAATGTCTGGAGAATTTTTGAGTTGTCCTAGTTAGGGGAGAGGAAACTACTGGCATCTCGTGGGTAGAGACAAGTGTGCTGCTAAACATCCTACAATGTACAGGATAGTTCTGTACAGCAAATGCTTATCTGGCCCAAAATGTCACTAGTGCTGAGGTCAAGAAACCCGGGTTTAGATAGAATATGTCACTTCTAAACTTTTACCCTCTAACATTTGGCAATATATATGTCACAGTTTTTCACATGAGTTTTACATTATCATCATGATTTGTCTGGTTCACAGGCTTCAAAAAGATGCATGGAAATATTTTGTCAAGATAAATAGATTTAGGTGTGGAATGCTATATTTTTGAAAGACATTATCATTTAAAAAAATACACTAGGTGCCTAGTTGACAAAACCACATACTTTATTTTCTTCTAAAACAATTTTAACTGTTGAAGAATCTTTTTAACAATACGAATGATGTTCTTTACATTCCATATCTTTCTATCAATCTAGGACAGTTTGAGATCTTAGAGGACAGCCTCTCAAATCCGTCATCTTCCTTGTGATTTAAAGGAGCCTTTTCTCCATAAATTACCAAGGTATCTGGCAATGAGAAGTGTGCAAGGCTATTATTTATACCTGTTTAACTCTCAATATTATGACAGCATGGGTTTTGAAACAGACTATCTCAATTCAGAATGCTTTCTGTTTTGAATTTCACCACATTGGAGTGATTGTTAATAGCTCTTCACTGTCGAGAAATCACCATGACTTCTTCTTTCTCTTATTTTTAAGTGTTGAGATCTTCTTTCAACTTGACAAATGAATTTGCTAGAGAATCTTTATTTAAAAAAAAAACAGCTCTAAATAGGCCATCTCCATCAAAACATCCCTTCTCAGTGACAGTCTCTTGTTGTGGTGTTCAACTTTCATCTAAATCTCTGCAGATTTCCATGACTGCTCTGGGTCTTCCAGTGACCTCACAGTGTTCTTTCTTCCCCCCCCCCCCGCTAGTCCATGTAGAACATTTGGGCCACTTAAAGAAAGGTATCCTTTACTCTGAGAAAATACATCCCCATGAACCAGTACACAGAGCCTTGATTGGGAGCTCTTGAACAGTGTGCAACTTGTACACTCTTACAGGGCACTCCTGAAAGTTATATTGTAGCTAGGCTTGTACCCTGGCCTTCCATCCTGTTGGGACATCACCATTTATTTTATTTGTTCATTTATTTATTTCACTAGCAAATATTTATTGAGTTCCTTCTATGTGCCTGGCACAACATTGAACAAGACAGAATCCCCTGTCTGGTTGACTTCTGAATCTTGTGTCTAGTGGTAAAGGATAATTTATAAAAAGATAAAACCATGATGTGATGCCCACACAAATACAAAATGCACACATGTCAAAGATTTTATTTAACTCATTAATTAATGAGGGAACCAATAACATTTAACAATTGGTTCAAATGAGAATTGGATTTACAGAGATTTATAATCTCTACCAGACAATATTCATTTGCCTTGTCACAAGCAGGAATAATTTGCCTTGTTCTCTAAAGAAAAGATTTATTTCACCAGCATCATCTAAAATTTAACTTTTTCTTCTCACATTTGCAAAACAGGTTGGTGAAAAACAATCAAAGGTGTAAACTCCATGTAATCAGATTATGTCTGAGAGATCCATTCAACATCCTCCAGCACTCTACAGCAGTCATTTTTTTGTCCATTTCAAAGTCTTCACAACTTCTCTTAACACTAGCGGGAACAATTTTCAAATACACATTCATTTCAGATAATCATGAGTGTAGTGACAAACAAAGCAGTGCGCTGTGCAAGAGGATGGTTTGGTGGAGGTGGCACAATTTTTAGATGGCAGAGCCAAGAGAATCTAACTGAGAACAGTTTAAAGTAATACTCCCAGCATTGCCTATTTAAATTTTAACAGCTCTGATAAAAAACTTACTCTACAAGTGGATAATGTTGACATTTAAGGCGTAATTGTAGGCTGCTAGTGGAGTCTATTGGCACTTTTTTCAATAGAAATAAAAACAAAATCAGGTTTACCGACAGGTCACTGAAACTTGGTGTCCATATTTTTTTTTTTTTTTTTTTAAAGAGGACACAAGTGGAAGCAGTTAATTTTTTTTTTTAATTTATTTGTTTATGGCTGTGTTGGGTCTTCGTTTCTGTGCGAGGGCTTCCTCTAGTTGCGGCAAGCGGGGGCCACTCTTTATCGCGGTGCGCGGGCCTCTCATTATCGCGGCCTCTCCCATTGCGGCGCACAGGCTCCAGACGCGCAGGCTCGGTAATTGTGGCTCACGGGCCCAGCCGCTATGCATGTGGGATCTTCCCAGACCAGGGCTCGAACCCGTGTCCCCTGCACTGGCAGGCAGACTCTCAACCACTGCGCCACCAGGGAAGCCCCATATATATTTTTTATAGCTGTTAACACAATTTTGTTTTATTTATTTTTGGTACATTGGTAAATATGTAGCAATACCTTAAAATTGTCTTAAATTTTATTAATGATTGCTTCTAAGGTTGAGCATGTTTTCCATAGGATAATTTGCCATTTTTATGCATAAAATTAAAATATCTGCTTATTATTTTTTAGTAGTGAAATTAGAAAACTATTCAATTTTATTTATTCTGTTTGTTTTATTAATGCTATTTTAATTATCTTATCTCTATTGGAGATAGAAGGATTAAACAAGTAAAAAAGGAGCAGGTTTAGGGGAATTCCCTGGCGGTCCAGTGGTTAGGACTCTGCACTCTCACTGCCGAGAACCCGGGATCGATCCCTGGTCGGGGAATTAAGATCCCACAAGTCCGTGGTGTGGCCCAAAAAAAAAAAAAAAAAAAAAACAGAAAAAAAGGAAAAAGGAGCAGGTTTAGTTAACAGTTGCTTGAGAAGTTTTATTTTTATTTTTTAAGTTTTATTTTATTTTATTTTTTAGATTTATTTATTAATTTTTAATTGAGGTATAGTTGATTTAGAATATTATATAAGTTTAAGGTGTATTTAGTTTATTTTATGTAATGGAATATGTCTCTGCTGTCTATTTTTGTAAAGTTTACTTTACAGTAGTTTGTGTACTATAGAAATACCCAAATGGCAACTTAAGCTTTCAGCAAAGCAGGGCAACCAAAAATGAGAAAATCTGTTTTTTTAAAAAAAAAATTTATATTTTAAAAAGTATCAAAATAGCCATCAGAATTTCTTCTGGAGGTCTTTTCACTTATTTGGAGTTTTGGTATGGTTTTAATTTTGATTTGCACCAAGGTTTGGCAAACTATGGCCCATGAGCCAAATTGGCCTGCTCTTTTTATTCTAAATTAAATTTTATTGGAGCACAACTTACACTCGTTTGTTTACATCTTATCTATGACTGCGTTCACATTACAACAGCAGAGATGACTGGTTTTGGTGGAGACTGTGTGACCTACAAAGCCTAAAATATTTATGATCCAGCCCTTTATAGGCAAAGTTTTGCCGACTCCTGGGCTGCTTAATTGGTGGGAGTTAATCTTTTCATTTATTCATTTGTTTCTTCACTTATTGAACAAATATTTGATAAGTAGCTACTATGTGCCAGACACTATTCTAAGATCTGGGGTTACAGCATAGTGGGAGAAAAAATTTTATGGTCTTCAGGTTCTTAATCTGGTACTAAATATGTTTCTCTATTTTCTTTTAATTTTTGGGATGAGAGATTTAAAGAATCTGCTCTAAAGTTTTAGTAATGAGATCTTTGCCTCCATGCTATGGTTGAGATCTCCCAGAAGCAGACTCTCAGGCAAGGATTTGGGTGCAAATATTTTATTTGTTAAAGAAAACACCCCCAGGAGTGGGGAAGTAAGAAAGGGAAGGGAAGGCAGTCAATAGAAGGTGCATTACTAAGCCACCTCTCATTGTAGTTCCAGAAAGAAAAAAAGCCTTTCAGGCCCAGGGATGCAGAGATTGGCAGCTGAAATTTGACTGGAGACACTAAAAGATCTGGAAGATATGAGTGAGGCAATACAACATTTATTAAACCTCTCACCCCTGGCAGTACTCAGATCCGTTTATGACCCATGATAGGTTGACTTCGTTATAGTAAGGGATTGGCTGGACACAAGTTACAACAAGAGGTTTAATGGGAAAAAGCTACATTCTTGGCTGTTAGACTTGAGCCACAATTGAAGTCCATCATCTCTGTCCTCTCCCACCTATTTTAGACTTTTTTCACTCTTGGCCGGCAATTCTGTTGGTCCCAGTTGTTCCTCCAGTGAGGGTAGAGCATCCTTTCCTGTATCAGAATCGATGAATAGTCCACAACCCTGAATTGGGAGCCAAGGATAGAAATATATCGTTTACAGATTTGCCACTGTTATAACTCAAGTAGTGTCTAATGATTTGTAGCTAGAGACATTACAGTTAGCTGTACCATGAGGCCAAATGCCATCACTTGAAATAGAGCCCCACCCAAGCCAGCCTCCTCTCATTAGTGTTGGAAGAGGTGATGCTATGTATTTTGCTCACTCCTCTGCTGCTGACCACATAAATAATTCTACGGTCTTGGTGAGAGCATGTCAATTTCACTGCCTCATTTAAGCATGAATCTTTGTCACAGAAAAGATGGTAGGATGGAAGCAATTTACTTCCTTTCCATTTTTATATATTAGGAACAATTCTTCAGTTGTAATTTTATAACATGGCAATGGAAGGGTATGGTAGGCAAAAAAATAGCTCCCCCAAAGATGTTCACATCCTAATCCACAGAAGCTGCGAATATGTTACCTTACATGGCAAAAGGGACTTGGCAGATGTGATTGAATTTAGGATCTTGATATGGGGAGATGATCCTGGATTATCTCGGTAGACCCAATGTAATCACAAGTGTCCTAAGAGTGGGGCTCTAGTCAGAGTCAGAGAAGATGTGTTGATGGAAGAGTAGTTAGAGTGATGTGACTGATGACTTTGAAGATGGAGGAAAGAGTCATGAGTCAGGCAGTGGGGGCAGCCTCTAGAAGCTGGAGAAGGCAAACAATGAATTTTCCCTGGAACCTTCAGAAAAAATGCAGCCCTGCTAACACCATGATTTTAGCCCCATAAGACCCATTTCAGATTTCTGACCTCCAGAACTGTAAGATAATTTATTTACATTGTTTAGACCACTCGGTTTGTGGTAGTTTGTTACAGCAGCAAGAGGAAACAGGTACACAGGGTATAACAGATTACAGTCATCTTTGGAGCTAAAGTGGAGACAGGGATGTTTCTATTTCTGGTAGAAGTGTAGTATATATGCTGAAAATATAGAGATTGAATTCAAGTTCCATGCCTCTATGGCTTATTTGCAATGTGACCTTCAGAAAGTTATGTAACAATTTTGAGTCTTGGTTCCCTCATCTGTAAAATGGCAATCCCACCGATATATGTCTCTTAGTGTTATGAGCAAAAACAAGATGATCTATACAGTGCATTTAAAAGAATTCCTGGAGCATAATAAGAGCTCAAAAACATTGACTATTGTTCTTGTAATCTAAAAATAATGATCTTTATGGTTGTGATGATCTCATAGTTTACAGTGTTCTCCTATATATGACCTTAAACTTAAATTAATCCTGTGAGATTGTTTCCCCCTTTCTCTCCCTCACCATCTTCCAGAGGGACACACAGAATCATGGAGGGGATAATGGATATTCACAAGGCCTTTGAGACATTAACAGGCATGGCTGAGACTGGTTCCTAACCCAGTGTCCTTTTTCACTCCTGAGTTGATGTTGAAAACATGATGAAATAAGTGCTACATTTCAGAGGTAAAGAAAACACAAATGTGCTTCAAAAATGGTACATGCAAAGCCTCACACATTTACTAAAGTCTCAGAATGAAGTTGACTTCTGTTACTGGGTAGAGGTGTATACCGATATCTAAGTTTTCTGACTTTTGAAACTTTACAGTTTGGTTACTTTTAAATGAATAGGCCCTAGAAAAGGATTCATATAATATTCCAAATAACTGTTCTATCTTTGAGTTCAGTCACTGACTACCTAGAGAGTTGAGCTCTGGTGGCAGAAAAAAAAATGTCATAAATTGAGAAGTTTCAGGATCAGAAGCCACCAGTGATTGCTGAAGACGGGACCAAATTGTGGAGAAGTTTGCTATTTTATATAAAATCCCCACATGCTAAGTAATAAGTAATTGTTCCTATCACTTTCAGGGTATGAATGGTATCAAAATGCCTGCTTTCCTGATGCCTCATATTTCCTACAGGAGCTGTATTTGATGCCATTTACAATAATAGTAGCAAGAGCTAATGCTTACGGAGTCTTTGGAAAGTGCCAGGGACTGGTCTAATCGTGTTTTAAATATGTAAATACATTTATTCCTCACAACAATCCTGTAAAGTGGGAACTATTAGTTGTCTGACTTTACAGATGAAGAAACTGAGGCAGAGAGGCTAAATAACTTAGAAGTCACAGAGTTAATAAGTGGCAGAAGTGGGATTTGAACTCAAGTGACCTGGCCCCAGAGCCTACATTCCTACCCACTAATAAGTTACCTTGAAAGGTAGAGAACAAATTTCTGAGAGAGCAGAATACAGGATAGGTGAGTTTTAAGAGCTAAAAGAGGGTATGCTGGGCAGAGAGTACAGACTCAGATAAGGTACCATCACAGGGTCCCTGAACTCTGTGGTAAGCAAGGGCCACTCAGTGTATGTTTGTGCAATGACAGAATGGACCTAGAGGTAGGGAAGCAAATTGAGAGAAGAGGCCCCATGGAGAATCCTTGTCTATTCCACAAGTTAGCCAAGGGATGGCCCTAACTAAATAAATTTAAGATTCAGAGGAAATATGGTCTCAGTAAAAAGGTGCTCCTATGATTTACTGACTCAGTTGGAAATAATTAACCCAAGTGCCATGGCAGAGGGAGCGTAATTGTTTTTACTTAGAAGAGCACCTGAGCCTAAATTGCTGGGTGCAAATAAATCTATTTCTGCGAGGCAGTGGTGGGCTCCAAAGACTCGTTCCTGGCTTCCTCATGTGGGAGCTAGATGAACCAGCAGTACTCACATTCCATTCAGGAGACTAAAGGGAGAGAATTTGCTCCGAATGCTTAAGAGGGCTTGCGCCTTTGATAATTAAGGCTTGCCCAATCAAAACTGGTAAGGAAGAGAAGTTTATCTTTGATGCCTCCATATTATCCTGTAACCTACATGTTCCATTGCCTCAAAAGTCCCCCACTGCAACCATATGTATGTGTGCTTACGTACATACAGCATCCCATGTTCCCTTGTTCCTCTTTATCACTGCTCTTATACCAGCTGGTTGGCATTCACATGTGCAGATGTCGGGTATACAATGATTAATGCAACTTCAAGTTGTTACCACCAGGATGGGTATTTTTATTTCAAAAGACGTTGTTGGACGCCATGATACCTTACCTTGTAGGACAGAAGCTAGAATGGAGGAATTTCAGTACAGAAGCAGGTGAGTGGAGGGAATATTCTGGACCAGTAAGTGAGATTCTGAGCCCTTCCTGGGAAGTCTGTGCATTGTATTTTTATAGGGAATTTCCTTTTTGCTTATGAATCACATTTCCCTGGCCCCTGTGAATGTGGAGAAACTGGCTTCAACTGTGACCACGTCCTGGGCCTGTTCTCTGTTGAGCCGTGGGTCTTTGTTATGGATGTCAAGCACATATGCCTTAGAGGCAAGGTAAAAGTGTTGGAGGGGTGGGTTTGAGAGTGGCTGTATAATTTTACTGAGCAATATTTCTTCTTTAAATGGACTCATGGATAATTCAATTAGCTGGCTTTTGATTGCTCTTCTTAGCGGGTAGGTTCTATATAATGAAAATGTGGATTCTTCAAGTCCCACTGTCACAAACCGTCTTGTCAAGATGGATGATTCATCTTGATCCCATAGTGTGCTTTGACATCGGTTCAAATTTGACATAGGTTCAAATTCCTCTTTAGCAGCATGTGCATGAGTGCTGTTCTCTTTTCCTCTCTCTGGATGTTTTTCTCAGCTTTGTTTGGAGATAGAGCTAACAGCTATAGAGAGTAAATATCTGCTTAAACTGAGTGGACAATTGCCAGTGCAGAGACCATGAACTCTTCCCAGTGGAAAGGTCTGTGACCTGGCCTGTGTGAGTCTGTCATTCTCATCAATGCTGGGTACAGATGGCATGTATCTGGTGGCAGAATTTGAGGACATTTATTAAGTCTCAGGTCAAGAGGTTTTACATCTTGATTATGAAAATGACATAAATACAATTTTTAAAAAACATGTGGTGTTTGATAAATTTCTCTGTTCAAATGGGCATTCCGTACCAACAATTCTACATTCAGTCTGTATGCCCCAAGGGATGGTAGGTTTGAGGAGGAATGGTACGTACATTCACAAAATTAGAAAGGGGTCAGGCGTGGCGAATGTGCCTTTGTTTATCACATCCCTAAAAACTGAGGGTTTTGCTCAAAGCTTGAAAGTAGTGATTTAAGACTCAGAATAACGGATGCATTTTGCACAGGTCATAAGCACTATTGATCATGTACAGTGGCTTGAAAGAGAAGTAGATTCCAAAGAAGAGCAGATAAAAAAGTGAAGAATAAAACAGTAGTTTATGATTAAAGGTACATTAAAAACATTCAGGAAATATCTCTATTTTTGAGGATGAGGTCATTTTTCTCCACCAAACACCCTTCAGGGAAGGAGGGGGAAGTGGAACCACTTGTCAAGCAGGGTTTCTCTCTTCTTATGTTTCCTGGATATATGACATTTATCCCTGATCAAAATGGGATTTGCCTCTTTACTGGCAAATGTAGAAATGACACCTCAAGCAATTTGGTCTCTGTTCTCAAATTCATAGTGGGGGTTCTAATGCTTTCAGCATACATATACTAGGAACAAGAAAGTGGTATTTTATTTTGGAAGCCGTCAATTTATCTTCTGTGACTGTGTTTCTAACAGTCAAACCCTCTTGGTGATTATCACTTATGTTGTTTTTTCTTTAATAGTTTTATCTTTCTTTAGACTAGGTGGTCTCAAACCAAGATGCTTCAGAGGGGGGTGGGCAGGCAAGTAATATAGACTGTTGAAGTGGGTCAAGTGCACTACAATAGGGAATGGTGAGGACTGTAGCAAACTGGAGATCATATTCCTTTGTTAAGGGAAGCTGCTACTAGTCAGTTTCAGCCAATAAGTGCCACATGGGACTGCAGGCCCAATGTTGTGATTCTGTACCAATATTTTCAAGAGATGCAAGAAATATGATCAAAGAAATGAAGTTAGTTCTGTCTCTTGAAATAATGTACAGGCCCTGAAATACTAGTTTTTTACTTCTGGAGAATAAGCTGTTAAGGAGGAAATTAACACCAAACAAATAAACAACAACAACAAAGCATCAACAAAACAAAAGTGTTCGTTGACCAAACCGATTCAAATAACATAAGTAATTAAAATGACTTTCTATATATGCACAAGACCCTAGGTTTTGTCCACTGGAAAATCTAAACCAAAAGCCAAAATATGTACTCTCTACTAGCTGCATATTGAGACTGGAAGCAAATACTTCAGTTTGGAGTAAGAGAGGAGGATTTATGGGGGGTAATATTTGAATGATGATCTGAAATATAGATATGGCCTGGTTAAGAGCAAATAGATAACGAAGAAACAGTCCTAATAGTTGAATGAAGGAAAGCAAAGTCCATAGTAGGAAAAGTTACCAACTCCTTTGCTGGGACAGTGGTGACAGCATTTTGATTTGAGCAAAAAGCTCATGAAAATAGTTAGTTGAAAGCACTAGTTGTTGAGAGTCTTAAATGACAGGCTAAGGAATAAGAGCTTGATCCTCTAGCAGGGGGTTGCCAACTCAAAATGTCCACAGGGGCCAGGAAGGGAACCAAAAAGAAAACTTAATTTGCAGAAGAGGGCACTGTATCTCGATGAAAAGCAGGTTCAGTTCCAGTGGACTGTTGCCATGTAGAAATGCAGCGCCAGCATTGCCAACAAGAAGTTGGAAATCCGAGTTTTTATTTGAAAGTTACGGTTTTTAAATGTTGGCAGCACATTCACATTAAAAAAGAGAAGTGTGAATCAAAGCTTATCTGGAAGCCCACATGTAAAATAAACTTAGAACGGCTGGGGGATGAGGGGAAGGTTACCCATGTCCCAATCATGAGCCTGCATTCTCTCCCTTCTTGAGCCAATAGGGGGGCTCTCATCTTAAAGCGGATTTTAAATATTACTGCTACTGGGCTTCCCTGGTGGCGCAGTGGTTGAGAATCTGCCTGCTAATGCAGGGGACACGGGTTCGAGCCCTGGTCTGGGAAGATCCCACATGCCACGGAGCAGCTGGGCCCGTGAGCCACAATTGCTGAGCCTGCGCGTCTGGAGCCTGTGCCCCGCGACGGGAGGGGCCGCGATAGAGAAAGGCCCGCGCACCGCGATGAAGAGCGGTCCCCGCACTGCGATGAAGAGTGGCCCCCGCTTGCCGCAACTGGAGAAAGCCCTCGCACGAACCGAAGACCCAACACAGCCAAAAATAAATAAATAAATAAATAAATAAATAAATAAATAAGAAAATCCTTTAAAAAAAAAAAAAAGTTAAAATATTACTGCTACTGAGAATTCCCTGGTGGTCCAGTGGTTAGGACTTGGTGCTTTCACTGCCAGGGCCTGGGGTCAATCCCTGGTCGGGAACTAAGATCCTGCAAGCCTCGTAGCCAAAAAAATGTGTGTATTACTGCTATGGTGATGGGAAAAGATTGAAGATATAATAAATTTGGTATGCATTGTAATTACAAATATGTAAAACATGCATGCATATGGACAAGAAGTATTAAATGAAGTTAGTTTTTGAGTGTAAAAAGATGATTTTTTGAAAAGTTATGTTTCATAATTATAGTGTAAAATTTTAAATTAGAAACACATTAATTAAAATCTTTTTAGAAGTTTAGAAAAAAATTTCCTCCAACTCAGTAGTTTAAACCAGAGAGAATTCAGGTTTGTGAACTTGAATGAAAACATAATTACATCTTTATTTCCATTATCCTCTAACCCAGCAGTCCCCAACCTTTTTGACACCAGGGACCAAAGACAGTTGGAAGACAGTTTTTCCCTGGGGCACGGGGAGGGCGGGAGATGGTTCAGGCAGTAATGGGAGCGATGGGGAGCCATGGGGAGTGGCAGATGAAGCTTCATTTGCTCGCCCACATGTCACCTCCTGCTGTGCGGCCTGGTTCCTACTGAGGACCGGCCAGCGGGGTGGGGACCCCTGCTTTAACCAAAGTGTAACATTTCCTTCAATTATGAAATAGTTAACAAACCACAGAAGCCTAAGCGGTACCCCTGTGACTTTGTCACCAATAGAAATCCCAGGTATTTTCATACTGTTGAAATGCAGATGGCTGGAAATCATGGTTAGGCTTATTACTACAGATACTTAAAATCACAGCAGTTAGCAGACCCGGATCATGTTCCTCAATGCATTAATAAAGAAGAAAAAATACTACTGTGTCACATATTTAAAAAATAATATTTTACCATAATTAGTTCTATTTTTAATCCCATATTTTAATTCTTAAAAATATTACATTGAGCAGGGTCCATTGGGTTTACCAGATCACCAAAGGGGTCTATGACATGAGAAAAGTTAAGAAACCCGGTTCTGAACCAGTAGATAAAAAGGTTTCCCATCCTGGAGGTGCTAGAGTTGCTTTTTGTTTTTTCTTCTGCAAGCTTTCATATCTGGGGTAAGAACAACCTTTCCAACTGGAGTTTCCTATTGCTTATAAAAATTCAGGAGCAGTTGGGATCATTCATTGCTGTGAAACAGAACAAAAAAGAATTAAAAAATTAAAATTTTTGAAAAAACTTAAATTCAAGTATATAAAAACAGAATAAAGGAGAACTGACCGAATGTTGCTGTGTGCTTGTATCTGTAGCAAACCAAAATGAGGAGATAAAAATGGGATCAAGTGGGACTTAAAGGTGGTCAGGCTAGCTCATGTAAAAGCCATCTAAGTGCACAATTTCTCCAAAAGAGAAGTAGGACATTATATTCTGGACAGTGGCTTGGAGATAGGGAGACCTCTCTTAGCTATTTAGAAAAAGTATCTTCTGAAGCTTTTTTTTTTTTTTTTTACCTGAGTGGTGATTAAAGGACAGAGTTTCCATCTCCCGGGGAAATGTACCGACTGTGACAAAATTAGCTCTGAATTTGCTATTATTTAAATGCAGTTTCTTGTATTTATTAAAATGAAGTGACTGTCATATTAAAATTGAAAACGAGCAGTTGCACATGCAAATTATTTCTAAAGTTCAACTGCTGCTAAATGAGACGTGGTGCTCCTAAACTTAGAAATGCTTAACATAAATTATGACCTAATTAACATTTGCATGGTAATCCGGACTTCCTACAGCTTATTCTGCTAATTAACACATGACAAATGAGTACACATTAATATTTTATTGTAACATAACTTGTCCAAGAAAGCTTCTTAACTCCTTGGAAAATATTGTGTGTGTGTGTGTGTGTGTGTGTGTGTGTGTGTGTGTTTTTCCATTTTCTGCCTGAGAAGTATCCTATTGTGGCTTATGCCATTACATAATTTTGATGATAAAATTGTTTCATGCTGTAAATTTAATAAGAGAGGGCTTCCCTGGTGGCGCAGTGGTTGAGAATCTGCCTGCTAATGCAGGGGACACGGGTTCGAGCCCTGGTCTGGGAAGATCCCACATGCCGCGGAGCGGCTGGGCCCGTGAGCCACAATTGCTGAGCCTGCGCGTCTGGAGCCTGTGCCCCGCGACGGGAGGGGCCGCGATAGAGAGAGGCCCGCGCACCGCGATGAAGAGCGGTCCCCGCACCGCGATGAAGAGTGGCCCCCGCTTGCCGCAACTGGAGAAAGCCCTCGCACGAACCGAAGACCCAACACAGCCAAAAATAAATAAATAAATAAATAAATAAATTTAATAAGAGAGACAAAGGTGCAAGCCCTAGGAGTGCTTTCTCTTTCTTCATTTAGATTCTTTTTTCCTCACTCTTGTGGGAAATATCTGCATTTTTGAGAAGAAAAAAAATTGCCTTGGAATGTACATCTTAGCTAATTATCATTTGCCATGGTTATATACCCACATTATTGTCTCCCTGCCCTAAGGGGTCACGAGTGAATCCAGATCTGTTGAGTAGAGCAAATATATATGTAAAGCTATGGATTCTGTACTTAGCAAATGATTTTCTATTGGTCATATATTCAATTAGTTTGTATCTTTTAACCAAATCACAACAGCTGTCAAGTGAGTTAGGGAGACCAGAAAGCTTCCGTCTCTAGCAGGGACAGGAAGTATCTCTCAGTGTCCATTACTTTCATTGTTGTTGGCTTGCAGTTTTTCAGTTTTGGTTTACCTTCCTGGTATATGGTAGGGGTTTTTGTTTGTTTTAGTTTGTTTTACTTGGGACTTACCAAGGATGATTGCCAATTGGCTTCTTACCTGATTACATAAATCTGAACATACGATCTTTGGGAGAAGATTTTCTAAACCAGAATGAGAACAATTGACTATGGTGGGCAATGTGTTGGATGTTCTGGAAGCTCATTACAAGGGCACCTAATGAGTGATTGAGAGGGTCCCTAGTGTTTTGCCATTTGTGTTTAAAGATACCATGGGGTCATTGAACAACCTTTCTTGCCTAATGCTTGAATCTGACTCATGGTCTTTCAAACTTCTTTTTTTTTTTTAATTTATTTATTTATTTATTTATTTTTGGCTGTGTTGGGTCTTTGTTTCTGTGCGAGGGCTTCCTCTAGTTGTGGCAAGCGGGGGCCACTCTTCATCGCGGTGCGCGGGTCTCTCACTATCGCGGCCTCTCTCGTTGCGGAGCCCAGGCTCCAGACGCGCAGGCTCAGTCGCTGTGGCTCACGGGCCTAGTCGCCCCGCGGCATGTGGGATCCTCCCAGACCAGGGCTCGAACCCATGTCCCCTGCATTGGCAGGCAGACTCCCAACCACCACGCCACCAGGGAAGCCCAAACTTACTTCTTTTGAAAGTGTTTTCACCTGCACTTTTGAAACCAACTGTATGAGATATTTTTCTCCACTACAACTGGTTCTCTAACTCTCTGGTCACCTACTGGATGTCCTACAATTCAATTCACTTTTGACACTGACCACTTGGGTAGAGGTTAAGGGCTTGGTCCCATAAGACTGGCCCTCCACCCTGGCAAATGCCAGTCACAAGTCCCAAGCCTCCCATACTTCTGACCAACTGGCTATAAATTGGGGGTTCCTACAACCCCCTCCTTAGACTCAAGAATTGACTAGAATGGCTCTTAGAAGTCAGGGAAACACTTTACTTACCATTATCAGTTTATTATAAAGGATATTATAAAGGATAAAATGTACAACCAGATGAATAAGTACACAGGGAGAGGTCCAGCAGGTCCCCAGCACAGAAGCTCTATCCCTGCAGCATTGGAGTGTACCACCCTTCTGGCACATACGTGTGTTCTCCAACGTGGAAGTTCTTCAAACCCCATTAAAAGGTTTTCGTGGAGGTTTCATTTTGTAGGCATAATTGATTAAATTATTGGCCACTGGCTCTGGACATTGGAGACTAGAGACTCAGAACTAATCCACACTAGACAAACACTTCTGACCTCAAGAAAACGTTTCAAACTGACTAGTAGATAAGGGATAAATAACTGATGCACATAAAATAAGAAATGCAACACGGAGCAAGATTTTGAACATGTGAATGACTGTGCTGAAGATGTCATTCTGTCCATCAAGGACTTTAATGCCCTCATGGGGTTAACTTTCTTGTAGATTTTCTCTTTCAGAATCAGACATCTATTTCTAGCTCAGACAGATTCCTCTTGTTTATGTTAGCTGGCTATTTCTGCTGTTCTGAGGCTTTAGATATCATAGTATGACAATGCTGATGGTTCTAAGCTTTTAAATCTTTAATCACTCCAATTCCTGTACTGGGGGTCATGTTACTTAAGTAGGCGCCGCTATTCTCAGGAACAGAGCTGCTAAAATAAAAATGTAACTGTGTCTTACCTTCCCCTGTGGTTTCCCTACAATAAGCCCCAGAGAACATGGAACTGGAAACCGCGAACTTCTTCCTTCCTTCCAAATTCTTCTTTGTCTGATCAAGGAAGACCCCACATGTTATGGTTTTAGTGGCATGGCTTGCTGTCCCCGTTTCCCACCTTTTGTCTTAGTGAATAGAAACATTGTTCTTGCTTCTTCCCCTTGGATCGAGCAGTAGGAGAGACAACCATAATAACAATAGGAACTAACGTTTTGAGCATTGACTACGTGAAAAGCCATGGGTGGAGTGCGTTACCTGCCTTATTTGATTTACTCCCCCACATCGTTGCAGAGTAAGAATCTACTATGTAGATTGCAATGCAGATATCCAGCTCTTTCCTTTGAGATTGCAGATCAGTAGGTCTGGAGTGAGGTGCAGGAGTCTGCATTTTTTGGATGATTTTTAGAAAAAGAGAAACTTCAACCCTGCAGCTTTGAACATAACATGCTGGATCATTTTGATGAGGGTGCTGCTAGGATTGCACTTTGGGAAACAATGGTTTAGATGCACCATCAATCACTAGGATGGAAAACAAGGGCCTGAGACTGCCAATAACTAGGTCTTACCAGTAAGATGGGTGGAGTGATATTAGTCAATCATGGACGGCTCACTGGAGGAGGTGAGGTATAGTGGTTAAGAACAGAATTCTGGAGCTAGGCATCTTGAATTCCCATTCCAGCTCTGCCATTTGCTAGTTGTGACCTTGAGTGAGTCCCTTACCCTTTTTGTGCCTCAGTTTCCTCACCTGTAAAATGAGGATAAAAATAGCTCTTGACTAATACGGTCATTGGAAGAATTGAATGTGTTCGTATACTTGTAATTTGCTTAGCCTAGCACATTGTACGTACTATAATTATCTTCTCGTACTATATTTTTTTGTCATTCAAGGATATAATCCTTGAGCTGAGGCTTAAAGGGTGAGGAGGAGTCTGCCAGGTCATTTACCAGCTGTGCTAATAGCAGGTGGCAGTCCTAGCAGAGCAGACATCATGTGCCAAATCATAGAGATGGGAACAGACGCAGGTTGCTAGACCAGAAAGTGGGGGATGTGAGGCTAGAGAAGTAGGTGAGGGTCAGGTCATGAAGGTCCTTGGGTTTTATACTGTGGATTCCTTCACAGGGGTGTCAGGGGGTGATACTTTTATTATTATTCTGGTGAATCTATGGAACATGGGTTTGTAGGAAATATGACAGGCCAGGTGACTAGTTAGGAGGACCTGTGGGGATCCAGGCAACAGATGGTGAAGAGATGGAACACAAACACTAGTGAAAGGATGAAGAGAGGATATTTTAGAAGTGCTTAGGAGTTTGGGATTAATATATATACACTACTATATATGACATGGGTACATAACAAGGATGTACTGTATAGCACGGGGAACTATACTCAATATCTTGTAATAACCTATAATGGAAAAGAATCTGAAAAAGAATATATATATATAATATGCATGACTGAATCACTTTTCTGTACATTTGAAACTAACAACATTGTAAATTAACTATACCTCAATAAAAATAAATTGAAAAAAAGAAATGCTTAGGAGATTCAATAGGTAGGTCTTGATTGTCTGAGGACAAGTTTAGAAAAATAGAGACAAACGTCAGGTTTCTGTCTTGAGAACTGGGTGAACAGCAATGCCACTAGCTGAGATAAAGCATAACGGAGTGCTTACAGGTTCGGTGAGTTCGGTTTTGGACTGTGCAGTTTGTGGCACCCAGGGGATGTCCACACAGAGATGTCTACAGCAATTTGGACATTATGGGTCTAAAGTCTGAGACATTGGTTTGGTCTGAAGTTTGGAACACATGACCTAATGTATGGAAGCTCAGGTCAACTGAAAAGAACACTCCAAATATAAAGCATTCAGAGCAGTGTTATCCCATCCCTGCAGTTTTCAGCAATAATTAGTTTATGTTAGAATACAAAGAACTCCAGTGAAATTTTTCTAAAAAGGAACAATGTGCTCTTCCCCCAGCTCATTAGGAGGATTTCTGGAGAGAAAACACTGTGTGCAGTGACATGCGTCTAAATTCTAGACTTCCAAAGGAAATTTTCAGACAGACCATCCTCTTGGTTAATTAGAAAATAAGATAAACCAGGAGAAGAGACCTTCTTTGGGTAGATTTTTCCATTTGTTGTGGGCTTCTGGGAGGATTACTTAGACCTATGGCTTTATTATAAGAAAAAGGCATTTTTATGGATTTACAGAATATTAGAGTTAGAAACAACCTGATAGTGTATTATCTGTGATTTAAAAAAAAAAGAGACCCCCTGAGGCTGACTGCTTTACTTTAGATTTCATAGCAAATATATGACAGGACCAGGCTCTAAGAGTGAAGTCCACTGGATTGGGGCAGTGAGTGTCTCCAGGGTTCCATGCTGACCCTCATTTTTCAATATTGAAATACCTCTATCTCTATCCCTATCTATCTATCTATCTGTCTATCTATCTATCTATCTATCTATCTATCTATCTATCTATCTATATCTTTGCACCCCTTGATTCTTTTCTCCCCTTTCTATTATTTACCTTATATCTAAGGAGAACATAAAAATATGAATAACATTAGCACTACCAGGGTGGGCATGTTGACTTGGAAAGTTCTCTTCAGTGAAACATGACATACTCGTTTCAAACTGTCCAATAAAGTTTCAGTATAAAATTCTGTTGGATTAAAATGTTTCCATATTTTTAAAAGACAAATGTCACAGTCTCCTGCACAATCCTTTTTTCCCCCGAGTATGTATTAGTTATAGCAGTGGTAGTAGAAATAGTAGTGAGTATTAGCAGGAGTCATGGTAGTAACTATAGAAGAATGCTAGTAGCAGAAGTAATGACGGTAATGATGATGATGGTGAGGATGGTGATATATATTTATCAAGTGCTTTCTATAGGCCAGATACTCTATACATAAGAGGCTGTACAGAGTATAATGGAAAACTTTAATGCTCAGGTTCAAATTCCTGGGATTGTATCCCGGTGCAAACATTTCCGTAGCTATATGACTTCGAGCAAATACGTAAATTCTTGAAGTCTCAATTTTTACACCAGTAAAAATAAAAGTGCCTATATGAAAAGGATATAGTGGGATTAAAATGGGAAAAAAAAGTATATAAAGCATCTGGCAAAGCTTATAACCCAACTCTGTGAGAGAGTATTATTATCCCCATTGTACATATGAGAACACTGAGGCTCAGGGAGGTGAAATAATACCCAAGTCTGTTTTATGGTAGATCTGGAATTCAAATCCAGGTCTATATCACTCCTGAGCTTGTTCAAAACCACAGTGCATGTGTTCTTTGGATAAATTACTTCAATCTTGAATTTTGAATATTGCTTCTTAAATCTTGGAAAACCTCTTACTTAAGCATCTTTGCATTTGTTATCCTAGGACACTTTTTTAACATTTAGAATGTTCCATTTCTGATTCCTCTGGAATTGTTGCAGCAAGATGCCTCTGTTGTAAACATTATTTCTTTGGGTCATGGGTGATTGGCCTTTCCCAGGAAACTGACAGTTGACAAAAGAGACACATTTAACATGCAAGACTGAAGACTAGACAAAGTAGAGTCACAGAAGATAGATCCAGGGTCAATAAATACTGTCGTTAGAACATTTTTTATAACTATAAATCTGACTGCTTCTTTTGTATACAATATTGCGTTGAGACTGGCCAGCATTGGAATCTGCTTTATAGGGTCTGTGTACTTACTGCCTTCCCTACTAATTGGCACTGGGGGTAAAATTAGCTGTTTTTTGGCTTTCCGTTGAAGTCTGGGACCCCTGTGACTGAATTTTACTCCTAGGTTAATAGACTATTAGTCACCTTCAATGAGTTTTCTTCCTCTCTGTTCCTTTTCTATAAGCTGATTCAGAAACCAACTTGTAGTTTGTGATAAGAATATTGAAAACCTAACTAGGATATTACATTCAACTCCACAAAGAAAAGATCACTTTAGTAGAATTAAAATGAATTGCTTTCATTTTACACTGTTTTAAGTCCCAAGGACTTTAACAAGAGGGTTGTTAAAAGTAAATGCTGTTTCATTACACATTGTGAAGGAGCAGCAATTAAGATGTTGCCTAAGTAAGTTAACCTTTTAACCCTTAAACATCTTCCGATTCTCTCAAGTGTATAGAAAAGTAGTCGATGTCAACATTACAGCTGATGGACCAAGAACCATTATCTTTCATAGAAAAAAAAATCCCTCCCAATCATTTAAGAAAAATCTCCATGAGCAGAATTAAACGAGCATCATGGAAATGTTGCGAGATGTTTTCGTTGTTCTTCTATTGCCCTTTGAGCATTCTTAGTGAAGGTTGAATGGAAGAGCTGGGACCTGAGACCAGGTCTTTTGACTCTTAGTTGAGTTGTCTTTGGGTATTAGAGTTTGATAAAAGAGAGCAACACACCAAAATGCCCTCACAAAAACCAATAAGCCATCAGGAGTCTTTGCATTATTCCTATTTCCTAATTAAAAGTATTCCTCATTTTTATTCCTGGAGCAATTTATATAAACCTTAAATATAGGAGACACATCAATACAGTGGTTATAAGCCTGAACTTTGCTGGCAGATAAACCTGGGTTCAGGCTCTAAGCGTGACATGGTCTAGCTTGTGACATCAAATAATTATTAATCTCTCAAAGTCTTGTTTCCACATCTGTAAACTGGGGCCATTGATAGTGCCTGAACTCTTTTCGTTGTTTGAGAACTGAAAGATAGAATTCAAGTGAGAAAATAGGACAGTGCTAAAGCATACCCAAGTGTTGATGATGATGTTGACAATGACAAAGAGGAAGATGATGATGATTTCCTTTGTACAGTGTGTTACAATAATTTGTTTCTGTCTGCCTGTCCCACTAAACAGTGAAAACCTTAAAGTAGGAACAAGTTGTATTTCTGCTGTACCTCCAGAGATGACACAATGGTGGGCTATCTTGGAAGTATCTAATAAATATAGGACTGAATTGAATAAATTAGAGTTTAAGAGCAATTAAGGCCTAGCTTGTCATTACTGATTATGCTGCTGTTTGACACTGAAGAAGTCACTGCCTCCCTTTATCCATTTATCCGTATATAAGGAGGAGGTATCCTACCTGTCCTTCAGACATGCTATAAGAGTGCATTTAACGTTTAATGGAATTGTACCTTAATTTGTGAGGGATTAATATTTAATATTAATGAAGTTCTTAGCCTTCCATTTCGCTCCTTTCATTTTTTTTTTTTTTGTAGTCACAAAGTGCTTACCAGCATAAAGGAGCCCGAATGAAACGGTGTGAAGGCCATGCCTTACATCACACACATACCAAATGAGAGAGTGCCTCTCAAATCAGAGGAGAGATCTATTGAGGCATAAAAAGCATTGCAAGCAGTAAGAAAGTTAATTGAGGCACTTAACTTCACCAAGCCCCAAACCCTCACCTATTCATTTCTAAGTAGTTAAGTATTTTAGGTGATCATCACTTTTGTTGTATCTTAAATTATCTGGATTTTAATTGCCTGTTTTCTATAGATTTTATGTGAAAATCATTTAAAAGAAAATTATATGTCAAAAAGACCATAGATGAATACCCCCAAATGATCATTATGTGTGAGTAGTGAGATTTCAAGTGATTTCTTTGTTCTTTCTTATTGTAAACGTGCTTTAACTTAGGCTCTTTTAGTGGCATGGAACAGATTTTTTCAGGCTGGAGCAACTGAGTGAGTGATTACGGCCATGAGGCCAGTGCAGTGCTCCTGAGAATCTGAACACGCATTGTTAACACTGTTGAGGTTCTCGAGAAATGGAGATGAATTCAAAGCATCACTGCAGACCTCTGTAATCATTCCTTCTTCCCTCTGGCAGCTACAGGCTTCAACCACTATGTTGGTCTTGGCTTCTTTTGGTGTTTTTTCTTGCTTCTGGTCCATTATCAACTAGCCTTTATTCAGTCTTCGTCCTGTATCTTTCTCTCTCTGCTTCTGTTTCCTCATGGTCTCTGCTTTTTCATCACTTCAGCTCACTCACCAAAACGGATTCAAATATGAATCTTGCAGGTTATTACTCCTCCTGACCCTTACAAGAGACTGAAGATGAAGATACTGCTTTCTGCAGAGCTCAGAAGTGAATTTTGTTGTTTTTACATTTTATCCATTTCAAAGAGTGTATCTACCTATGCCTATAAATGCAAGTTTCTGTCACATATTTAGAATTCACTAGAATGACCTAGTCACTCAGAGACTAGAGAAAAGGTTTATTACAACTTTAGATATTCTGTAGTTTGAGCAGGTTATCAGTAAATGCCCCCAATGTGGGGACTTTGATAATCATTCTTTGAAAGTGTTCTTATGGGGGCTGTGCTTTCCCCCAAATCTTTTTCCACATTGATATGCCAGTTGACGGGCAACTACAGCACCACAGACATCCCTGCTGGAGCAGATGTGCCCAACGTGGATAATTCTAGCCACAAGTCTTGATCTTTATTGCAAAGCTGAGCAATAATTCTGGTATTTGAGAAAACCAACATCTGATGCTTGAAATTCACAGTTCTCTCTCCTGCCCTGAAGTGATTTCTCTGTCCACAAGAGGCACAATCCATTTGTAAATATGAAAATGGCCAGTCATTAATCAAGACATCTGGTAGTGGAGGATTACCTGATGTTCTGATTTGACTAGTAGTCCAGAATGAAGACCTTGTAAGGTCACTTCCTCTTCTTTCCCAAAGTGTTCTATGGTCATAGACATTGCCAGAATATGATCCAGGTTATAGGGGGCACTGATCATCGCCTTCATCCAGGAGAGGGTCCTTACCAGTGTCAGATGTCAATAACTGTCTAGGGTCCTGTGTGTATCTGGAGCTTCTTAGAGATGCTGGTTATTTTCTGGGTGGTCCATACAACTTGCAGACTTCTCACCTTTCTCTCTGCCTTTCATTTCAGCAGTGTGAGCTGTGAATTGTATATGTCTCTATTGTCTGATTGCTGTAAGTGTCTCTGACTGTTGCATGTTAAAACAGCATTCTTGCTTCTCATATTCATTTATTCTTAAGTCATAAGATTGACCAACTGCATAAAAAAAATCCTGACCATAATTTCCCCTTCTGATTTCAAAATTTGTATCTGAATTCTTGGTTTATTATTTTTTTTAACTCTTTATTCTGTAATGTGAAAGTGGAAAAGGGAAGATGAGATAACTTTATTTACTTTTAATTTAGCCTAAAGAGTGATGGCAGCTTGTTGCCAATAATACGTGATTTTGAAGTTTCAGACTTGTGGCCACATAGCCTATTGTGATATAGACGCATTTTCCCAGACAGTGGCCCATTGGAGAGGAATTCTTTGATGTTATTGGATAACAGAAAGCTTTAAGTAGTGTTCTCTTAAATGACTTACAGAATCTTTCTCCTTGATCAGGATCATTGAGATGTTAGGGCATTATTCTTGCAAGATCATCATTTTATCAAAATAAAAAGAGTCTTCAACAAGACACCTGACAGATCCCAAGACAATAATTACACTCTTGCAACTGGAAATCTTGCGTGTTTGCAGACATTTTAGAGTTCGGCATTTGTGGCTCTTCGCACACTATGAGATATTTATGCATTGTTCAAATAACCCTGCTTAGTTACCATTGGATACCTACTGTTGTACAGGAATTGCATTTAGAAAGGAACTGGATCTGATCTGCAAAATCCATAAAGCTCCCATACCCAGATACTTCAATAGAAATCTTTCTGAGACAATAGTTGAAAATACTGGTTAATAGATGTTCATTTGGTTTGGAGGATTTTTTTGTTATTTGTGGCAATGAAAGAAAATAATTACTCTCAGTATTTTGCATTTGGTTCATAAGACATGAGGTTACCAATACAATTTGACTCTCTATTCCAGACATTTTTTAAAACAATGATTAATATCCATACAAGCAATCAATTTTATTAATGCAAAAACATAAAAATAAGCCATAGATTATTTATAACTATCACCTAGAGAAAACATTTTAGAAAATATCTTTCCAGATTTCTTTTTGTTGTTGTTGTTTTTCTTCCTTTACTTATCTCCTTTCCTTCCTTCCTTCCTTCCCTCCTTCCTTCCTTCCCTCCTTCCTTCCTTCCTTCCTTCCCTCGCTCCCTCCCTCCCTCCTTCCTTCCTTCCTTCCTTCCCTCCCTCCCTCCTTCTTTCTTTTTTCCCTCCTTCCTTCCTTCCTTCCTTCCTTCCTTCCCTCCCTCCTTCCTTCCTTCCCTCCCTCCTTCCTTCCTTCCCTCCTTCCTTCCTTCCTTCCCTCCTTCCTTCCTTCCCTCTTTCCTTCCTTCCCTCCTTCCTTCCTCCCTCCCTCCTTCCTTCCTTCCTTCCCTCCCTCCCTCCTTCTTTCCTTCCTTCCTTCCTTCCTTCCTTCCTTCCTTCCTTCCTTCCTTCCTCCTGGTCTTCTTCCATCCCACCTTCCTGTCCATCCATTCATCCATCCTTGTATTTAAAACATGGTGTTATATTAAACATAAACTTTTTACAATTTGCTTTTGTAATGAAGCAGCATACTTTGAATGTCTTCCAAGACAGTAAATATACTTCTACTTCACAGAGATTTTATTTCATTGTATAAATGTTCCATAAATTATATATCTAATGTCTTACTACTGGGCATTTATATTGTTTCTAATTTTTGCCTATTACAAATATTTCTGTGATAAACAAAACTCATTAATTCATTTATTCAATAAATATTTATTGAGCTGACACTATGTGCCACATACTGGGGTTACAGCAATGTCAGAAACAGCTCATGTTTCTGTCTTTCTATAAGGCCATGATAAATAAATAAAACAAGATCATTTAAATTTAGTTTAGAGTATCATTTGTTTTTACTGAGACAGTCTTTAGCATCCATTAGAAGGTTAATACTTCTGGTTATTATTTTCCAAGGCCATTAAAAGGTTTTATATAAATGACGTTATAATACAGACTTGGAAATAATGTATACTCACAGAGCATCCATAGCCTCTATTAATTTAACTGAAAAATAATATAACAATTCTATTACTTGACTGTATCCACAGCCAGGGTGAACTGGTAATATCAGGCAAATACACGGAATTTATCTTTCCATTGATTTTGGTTTTATTGATCACCTGTGGTTCTGACACATCTGGAGGTTTCCATTCCTAGTCACCAGGTAGGTGGAGACAGTGTGACATCATGTATAAAGCACTGGCCAGGAGCTGGGGATCCTTAGTATAAAATTGAGTTCAACTACTTCTTATCTACTTGACCCTTGGCAGTCATCAAATATTCCTAAGCTTCAGTTTCCTGCTCTGTAAATGAGAACATATTACTAGATAATTTCTCAGTTTCTACCAATCTTGCAATTCTAAACTTGTATGCTTTTCATTGTTTCTACTGGAAGTTACCAATGAAATGGTCTGGGACCCTATTATGAATATTGATTCCATCTATCAGAGCTATGCTAAGAGATAGGGATGACAAAATAAATACAGCGAGAACTTCGGACCAAGGAGTGACTTGATATTTGAAATTTTGAAAAGTTACTATCACCCTGTGTGTTTGAATGGGGTATAGAAAGTCAAACGTGGAAGTGGAAAGACCACTTAGAAAGCAGTTACAGTTGACAAGGTGAGAGGTGACTGTGTTATCACTGGAGATGGTGAGAAATGGTCTCATTCTGGATCTATTTGGAAGGTGGAGGTAACTGTATATGCTGATGGCTAGGATGTCAGGTGAGAGGGAAAGAGATGTTCAGGTGGACTCCACAGTTTTTGGCCTGAGAGACTAGGTTGTCAGTCACTGGTTGTCATCACTGAATTGGGGGATAGGAGGGAGCAAAGGTTTCGTGGAGGTAGAGGGGAGGGTAGTTAACATTTTGGCTGTGAGTTGCTTATTAGACTTATAGCTGGAGATGTTCAAGTGTGAAACTGGATGTATGAGTCAAACTCAAGAGAGAGAGTAAAGCAACTAGACTCCGATAAAAATTAATACAAAATATTTTTTAAAAAAGAGAGAGAGGGGCTTCCCTGGTGGCGCAGTGGTTGAGAGTCTGCCTGCCAATGCAGGGGACACGGGTTCGAGCCCTGGTCTGGGAAGATCCCACATGCCGCGGAGCAAATGGGCCCGTGAGCCACAATTACTGAGCCTGCGCGTCTGGAGCCTGTGCTCCGCAACAAGAGAGGCCGCAACAGTGAGAGGCCCGCGCACCGCGATGAAGAGTGGCCCCCACTTGCCACAACTAGAGAAAGCCCTCGCACAGAAACGAAGACCCAACACAGCCAAAAAATAATAATAATAAAAAATAAATAAATAAAAATAAATAAATTTAAAAAAAAAAAAAAAAAAAGAGAGAGAGAGGTCAGGGTGGGAAAGTTAAATTTGGGAATTATCAGCATTGGCTAAGTGATCTTAATCAAGGCAGTTAATCTTTCTGTGCCTCAATTTAATCATCTCTAAGATGGGTATAATGCTTTTTTATAAAAGTTAAATGAAATAATATAAATTTTACAAAATTTTCAGCACACTGCCTGTGTGGTAAGTAGATAATAAGCATTAGCTCCTCCTCCTCATTATGATGATGGATGGATGGATAGGTGGATGGATGCATTGTTGATAAATCAACATGAACACTTTTAAAACCCAATTCAGAGGCTCGTCCCACTTTTGAGAAGATGATTTCAGTGTAGGTATAGGAGAAAAAGCAGATTCTAAAATGTATTTAGATTAGAGGTTTAGTAAATATGGGTTATTAATTACACTTTCCAGGGAAACCAAGCCGTGAATCCCAGGGTTCATATTATCACAGTTGACTATGCCAACTCTAATCTTTGTGGTTGAAGTGCGGTCCTGACCTTCCTTGCCTAGATGGAAATGTTAACTAGAAAAGCCTTGTGTAGTCCTTGAGGTGCTCGGAGAGAATCCTTTTAATAATTCAGCCAACGGTATTTACATGGTCCCTCGATGTCTGGGCTAGGCCTCTTTAGGAATAAAGGATAAAATATTAAAGAGAGAAATATAAACAATCCTGACATGAATTACAATTTCTAGTTAAAAAACGTGTTCATGACTCACAGAGGCTATTATTTGTGTGACCTCTGAGAATGGAATTAGCTGGCTGACCTCCTAAAAGCCCCTCTTCAACACTAAGTGAACATTTCACTATAATGACCAAGTCTTTGCCGTTGAGGTTAGCAGCCTGAGCCTGCCTACTCACTAAGAATTTGTGCTCATTCATTCAATCACCGAAGCTATGAAGACCAATTAATATGAGCCAGACATCCTAGTAGCTGAGAATTGCAGTTTTTGAAGTTGTGATGGCTGAGTTGTCTGATAACTCAGAAGTCTTCTCTCCAACACATGAAACAAATTCCTGCAAGATATGTGTGGCATTTTTTAAAAATTAAACATTTATTTTGAGATACTTGCAGATTTGCATACAAAAAGATCCTGTGTACCCTTCACCCATTTCCTCCCAATGGTATCATCTTGCAAAATCACAGCCAGGATATTGACAATTCATTTTTACATTAAGAAATGGAATCTTAAGACTACATCAAGATTTGAATCATTGGAATTACAAATGTAAGATTTAAATCTACAACTCTAAAGGCATGCAAAGACATCTCAGCTAATGATATTTTCCCTATTTTGTACCCTATGCTGCTGCCCTCCATCTGTGACCCTATGAGTCTGGATAGGCCTTCTTTATGTTGCTCTAGTGGTCCGTGTGTACCTCTCCTTTTGTAACACAGCTCACAGGTAATTCCTTCTTCAGCATCTGCTTTCTTTTGTGACTATGACATCAGAAGGCAAAAATTACATCTACTCTTCATTCCTGTTTCTATGGCATCTGGCAAATTATCTGACGCTAAGAGAGTCTGGATGAGTTTTATTTGGATGAGAAAATCGGTCAGTCCACCCTGTGACAAGTCATAGAAAACTAGGATGTTAGTGGTGATGCTACTTCAAAAATCAGTGTCAGTAAGACCTTTGCTTCTTTGATCCCAAATCTCTTCCTCAGAAAGATTTCCATCCACCAAAACAACCGAAATACTTACGTGTTCTAACACATGTAAAAAAGTTATTATTCTTTGAAACAATCTAATCTGAGTTAAATATCAGTCCGACAACTACTGAAATGTCTTGACATCAGGTGTGAAAAACAATCTATTCCAGAATAGTTTTCTTAATGAAGGATTTTTTTTTTTTTTTTTTTTGGTTCTCCAATGTTCTAATCTACTAGACCATGATAGTTGAATGCTTTCCCCTTTTAAATGACAATATAAGTTAATGGTTCTCCAACCTTCCTTGTGATCACCCAGGGCACCCACAGGCTTCTCTTTAGGGATACTGGAACATTGATAATTTGGCATTTTAAATAGCTTGGCAGGTTATCTGAAACAGATAGCATAATAAAGAAATATACTCTACTGGCTAGCTTCTGAGAACATATCTTAAAAAGTTTACACTGAGAAGTTTTGCTTTTTGGAGTCTGGAATAACTGGCTGACTTTCCAACCATTCTCATTTCTTCAATGCTCTGAGCCATAAGATTTAACATGATTATCAGCGTCTGATTTGAGACCTTCCAAGATTTCTCAGTCTGCTGGGTGCTTTGTTCCTTGGCGGTGAGCAGTCACTTGGGATAAAATGAAGAGCCAGTTAGACATGGTATCTATCTTTATAGTGCTCATTTTCTACTATAAAGAACAGACAAAATATCAAGTAAGCAGACCAATGAATTAAATAATTATCAATTTTGATAAACCTCTACAAGTGAGTGGAAGAATGAACATTCACAGAGAAAAACAGCCCTGAGAGGCAGAAGCTGGCCTCACACACACACAGGTGGGCCTTGGTGTGCTCGTGTTGAACATAAAGAATTTCACAAAACATCAACATCAGGCAAGGCCTTTCTGTGACTGTAACTGATCAAGACAATGACCCTGTAATCATTTTGTCTGACCTTGTATCAGACAAAAACATAAACATTGTCTAAACCACAAAAATGACCAAACATTTCTCTATGATAGTTAATACAAGCGACTGCTGCTTTCTTACAAATCAGTTTTAGCCTTGCACTAGGTTCTCACATTCTAGGTAAGAATTATTAAGATACCCAATCATAGAATTATCCCAGCTTCCTGGCAGTTTCCCAGGCAGACCAAAGTCCCATTTCCTTGAATTATCTCCCAAATGACCTAATTCCAAATCCTATAATGAGCCCTTTCCAACACCTTTCCCACCCCTCTTAGCCATGGTGTTCCCCATGGTGGAGCTCTTTCTCCTTGCCGTAAGACAATAAACCCATCATTGTTCAATTAAAAATGTGTTCCTGCTCCTCTTTAGCTTGAAGGCATTGACAAATGAATGAAAGGCAGAATTTTTTTTGTATGCCCAAAGATTTCTTCACTGATTGAACTGTTGAGTCAGATTTAGAATAAAACGTACTAAAAGGGAAATACACATGAAGAAGAAAATAGCTTAATCAACAGTAACTTGTTACAGGGGAGAAAATCAGAAAGATCTGAAGACTTAAGTGATTCTCAGAGGGGAAGGCTCTGAACAGATGGAGATCAGCATATGATTTGGGAAGAGGTCTGCATGTGTCTAGGTAGACACTATAAAGAATAGATACCAGCATGAGAAAAGACTTCAACTTATTCAAGAAGAGTTTTAGACCAGTGAGAGATCTCTTGTGACAAATGGGCAAGAAAAGAAGGAAATTGAGCCATGTTCTGCCCATAAATTCTTCCTTCTATCTCAAGTAAATCTTTCATGGGGCTTACTAAGCAGTTTTTCTCAAAGAGTTTGTAAGCACTTCAACAGGCAAAAGAACACTTCTTCCTTCCAAAATACATCTCTCAGAATTCATAAACAGAAATGTTTAATATCTGGACACCTACCAGCATAGCAATTGCACTCCCCAAATGTGCCAAAATAAAATCAGTTGGATCCACGTGCATAAAGAATAAGGCAGGATAAATCATAATAGCTGAGTCAGTAGCCTTTTTATCTAGAGATCAAGATTTATACACTACAACTCAGTTTTATTGTCTCTAGCTGAACAAGGTTGACTGGGAATAGCTTAATTTTAGGTGTTTCACTCACTGCTAATTTTAAACAATCTCTTTCAGATTAGCTCAGTCTCTTTTATATAAATATTCACAAATTAATATTTGAAAGTCACTTTCATATATGTTTATTTCCTCTCAAAAGTTTTCCCTGTCCTTCCTCAAAATCCAAGATGTCATTAGGTGTAGATAAAAAGCTTTTGTGTACTCATGGGTGATGGAGAAAGGAAGGCTGGAGGGAGTGAGAATGGGTAGCTGGATTGTCTCCTGGGTTCTTATTGGGCTCTATTGAGAACATTCTTGTCCAACCTGGTGACTGAACATCATTCTTTGTGTGTCTCTCAAGTTCACAGCTGCTGAAACTGTTCTTTCCACGCAGTGGGCCCTAGTGGCTCTCCTTTTCACTTCTCATTTCCCGCTCTAGAACTTGGTCTCATTTGGCTCCTCCTGGCTCAGGTGATCGTCCTGGCTCTCAGCTATGATAATGTTAAACTGATGTTCATCTTCCTCATTTCCACTCTGAGAGACACCCTACAAATTACCCTAGCAGAACCATGGCAGGTTCTTGGTTCTTAATTCTCAGCTAGCATTTGTTATACTCAAGAGATACTTTCAAATCTTTCCCATATCATAAGCAATCCATGGATTGCTGTGTTGGGTCGGGTGAGATACACCATGATACACTGGGGAGGTGGATCAGCCTGAAGGAGTTACCTTCTGACTATGCCATGTGGCCATTTACATTCTGTGGCAGCTTCCACATATTAGAAGGGTGCACCTTAATAGTTGCAATTTTTCAAGTTGCAGGTAGAAATCTGCTTATGGCCTTCCATGTCAATATATCTTGTGTTTTTATTACTCCCCTTGAGGATTGGTCCCCAAAAGTGGATAGGGGTTGATGAGAAGTAAGAACTCTAGCTCCTGGTCTCCTTGAAAGCATTCTCCATTTCCCCTTTGATGGGAACTTACATCATGTTCTATCCTGAATTATCTCTACCCACAGCATATAGAAAAGCCCTATGGATACCATCACCAGACTTGTCTCTTGATATGGAGAGGGAGCTTTGAGAATTTTTTTTTTTCTCTTTTGACAAGGCCTGACTCTCAGAACTATTATCTTGTTATGGACTCAAAATAAATCTAATTTGACAGTCAACATGAAGCATAGGTTTTGTTATTCTGGATAATGCCTGCCCTTTCTCTGAGGCACTGAAACCCATTAGGGTAGGAGGGCCCCAGGGTATTGTGATTTAAGATGAATGAAAAGGACATCAGTTTAATATTTTCAAAAATATTATACCTATCAAAACTCTAATTCCATCCAGTCATGATTCCCAACTTTGATGGGTTCATGGGCCTTTAAATCATTCATCTCCTCTGAGTCAATGAATCTTTCTCTGACATCTTTAATAATTTGTTTATTTATTGAATTTATAACTTACTGTCTCACTTCTTCCTTTAGAATATAAGATCCACAAGGGCAGAGATCTTTGTTTTACTCACTGATGTATGTGTCTCTGGTGCTTGGAACATAGTAGGGCCTCGTAACTATTTGTTGAATGAATAAATAATGAATGAATAAAAGAAACATTTCCTTATGCCCATTTAGCAACAGATATTAAAAAGATAGTCAGGTCTTACATATAGGTGAGAAACTAAGTTGTTGTAATAATATGCATGGAAGAATGATTAGAAAGTGTCCCTTAGGTACTGAGGTTACAACATGGAACAAAGAGACATGTACCGGTTCTCATGGAAGGAGAGAAGCAGAGACATTAATTGTAATCCTGGCTCTGCCAGTTGTTAGCTATGTGATGAGCCTCAGTATTTGAATCTATAAATTAGAGATAGGCTTATCTATCCTACAGAGTTGCACATGACACATCCCAGGTACTCAGCGGATGTTAATTTTCTTCTCTTTCACATCCCTAGGTATCAACCTATAAAGTGATGTGAAAAATCAGAGGAAAAAATGGAGGAAAAAAAAGAAATTAAACGTGGACTCTGGTCCTCAACCATAACTGGAATTTGCTTTAGCTCTATACTCTATTGAAGTTTAGTTGATTTACAATGCTGTGTTAGTTTCAGATGTAGAACAAAGTGATTCATATATATATATATATATATATATATATATATATATATATTCTTTTCAGATTTTTTTCCTTACAGGTTATTACAAAATTTTGAGTATAGTTCTCTGTGCTATACTGTAGGTCTTTTTTGATTATCTATTTTATATATAGTAGTGTGTATATGTTAATCTCAAACTCCTAATTTATCCCTCCCCCCCTTTCCTCTTTGATAACCATAAGTTTGTTTCCTATGTCTGTGGGTCTGTTTCTGTTTTGTATATAAGTTCATTTGTATCTTTTTTTTACATTCCATATATAAGCGATATCATGATATGATATTTGTCTTTGTCTGACTTACTTCACTCAGTATGATAATCTCTAGGTCCATCCGTGTTGCTGCAAATGGTATTATTTCATTCTTTTTATGGTTGAGTAATATTCAGATATATATATATATATCACATCTTCTTTATCCAGTCATCTATCGATGGACATTTAGGTTGCTTCCATGACTTAACTATTGTAAATAGTGCTGCAGTGAACATTAAATAAACTCAAAGTGGATTAAAGACCTAAATGTAAGACTGAATACTATAAAACTCCTAGGGGAAAACGTAGGCAGAACACTCTTTGACATACATCGCAGTAATATTTTCTGGTCCTCAACCAAACTGGAATTTGTTTTAGCTCTTGATGGTCGCTTTTCTCTGGTTAACAAGGAGTCATGCCTTAGCGTAACTGTTGGTGGTCCCATGGAATTACTCCTACAGCAGTGTACAAGGCCACCTGTCACAGAAAATGGGCTGTGACCCTCTTAGAGGCCCTTCAGTGGCTTGGCCTCAAGCAAGTGACATTCTGGTCCTTCGTCTTCAAGCCAGAGAGATCCGATTGGCTGTTTTCCAAAGTGTGTTTGCAGCTCCCTGGACACTCTCGTTCTGCCCATGTTTGATAGGGCTCTTAGGTTCTAAACTCTGCTGCTTACAGAATCTCTCATTTCTCACTTCCCATGAGATGGAATTCCTGGATCTTGATATCAGTTCAAGTGGAAACATGTCTGAGTTTCTTTTAAGTGGTCTTGCCATTAAAAAAAAGGTTTTTATTAATTCAAAGAGTAGGATTCAGAGATATTTGTGCAACGAGATACCTTTGCCTGGTGCTATTCAAGCCTGTGGACACTCAGAGTTGAAAAGCTAAGGTATATTTAGCTCCCCAAGATCTGGGCTGAAGAAACTTTTGTAAGCCATGGTCCCTGCCCTCCAGCAAATTATCAGATGATGATAATGATAATAACATTGACAACAGTAACACTTATTGAGCACTTACTGTGTCTCAGACAGTATGTTAAACACTATCCATGCATTAATTAATTTAGTCCAGGCAAAATGGTCAACGGATTAGGTACTCTTAGTGTCCCCATTTTACAGATGAGGAAACTGGACTCAAAGAGGCTAAATGACTTGCCAGAATAGTAGAGCAGACTTCAGAGAATTTCCTGCCTTTCGTTGTACCAAAATGTTTTAGATACATGATCTTATTCTGTTCTTCCAGCAACTCTGTTAGATAAGAACATTAGCTACATGTTGCGACTGTTGAAACTAAGGCTCAGAGAGGTTAGGTAACTTTTCCAAGGTCACACAGCTTGTAAATGGCAGAGCTAGGATTTGAAACAGCAAAGCCTGTATGCCTAAATTTTAAATTAAACTATTATAGGAACTTGATGTCTAACAAAATACTGTATTACCGTGGAACAAGTCTAAATAGTGTATATACACACATATATACCCCACACCTTCAGAGTTGTAATCACAACGCACTTTTATATAGATTAGAAGTGAGAATTTTAGAAAGTTATCCTCAGAGATAATGGTGAATAGCGGTGGTGAAGATTGGAGATTTTTAAAACACCTAATTACCATCCAGCAGGTGTCTACCCCCAGGCACACTCGGCAGGTAAAATGGTGTCTGGGGACCAGAATGAATACTTGTTTCCCTAGATGTGCTTTTCTGTCTACACCGTGTTTCTGTGAGTTGAGGGATTTAATAACAGATGCTCTGGGATCATTCTTATTAAAGCAGAAGAATTGTTGCCATAGATGCATTTCCCTTCCTGTGTTCACCATGAGCGCACCCTAAGAGAAATGATCATCTGACCCATAAGCACAATAGAGATCACAATGGGAAGTAGAACCCAGGGCTGGGTTTCTCGTGATGATAATGACAGAACCTCAGCTTCATTAACATAGAGTTTTACACAGGACCCTTCTTTCCCATCATAACCCTTATATGAAACGAACACCTTTCAGCCTCAAGGCCACAACGCTTAATGTTCAGGCTGAAGAGGAATTAGTTTCTACTTAAGTTTGAGTAAACAAAATAAATGATCACCTCTGTTGGTTTTCCATCCCAGTCTGTGTTTGATCCTGTGTTCACTGCATGGCACACCAATACGAAACATTTCTCACTTGTCCTGAAATGAGCGTCAGATGAAATGTCTTTTTATGTAGAGCATGGGCCTATACTCTGTTGTCTCAGAACAGTTATTTGGTGCTTTGAATACAGACAGATTGAATTATCTCATCCTTCAATACTGGTAGGAGAGGGAGGAAGGAAAATGTGTCTCTTGCCTTTATATAGCTTATACTCTGGCAGAAGGACAGATCAGGATATCTTATTGGTCTTGTTACTGCTGTGCCCAGTGCCTGGCACTTAATAAGTGCTCAACGAATACTTGTTGCCTGAGTATACTCACAGTGAAGTATAGTAAGGACTATGATAGCGGGGTGACCAGAGAGCCGTGGAAATATATGGCCCTGGACTGATTTCCCCAACGGAGACGTGAGGTGGAAGCTCTCTCTGCCGTCCTTCATAGCCTTGCTGGAGGAGACCCCCCACAGCATGGCAGCTCAGAACATGCCACTGCTCTCAGATAAATACGGATCCAGGTCCTACTTCCCCTCATGCGAGGCATGAAAGCATTGACAGGCTGTCCCTCCTGTTTTCCCATGTAAAACGGTAAATGATTCACGTGATGCTCTTAGTGACCAGCACACGCTAAGCCGTCAATACCCATAATTGCCACTGTCTTCCAAGGATCGGTTGGGTTCTCATTGTACAGAGCCATGTTATTCCTTTCAGGTGAAACTCTGCAGTGGATTCAGTGTTTTAACAGAGTCATGATGGAAGTCAATCACTGAATGCCTCAAATAGAAAAAAGAAAAAAAAAATCACAACCTCCCAACTCGAAACATTTAAAAATGTGATTAGTTTTTAAAGGTTTCTATTAAATGCATCCAAACGACTAGTGTTTCTTAAGAAGAGCAGAATTTTCTACTACTCTGTGCTGCTTCCCCCACCCCCTTGTGATTTGTGGGTAGCCATCGGAACTTCCTGAGCTTTAGCTCTCAAAGCAACGAAATGCAGAGAATAAAAATAAATGTGTAAAGGCATTTACTTTTCTACCTCAGAGAGTTTTTAGGAACCTATGTCTGCCTAGGGTCTGCTTCATTGATTCATAGAGTCATCAAATACTTATTGGTCACTATTTATGTGCAATGCATCATGCCAGCCATAAGTTGGAATATATGCCTTGAAGAAGCATGTGGTAGGGAGGTGGAGGGAAACAGACATGTGTACACATTATTATAAGGGAGGATAGTTATGGCGGAGAGAGATGCTAAGAGTGACAGTCATGTATAAAGAGGCTCTTGGCTCAGCCTGGGACTGTCAGGTCCACCAGATGGATCCTGTGCTTTCCTAAGCCCAACCCCAAATTCAGTGTTTGATACTGCTTGTCAGTAGGTCTGCTGTGAATGTTTAGACTGCATTCAGCTCAATTCAAATCTAAGCATTCTTTCCCCAGTCATCATTCATTATTCCAGCTATTTACCCAACAGCAATCTATTAATGAATAAAGGGATATTTCCTGATATTCCTTTCAATGAATCAATAAAGGTATATTTCCTGAGCATGTATTTGCATTTCTGATACTCTGAAATCAGGGATAAGTGAAATTCCACCCTTCTCCTTAAAAAACTCCCAGTTTGGGCTTCCCTGGTGGCACAGTGGTTAAGAATCCACCTGCCAATGCAGGAGACACGGGTTCGAGCCCTTGTCCGGGAAGATCCCACATGCCACGGAGCAACTAAGCCCCTGTGCCACAACTACTGAGCCCGTGCTCTAGAGCCCGCAAGCCACAACTACTGAAGCCCGCGCACCTAGAGCCCGTGCTCCGCAACAAGAGAAGCCACTGCAATGAGAAGCCCGCACACCGCAACGAAGAGTAGCCCCTGCTCGCCACAACTAGAGAAAGCCTGCGTGCAGCAACGAAGACCCAACGCAGCCAAAAATAAATAAATAAATTTATAAAAACAAAAGCAAAAACCAAAAAAAGCTCCCAGTTTAAGAAATCATGTGGGAAAAATGCAGATTGCTGTAGCCTGAGTCAGAATACGGTAAGACCAGGAGCAGAAACAGAAGGCTGGGAAACAACTGAAGCTGGTGTTTTCACCATGTGCTTAGTGACCCGCCCAACCACTCCAGGCCCTGGAGATGTAGACCCTGTCCTGGCTCTACATGGGGAGAGCCATGGGAGATGTCAGAGGTCTCAGATGCCAAAATAGAAAGGTTATTCTGTAGGAAGAGCCTCCCACATTTTTAAAGCAGAGAGGAAAGGGGAGCAGGAGCGGAACTAGAAAGCAGCACTGCCCAGCTCTTGTGAGAAGGCTGAGGGTGAAATACAGTGGAGAAGTGGTGGCGTTGCTAGGTTCTCTTTGGGGTGGTTTCTCTTAAGGGGTTTCAGGCATTTCAGAGAGGAGCCATTTCACGCTTTGGCAACTTCCCCTACATCCAAGCACACAGTCCCTCAGCTTTGGACAGCTCCGGATGCCTATGTGGCCAGTTCCTCTTGAAACACCTTTCTGGGGCCCAAGTTCACCCAGATCTCAAAGTGGTCAACTCTGAGGTGGAGGAGCTTTCATGAGAAGTGCTAAATGAGCCTAGATTTTTCTGCAGAGTGGGGTAGGGTCAGACGAATTTAAAAATCAAATGCCTTGTCAAAGACAAAAATGCATCCCAGACTGTGTTTCACTTTCTACAAGAATAAAGGTAAAGGTGTTATAGTAACTAGTAACTTTTTGTCATTTCTATCCTGGAAGTTATGGCTTTAGATTCAGCGGGGATGCTTCCTTTCTTTCTTTTGGTGCTAATTCATTTCAGGTAGAAACATCAAGATTGTCTTGAGATGTGAAGCTGTTGGGATCTCTTAAAGTTTAGAAGGCTTTAAATTCTCCCCCAGCAAATGTTCTAAAAACACCTTCCAATTCTTTAAATATCTTGTGCTTAGGATTTAAAAGCCTGTGCTTTACTACCATTCAATTATCTACCTCTCAGGTAACTGTGATATTACAATTTTGCAACATCCTGTAGTGCTGCCCAAGCATTCACTTATGTGTAAAGCAGGGTTTTACACTGCCCTAATTAATAGGGGAACTGGGTAGAGACATTAATGTCAGTTAACTCATAACATGCATAGGAAGCTGGTTCTCATTGTTTCCCCTACACACACACACTAAATTGCTATCTATCCACATAAAACTTTACCTAGAACTGAGTCTCAGACCCATGCTTACATAAAAAAATCTGCAATTGGCTGTTCTATGTTATGATTATCAAAACTTTACTGATCAGTTTCTGGGAAGATGAGAAAAAGATGCCTGGACTCGCAAGGTATTTTAGTTAAGAATCTACTTCAGCCACTTGCCAGGAACAAAGTCACATAACTCTCTGGTTCTTAGACTTTTTATCACTTATTTATAGTCAATACCATCCTCCTACCCAGGCCAGGTAGCCCTGCTCTAGGGTTTGGTCTTTGGGGTCCAGCTCTGCACTCTGCTGGTTGTGCCCCTCCCCGTGGGAATCTTCAGGCAGAGGGCTGTGTCCATCCAGAACCCGTGCCCTCCCTCCCACCCCAGAGTCTGGATATTTGAGACTCTAGGATTCTCAGTACACGTGGCCCTGAACCTGTTTTCAGGCTTTTTCCTGAGTTTATTCTTTCAAGGTAAGGAAATGATGTTAAGGGTGTGCAAACATGGTGTGACCGAAGGGTAGATATTTCTGGGATGGAGACGAAGGGCTTTGGTGTCCGAAATCATGTGCTCAACTCTTTACAGTGGAGGCTGGTGTTAGGGGGGAGGGGAGGAAGGTGGGCTGGGGAGGAGATCTCCATTTGTACTCTTGCTTCAGGCCCTGTGAGTGGGCCGGCTTGCTCAGACCTCTGAGTACCCACTCTTTAGGAGGAGATGTGGGGGAATTAGCCACAGGAAGGGTAGCCTAACACTTTGGAGGAGGAAGTGCTGTGGGGTAAGTGTGTTTAAAGGTTTTCTTGTTCTCAAAGGTGCTTATTAACTACATGTCACAGTGATGTCAGCCTTAGCAGTTCATTCCTCTAGTTTTGACATTGAATATTTGCTGAAATATGGATAATTCTTCAGGGGTGCAAATACATCTATATTTTTCACCAGCAGCAGTTAACATTGTTGTATGCATTTCTTCCATTAGCCAGTCACCTACCAAGGCTCACAGGAAACACACGGATTTAGTAAGTTTCATTGGTGGTGAATTAGTAAGTGTTTGGAAGAGTATTAGAATTCCCTGAATTTCTAAGTTACAGGCTTCAGCACTATAATAATAAGTAGCATTAGTAGTCAGTATTCACAGAAGATTTGCTATGTACCAGGTTCTGTTCTAAGCACCTTACATAGATCATATCATTCAATCCTCATAGAACATAGGAAGTAGGCTTTTTTCTTACCCCTATTGTAAAGATGAGAAAAATTGAGGCTCAGAGAGTATAAATGAGCCCCAAATCCCAGAGTTAATAAGTAGCAGGGTCAGACTTTGAACCCAAGTCTCTGATTACTCCTTCCCATTGGCTTAGGACTCCCACTTTATTTACATGTGTCTCTTGTCAACCTAACCTAACCAATTTTTCATTCATGTGTCTCCAGCACACTACATGAATTTGAAGTCTAACATTAGGCCATCTTACGTTTCATAATTAATCTTTATTGCCTTTATTATTATAATTGTTCCACTCTAAACTCAGTAGCCACTGTTATACCAGCCTCCTATTCTGGTCATTAAGAGGCTTGGGAGATTGCCAAAAATTCATACTAATATGCGTCTGCTGTGTTTATTTAGCTAACCACCGAAGTGATAAACTGGCATCGGACAATTACAAGGACAATTCCCTGAGAAATATTACATCATTCAATTAAGTCTTTATTGTTTTTCAAAATGTATGGGGAAATATAGAATTTTTAAATGAGAAAAAGACATGTAAATTTTGTGAAATACATTAACAGAAAAGTGCATTACTTTTATATTGTGATTAAAAATATCACAGTCCTAGAATATATAGTCACCTTTAAAGGAAATGAATTACCTTTATATTTCATTTATTTTTACACAAATTACATTGGAATGAGCTTTCTGTCTTTTGATGAAGTGGGAGGGAAGAACTATAACTCTAAACCAGGGGCCAGATCAGCCCCACAACCTGTTTTTATAAGTAAAGTTTTATAGAAAAACAACTAAGCTCATTTGTTTACATATTGTCTAGGGCTATTTTTGGGCTACAGCAACAGAGTTCAGTACTTGTGATAGAGATTATCTGGTATGCAAAGACTAAGATAGTTACTATTTAGTCCTTTATAGAAAAAGTTTAAAGATTCCTACTCTAAACAATTTTCCAAACTGAAACGTTGGTTGATATATATTTCAATAATAATTTAAGAGTGTCGTCTAACTGGAGACATTCAATATTGACTAAAACTCAGTTGTGTCAAAAGAATTTTTGGTCTCTAAAATGTTCAGCCAGTTAAAAAAAGCACATTTTATTCTATCGCCACATTGATTTGAAAAAGCTTGCAAAATCAAGGTGAGGTTCCCTCAATCCTACAGTTGCTCTTTAAGCAAAAATATGTTTATCAAATTCACTTACTAACAGGAAATGGAAGGCTACAGAAACCATGGGAGGTTTTGTGATAAAACCAAGAATCAAGTGTTTACTTTTTTCTGTAAAGCAGAATTAAAATGGGAAAAGTTCATGTGAGGAAATATATTTTTTTCTACTAAATAAACTTATTTAAAGTAAAAAGAAAGCCACTAGCACCTGTTTCCCACTAATAAAGGTCTGTTTGCAGAGGTGCATTTCTATACAAAAAAGGGCAAAGTGATATTTTCCTACTTTGATTAGATTATTCAATTTGTTTCTTTGCAAGAGGCAGAATTTCCCTTGCATTTGAGCTGCCTCCCTGTGTAAACCAGGCCTAATCTACCTGGTACTCACAGATTAATCCCTTAAAGCCTAGCAGATAGAATGTCAGAAACAGATATTGATTCAGTAGACAAAAGGCAGTAGAGAATGCAACTTTCACCTAGTAAATATGGTGGCCCTAACTCAACCATGGCTTTTGGCCTCTAATATTTTATCCCCAGGTATGCCTTTTTTTGAAAGAAGTCTTAAAAATGCCAAAGGGAAAGCCTTGTGTCTAACTTTTACACACAAAGATTGTTATGGTAGTAAAAAGGAAAGTAGATTTCAAAAATGTTGCTGGAACAATTTGAAATCCATAAGCAAAAACAAACAAAAACTCTACCTATACCTCACACCATATACAAAAATTGACTTGAAATATATCAGAGGCTAAATGTAAAACCTAAAACTCTGGAATTTCTAGGAAAGAAATGTCCAAAAGGAACAGTGGACCATAATGGAAATGTTCAATAGCTGTTCTGTCTGATATGATAGCCACTAGCCAATAAGGTTACTGAGAACTTGAAATATGGTTAGTGCAACTTAGGAACTGAAGTCTTAACTTTAATTTTAATGAATTTGAACCTAAATTAAAATATCGACATGTGGCTGGTGGCTATTGTACTGGACATCTGAATTTTAGAAGAAATTACAGGAACAAATATTTGTAACTGGAATTTGGCAAAGATTTCTTAGGATAAAAAAGCAGAATCAATAAATAAAAAAATGATAAATTGGACTTCATCAATACTAAAAACTTGTAATTTTTAAAAGACACTTGTAAGAAAATGAAATGATAATTCACTGACAGAGAAAATATTTACAAATACCTGAAAAAGGACTTATACTGAGAATATATAAAAATTCTCCAAATGCAATAATAAGAAAACAAAATGGGCAAATGATTTGAACAGACTCTTCAAAAAAAAAAGAGGTACAAAGGCAAATAAGCACAAGAAAAGGTGTTCAACATAATTAGTCATTAGAGAAAGTCACATTAAAACCGCAATGTTATAATATTACATGCCTGATAGAATGGCTAAGATAAATTGTTTAAAAACCTGAACAATAATAAATGCCAGCTAGAATGTAGAGCAACTGGAACTCTTATACACTGCTGATGCGAATGTGACATGTCAACGCCCCTTTGGAAAATAGCTGGGCAGTTTCTTATAAAGTAAAATACACGCTTATGACCAGAGCTCTGTTGGAGTCCGTCCTTACTGCTCATTCAACTCCACATTTAGTGATGCCACATTGGAAGCTTGAAATAGGCTAGGTGGGTGTATTTACACTACAGAGAGTGGCAAGTGCTACAAATAAAAGTTTTTTTGAGGGGAAACAACTATTAAATATCTACCATTACAGCACTGCATATAGCCTAGAAATTGTAGTCCTAGAGAAATTAAAACATATGTCCATCCTAATACTTATACATTAAAGTTTTTGGTAGCTTTATTCATACTTGCCCCAAACTGGAAACAAACAAAATGTTTATCAGTTGGTGAATGGATAAGCAACCGTGGTACATCCGTAAATGAAATACTACTCAGCAGCAAAAAGGAATGAACTGCTGATAAATGCAGTAATATGAATGCATCTCAAAAGCATTAGGCTGAGAGAAGCCACAAAAGATGACATTTTATATGATTCCACTTATATAACATTCTGGAACAGGCAAAATTATAGAGACATAAATAAAAGTAGTAGTTGTAGGAGCTGAGAGTGGGGGAAGAGGATTAACTACAAAGGAACCTGAAGAAATTTGGGGGTGATGAGACTATATTACATATATCTCTTTCAAAATGTATAGAACTATACACTTCAAACAGGTGCATTTTTTTATTGTATTTAAATTATATCTCACTAAGCCTCACTTTGAGGAAAAGAACAGATTTCCTATGGAAAAATATCTGTGTTGTACTTTTTGGTTCTCAGGCAGAGAAACTGTTCTGAAAACTTATATGAGAGCAATCACAACATATAAGAGAAGTTGAGAGTTTGGTGAGGGAATCTCTCTCTATCTCTGTGTGTCTCTCATTTAAAAAGAAAACTACAAACATGAATTAAGCTAAATATTTCCCTTGGGACCTGAATGTACAATATTTTCTTCCAGTAGGTTCCACATTGCCCCAATTCTTTGAGCTTGACAGGTATTCCTGAATTACCAGGCAGGCTATAGTTGCTATTAACCCATCAAATGTGTTTTTAGAGACATGCCACATCTTACACCAAACTAAAGAGATCAGAATTCTCCCTCTTTATCAAGTTCCTAGGAGGGATTTGATTTCATACGATTTCTTTTTTTTTATTTTTATTTTTTATTTTTTGGCTGTGTTGGGTCTTCGTTTCTGCGCGAGGGCTTTCTCTAGTTGTGGCAAGCGGGGGCCACTCTTCATCGCGGTGCGCAGGCCCCTCACTGCCGCGGCCTCTCTTGCTGCGGAGCACAGGCTCCAGACGCACAGGCTCAGCAGGTGTGGCTCACGGGCCCAGTTGCTCCGCGGCATGTGGGATCTTCCCGGTCCAGGGCTCGAACCCGTGTCCCCTGCATTGGCAGGCAGACTCCCAACCACTGCGCCACCAGGGAAGCCCTTCATACGATTTCTGATACTCAGACAAGAGCATCAAATAACAAAGTCTAGTTTCAAATCCAAATTCAAAGAGCTAAAGTCTTCTAGCACATAATTTAGTGTCTGTTCTACTCATGTTTTTATTGATTTTACAGGGGCCCTTGGTACTAATTCTATCAAACACTTATTATGAACCAAATTATCTATTCATGCCTAACCCCTGGTGATTCAATGCTAAAATGTATGGGTCAGGCAATACAGAGATTAACAGGCTGATTGGACTTTTTTCAATATTTCTGGACAAGTTTTTCAAGAATTTGGGTTAGTAAAAGCAAAATCACCTTTAGTAAATAATTATTTGATAGCTGTATGGGATGTTTGTGACAGTATATGATAGCTTATTATTTTTCTTCTCTAAAGTGTTTATTTTATACCATAAAATGCAGAAACTTACTCAGACAAGGGCTGTGGCAGCTGTTTTTTTAACGAGGTCTACCAGTTGAACTGAGTAGTAATAAGTATTGGGTTGGCCAAAAACTTCATTCGGGTTTTTCGATGTTATGGAAAAACCCAAATGAACTTTTTGATCAATCCAATAATATGTTTTTCTAATGCATCGATAGATCCAGAACCCCCCAAAATAGACCAAAGTATGCTCAAACTAGGTAACTTTTCTTTCTGGAATGTCCAGTTTAATAAAGCCAAGATAAGGTAGTGGGAAAGACATCTGATTTGAAAATTTTTTATGCAATAGAGTTAAGCATTACGATATGCTCTAGCCTCTGGCTGCCATTCATGCCTACCTATTTGTGCTTGGGATATCACAGCTTTGGTTGGTGAGTGGTGAGTTTCCTGGAAGAGCTTGCCAGACTAGACATGAAGTGGGAAGAACAAATTAATCTAGACAGCATAAAGCCTTACAAGTGCATTAGTAATTTTTAACACCTTGAGAGTAGTGTCATTCCTGATTAGATGAAGATGTAAAAATACAACTAAATGAGATGTTCAAAATTAAATAGGATATGATATTTTAAATTTCTGAGTAGCTTTTTTTGGTCTTTTGTTATTATAAAAAACATATAGAATAAAATATTAAAACAGAGATATAGAAATAGACAATAATAATTTTTGCCCAATGCCAGTTTCACTCAGTAACACAAGTTACACATATATACTTATATAAAGAGATCTATTTTAAAAATAAAGGCTTTATCATTTTATACATCTACAATTTTTTTTTCAGTGAAAAGCTTATTAACTTCTTCTATGAAAATACCTACAGGTCTTCCTCAAGGCAGCATATAATTAAGCTGTAAGATACATTGTAATATACTTAGCTGAACCTCTCAGAGAATATTTAGTTTTTTCCATTTTTTTCCCTATCACAGTGTACATTTTGTACCAATTATTTGCTTACTAATATGACTGTTTCTTTGGATGTATTACTAGTAGAAGATTTTTTTTCTTTGGTTGAAAAATTCTGTTTTCTTGGGAAGGAAATTGGGTGGTATCAAATGAGAGATTTGGAATGAAGGATAAAAGGGAAGGATGAAGTCATAAGACCATGACTGGATTAATGATTTATGTGTGATATACAGAGCTCTGTATTCTGAGTTTCAGCAAATATATTTAGAATATCTTCTATGTGCCAGCATTCTGTCACATGCTTTCCTTTCTTTTTGTTGGCTTAGCTTTATAAACAATTATGACATTTTCAACAGTGTCTCCTCTATAGACAAAAAAGGTCTTTTCACATTATCTTTGACTGAGGTTTGTTTCATGGAATAAAAAGCATAATTTCAGAGAGCGGTAAATTCTATGAACAAAATTAAATGAAGGGCTTCCCTGGTGGCGCAGTGGTTGAGAATCTGCCTGCCAATGCAGGGGACACGGGTTCGAGCCCTGGTCTGGGAAGATCCCACATGCCGCGGAGCAACTGGGCCCGTG